>NC_074669.1:55134342-55817860 GCF_029448725.1 Salvelinus fontinalis
TCAGTTAAACCTGTTAAGGCTAGGGGCGCTGTTGTCACTATTTATGGTAATCGTGTAATTTTTGAAACGGCTTCCCACAAAATTCTTGATCGTACAATATGCATATTATTATTATTATTGGATAGAAAACAGTCTATAGTTTCTATAGGAGTTGAAATTTTGTCTCTAAGTGGAACAGAACCCATTCTACAGCAATTTCCCTGACATGGAGTCAGATTTCAGAAATGTTGGCCCCTGTTCTGGAGTCAGTTTTAAGGCCAATGTTATTCCTATGAGTATACGGACACTGCTTATGTCTTCCCCTGGATGCCTTTACGTGATGACGATTTGAATGGGGTCGATTGCGCAATCACAGACACTATAAATTAAAAAACCCTGTAGGTAGGAGCTCCTTTGCAGCTGCGTCATGCGCGTGGAGGACATCGACCTGCTATTTTTCCAAGCGTTAGTTTAGCCTGTTATATTTCTCCGGTCATGTTTTTACTCGTTATAGGAGTTAAAAACATCATAAGGTAGTTAATTTAAAGCGTTTTATAGCAATTTATATCCGTTTAGTGCGATTTTGGGACATTTATTTCTGAAACGCTGTGAATCGCTGGGCACACTTCCAGTTCATCCCGAACGCAGTTGGCATTTCCACATGGCAAGAGGACAGCTTTCCACCAAAAGACGATTAGACCCAAGAAAGGATCCTTTGCCCAAGATACTGATGGAAGAACAGCTCAAAGTAGGACATTTTTATTATGATAAATCGTGTTTCTGTCGAAAAATGTTAGTGGCTTAGGACGCCATGTTTTTTGACGTAGCTTCGCTTGGCGCAAACTGTATTGAAAAGTAAGGATAATTTAAAAAAATGTAATTCCGCGATTGTATTAAGAATTAAATTGTCTATCAATCGCTGTCCACCCTATATTTTTTAGTCACGTTTATGAGTATTTATGTATAAGAGTAGATCACTGTCTAATATGGCGCACCAACATTTTCTCACCAGCTGGGCTACTTTTGTCATAGTGTAACCCTGATTTTGGTGGCTAAATATGCACATTTTCGAACAAACTGTATATGTATGTTGTAATGTGATGTTACAGGGGTGTCATCTGAAGAATTCTGAGAAGGTTAGCCTGTCTAGGATCAGCGTGCCGCTAGCGGCACCCCCCCCCCCCCCCCACTGAAAAACCAGTGCCGCGAAATTCAAAAAAAATATATTTTTTAAATATTTAACTTTCACACATTAAAGTCCAATACAGCTAATGAAAGACACAGATCTTGTGAATCCAGTCAACATGTCCGATTTTTAAAATGTTTTACAGGGAAGACACAATATGTAAAGATGTACATCTATTACCTAAAAACACATTAGCATAATCCACCATCTTTTATTTGTCCACCAACACCAGTAGCCATCACCAATTCGGCTAAACTAAGATATTTATAGCCCCTAACCAACAAAAAAACTCATCAGATGACAGTCTGATAACATATTTATGGTATGGGATAGGTTTTGTTAGAAAAAAGTGCATATTTCAGGTAGATGGCATAGGTTACAATTGCACCCACCGTCACAAATGGAATAGAAAAACTACTTAGAGCAACGTGTTTACCTACTTACTAATCATCAAACATTTCGTAAAAATACACAGCATACACGAATCGAAAGACACAGATCCTGTGAATACAGACAATATTTCAGATTTTCTAAGTGTCTTACAGCGAAAACACAATAAATCGTTATATTAGCATAGCACATAGCACATAGCAGCCCAGCATTGATTCTAGCCAAAGTGAGCGATAACGTCAACATCGCCAAAAATATATTAATTTTTTCACTAACCTTCTCAGAATTCTTCAGATGACACTCCTGTAACATCATATTACACATTCCATATAGAGTTTGATCGAAAACGTTTATATTTAGCCACCAAAATCATGGTTAGACAATGTGAAATGTAGCTCAGCTGGTCAGAAAATGTCCTTGCGCCATATTAGACAGTGATCTACTCTTATACATAAATACTCATAAACGTGACTAAAAAATATAGGGTGGACAGGGATTGATAGACAATTTAATTCTTAATACAATTGCGGAATTACATTTTTTAATTTATCCTTACTTTTCAATACAGTTTGCGCCAAGCGAAGCTACGTCAAAAAACATGGCGTCCTAAGCCACTAAAATGTTTCGACAGAAACACGATTTATCATAATAAAAATGTCCTACTTTGAGCTGTTCTTCCATCAGTATCTTGGGCAAAGGATCCTTTCTTGGGAGTAATCGTCTTTTGGTGGAAAGCTGTCCTCTTGCCATGTGGAAATGCCAACTGCGTTCGGGATGAACTGAAAGCGTGCCCAGCTATTCACAGCGTTAAAGAAATAAATGTCCCAAAATCGCACTAAACGGATATAAATTGCTATAAAACGCTTTAAATTAACTACCTTATGATGTTTTTAACTCCTATAACGAGTGAAAAGATGACCGGAGAAATATAACAGGCTAAACTAACGCTTGGAACAGGAGCGGTCGGTGTCCTCCACGCGCGTTACGCACCAAGAAAAGACTTGCTAGCTACAGGGTTTTTTAATTTATAGGGCCTGTGAACGCGCAATCGACCCCATTGGAATCGTCATCACGTAAAGGCATCCAGGGGAAGACGTAAGAAGTGTCCGTATAGTCATAGCAATAACAGTGCCCTTTTAACTGACTTCAGAACAGTGGCCAACATTTCTGAAATCTGACTCCATGTCAGGGAAATTGCTGTAGAATGGGCTCTGTTCCACTTAGAGACAAAATTTCAACTCCTATAGAAACTATAGACTGTTTTCTATCCAATAATAATAATAATATGCATATTGTACGATCAAGGATTTTGTGGGAAGCCGTTTCAAAAATTACCCAATTAGCATAAATAGTCTCAACAGCGCCCCCATCCTCAACAGGTTAGTGAAAAAAATAATATATTTTGGCGATGTTTACGTTATCGCTCTCTTTGGCTAGAATCAATGCTGGGCTGCTATGTGCAATGTGCTATGCTAATATAACGTTTTATTGTGTTTTCGCTGTAAGATACTTAGAAAATCTGAAATATTGTCTGTATTCACAGGATCTGTGTCTTTCGATTAGTGTATGCTGTGTATTTTTACGAAATGTTTGATGATTAGTAGTTAGGTAAACACGTTGCTCATTGTAATTATTCTAGTCCATTTGTGACGGTGGGTGCAATTGTAAACTATGCCATCTACCTGAAATATGCACATTTTTCTAACAAAACCTATCCTATACCATAAATATGTTATCAGACTGTCATCTGATGAGTTTTTTTCTTGGTTAGGGGCTATCAATATCTTAGTTTAGCCGAATTGGTGATAGCTACTGTTGTTGGTGGACAAAGTAAAGATGGTGGATTATGCTAATGTGTTTTTAGCTAATAGATTTACATCTTTACATATTGTGTCTTCCCTGTAAAACATTTTAAAAATCGGACATGTTGGCTGGATTCACAAGATCTGTGTCTTTCATTAGCTGTATTGGACTTTAATGTGTGAAAGTTAAATATTTAAAAAAATATTTTTTTTTTGAATTTCGCGGCACTGGTTTTTCAGTGGGGGTGGGGGGGGAGTGCCGCTAGCGGCACCCCAGTCCTAGACAGGCTAAGAACAAATTCTTATTTAAAATGATGGCCTACCCCAACGACGCTGAGCCAACTGTGTTCGGCCCTATGGGACTCCCAATCACTGCCAGATGTGAGGCAGCCTGGATTTTAACCAGGTACTGCAGTGACCCCTCTTGCACTGTCTTAGACCACTGCACCACTCTGGATAATACCAATTTGAAGACGAACTGGAATTCAAGCCAGACTAAGTCAGTGGCACAAAAAATGCATCTCCTTCAAATGTTGATATTTGGTTGCATTGGCAACCAAACACAACTCAATATCACTTTTGTAATACAGTAAATAGCCTATTAACTTGTCGACAAGTTAACAAGTGATATGTTGGATTTACGTCTCCAACTAAACCAAAAATGGAAGTTAAATAATAGGATTAAACCAGTGGCTCAGATGAAACTATCCAACCATTAGATACATACAGTATCTTTTAAATGTTGATATTTGCTGTGTTGTCAACCAAACACAGTTCAATATGACTTTTGTAATACAGTAAATAGCCAAAAGCTTAAGGGCAATTCCACCACTTTTCAACCTCATTTCCATTTTCTCCATCACAATACTAGTCTCTACAAATGTGAAAATGGTGCATGTATAAGTTTTGTGGAAAAAAATATATACATTTATTCATGTGATGGCATCATCAAAGGTTAAAACATTTAGGGCCTCCTGAGTGGGGCGGTGGTCTAAGGCACTGCATCACAGTACTAGGTGTGGCACTAGAGATTCTGGGTTCGAGTCCAGGCTCTGTCGCAGCTGGCCGCGACCAGGAATCCCATGGGGCGTTGTAACATTTGACCCAGCATCATCTGGGTTAGGGGAGTGTTTGGCCAGCAGGGATGTCCTTGTCCCATCGCGCTCTAGCAACTCACTCGTGTAGCGGGACGGGTGCAGTGGACACTGACACCATCGCCAGGTGTATGCTGTTTCCTCTGACACAGGCTGGCTTCTGGGTTTAGTGGGCATTGTTTCAAGAAGCAGTGCAGCTTGGTTGGGTTGTGTTTCTGAGGATGAACGCCTCTCCCGAGTCCGTGAGGGAATTGAAGCCATGAAACAAGACTAACTACCAATTGGTTACCACAAAATTGGGGAGAAAAATGGGGTAAAAAATATATATATTTAAAAAAAAGTTAAAACAGTGATTTTCAAACATAAGAATCGCAGTGAAGTGAGGAGCACCGTGATGTCACAGAAACGTGCTGGAGACACTGGTTTGCTACTGTAAATAATGAATATGAGGTTGAAAAGTGGCGGAATTGCCCTTTAAGGCTATCTTACAAACAAATGTTACAATATTTATTATACTGTTGGTCAATTTCTTCAGCAAATGATCAGGTCTATATAATTATCAAACATACATTAGTAATGGAAAGGAAACACAGACTCTTTGTTTAAGTATTAAAATACTCCTTTAGTAATACAATTGTAGACAGAAGTTGGTACAGAGTAGAGGAGTGATTATTTGCTGCATAAAACACATCCTTTGTTCATGTCAAAATGTGCATTCTGTTTTTACAGTGGCAGGGACACAGTCTAATGAGTTCTCTTTCTTCAGTGGGGAAGAAGGTGAAATGCAGGGTCTGACAGAGTAGGCTACACCACAGAGCCCTCCTCTTCTGGACTCCCTGAGGTGGATACACAGCACCCTGTACAGTGAGCACAAAAACAATTGCGCATTTCAACACTGCTCATACCATACATACAGACATACCATACAGTATTCACCATGACAGGAGTACTTTGTCTTTAGACTACTCAAGTAATATGTCACTTACCTTTAATATCTTTCTTTTTCCAGATGCAGTATATTCCGAAAAGTAACAGTAGGCCGAGTATTATCGGAATGACTGTGATTAGAATAGGACCTGATTCTGTCAAAATAAAAACAGGAAACAAACTGATGAGTCCCAAAACAATATGTACACTTTACCCTGTTTCTTCTCATAATCTAATTTAATAGTGTCGGTAAATCATTCTACTTTTTGGCTTAATTTAGTAAGGAAAAAAAAAAGTTAACTGAATGCTGTTTGTGTGGGCTGTTCCTGTAGATAAATATTACTGTTTTATATGGTGTCTAACCCCCAGCGCTGGAAGAATAGCAGTGAATGGGGATCCAAGTAAACTAATTAACCAGTCCAATAACAAAGAAAATGTTGCACATTACCATTAATGACATACCTACAAACTGAAGGCAGAGCGTTTCAATGTTGAATTTTGTTGTCTGGTTGCTGACTGGGTTGGCAGCCACACAGCTGTAGATATCTTTGTCCTGTAGCTTTATCTCCACAGGGAGAGACAGGTTGGCGGAGGAGAGGTCGGGGAAGCTAGCCTTGGTCAGTCTCTCCTCTCCTCTGTACCAGGACAGGGTCATGTCTCTCCGGTTCTCCACAGAACACACCACTGAACAGCTCCCCTTCTCTGATGAACTGTCCAGAAAATCCCCTTGAGGGATTTTTTTGGAATTGAGGAAGTGGTACTGGAGCTGGGATATAAAAATACAATGATTCAACACAGATTCATGTCTTTAATATTGGTCCTCTGGGTAGGAGGACAACTCTCACTAGTAACAAAAGTGTGGTGAGCACATTCAGTTTTTTTTATCACTTTTGGGAAATTTTCACAAGTATGTGGTAAATTTTCACAACTCTAAGCACCAAAATCTAAACAGATCAAAACTGATCATTTCATAACTAAGCACATTTTCAATTGACTGAGTGCAACAGACAAAGTCAGTTGTTCACTGCACCAAATCACTCTTTCAATTTAAATTCATATTCAAAGTATTTGCTCGTCACAATGCAATGCTCGGTGTGACGTTGACACAGTGGTAGGATTTTACAGTGAGGAGGCAACAATGCGGATCTAGTTTTTCTTGCCAGAGTGAGACTTTTAATTTAGAAAGTGAAGAACTATGCTGATTGTCCATTATTGTCCATTTCCTGGTCCGAGTTTTGACTGTCAATCAGTGGGTGCATTCGAGTTAATTGTTTATTTAGTGTGTCCTACGGTTATAAATGGAAGTAGTATATACAAGAGGAGTGTCACGTTCCTGACCTATTTCTGTTAGTTTGTTGTATGTGTTAGTTGGTCAGGACGTGAGTTTGGGTTGGCATTCTATGTTTTCTGTTTCTATGTTGGTTTATGGGTTGCCTGGTATGGCTCTTAATTAGAGGCAGGTGTTTGGCGTTCCTCTAATGAAGAGTCATATTTAGGTAGGTGTTTTCACAGTGTTCGTTGTGGGTGATTGTCTCCTGTGTCTGTGTATGTCGTTGCGCCACATGGGACTGTTTTCGGTTTGGTTGTTTTTCGGTTTATGTAGTCTGTTCCTGTTTCATGCGTTCTTCGTTATATGTAAGTTCTTATGTTCAGGTGTGTCTACGTCGTTTGTTGTTTTGTTAGTGTATAGTCGAGTTCGTGTTTTCTTTAATAAATAATGTCTTCAAACTCCGCTGCATATTGGTTCAATCCCTGCTCCTCCTCTTCTGATAAAGAGGAAGAGGAAAGCCGTTACAAGGAGGCTGGTGTGAGGAGCTATTGGAGGACGGGCTCATTGTAATGGTTGGAACTGTATCAAACACGTTAAACATATGGAAACCACATTTAACTGTGTTCCATTAATTTAATTACAGCCATTACTATGAGCTCATGTGATCAAATGTCATGAAGTTTTGACTGCAGTCGACTGCAAGTTTCTGCATTTGCTCTTTACAAACTTCATCCTGCATTGTAGGTGGCTCTATTGTCACCCAATCATTAGGGTGCTTTTATTTGACCCATGCGAAACTTTAAATATACACAAATAAATGTGATTTGAGTCTCCCTCACTAAGTGATTGTACAATGTAGCCTACGCACATTATGATTTTAGTTTGTGGGTGTGTGATATGGGGGTTTAAATGCATGTTTATTTGTACATTTTAAATAACCTTTTATAAACAATACCAACACTGTGATGTTGATCTGAGCCTTGCTGTTTGAAAACTACTTTAATGTCCGGCTGTCGCAGATGCACCTCCCCACTTTTTTTCTATCTATTTAAGTTTACATTTTTATTTATTAACACCAGATACAAACATACACATATGAACAACTTACAGACACACACAAACAATGACTACATTTCATCTGCCCAGACCCGCATGCTCACACCCCCATCCCTAGTGCCTGCATTATTGTTTGCCACATGGCCTGAAAGTGTACAAAAAAAAATCTCAGTCGTCCATGCGCCAATTCTGTTCATGATGGCGGACAGGTTGATTTCCAAGTTTTAGAATAGGTTTTTTCAAGATGGGGGATGAGATAATTATCCAACCCATCGGGTATCTCACTACACCCAAATATGCCAGGTCTAGAAATAGTCAGACAGACGGATTAAAAGTAAGTTTACATTGTAATAGGCTACTTCTGACAGCCAACGTTCTAGCTCCGCCCATAATTTTTAGACTTTATAGCATTCCCAAGAAACATGGATTATTGAGTCACTGTTAGTTTTACACTTAGGATATGTTTCTACCATTGTGCTGTAGAATTAGTGAATTTTGTCTCTTGTATAATAAATTATATACATTGATTTATACTGTAAGCGTAGCCTACATTTTCGTTAACTCATTTTGTTAGTTATGCGCCGACATTCCCTCAATCATGTACCAACATCAGTTATTTTTAAGTCTTGTTTCCAATAGTTTATATTTTTTTAATAAGATTTTCAGTTGGATATGCTCTCTGCAAGGTTTTGTTTATTTTACTTATCGTAATAATATCCCTTTCAGACATAAATATGAATCCCTCAAGTTTACTCTGATTTTCACAAGATTTCAAATTTAAATTTCATGATATGTACCTTTTTAAGTTACATGTATTTGAAAACATCTACATTGGTCAGTCCAAAATGGCTTTTTAATTCTGTCATGGAAATAAATGTATTTTCTGTTAACAAGTCATTTACGGTTTCTATGCCTTAAAAGCTATTTAAGGATTGTTCTATAGGGATGTGTTTTTAAGAAGTTTTATTGGTAGAATACGTTACTGATAGAATACATCCCTAATAGACTTGTAAAATGTAATTAAATAGGCCTAAGCCTCTTGTGTAGGCTAAATAGTGTGTAGGCTAAAATGCACCTAATTTATGAAAGTTGCCAATCGCAATATAAAGTCCAGAGATGAAAAAGCCTGGAATGAGGAGAGATGACTAGAAACTATTCAGTTGACCGTTTTATGTGTGGATTAACTGTCGGAGTAGAGGACCTCGTGGATTTCAGGTAAACAATGTTTATATCCCAGGACAAATTAACTAGCAACAGCAAGCTAGCTAAATAGGACCATTTAGTTAGCAAGTGCAAGCAAACTAGCTAAATTGCCTTAAATGTTTAATGTTTTTTGACCTGTCCCCAAATTATTGTAATTGGTTCAGAGTTTGTTTTGATATTTTAACCTGCGTGTTGTGGACGCGTTTGGTGTGGCGACAAAATAAATGTATGCACGATCGCCTTCGCGCGCAGCCGGTTTGGGCTCCGTGTTAGGTCAAGTTCTCTCAGAAAACGTCTGCGCGTGTCCTCATCAGTTATGCCAAGCACTATCTTATCTCTGATCAGTTCATCTCTTAAAGAACCATAGTCACATGTAGCTAGCTGCCTTTTCCCTTAGCCTAGTGACAAAGTCGAAAAGCCTAGTGACAACCGAAAACATTGCTCTAATTTGCGGAAATCATGGTTAGTTATCCGACTCTGACACCATGTTTGAATGTTAAAATGACAATACACGGGACGTATGTGGCAGGGTCTACAGACAATAACGGATTACAAAGGGAAAACCAGCCACGTCGCGGACACCTACGTATCGCAGGGCTCTCCAGAGGGTGGTACGGTCTGCACACTCCCTGCCCTCCGGGACACCTACAGCACCCGATGTCACAGGAAGGCTAAAAAGATCATCAAAGACATCAACCACCCGCTGTTACCCCGCTGTCATCCAAAAGGCTAGGTCAGTACAGGTTCATCAAAGCTGGGCCCGAGAGACTGAAAAACGGCTTCTTTCTCGAGAGACTGAAAAACAGCTTCTTTCTCAAGGCCATCAGACTGTTAAATTGTCATCACTAGCAGGGTACCACCTGGCTACTCAACCCTGCACTATAGAGGCTGCTACCCCATATATTATAGACAGGGAATCACTGGCCACTTCAAATAATGGAACACTAGTCACTTTAATAATGTTTACATACTGCTTTACTCATCTAATATGTATATACTGTATTTTATTCTACTGTATTTAGTCAATGCCACTGACATTGCTCATCCTAATATTTATATATTTCTTAATTCCATTATTTTACTTTTGGATTTGTGTATTGTTATGAATTGTTAGATACTACTGCGCTGTCAGAGCTAGGAACACCAGCATTTCGCTACACCCGCAATAACATCTGCTAAATACTTGTATGTGACCAATAAAATGTGATTTTGATTTTAATTAAAGGTATACATTAATAATCATAGGTATAAACATTATGATAATACCTGCCTGTATATTACAGCAGTAACAAACACCAATACGAAGTACACCTTCTATAGGAATAGCCTACTTACCGATGATGAAAAGTACTGATATTCCCAAATATTGAAGCGTTGTCATTTTCCAGTTCTCTACTGCTCAGACTTTAAATGTCTCTTCACTTGCTTTACATTTGCGTCTGTCTCAAATTGTCTCAACTAAGTGAAATGAGACGGTCAGCCAATGGGAATGCGAGACAGTCTCAGCTAACCATCCAACCACCAATATGATTGGTTCCAATTATATTCGCCCTCGCCCCAAATCGAATTTACAGAAAACAAACCGAGGACGTGCGAGAACGAAGGTGGGGGATTGAAGGAGGAAATGGCGGAAACTGAGCTTTCGTTTGAAAGCGCTAGGAGTCTAATTGTGACCCCTTTCACAGGAAGTGAGAATGAGTTGGTTACACAAGGGCGAAGAAAAAGGGAAAAGAGAACTCAACTTGTGTTGTAAAATAGGAAACCAGTAGACTCGTTTATCCTGTCCAGTCACGAGATTGGTCCTATTTAGATTTAATCAACAACAAAAAAAATAAAACAAACCTTGTTTTATGTGTCTGCGGAGCAGAAGAAGCGTGTTTTAAAGACTCAAAAAGATCGGAGTGGAATGTTTTCTGCATGGATTTTCGTAGCAGGGCGCCTATCAAGGGGGTTACTTCTGGGTTCGCGTCAGAAATAAAGCCACACGATATAACTGAAGACATCGATGGAGTGGTTGGTGCACGTCGATTGATCTGTATGGTGACGGAGAAAAGTTCATTTCATCCATGCTAGTCTTTGATGAAGAGTCTCTCCCTTCTAATATAACGTTTGGATTCATGAGATACCCTGTAAGAGCTTTTGTGCACAAGCCTCTTCAGTGTCATACTTGTGTCAAGTGTGTGCAGGAAGGAAGAAAATCGACCGAGGTAAAGACAGTTTCAAGTTAGATATTCGACGGATATTCGCACTTTTAAAACTAAACTTTTAAACATCAATAGCTTTCAAACCACTTGAGCCACAGACTCCAAATAAGTGTCATTATGTTGGAAAAAATGCGTACAACACTGCACAGGTCTTATTTTCACGATTTGGACTTTCCAGAGCTTTCCAGAGCTAATAAACATGTGGAAATGTGAGCAGCATGTTTGTATTCCTAGTTGAATTAGTTAGGGAGCGTAAACAAAGTACCAGCGTTTTTTACATTCGAATTTCAATAGCTCATTGGTCATGTGACCTACTTGACTCAAACAAATTATTATATAGCTCCTGCCTCCTCTGGCATAAGCTATTCCCATTATACCCGTAGGCTACACTGAATAAACTATGAGCTCGAACGCACCCACTGTTTGACAGTCAAAACTCGTACCAGGAAATGGACAATAAACAAGGTAATCGTTTAATATTCGTTTTGATATACCTTCACGTTTTAATTGGTTATATGATCACGTTGTAGTTGTAAGTTTCGATAAGTAGGCCTAGGCTAAATACATGATCAGACAGCGCATTTTAGGCTACCGAGCAACGAGCAACAAGAGGTTTTGCGCGCACAATCCAATTGTCTGCGTTCGACCACAAACTCAAAACATGGTTCATTTGATTTGACAGGTGATCAAAAAACAAGACATCGGATAACATGACTAACCCCACATTATTGTAAGAACCTACATGTGATTCGCATAAACGGTTTCCATTCTCAATGTCTGGTTAGGCCTATTCATAATACGGCTTTAGATTAAGTGACTGAGGACATAATAACAATCGTTACAATGGTGTTGTAAATATCAGAATTTAATTGATACACTTTAAGCTGATGATTTATGCTGATGATCCTGTAGCAGTTACAGTAACACGTCACAGAAAAGCTGATATTGGCTGCAACACAGTCTCACATTCAATTCGCGCATATATGTACAAAATGTATTTCAGCAGATGTCGTGCGTTTTTGTGCATTTTTGGGGTGGTTAAATTCGTTTGAAAATACACGAATGTCTGTGCTACTTAATTCGTGCGAAAAGACACGAATTTAACCAGTAGGCGATACAAGCCTTTGCAACAACCATATTGACGCGATAATTTATATTTCATTTTTGTTCTTCTTAATGGCTAATTCAACGTCATGAATATACAGAAATGTTGTCTTTGTTTAACCATGTTTTAAAATGTGTCGTTGTATGCCTATATGTACTGTTTTAGACTTGCTGAACAGAATTTGAGAAAAGACGCACATTTACGTGCGACTTAATTCGTGGGAAATATTGTTTTATTAATGCCAATGCTGTTTTCTGTGCTTGATTTCACTTAAGACTTTGGATACTGGTGCACTTGTAATCAGAACGCCTTTTTTTTCATGTAGGCAACCATACACGATTTTATTCATAACCCATTTCATATTTCGTGGAGCATAAATTACACCATTTTCTTCATAATGCATGTATTACATGTTAAACAGGTTAATGTAAAATAATGAATTATGTTGGCTTACACTTATGGCCTTTCCAATGCCTTTCCATTATGATTATTACGGTCATGTCACTCATGTTATATACTTATGCTACTTTAACGCGATCAACCAGTTAGCATGTCAGAAATGTCAGTTTCCTAGTACCGACTAGCACTTGAATGCAGTATTATGCTGGCTTCACATTCTCCTGGGATACTGGACAATGGGAAGTCGTAACTCCGACATTATTGTTTTCAAGTTCTTTTCAAGTCGGAACAATTCTTAAACCAATAAGATTGGCCACATCATTTTCTAATTTCCCTCTTGTAATTCCTATTTGGAGGGTCATTCAAGTGAAACTTCCCAGTCGGAACTAGGAATCCCCGAGAACTCCGATAGTACCTGAACGAGGCATTAGTATGTGTAATAGCAGCTACATGCATAGCCTACATCTGTCTTCAGATTTATTTTATGGGTGATTTTTCCATTGACAGAAATGTATTTAGTCTTCCACTCCACTCTTCCGATACATTTATTTGCTGCAGACAAGATGATATTCAACAGGTAGGCATTTTGAAACCGTTCAGAGATTACTCCAAGTAATGGCACTCTTTGGGATCTTTGCCAGGGAACATTTAAATACATTATCAATGGCAAATACTGTTTTCTATGCTTGATTTCACTTAATATTTTTGGGTGTTGCGCTCATTGCAGTCAGAAAACATGTTGGCCGATCAAAACCCTTGCGGGTTTCTCTCCCCGAGTCGTACGAGAAAATAACGGAAAACTGACCCAAGATCAGTACTGTACATATGCAACTTCAACCCCATGTAATGCGGAGCGCGTTCCAGCTCGTCAACACAATCGGCTGCAGGGGAGGTTACTTTCTGTGTTGTTCAGTTTATATAATAATATCAAATTAAATGAATCTTAGAAACGCTTTTCCAGGCAGTTTGAATGTATATTCTTATTCTGTGCAGAATCTGTGTAATTTGACCTACAACACAAATGCGCACCATGACTTCAACAAAGAAGACAACTTGGAACCTACCCGATCCTCCCAAGCGATCATTCTCTTTCCCGGTAAGTGAAGTATGCAAATAAACCATGTGGTTGTAATCGATAGTATGTAATGTTATGGAGATTGATTTTTACGACATTTTTCAAACCACTATGCATTTTCACTGATCTGTCAAGGTTTTCAATCAAAATCTTAGCTATAGGCCTACTCAACAGTTCAGCTAGCTAGCTGGCTTTAGCTAGCTAGCGAGCTAGGCTACAGTCTATGGAGTTCAATGGTGGGCGCAGGGTTTTGTTCTGGGCAACATCTACACACCTGATTAAACTAGTTTGAGTGGTTAATTACTTTAATCCACATGTGTCAAACTCCTACCATGGGAGGTCTGAGTGTCTGCAGGTTTTTGCTCCACCCTTGATTGATAAATGAAGGTCACAAATGACTAAGGAACTCCCCTCACCTGGTTAGGTTGTCCAGGTGTTCATTGACATGAAAAACCAAAAACCAGCAGACACTCGGCCCTCTGTGGAATGAGTTTGACACCCCTGCCTATTAGAGCTAGTTCAACTTGTCTTTGCAAAGTCTTTATAAATTAGACAGTTTTAGATCTTGTGGAGAAAACAATTCCAAACAATGGATGAATTGGGACCACCAGACAGCAATGCTCCCATATACAGTGAATGGTCATCTTGTTATCCATCATTCACATTCTTTACATTTTTGTACACCACCTGTATTTTTTGTGATATAATCCACTTACTAATTAAGTACATTTTAATGCTGAGTTACATTTTTTTATTAAAATAAGTATCCTACATATACAGCTGTGAAATACAATTCTAAACTTGTTCTATTCTGTTTACTTTGCAGCTCCAAATAAAGACCCTTCACACCTACCACCCTTCTATTCAGACAACTCAGACCTACGGCTGACACCTTTAGTCTCTCTATCTCTCTCTTTCTTTCTATACATCCTCTTTGTACAGATCTCTTGATCTATCCATCTGGCTGCATTTTAAGTAAGTGGAAACTTTTTCTCTTTTAATTCAGCTTTCTTCCCATTTCTTGTGTTTTCAAAAACAAACCAGGTTGTAGTTTTAAAATGCCAACCAACTGGAGGAGATTATTCAAAAATTGTATCTTAAAATAAGCAACCAAATCCCACTGGCCCAAGTATTGTTTAATCTGTCAACTAACAACACTCATTGCACTGTGCACCTGAGGCTATGGCAGGTAGCCTACATCTAGGTTACAATAGTAGTCAACAGTTAGTATGACACATTACGTTACAGTGTGGCATGTTAAAGCCTCAGGCTTAGTTTTATTACTTGGCGAGGTCCATTATCAGATCTGACCCATATGATTGAGTCATTGAAACCCATGTCACCTTCAAACACACACACAGCACTTCTTTAGTGGGTTTGAGAAGGGTCAGGGCTTGATGTTTAATGTGAACTCAACGTCAGCTCCTTAGTTGGCCAAACTCTCTTTATTAATTGCTATTGTTAGTATAGTTTTTATCTCACAATCTGTAGTTATCCTTGTCAATTCAAGCCCATTGCCAGAGTGGACCTCCCTGGTGCATTCCATCAGTCAAAGTGATGTGTATAGGGCTATTCTTTCTGACACTTTCATATCCACCTTTCATGCAGAATGGCTCCTGGCTCCAGCCGTAAGCTGTGTCCTAGCTGTAAAACATCAATATGAGTAGCCTCAAAGAAGTGCAAGTTCTGTGGCGCAATAATACAGCTGAAGGTGAAGTTAGAGGCCCAGAAAATGAAGGCTACTGATGAATGGGCAACTAAGACTATTAAATATGGAAGATTTGCAACCTTGATTAATGCAGCAAACAAGCTGGTAAGCTTTATTATGTTTTCCTCTAAAAATATTTATGCATTTCTTGCTTAGGGAAATGATAGGCCCTATGCACTTATTTGTTGTTGTCATTTGACTGTAAATCTAAATGTCATTATTTGACTGATATTTGTTGTGTTTCTGGAAGTTATTTTGTTATCAATGATCCCAGGTACATAGGTTCCACAAGTTAGGAGTGTACCCCCTGCTACTCCTCAGCAAGAGGAAGAAGGGTAACATTTTGTCGTCAACTGCACTGTGTCCTCACAGTGGTATGATGAACCAGACCTCAATGGCAGCAATCCAAAGGTTGTATGAGGCAATTGTGAAAGGTATTTGGACAGAAATATGTATGTTTGTCTACTTTAAGACCCTATCCCTCAACCACCACATCCGTCAGACTGTAAAAAACTAATTATTCCACTTAGGCGAATTCGCCATAGTCAGCCCCTCCCTCTCCTGTTCTGCCGACCGAAACTCTCATCCATGCTTTCTTCTTCTCCTGAATAGACTATTGCAACTCACTACTCCCCGGCACTAACACAGACTCCCTCAATAAGCTCCAAATGGTTCAAAACTCAGCAGCCCGTCTTCAAACCCACTAAATCATCCTGGCAGCCTTTCTTCTAACCCACTAAATCATCCTGGCAGCCCATCTTCTAACCCACTAAATCATCCTGGCAACCCATCTTCTAACCCACTAAATTATCCTGGCAGCCCATCTTCTAACCCACTAAATCATCCTGGCAGCATATCACCCCCATCCTCTGTGAACTCCGCTGGCTCCCTGTCTCCCACCGCATTAATTACAAGATCCTCCTGACCTAAAAACATCTCCCCCCACCTTGCTACCCCCATCCTCTCTGACCTTCTTCTCTCCTATCAGCCCTCATGCTCTCTCCCCTCAACCACAGTTGGCCACCTTGTCATCCCCAGGTCCAAGCTCCAGAGTTTCAGTGACAGGGTCTTCTCCAGGGTTGCTCCTAGGCTCTGGAGCTCTGGAAGTCCATCATCATCTTTCAGTCCCGCCTAAAAACCCACCTCTTCACCATGGCCTACCCTTACCTCCCCCTCCACCATTTCCACACACCTCTTCACCATGGCCTACCCTTACCTCCCCCTCCACCATTCCCACACACACTTCTTCTGTTTCACACACTCATACATATGCGCAACACCTGCTCACTCCCTCACCTGCTATCTCACTCACATACTCACACATCACACCCTTTCCTTGAGCCCTTCTTACCTCTATCTAGCCCCGTTTACACCTGGTTCTAACATGCATTATATGTCCTGATCTTGTCCACAGTCTGATTGTTCCCACATTTTCAGACAGGTGTAGACGATTAAAAGAAGCATTGTGATCAGATCTTCCTGACCACGTCTGGAGTTGACAGTAAAACCATTTAAATCATCCTGCCTTCTAAAATCATTGACAGGTGGCACCATTGACTTATGGAATATATATGTGTCTTAAAATAAATAAAACAGTATTATTTTGAAAGAATATTTGTCAAAGAATTAGCATACAAGGCGGGACCAGTATATTTGTTCACAATGCGGACACAGTGGACTGATAAGACCACGTGTAGACGCATTTCTAAAAATGTGGGCACAATCAGAATGTGGACAAGATCAGGACAAAGAATGCATGTTTGCGCCAAAGTATTTTGTTTAATGTTTTTCTTCCTGTTGTTTAGTTAGATTATTGATTGTTTGTTAGTTTCTACAATTGTAAAGCTATGTATGTTTCATGTATAATTATTGTTATTATTAAAGTAGAGGAGTTAGTTCAGGCAAGCAACATTTCAACACATTCTTTTCACATATCCTGTGTAGAAGTTTATTTATAAACTGGGTGGTTCCAGCCCTGAATGCTGATTGTCTGAAAGCCTTGGTATATCAGACCGTATGACAAAAGATTTATTTTTACTGCTCTAATTACATTGGTAACCAGTTTATAATAGCAATAAGGCACCTTGGGGGGTTGTGGTATATGGCCAATATACCACGGTTAAGGGCTGTATCCAGGCACTTTGCATTGCGTCATGCATAAGAACAGCCCTTAGCCGTGGTATATTGCTATATACCACACCTCCTCGGGCCTTATTGCTTAAATATACATGCTCACCTCTGCCAATTGGAAACTGTTGTCCACTTGTCTGTCCCATCTCCTTAATATGTTCTATTTCGCAGTGGCAATCAACACCCATGCCCCCACACTACAACCCTCCAACCCTCCCCCTGTTGCTGCCCAAGAACTGTCTGATACAGTTGCCCCCCAGGAGACCAGCTACACCCTCATCCTCAACCAGGTTGAACCCCTGATATCCCCCACCGCCCAGGAGACCAGCTACACCCCCATCCTCAACCAGGTTGAACCCCTGATATCCCCCACCGCCCAGGAGACCAGCTACACCCTCATCCTCAACCAGGTTGAACCCCTGATATCCCCCACCACCCAGGAGACCAGCTACACCCCCATCCTCAACCAGGTTGAACCCCTGATATCCCCCACCGCCCAGGAGACCAGCTACACCCTCATCCTCAACCAGGTTGAACCCCTGATATCCCCCACCGCCCAGGAGACCAGCTACACCCCCATCCTCAACCAGGTTGAACCCCTGATATCCCCCACCGCCCAGGAGACCAGCTACACCCTCATCCTCAACCAGGTTGAACCCCTGATATCCCCCACCACCCAGGAGACGAGCTACACCCCCATCCTCAACCAGGTTGAACCCCTGATATCTCCCACCGCCCAGGAGACCAGCTACACCCCCATCCTCAACCAGGTTGAACCCCTGATATCCCCCACCGCCCAGGAGACCAGCTACACCCTCATCCTCAACCAGGTTGAACCCCTGATATCCCCCACCGCCCAGGAGACCAGCTACACCCTCATCCTCAACCAGGTTGAACCCCTGATATCCCCCACCACCCAGGAGACCAGCTACACCCCCATCCTCAACCAGGTTGAACCCCTGATATCCCCCACCGCCCAGGAGACCAGCTACACCCTCATCCTCAACCAGGTGGAACCCCTGATATCCCCCACCACCCAGGAGTCCAGCTACACCCCCATCCTCAACCAGGTTGAACCCCTGATATCCCCCACCACCCAGGAGACCAACTCCAACTCGCTGAGCATGACACAGTCAAACCCATCCAATCCCATCCTACCCCATCCAAACCCATCCTACCCCATCCTACCCCATCCAACCGTGTCCTACCCCATCCTACCCCATCCAACCGTATCCTACCTCATCCAACCGTATCCTACCCCATCCAACCCCATCCTACCTCATCCAACCGTGTCCTACCCCATCCAACCCCATCCTACCCCATCCAACCGTGTCCTACCCCATCCAACCCCATCCTACCTCATCCAACCGTGTCCTACCCCATCCTAACCCATCCTTCCCCATCCTACCCCATCCAACCCCATCCAACCGTGTCCTACCCCATCCTACCCCATCCAACCGTATCCTACCCCATCCAACCCCATCCTACCTCATCCAACCGTGTCCTACCCCACACAACACCATCCTACCCCATCCTACCCCATCCAACCCCATCCTACCCCATCCAACCGTGTCCTACCCCATCCTACCCCACACAACCCCATCCTACCCCACCCAACCCCATCCTACCCCATCCAACCGTATCCTACCCCATCCAACCCCATCCTACCTCATCCAACCGTGTCCTACCCCATCCTACCCCACACAACCCCATCCTACCCCATCCAACCGTATCCTACCCCATCCAACTCCATCCTACCCCATCCAACTCCGACCAAGGAAGAGGAAATATGACTACATGCAAAAAGGTAAATTAGTATCTAACTTATATTGTTTATTCATAAATGTTAATGATGTCAATAACTTAAATTATGCTTTTAATAAATGTATAAAACAATTCCAGTTATTGATGGCCTCCTACTTTTCAGGAGGCAGGCATACTGTACACTCTTAGAAAGAAGGGTTACAAAAGGGTTCTTCGGCTGTCCCTAAAGGAGAACCCTTTTTGGTTCTAGGTAGAACTCTATTGGGTTTTACATGGAACCAAAAGGGTTCTACCTGTAACCAAAAAGGGTTCTCCTATGGTGACAGCCAAATAACCATTTGTAAGAGTGCAGTCTAAGGCTAGGCATAGATGTACAATGAATAATGCAATTGACTGTCCTGCTAACTGTATTAATGTTCTGGTGAGTGGTGACTAAATATATTAATGCATTTATTGTTTCAGAGTGTCCAGTGCATCCGGGGCAAACGATTTTCCCTATTCTCAAGATTCTTGCCAATAGAACTTCAAATGAGGTAAATCTGCAGAACATTGGCATTCCTGTGACTGTATTTACAGGCTAATCCTAGTGCAACACCAATTGTAGTTAACTTGCAGCGCATAGACCTGGTAGTTAAAGTGGCAATATGTAACTTTCTGGGTGGACCGACCAAATTCACATAGAAATGTTAGTTACAGATCATCATTCTACTTGAAAGCAAGTCTAAGAAGCGGTAGATCTGTTCTACAGTGTGCGTTATAACTATGCTTTCCCGTTCTTAAGTTTTGTTATTGAGTCTTTTACTTTGGTTTTGTTTCTATTTGTTTCATAATAAAGGGTCAGGAGCAGAAAGTGAGGTGGAAGCCATGGTATGTTTACTTAAACTAATCTCCTAGAATGAATTGAGGATATACTGTACACTCAACACCATATGTATTGAGGATATACTGTACACTCAACATCATATGTATTGAGGATATACTGTACACTCAACACCATATATATTTGGACAGTGAAGTTAAAATGTACAATTTGACTCTAAACTCCAGCATTTTGGATTTGAAATCAAATGTTTCATATGAGGCGGTAGTACAGGTCACCTTTTCACAATTTAGAAAGGATATCACTTTATGTATATAGTCCCCCAATTTGAGGAAGCCATAAGTATTTGGCCAAATTCACTTAAAGTGTATTGAAGTTATAGTAAATGAAACCTTTTATTTACAATACTAAATTCTGGAGTATAGATCCAAATTTCACATTTTACCTTCACTCTCCAAATACATATGGTTTTGGCTGTACCTTGGGATTGGATGTTACAGTGCCTTGCAAAAGTAGTCAGACCCCTTGGAAACGCCTTTGACAGTGATTACAGCTGTGAGTCTTCTGGGTAAGTCTTTTAGAGCTTAACCCACCAGGATTGGGCAAAATTATCACATTATTCTTTATAAGTCTTGAACTCTGTCAATATGTTGGGGATCATGTCTAGACAACAATTTAAAAGTCTTGCAATAGATTTCCAATCAGATTTAAGTCCAAACTTGAACTTGGCAACTCAGGAACATTCACTGTTTTCTTGGTAAGCAACTCCAGTGTTGATTTGTCATTGTGTTGTAGGTTATTGTCCTGCTGAAAGGTGGATTCCTCTCCCAGTGTCTGGTGGAAAACAGGCTTTGCATTTAGGACATGAAGTATATTCCTTTGCAGTGTTTTTCAGTACTAACTCCAGTGCCTTGTTGCTACAAGATGCATGAATAGATGTTTTTTCTCTTCTGTATATTTGTATTCTTCTTTTCCCTGTAGTTTAAGTCATTATTGTGGCGTTACTACAATGATGTTGATCCATCCTCATTGTTTCTACCATGACAGCCTGTAACTGTAAAATCACCAATGGCCTCATGGTAACATCCCTGAGCAGTTGCATTCATGTCCTGCAGCTCAGTTCAGAAGAACGACTATCTTTGATGTGTCTGGGTGGTTTAATACATAATCCACACCATAATTATTAACTTGACCATGCTTAAAGAGATATGCAATGTCTGATTTGTTATTGTGACCCATCTACCAATCAGTGCCCTTTATTAGGCTTTCGAAAAGCTCCCTGGTCTTTGTTGCTTGAAATTCAATACCTGACTAAGGGACCTTCCAGATGTTTTATGTATGGGGTACAGATGTATGGGTAGTTATTCAAAAATAATGTTAACCCCTATTGAGTCCATATAACATTTATGTGATTTGTTAAGCCAAATTTAACTTGTGAACTAATTTAGGCATGTCTTTATAAACAATCTAAATTTTCTTCCACTTTGACATTAGAGTACACCATTTTAAGGTGCTTGTTGACAAAAAATATAAATTAACTCAATTTCAATCCAACATTGTAACACAATAAAATGTGGCGAAATCCAAGGGGTATGAATACTTTTGCAAGGTACTTTATGTAGTTGAAATATTATATTTGAGAGGAGAAGAAGGCACTTGACCAACATCAGATTAGGTTTAACCAAAAATCATAAAACCCTTTTCAAAGGAATAGGTGCAACCCTTGCTCACAATTACATATTGAATGATTTATTATCTATTTCTGCTTAAAAACATGACATTCCTTATGTTTTCTTTCTTGTCTTACAGTGGCAAGAAATGGGACGATGACTGGATCAAGGCCGAGGACCAGGTTTCTCCAGTTTAACCATACTTTATGCACATATGTATTACAAACGTATTGCAACAGTGACACTTTTTTTGTTGGTTTTGGATCTGTACTCCTGAACTGTATTTGAAAGTATACAAACACTGAGGTTAGTGCAGACGATCAGCTTTTATTTGAGTGTATTTTCATCCATATCTGGTGAACCGTTTAGAAATTACAGCACATTTTGTACATAGCCCCCCCATTTTGGGGGAACAAAAGTATTGCGATAAATTCACTTGTGTATTAAAGTAGTCAAGTATTTTTGTCTTTTATGTTTGTATTGATTCATTTCACTATGTTATTAAATATTTATGTTTAATTTCACTCTCATTTTTGACCTTTAGTCTGCCTATTTCTATAACACAATGCACATAGCTGATTATCTTATGGAGTAGATACAATGATATTTACTAAAGACAGTTAATTTGCAAGTTTAATAGTCTTTTTTTCTCCAGATCAAACGTGTTGGTCTTTCAGCCAAAGCACCCCATACAGAAGCAATCAGTTGATATAATAAAGAACAAACACAAAAAAATCAGGCTATATGAATAAGACAGTAGTAGGTCAGATGGTTGAAAATCACAGTCATAATGTGATTTGAAATGCCAATGTTTACAGTAGGCAAAAATCATTTTGTGGTCTTCGTTTTTGTTGTTAGTGACACTCTCCAGTCTCCACTGCCGTGCTTCTGAACTCGCCAGGGTATACCCTGCATTTCTGCCGCACTAGCTAACAGTAGCTGTCCGTAGTCCTGAAATAAAACACAGGCGCACTATTAGAAAAGGAGAAAAAGGTTAACATACACAGTTCTTCATTTTACCTGGGACTTTTCCAATATAGTAAAGCTACAACATTCTGTTTGGAACAAATTAATGCAAATCTGAGATTTAAAGGTCACTTGTTTCCTTCTGTATTTCTACTGGAGGAATGTTAGGTCAATGGATAAAGGTACTGGATCATTTCTTTCCAAATGCCACCCTATTCCCTTGAAAGTGCACTACTTTTGACCAGAGGCCTAGGCACATAGTACAATGTTAGGCCTAGGCACATAGTACAATGTTAGGCCTAGGCACAAAGTACAATGTTGATACATTTGATATGAGCAGTGGATTAGGCTGACTAACTTTAGTACTTAGTGAATGTCTCAGTAATGAGGAAAGAATCATCCAAAGTGATGAGAATGTTGCATTTTGGGACAGCATTTTGGCCGACTGACGATGAACTTCGCAATTCATATCCAAGTTTATTATAGGCCCATAGGCTAGGCGCAGCTAGGCTATGTATTATAATACATAGGCCTACGTGTAAATCAACAGATTACATATATAAAGATCATATATACAGTATATATAATGCTATTACATATATTACTTTACCTGCATTAAATATGTTGGATATAGGCCTACCCCTGAGTGATATTGGCATGCAAAATTTTTAGCCCATAGAGGCAGACCGTCTATCTGCTCGGTCTCTAGGCTAGTTGTCCACGGAAAGTATTTAGTGAAGGTGAAAGCCAACTAATTTCATAACTGCTTTTTTTGAATAGGCAGTGAGAATTAATTTTCAGCATTGTTGCATATCAGGAATATGATGTGTCGAGGACCATGGCAATAGAGGTGCGGTTATGCGGCCATGTGGGTCATGGGTATAGGGGTTGAAAGGCCACATATAGACTGCTGAATGTCTATTTTTGAATTTCTAGAAGCGTCAATATCGATGTTTATATAAGCATTTCTATACATCCACTTTTTCTGCCATGAACCTTTATACCCCCCTAGGAAACCTTTGGAAGAGTTGAACTCTCATCATAGAGTCCCCCACCCCCCAAAAAATATATTTTTTTGTATCTTAGATTTATGGCTTGGCACAAATAATCCTATGCATGAATTAAACATAATTATGCAATCCCATACCCCTGGTGGCCATGGAGTACGTCCACTCAAAGAAGCTTTTTTGAAAAGTGTCCCCACAGATCATTCCGTTCTGGTAAGGGAAAAATACATATAGAAAATATATTAAATAACTTACAACAATAGTATAAACAAAACATACTATAATTCACTATGGCTGACTGGATTTGAGTTAAAGTAGGGCCAGTACATAGTGTTGACAGCAAAGCAGGTGAAAGTCAATGCAAAAGTAAGACGAGTATTTATGTTGTAAAGAGCAGAAATATTGGATGCAAGAGGGGCACAGATAAGGGGCATGGCAGGACAGTAGTGCAGGAGGCTAACACACACTGTAGCAAGAGTGGCACAGATAAGGGGCATGGCAGGACAGTGGTGCAGGAGGCTAACACATACTGTAGCAAGAGACCTGAAGTTTTAACATAGTAGTACTGGAAATAAAGTTATGTTATACAAAGTGTTGTAACAAAATGTAACATAGTTAACCTGAAGTCATACATTGGTAAAGCTGAGTATAATTGATTGTTACCCTGCCAAAGTAGTCAGTTCGCTGCTCCAAAATCCGCATAAACGCCAGACGGGACATTCCTGGGGCTGACACTTTCAGCTCCTCAAAAGAGCTGAACAGATCTACCTGGTATATGGTGTCACAGTTGACAGTGGCAGGTCAGTACCCATTCTTTATCAGATCTGCCAGGTTTGCTGTCCAGGTGCTAAGACAAGTTGTGCAGGTAAGCACAGGCACTGTGACATTGTAGCGACCTTGAGGGAAAAAATGTAGTCTGAATTAATGTTTTTTTACATTGCTACATCACTGTTTGGTTCTTGTAGATATTGCACATACCATTTATTCCTACGAGGATGATATGTTTCCCAGGGCCAACATGGATGGTGCTTGTCAGGCAACCACATATCACCTCTGGTACATCCAATGGTAAGAAACAATCTGGGGACAATATTTATATACAACAATAAACAACAATACATTTGAACTTTGATTTAATACAATCAGCCGCAATTTCTTTTTAAACACACCCTGTTCATGAAGTGCATATTTCCCATCACTGTGGAGGGATATGGCTGTAGTTGGAGGAAGGGGCGTGTAGAACCCCTCGATCATGGACTCTCTGTTGTGCAGGGGGAACTTTGCATGTGTAGAGACATCGCAGTCTTCGCAGTAAAGCTGTTTCGGCAGACAGTCTCTACATCGCAGAATAGCCCTTTTCACATTGCATGACTGACAGATCTTCTGAGAAGCATGCTCTGCAGCCAGCAGAGAATCTACAATCTCAGGCCTGGACTCCCTCCACCTATCCCGTGAGAGTTCCTTCCTCACACTCCAACTGTGTGATGCACCAGGCACAGCAGGATTTGAACACTCAGGGTCTTCTAAGTCAGCTAGGAGGATGTTAATTTCTCTATGAAGTATTGCTTTTTTGAAAACACAAAAATGGGAAAATGATTCAATTAAGAATATGATATAATTAATATATTAAAATGCACATACGGCTGTAAGTGGGTGACAGCAAATATATCTCTGCACAATCTATGGTGTGACAAGCCAAAAACCTCAGCTTTGATTCTACAGTAAATTCAATTACAGGGCAGACCAAAATGTTGAGTAAAATCTAAATTGGAATATCAAACAATAGAACTTGATCCTATCGTCAAATAGAAATTCTGAATGTTCTTAAAACAGCAACAACACACTGAGTACAAAACATTCTCTTTGCCTGACAGACTGACCAGGTGAAAGCTATGATCCCTTATTGATGTCACCTATTAAATCCACTTCAGTGTAGATAAAGGGGAGGAGACAGATTAAAGGAGGATGTTTAAGCCTTGAGACAATTGAGACATGGATTGTGTATGTGTGCCATTCAGAGGGTGACTGGGCAAGACAAAATATTTAAGTGCCTTTGAAAGGGGTATGGTAGTAGGTGCCAGGTCCAACGGTTTGTGTCAAGAACTGCAACGCTGCTGGGTTTTTCACGATCCACATTTACCCGTGTGTATAAAGAATGGTCAACCACCCAAAGGACATCCAGCCAAATTGACACAACTGTGGGAAACATTTGAGTCAACATGGGCCAGCATCCCTGTGGAACGCTTTCGACACCTTGTAGAGTCCATGCCCTGACGAATTGAGGCTGTTCTGAGGGCAAAAGGGAGTGCAACTCAATATTAGGAATACTTTGTACACTCAGTGTATTTTGACTACAGAGTAAACTCTCCTCAAAGGCAAATGCTTCCAGCTTCCACAATTACAGACAGTGGTTACAAAAGGAACGACACTGTGTAAACATTCCAATAGTGGATTTGAATGAATTCAACTAAGAATAATTCCATAATGTGGAATGGCAGATTGCTTCATATTAAAGGAAATGTGGAGGAAAAAGCTCTGCCAGGATGTTGTTATAGCACTCCCCTACAGAAGTATTTGGACAGTGATGCTAAAATGTTGAATTTGTCTCTACACTCCAGCATTTTCATTTGCTTTGTCGAGAAGCTACCTGCAAGTAAGCATTTCGTTGGATTGTGTTACCATCAGTATCCTGTACATACGACCAATAAAACTTGCAACTAGACATATAAAGTGCCTTCATTTCGATACGGAAAATCAGAAAAGTCTAAAAATACCCTGAAATAAAAGGTGACATTCTGTACTGTAACCTCATATCAAACATTTGATCTCAAATCCAAAATTCTGGAGACACATTTAAAAATGTTGCATCACTGTCAAAATAAAGATGTAGTGCAGTATAATTCAGTAACACCAAGATGACCCCAATTTTGAAAGTAAAACAATTTAAACATACATATTTCTTCATCAATGTTTAAAACTGGAGTGGATTCCAATCCACTGGTACTCGTCTCTAAAATAAGATATGCAAAAAAGGAAAGGGTTAGAATTAAAAACATTCAGAAGTTGATAAAGCCATTTTTGGATTTATATTAATGCTATATGGTTAAAACTATTATTTTAATAACATTGATGGTAACTTATTGCAATAATAGCTCTCTCAATAAATTCAAGTGGTTACATTTCGCCAACCCCATCACTCAGCTTTTAACCAAAACAGGGGATGGGGAGTGTGCTTTGTTATTGTTTCAACTACCAATTACAGATTTAATAAAAATACAATAAATTAATTACAAGGCCACTGAATAACAAGGAATTGTATAGATTAATATATTCAATCGCTCATCAATACCTGATTCTTCCTCAGTGACTGGCCCTAAATGTTGCACTAGTCTGGCTCTTGATGTACTGGCCCTTGGAGCTGAAATAATTGGTAATAAAAAGGTTTCAATTCTAAAGATTTGCTGGAATTCTGACTCTCCTTTCGTTAAATATGTATTTTCATCAGAGACAACAGTTAGGGAAAGGGAAAGGTGGGATCAGACCTGCATGTAATATATTATGTGCTGTGGGTAGATGGTATTAGACCGGCCTATGGCACAGCAACAAAAGTTTGATATACTATGATACAGTATGTTTGAAAGGAAAAAGTCAGATCAGGGATCAATAAAATTAAACACCTAGACGGGATGAAACTTACCAAAAGAAGTGGATGTAGTTGCCTTCCTGGTTTGAGAAACAATCTGTCCTCTCTCATCCCTTTGTCTCCATCTGAACCTAATCCCTGGAGGCTTGTTTGTCTTTTTCTTCTTATTTTCCTAAAAAGTGCATTTCAATTATCATGGATGGCCCACTAATAAAATTCTCCCACAAGCATGGCTCGCTTGTGCACATATGGAGCACAAGCAATCATTTTATTTCCACATAAGGTGAAGTGATTTGTCAGCTGAGGAAAGGCACCTGCAGTAGACCCATGTTCTGGCTCACTCACACTGCTAACATGTGTAGAAGTTCACAAGGATGCTAATTAGTGCACCCTTGTGCCTCATGCTCAATGGGCAACATCATTGATGCTCGTGTTCAGATCATATCACGGAGTCTACGTTTAAATTCCCATTTGTGCCATGTGGGTTCTACTTTGACAAACAAAAAGCAATGATAAATCATAACGCTGTGGTGCTGGGGTTGTGTTGGGAATATTTATGCACGTATGGGAGCTGTAGGGGTTACATTACCGGTAATGTAAGACTTGTTACATTACCCGTTCTGGGTTGAGCTCCTCAGGCAGTCTTTTTGCCTCGTTAATGGCCTCGTCCAGTTGGGCTTGTGGGTCCTTCCCTGGGTTGAGCTCCTCAGCCAGTCTTTTTGCCTCGTTAATGGCCTCGTCCAGTTGGGCTTGTGGGTCCTTCTCTGGGTTGAGCTCCTCAGCAAGGCGTTATGCCATTTTAATAGCCTCATCCAGTTGGTCTTGGGGGTCCTCAGAGGCCATACCATCTCAAAAGAAACATAAAGAGAAAACTTCCAATCCTAACACATTCCTTCACATAGTAACCTCCCCCGTCTATGACAAAAGCTGCATGTCATTGATAGCGTGTGTGTTTTACTATGTCCTGCACGTCACTAAAGGTCTTCATCCTTCTCCACACAGACTGACTGATCTACAAATCACTTTGCATAACAAATACATATTTATTATTACTTGCAGATCAGTCAGTCTGTCACCATTTACCAACATTGCACTATTAGTCTGTCACTTCCTTGTTCATGTTGTTCTATGGCATGTGTGCAACTCCAGTCCTTAAAGGCTACAGTGTCTACAAGTTTTGATAAATTTAGATCATTGACTAGTTAGGACCTCTCACCTGATTGTCTGTCTTAACAGGATTTCATCAACTCCTTTACGTACCTCCTAGGGTCCCTCTCTCCTTCTTCGAAGGAAAAGTGACAAGATGAATACAGATTAAGTGGCAATGTGTATTTCTTTGAAGATGCAAAGAGGAAAAAGGGGAATATATAGCCTAATGTATAGGTGGCTAAAATAATAAGTGAGAATGATATCCAAATATACGCAAGTAATGCACCAAAAATATCCACACATTCTATGTTGTGTATGCAACTTTATTCACCTTAGTTACGTAACCTTCCTTACTGGTTTAGCACGTTTTTTAAACCAAACACTTTAACAAACACTAAACAAATGTGTATGCATGCTGTATTTCTGACAACAAGGGACGAGCTGGCGACCTACCTGTTATCTGTCCAGGGTCCAGACATCTGGTGTGGGAGAAAAATCTATAAACAACAAGTGTGACATGACCGGATGAGGTAACTATTCTTGTTCTTCTTGTAACTTTCCGGTAGGCTAGAAGCTTTCCGGTGTTTTGCTGCTCGACACAGGTCGACGCAGGTATTGCACTTGATTTATCGTTATCGTAACAGTAGGTGCAGCCAAGTGGAAATACGAAAGGTTTCTAGCTATTTCGCACTGACGGTAATTTGAACACAAGAACGTTTCTAGCGAAAAGGTGTTTACACTCAGAGCCATGTATTTACATTCAGCCACCCTAGCCTTGTTACGGGTTAACGTTTTGGTAATTTTGGTTGGCCAACAAAATGTAAGACAATGACTGCATACGTTTCCCCAAATGTTATACGAAAAAAAAACGTTTTGTTATTGATGGACAGGGGCAAAGCTGCCATTGTATTTTCAGTTACATTCTGGTCAATAAAAATGGTTTACACGTTTGTTTTTTAAGAAATACATGGAACTACAACCGAATAAAACACCATTAGCCATCATGCATTGCATGATTCATTCTATACTGAAGTCTGTTCAGAAAAATCGAAAACAGTACATATAGGCATAAAACCACAATGTTTTAATAGGGATTAAATAAAGACAATATATATATAACCTCTTATGGTTATATGGTTAAAAAAAAGACAAAATATCTATATATTCATAACGTAAAATAAATAAATACAGGCGATCGCGTCTATGGTTGTTGCAACGGCTTGTGTGTCGCCTACTGGTTAAATTCGTGTCTTTTCGCACGAATTAAGTAGCACAGAAATTCGTGTATTTTCGCACGAATTAAGTAGCACAGAAATTCGTGTATTTTCAAACGAATTGAACCACCCCAAAAGTGCACAAAAACGCACGAAATCTGCTGAAATACATTTTGTACATATATGCGCGAATTGAATGTGAGGCTGGGCTGAACATTGACAGTATCTTCATCATGATACCAATAAAATAAAATGAATCTATATTTTCAATAGCATTTGAGTATCGTGTAAATATTTCACAACCTCCATAGGCTTTTGGAGTTGCCTAAAGCGACCGACTAAAAATAATAGTCCTACTGTTAATTTAGGCTAGATTAGCCTATTGCATGCTAAATGTTTCTGATCAGTGATAGATTAGCAAACGAATTGATGAGCTATATCCTACTTATTTGCCCAGCCAGAGAATTAACCAAATATAGGCTACAGACAGAGATTCAGTGAAACAAAATCATATTGATTGATTAAGACAAGTCACAGATTTTTGATAGGGAGTAGACCTAAACTGCTATGCGACTGCGAGTGAAGAGCAAAATAATGAACTTGTTAATTAAGGTACATAACATGCTGGCAAAATATTCTTAGTCAACTAGACAAGATGATCATGAGCAGCACTCACCTCAACTTAGCTAACGTTAACATTTCCACAGCCTAATTGTAGCCTAACCAATAGGCCTATCCAAACAGAGATTCAGTGAAAAGAAAAATCTGACATTGATTGATTTATCACGCTTTTCTCAGAGCGGCACGAAACGCTGTTGAAATAGTTGACAACACGCAGAAATAAGCTATTGCATCAATCAAATGTAGGCTATTAGCATAATAGCCTAACAATTTGATGACTTTGGGAGTTTCAGTAAACAACAATTTGATGCCAAGATTTGCATTAGCCTACTTTATTCCAATATTTTCATCTTCATGTGATATTTATTACCACATTCATTTTTTTCATGGATCGATCCAGTTGTGGTAAAGAAAACCGTGTATGTGGTGGGCTATGCGAAGAGATGAGTGAAGTGACATGCCTCGCAAAGTTTAGAACAGCCAGGCTAATAGTAACGGCCGCTGCCTAGCAACCATCAATAGTTAATGAGTGCCAATGCCGCATCAGCATGAAAGGCACTACATGGTCAACCCGACGTCTACATTGGCCGTGCATTTACAGTGATATGGCCTCTGCGGAAGTCAGGGCATTCATACTTCTTGTGCTTTGCCAAGCAGAACAGAGGCTCCGGATGTTCCGCTAGGCTCCGGAGGTTCCGCTATAAAATTTGCCCACGAAGGACAGCCGCGCCACCTTCCTGTTCAAGTGAGCACATCACAACAAGGTGAGTCCAAAGGTGTCTTATATGCTGCTGCATAAATTATGTAATATGCCAGGGAGATATGTATACTGTAACTAAGAAAGTACTACTGAATGTGTGTTGTGTAGTAAGATGTTAGTAGCCCTAATAATGTATTGTGTAGTAAGATGCGCCTCACCCTAATAATTTGGTCTATTTTTCACCTCTTAATTTCACCTACTGTTCTGACTTGGTGGTGCAGCCTACAGTATAACCTGTTTTTGAGAAATGGAATCGTCAAATATTGTAAGCGCTTTCATTGTGTGCTTGTATGCCCTCTTAATTTACCCTACGGTTCTGATTTAGTGTACAGGGAAAACACTGTAAGAATGGCCCATGTTCTGAATTCTGCCGCCGTACATTTTAAAAGTGCTGAACAAATAGTTATATTGACTACGTCCGTCCTAGCTTGCTCATTAATGTCTTAATCAAAATTACGGATTGCCTCTTATCCGCTTGTCGTCCCCTTATGCCATAGTTTGTAAATCGCAATTGTCAGTAGAAACCACATTTGTTTAAGAAAGTCAGCCATATCAGCTATGTTTTTTTAAAAGGCAGTAAATGAGGCTGAATGAACTGTTTCGTTGCCAGACAAGGCTCCGCTGATAGTCAGGTGTAGCAGTGGTAAGGTGTTGGGATAGCTTTACGTAGGCCCTAACAGTTTGTGGCCCCCGTTTGTCACCATTATAGTGCAATTAATGTATTGTTTAGTGTTGTGTATTGGCTTTGCTGGCATGCATCCCACAATTTTTTAGTTGCCCCACCAAGAATGACATGCTAAAATCGCCACTGCTCTGACCACATATTCGGATCAAACACACAATTGGCTCTTATTTCATTCTAAGCCGTAGACAGAACTTTACTGCAATCATGACTACGTCAGTTGGCGGAAATAAAAGTATAGGTTTTGTCGCCAGCAATACCTTTCATATAAAAGTCTTGGTTTGAAAGTTTTAGTGTAGACTATTATAGTACCAAGCTCTCGAATTGTCACTTATGCAGGTACTCACACAGGTGCGCACATTAAAATGAGGAAGCACATTGAACAGAAAATATCAGCTGAAACAGAAAAGCGGGAATAGGAACTCTCACAGATATGTGTCATTTCACTTAGTCTTCTGCTTATTTTTGGGGAGGTTTGCATGAAAACACAACTTCTTAGGGCTAGTTGTCGAAAAGCTTGGCCAAAATCTGTCAAAGTTTGTAGTTGGACATCCCACCTCATTATAGGACATCACATGAATCTATAACCAAGACCTTAAAGCTATCAAGCTGCCAAGACCACCTTGCCATGCAAACCGTTGTACCAGCACAAAAGATAAATCGACATAGAGAAAAAGGTCAAGGGCGACTTTTCTTTTAGGCCTATATGTGAAAGGTATTGCAGAAGAACTGCCTGTATGTTATTTCCAGCAATGGCCTAGACCTAGTCATGATTGAGGTAGGCCCAATGTATTTAAAAGTACCTTACATCTTACCAGGGGTGCAACTTTTACTGGGGACTGGGGGGACATGACCCCCCCATATTCTGAAATTGCATTTTTGTTCCCCCGCCCCATTTTATCATTGCACTGTGATACAAAACACGGCCCCAGTGCGCTTTAGGACCATACAGACACCTCTGAGCAGTCGGGTAGGCTGTTTTCCAGTTTCAGCAGGCTTGATTTAGGACTGCGGACAGGCTGTGTGAAGGCAAAGCTTCTGAAAGGCTGGCGTATAGGATAGGACTAGCACGGGGAAGATGAACAGAGGCAGCTGCTGTCTGTGTTGAGCTTTTTCTCCAAGTTGTAAAAGCAAGCAGAGCAGAAACTGGCTACTCTTTAGTTGACTGATCTAGCTGGCAAGGTAACTGTTGTTTGACAGAAAAAAAGTATTTATTCCCAGTGAATTAACTATTAGCAGCTAGTAGCTACCACAGCCAGTTCAGCTCTAGCTATCCTCTAGCTATCTGTCAGGTAGCAGTATCTAACAGCTGTTTTGTGTATGGAATTTTTTTAGCCTTTGTTTTGTCCTGTATCCACAGAAGTACATTTTGTAATGTACCATTGTACCATTAGCTAGAGCTAGCCAAAAGTTGACTAATGTTAACTAGCTAGCTCACTAACTTTATCAATTATTTTTGCCTCAATTACACTAGACCTAAATCAAACAATGAAACCAGCGGCCAAATGATTGAAGACCGATATATTCTGACATTTCTTCATTATAATGTGAGATTTATTAGTCAGTATAGCAATGTAACGTTATTGATCTGTCAGTTTCCCTAGCTAACTCACTACTTTTCACACTGACACGGTATAAACAGCTCTACAGGCTTCACTGTCATGGTACACAGTCTGCACACAACACTATGCTCATCATGTCTTAGGAGAATCAGGACATATTTGCATATGTTATGTTCTTGTAAAGGCTGTCTGAATTCTGTCAAAGAGTATGTTCTTTTATCTGTCTACAGGTTCCCCCTGTTTTTATTTGCTTGACTAACTTTTCAAATCACCTAGCAGTGCTATTTGTAGAGTTAGCTCCAGGAAAATGTCGCAATTCTTCAGCCAAAAACAAGCAACAAGTTGTAAACGATACAGTTGCTGCTTCCTGTTGTCATGTATTTTTTAATTATAGCCGAGTGTCAAAACACCAGTTTTAAATGTCCAAATTCATTGTCAATATGCTGAACTAAGTTGTGATATGTTGAATGACCAAGATATAAAAATAAAGTGCACCTCCTTGCACTAAGGCGGAGGTACCGGTCCTGTTGCTGGGTTGTTGCCCTCCTACGGCCTCCTCCACGTCTCCTGATGTACTGGCCTGTCTCCTGGTAGCGCCTGCATGCTCTGGACACTACGCTGACAGACACAGCAAACCTTTTTGCCACAGTTCGCATTGATGTGCCATCCTGGATTAACTGCACTACCTGAGCCACTTGTGTGGGTTGTAGACTCCGTCTCATGCTACCACTAGAGTGAGAGCACCGCCAGCATTCAAAAGTGACCAAAACATCAGCCAGGAAGCATAGGAACTGAGAAGTGGTCTGTGGTCACCACCTGCAGAATCACTCCTGTTTTGGGGGGTGTCTTGCTAATTGCCTATAATTTCCACCTTTTGTCTATTCCATTTGCACAACAGCATGTGAAATTTATTGTCAATCAGTGTTGCTTCCTAAGTGGGCAGTTTGATTTCACAGAAGTGTGATTGACTTGGAGTTACATTGTGTTGTTTAAGTGTTCCCTTTATTTTTTTGAGCAGTGTACATAATCAGATGCAACTTATCTCCATGAGAATTTTTTCCCAAGTGATCAATATTCATTTTGGGAGATATACTGTACAAAACACATAGACCCCCCCATGATATTCTCCATAAACCCCATCATCATCTACTTTATCTACAGCTCTGACATAGTGAAGTTTCTTGTCACACTGTCCCGGTGCAGACCATGTTTAAATCTCTCCTCCAGATCTGTTTTGCTTTGTCCCAAGAGCACCTATGCAATAGTACCATGTTTACCAGAAAGTAATCTGCCAGACTTCAACACCCTCTCTGGAAAAGAGAAGGACTGTCTCATGATGGATTTTACCTGCTGAATGTCAGATTGGTCTGTTTGCTAGAAATCCCAAAGTACTGTGGAGAGAAGGAGAGACTCGAGATCAACTCACGGTCTTAAATATCACAGTTGTTCTCTGATCACATAGCAATGTAGCAAATGAAAGTCCTGATGTGAAGGTTAGGAAACAAGTGATAGGACTGGTAGCGCTATGAATATGTCTGTATACACACTGAAATTAAGTTCATGTGGTAATAAAGATTATCTGAGCATATTATTATTCCTCTGTTAATTGCACTTTCAATGATAGGGCATTATTGGCAAAAAGCACAATCCTTTAAAGGGACAATCTGCAGTTCAAACAATAACAAAGTGGGTACACCACAACTAGTTTGGTAAACAGGTGAGGCATGGGGCTGGAGAAATGAAACCACTGTCAAATTAGACATTAACATATCAGATAACCACATCATATGACATAGCAATTGATTCTCCTTGCCACGCCACTATCAATTTATTGCAATACTGCCCTAACAAAATGCCCCTTTCAGGTCAAGGGGAATTTAGAGAATAAGGATGATGAGGTCACCTGCATCAGCAGATGTTAACAAGTCGTTTACATCTTAGAGCTCTACAGTAGATGGCGCTAAACTGCCATAAAAGTGTTGGTACAGTCCTGCAGAATCAAAGAAGCTAATGATTCAAAGAATCAAATATGCTGAAAAGCCTCTATATATTTATGACAGTGCTGTGAACAAACCTACCTCCAATGTAGGCCCCATCCTTTTCATTCTACAGAGGAAATATAGAATATCTGTTGTTTGTGTCCCAGTGGGCACTAGTACACATTAAAGTGAACATAGAGAAGACTTGTAGATGAGATAATGTAATTCCGCCTTCCTCTTATACCATACATGCACTATACACTGAGAAGACACAGAATTATTCAGCTTTTGCACCAGTTTTTTTTGTGGGGGAAATTAAAAAGGCCTAGAAGGTAAAGTTACGTTTGAGATAAAGAATATACAGAGGAAATTGAAGACAGTTTCATGTTTGAGCATTTGTTATGTTTTATTTATGTCTTCATGTGAATTAACCAGGTATAACGCCTAATAAATCTGGCTCTGGTAGTCTTGTCATTTTTTGGGACACATCTCTCAGCATCAGAGATCTCACCATTGTCAAGGCTTTGGGTAACTGGTGCAAAGGAGTCAGGTGCAGGAGAGCTGAGATGCATGGACAAGGTTTTTAATACACGGAAAAAACACCAGTATAGAAACAATACAACGGTGCGTTGATACAGCTATCAACATAGAACAAACACGCACAACTACATGTGGGAAACAGAGGGTTAAATAATGAACATGTAATGGGGGGGATTGAAACCAGGTGTGAAAAACCCACAGACTAAACAAATGGAAAACGAAAAGTGGATCGGCGATGGCTAGAAGACCGGTGACGTCGACCGCCGAGCGCCGCCCGAACAAGGAGAGGGACCGTCCTCGGCGGAAGTCGTGACAACCATCAACACCTCTGGATTTTATTGGTTGTATATCTGATTTGCATATAGATCAGTCTTTGCCCACGTTTTCCATTTAGATGTATATGGTGAGTGTGTTATTATTTAAATAGTATATACAACAAAACATCAATTGTGTAGGTTTTAGTACTACACACAACCTTGATGGTCATCCTATTCTGTGGTAGTTTGGTTATTTTTGTATATCTGCTTGTTTCTCCTCTTGTTTTGCAGTTGGAGTCCCAGCTCCCTACATTAGGAGCCCCAGGTCAGCTGTTAGTCCATCAGTTACTGAAAGCTGTTCAGTGGTGTGTTCTGTGGAGAACTGAAAAGACGTTACCCTAGCCTGGTACAGAGGAGAGGGAAGACTGGATAACACAAATAGTCACACACACACCAACTGGTTTCTCCCTCTGGAGAAAAAGGAAGAGGATAATGATACCTACAGTTGTGTGGCTGCTAAACCTGTCAGTAACCAGACAATCAAACTCAGCATTGAGGAGCACTGTCTGCAATGTGCAGGTATAACAATAATCTATTGAATTAACATACTTGATGTGCTTTGAATACCCACAATTTGATTTCTGTACATGTATGCTCTCCATCTTCCTTACTCCCTCTCTACTTCTCTCTTTCCACTGCCATATGTCTCTCTGATTCCCGTGAATCAGCCTGAGTTGGTGGTGCAATGAGTCATCTCTTCTCTGGTGGGTGTGGCCACAATTGTTCTGTTGGTGTCATGCCTGCTCCCGCTCATCCCCGCTGGCGCCCGAGGGCACCAGGCTCCCCAGGGCGCCAGGCTCCCCAGGATTGCGCACTCCTGCCACCATCATTACGCACACCTGCCCCACCTCTCACCTCTGTCATTACCTTCCCTATATCTTTCTGGTTCCCCGCTCTGTTCCCTGCTTCAGCATTGATTGTCATATGTCCTTGTTTATCCGTGTGCTGACGCTGTTCCTGTCTTGTTCTATGTCTGTTCCCAATTAAACGTTTGACTCCCCATACCTGCTTCTCATCTCCGGCGTCATGACTTTTACACAGAAGAGGACCTCAGACCTGACTTTCTGGGACATCACTTTTTTTTGCGTTCTCGTTAGAATTGTATGTTCCCCAAAAAATGACAGTAACAAACTTTATATCTAAGGCTTTAGCAGTCTTCTACATGTCTTCTGTGACACCTCTTCTTCTATGTGCTTTGGTAGTCTGTCCTCTTCAACTGTCTCAGACACTAGAGGGAGCCATTGTATAACACGAGCAACTCTTTAGCAACTCTGAAAGATCTTATGGAGAGACTAGTATTCAATGAATCATGAGTCTGAATTCATTATTAATTATTATTATGCACCACTGTGACATACTAAGCCTAGTCCATGACTACAATGCACGGTCAACGGAGAATCTCCATCGAAATAGCTTTTTACTCCAGGACTAGACGTAATCTGTGTCCAGGAAAACGGCCTTGAATGTCTCCTATCCCGCTTCTTTGCTTTGTATACTTGCATTTGTGCAAATAAATGGCAACAGAATTGTTAACAATTTTTTATTGTTCTTAGTGATGTGTGATGGTTATGGTCAATCCATTTGAAATTAAATAACATTTCAGGCCTGTAGGGGGACCAACTACAACCAACCTGCTGCTGTATTTCACTTGTTATTCACTCAGCCCCCACCATAACTCATCCCTGTCATGTCGCATGACTTGGGACATATTATCCCTCCTCATCTGCTGTTATCTGACAAAGACTTCCTTTGATCTCTCAACAATTTTCCAAAGTGGACAAAGGTTTACCGGTACATTCTTACTTGCCAAACACACATCCTCACACGTAATGTCAACAGAGTGATATGTGTTAGTATTCTGCATCTGGCTGGTATAAGGCTAATCAATGTAATTGCAAAAACAGCCATTATATTAGTCTAATTTCTATATATAATATCCAGTATGTGGTACAAAATAGAAACACTACAGTATGAACAAAGTTTTTGGTAGCCAGTTATCAGAGTCAGTAAGATTTTCAGAGGAATGAGGCAGCAATACTACAAGTCCATACATGCTCATAAGATGAACAGGTTCAGCCAGTCAGTTAAAGTTGATGGCAGCTTTCTTTAAAAAGTAAATAAGCGATCTTGCTTTAGGGTGTGTATGTGTACATATTGTACATGTATAGTAGCTGCGAAATATCCCAAGGTTTAAAGTTCTGTTCCTGAGAAACCTGATTACAAGACAAATTACAAGGCATATGCAAAAAAAAATCAAATATTGGTACACTTAATTGCAGTATGTGCATAATGGGCGGTATTCGGACTTCAGAGCAAAACCTTTTGGTGTTTTGTAACATGTCTCTAACCATTCATCAAATGGCCGCTGCAGAGTTTGGATTGATTGGCTGATTTTATTTGTCATAAAAAATGTTTAAAAACCCTACATGACCAGAAGTATGTGGACAACTGCTTGTCGAACATCTCATTCCAAAATCATGGGCATTAATATGGAGTTGGTCCCCCCTTTGCTGCTATAACAGCCTCCACTCTTATGGGAAGGCTTTCCACGAGATGTTGGAACATTGCTACGGGGATTAGCTTCCATTCAGCCACAACAGCATTGTGTTGGGCGATTAGGCCTGGCTGGCAGTCGACATTCCAATTCATCCCAAAGGTGTTCGATGGGGTTGAGGTCAGGGCTCTGTGCAGGCCAGTCAAGTTCTTCCACACCAATCTTGACAAAACATTTCTATATGGACCTCGCTTGCGTTGCTTACGGGGGCAATGTCATGCTGAAACAGGAAAGGGCCTTCCCTGAACTGTTATCACAAAGTTGGAAGCACAGAATCATCTAGAATGTTATTGTATGCTGTAGCGTTCCCTTCACTGGAACTAAGGGGCCTAGCCCAAACCATGAACAGCTCCAGACCATTATTCCTCCTCCACCAAACTTTACAGTTGGCACTATGCATTCGAGCAGGTAGCGCTCTCCTGGCATCCGCCAAACCCAGGTTCATCCATCGGACTGCCAGATGTTGAAGCGTGATTCATCACTCCAGAGAACACATTTCCACTGCTCTAAAGTTCAATGGGTGGCGAGCTTCACAACACCACAGCCAACACTTGGCATTATTCATGGTGATCTTAGGCTTGTGTGCGGCTGCTCGGCCATGGAAACCCATTTCATGAAGCTCCCAACGAACAGTTCTTATGCTGACATTGTTACCAGAGGCAGTTTGGAACTTGGTACCGAGTGTTGCTACCGAGGACAGGTGATTTTTACGCTTTAACATTTCAGCACTCGGCTGTCCCGTTCTGTGAGCTTTTGTGGCCTACCACTCTCCGGCTGAGCCGTTGTTGCTCCTAGAATTTCCACTTTACAATAAAGCACTTACAGTTGGCCAGGGGCAGCTCTAACAGGGCAGAAATATGAATAACTGACTTGTTGGAAAGGTGGCATCCTATGGCGGTGCCACATTGAAAGTCACCGAGTAAGGTCATTCTACTGCCAATGTTTGTTATGGAGATTGCATGGTAATGTGTTCAATTTTATATACCTGTCAGCAAACGGGTGAGGCTGAAATAGCCAAATACACAATTTTGAAGGTGTGTCCACATACTTTTGTATATATAGTGTACGTAGTGCACTTAAAAATACATTTTGTGGTTAAATTACCATGTACCAAATAAAAAATGGAAGTTAAATGCGTCGCATTTTCAATTCTGGGACTACTTATGGTTTTGTGATGACTTTATTCCCCAAATATTCAACATTTTGTTGGTGGAAAGAATTCTCTATAATAATTTTAGGTGAAAAGCACGAAGTCTTGAATCTTGCGTCGTTTTATATATCAACTCATACACCCGGTACCATGGAATCGGTACATCAAAAATCTCTTACCAACTTTTTTTGCAATCTGTATGGCACAGTTGTCAACATCCTGGTCCTCAAATTAAACTGGTATACTTTCCTAATTATGCTATTTTTATTCCTCTGCCAGATTTGACCCTTTATATTGGACAGACAGACCAGTTCTATACCTCCTCACGCTGGTTCTTGGGGACCTTCAATGCTGCAGAAATAAGTTGGTACCCTTCCCCAGATATGTGCCTCAACACAATCCTGTCTCGGAGCACTATGGAGAATTTCTTCAACCTCATGGCTTGTTTTTTGCTCTGACATACACGGTCAACTCTGGGACCTTATATACAAGTTTGAACAGGTTTGTTCCTTTTCAAATAATGTCTAGTCAATTGAATTTACCACATCTGGACTCCAATCAAATTGTAGAAACGTCTCAAGGATGATCAATGGAAACTGGATGTAACAGAGCAACATTTAGAGTCTCATAGGAAAGGGTCTGAATACTTATGTAAATAAGGTATTTGTTTTTTTATTTTAATAAATTTGCAATCATTTATAAAAACCTGTTTTTGCTTTGTTATTATGGGGTATTGTATGCAGGAAAATGAGGAATGATGAAAAAATGTAATTTAATCTAATTTAGAATAAGGCTGTAACGTAAAAAAATGTGGAAAAAGTTAAGGGGTCTGAATACTTTCCGAAGGCACTATAGGCTTAGCCTCGTATATCCATCCTAATCTCATGAGCTTTAGAATGTGTTTTGCAATTTGTTTAGCGAAACACATTGTAAGATCAGGAGGGTTATAGGAGGCTAGTATAGGCCTGCTTCTTCACATTATGAAATCTAATGTCTGGTATTAACTTACAAGTGGTTTGTTTAAGAACTCCAGTGGTTATGTTGGCAAAGCATGCTTACTGGAGTGAAATTCTGGGTAACACAGTTTACACATATGTATTCTTGCAAATGACAGAAGATAAATGTGTTTGACATCTCGGAATATAGAGTTGATTATAGAACCCATGGGTAGAAGATCACCAAAGGTGGCCAATCCATGCTCTTGCAAGGCTGAAGTTCATGCATGTTTTTGTTCCAGCTCAACCTGAATGAATGAATCATGGTTCTTTTGACTGAAGACCATAATAAGTTAATTAGTTTAAATCAGTTTGTTGTTTTATTAGTGCTTCACTGGAACAAAATCCTGCTGACTTCAGTCTCTGGACTAAGTTTGGCCACCCCTATTACAACCAGTTCATGTTTAATGCTGACATGTCATAACATGATGCAGCCACCCCCATGCTTGAAAATATGAAGTGTTAATCAGTGATGTGTTGTGTTGGATTTGCCCCAAACTTAACACTTTGTATTCAGGACATAGAGTTCATTTCTTTGCCATGTGTTTTGCAATTTGTCTGTAGTGCCATATTTTCAAACAGGATGTATGTTTTGGAATATTTTTATTCTGTACAGGCTTCCTTCTTTTCACTGTGTCATTTAAGTTAGTATTGTGGAGTATCTATAATGTTGTTGATCCATCCTCAGTTTTTCTATTATCACAGCCATTAAGCTCTGTAACTGTTTTAAAGTCACTATTGGCCTCGTGGTTGAAATCCCTGAGTGGTGTCCTTCCTCTCCGGCAACTGAGTTAGGAAGGTTGCATGTATCTTTATAGTAACTGTGTCTATTGATAAATCATCCAAAGTGCAATTAATAATTTCACCGTGCTCAAAGGAATATTTCTAAAAACATAATTACACTTTGACATTATGGGGTATTGTGTGTAGGCCAGTGACACAAAATCCCAATTAAATACATTTTAAATTCAGGCTGTAACACAACAAAATGGGGAAAAAGTAAAAATGTGTGAATACTTTCTCCATGCACTGTAGATCTCAAGTCAGAATACCTACCACCCATTATGCACATACTGGTATTTGAATGTACCATTAAAAAAATGTTTTGCATGTGCCTTGTAATTTACAGTATGTACACTAAAAGGTAATCCACTCTCCCTAAAGCAAACGTTGCTCATTTACTTTCAAAAGACAGCATCCATCAACTGACTGCCTGATCCTGTTCATCTTATGAACAGGTATGGACTTGTTGATTTGTTTCCCCAGTCCTCTGAAAGTCTTACTGAGCCAGTCTGGTAACTGGCTACGAAACGCTTGAGAGAAAGCTTTGTTAATACAGCAGTGTTTCTATTTTGTACCACATACTGGACTGGACAGGATTTCATTATACTTACAAATTAAACTGAGTGGTGTAATGGCTGCATGCTATTAAATAAATTAGCCTTACACCAGGCAGATACAGAATACTAACCAACGAGCTCACAGTCACACGTCAGAATTAGACGTTCATGCATGTTTCTCAAACGTCAAATTTCCAAATGTTTAAGGTTAAGTTTAGGCATTTAACTCTGAATTTCTAAGGTTAGGGTGACGTTTAGGCATTACCTCTGAACTCTTACGTTTAGGCATTAAATCAGAATGCTTAAGGTTAGGGTTGAGGTTTGGGATAGGCTTAAAACAAAAATAACTTTCTATCTCTGGCAGCAACCAAAGCAGCAACCTTTGGAACCAGAGGCAGATGAACCTACTTGAAGTAAACGGTTCTCTCTTTTGTCCCTAGTGGCCGGTTTTTACATAATCTCCCGACATCCTCAAACATGGATGGATTTATGTACAGTACCAGTCAAAAGTTTGGACACACCTACTCATTCCAGGGTTTTTCTTTATTTTTTCTATTTTCTACATTGTTGAATAATATTGAAGACTTCAACATTATGAAATAACATATAAGGAATCATGTAGTAACCCAAAACGTTTTTCTTCAATGTAGCCACCCTTTGTCTTGCTGACAGCTTTGCACACTCTTGGCATTCTCTCAACCAGCTTCATGAGGTAGTCACCTGGAATGCATTTCAATTAACAGGTGTGCCTTGGATAGAAGTTAATACACTTGAGCCAATCTGTTGTGTTGTGATAAGGTAAGGGTGGTATACAGAAGATAGCCCTATTTGGTAAAAGACCATGATGCAACTGGCTCTCATGAGGACCACCACAGGAAAGGAAGACCCAGCCCAAATAAATGCTTCACAGAGTTCAAATAACAGACACATCTCAACAACTGTTCTGAGGAGACTGTGTGAATCAGGCCTTCATGGTCAAATTGCTACAAAGAAACCACTACTAAATGACACCAATAAGATGAATAGACTTGATTGGGCCAAGAAACCACTACTAAATGACACCAATAAGATGAATAGACTTGATTGGGCCAAGAAATAAAAGCAATGGATATTAGACTGGTGGAAATCTAATGAGTCGAAATTTGAGATGTTCAGTTCCAACCGCCGTGTCTTTGTGAGATGCAGAGTAGGTGAACGGATGATCTCCGCATGTGTGGTTCCCACCGTGAAGCACGGAGGAGAAGGTGTGATGGTGTGGGGGTGCTTTGCTGGTGACACTGTCATTGATTTATTTAGAATTCAAAGCACACTTAACCAGCATGGCTACCACAGCATTCTGCAGCAATATGCCATCCCATCTGGTTTGCACTTAGTGGGACTGTCATTTGTTATTCAACAGGACAATGACCCAACACACCTCCAGGTTGTGTAAGGGCTATTTGACCAAGAAGGAGAGTGATGGAGTGCTGCATCAGATGACCTGGCCTCCACAATAACCTAACCTCAATGCAATTGAGGTGGTTTGGGATGAGCTGGACCGCAGAGTGAAGAAAAAGCAGCCAACTAGTGCTCATCGTATATATCGGAACTCCTTCAAGACTGTAGGAAAAGCATTCCAGGTGAAGCTGGTTGAGAGAATGCCAAGAGTGTGCAAAGCTGTCATCAAGGCAAAGGGTGGCTACTTTGAAGAATCTAAAATATATTTTGATTTGTTTAACACTTTGGTTGCTACATGATTCCATGTTATTTCATAGTGTTGATGTCTTTAATATTATTTTACGATGTAGAAAATAGTAAAAATAAAGAAAAACCTTTGAATGAGTAGGTGTCCAAACTTTGGACTGGTACTGTATTTATGCCAACCTATGCCTTTTCCCCTGTCTTATCTTACCTGTTATGTGTACTTTTCCATTGTCTTATCACTACTCGTATCTGCTCATTCCCAAAGAGTTTTCTCTGTACTGCATGGAAATGTACATTCCTCACTGCCAAATCCACATCTTAACCCTGCATTACTTACAGTATGCTGGTAGTAGTATGCTGTATCTGGTTGATATACAATAATGTTAAATACATAAGCTAACTTATTCACTTTTTATTAAGTTAATGACTATGACACTTATGTCCAATGTGGTTAAGAACACGACAGAAACCTTCCTATCAGGCTTTAATGTAGTTTGGTAAATAGTGGAGAACATAACAGAGACTCTCTAGAGTGGAGATAAAGGCAGGACAAACCTACATGAAAACATTCCTCCACAAGTTTAAACATGCCCATGAGATCAGCAGGTTTGGGCAGTCGGTTACAAGCATTTTGAAAATAAATGGTATAAGTGTTTCAGGGAGTGGATGTGGTGCCATGATTTAACTAATTTGCTTGTTGAAATGCTACTAATCCTGGTTTTCAGACAAATGTTATGACCTAAATAACAATATTGTATTTTTATCAAGCACATTTCTAGCAAAGTAACGTACAACACAATGAAAAAGTAAACATCTAAAATTACAGTAAAGACACACACAGCATGCAGCAGACAAATAAATAGCGGTGCTATTTGTATGTGAAATGACATACTCAATAATACAACACAATGAAAGTGGCAATGAAAGGTAGAGATGTGAGATCGGTATAAAATCTTTATGTTTTTTTTTGTGTTTTTGGGGGGGAAATGTAATTTGCTGAGCTGGAACACAAGGACCAGGTCAACCTTGTGGTTGACAAATGTTAAGACTTAAACAACAACAATTCAATTGCATTTTTATCAAGCACATTTCTTGCAAAGTAATGCACAACACCATGAAAAATACACATTTAAAATTACAGTAAAGACACACACAGCATGTAACATTGTCAGAGTGGTATGGTTGCCGACCTATAGCACCATGCCAACGTGAAACACGTAGGACCAATGCTGTCGTTGGTCTGGCCCCTCACCGGAGACCAATCCAGAATGGCTAAACCTACCAGGGGCCAAAGCCCCCTCCGGTGTTGCTCTCAGGGTCATTGAGACACACAAGCCTCTAAACCACGCCAAGGTCACAGCTTTGAGAGAGGAGTGATTGAATCCAGTCCTGTCTGAACAGAAGGTGAGATTCTGACATATGCGTACAAAACAGACTCCTCTGGTAAACAGACTCCTCTGGTGCCAGATACCAGTATATCCCCAACTTGTAAAGTCAGCACTTAAACAAATGGAAACAGAAACCTGTATTCAATAAAATCCAACTATACTGAACAAAAATATCAATGCAACTTGCAACAATTTCAAAGATTTTACTGAGTTACAGTTCATATAAGGAAATCAGTCAGTTGAAATAAATTAATTAGGCCCTAATATATGGATTTCACATGACTGGGCAGGGGCGCAGCCATGGGTGGGGCTGGGAGGGCATAGGCCCACCCACTGGGGAAATTCGCCTCAGTTTCATCAGCTGTCCGGGTGGGTGAAGATGAAGAAGCTGGGTGTGGAGGTCCTGGGCTGGCATGGTTACACGTGGTTTACGGTTGTGAGGCAGGTTGGACGTACTGCCAAATTCTCTAAAACAACGTTTTAGGTGGCTTATGGTAGAGAAGGGAGCATTCAATTCTCTGGCAACAGCTCTGGTGGACATTCCGGCAGTCAGCATCCCAATTGCAATCTCCCTCAACTTGAGACATCTGTGGCATTGTGTTGTGTGAAAAAACTGCACATTTTAGAGTGGCCTTTTATTGTGAACCTGTGTAATGATCATGCTGTTTAATCAGCTTCGAGATATGCGCACCTGTCAGGTGGATAGATTTTTTTTGGCAAAGGAGAAATGCTCACTAGCAGGTATATAAACAAATTTGTGCCAAAAAAATTGGAGAAATAAGCTATTTCTGCGTATTGAAAAATTCTGGGATATTTCAGCTCATGAAACATGGGGCCAACACTTTACGTGTTGCGTTTATATTTTTGTTCAGTATATTTGCATACTATGCTTGTTCTTGTGTATTCTGTATTTTCACATTGGCTGGTATGTTATACAAGCCAACAACAAGTGACCACTTCCTTCCTAAATGTGTGTGTTCACAGATACAGAAGTTGCATTGAAAACCAAGTAGCATAATATGCATGCACATCCATACACATTGACCTTACCGATCTCTGACAGTTCACATCAGCATCATTCTTCTTCTCTTTGCTTGCAGGCTGCATTGAAATAAAGGGAAAAGGCATAATATTACACGATTACCTATGTTCTGTGTTTGTTACCTTCAGGGTACTCTGTATGATGTGAAATGTAACACAGATTGTACTTACCGCCACATGTTCTTATTTTAACTGCCCAGAATATACCACCACTTATTATCCCAACTGCTAACAATGTGACCAGTGTGATTGCGACAGGATTGGGAGCAGATTCTGTCAGGAGTAAAATGGAGGGTGGGGGGAGGGAACTGTTCAGTCACTCATTTGGCATTGCTTGTCATATCTTTTTCATTCACTTTTTCTCATCTACCATATTTGTTAATCAACTGTATGTTGTATGTGGCCTTGCCCTGTATTCACCTGCAGCCTCTATTCTTCCTGTCTAAGTGAAATTCAGCTGTTCAAACCCATGTCATGTGCTTTAGTCAATACTGATGAATGACATTGATGAAGGTATTATAAAGTAGGCTACACGGCTCATAGACAAATGAATACAGAAATCAGCTTGCTGTAATACATAAGTTAAAATAATGACAATATGATAATACGCATGTTGTGGGATTTTGTAAAAACTGCCCACAGGTTTTAATGTTAAAAATACAATTTGTTATTTTTCCCCTTACTATCCTACAAAATAAGTTGTTAGTGAGCTTCAGCTGGTATCCATCGCCCCCTAGAATTATAGGAAACGAAGAGCAGACAATCTGTCTGGGCGTTGGCTCTGTCCAATGAGATCTCTGGTGAGCTCATTATAAACAAAGCTTGCTATTTAGGGGTTTGTCATTATGGTCCCTCACTGATCCACAAAGTGGAAAAACAATACTATATGCAGTGGTGAGATACCTTTGATGGCAGAGCGTGAGGACAATTGAGGGCAGAGCGTTTGAATGTTGAGTGGAGTTTGTTTTGAGTCAGCAGGGTTGGAAGCCTCACAGCTGTAGGTGTCAGCGTTTATTTTGTTTAACTCCAGAGGGAGAGAGAGATTGGCGAGAAGATCAGGGCTGCTGGTCTGGTTGAATATCTCCTCTCCTCTGTACCAGGACAAGATCACCTCTCTCCCGTTCTTCACTGTGCACGCCAATGAACAGCTCACTTTTTCAAATGGACTGTCCACTGAGCGACTGATGTGAGGAGCAGACACTGAGGCTGGGAAAAAAGAATGATTAGGCAGTGACTCAATGACAAACAGAGATTAAAAATGTGTTACAGTAAAAACTAACATGTCATAAATGAGACCTAAACATATATGAAGAAGTGGGCTACTTCTTTTGCAAACATGTGGCAGACTCAGATCAGCCATGGTAAATGTTAGTTTAAAAACAAGTAACTAAATACAAAGGTATTTTTTGATCTTCATTGAAAACAACTCTGGGTAACAGACTAAATGGGAGAATGGAAAAAAGGGAAGTAAAAAAAGAAGCCAGACACGCACCATAGACAGTTAAATTTGCAATCTTAGATGAACTCTGTGTATCGATGATAAGTATTTTATAAAGTCCAGAGTCGTTGATGGTGAGGTTTCTGATGGTGAGAGATCCAGTCTGAGTATCCAGCTTCAGTCTGTCTTTGAACTTCCTACTGTAGTCCGTTGTAATCACACCAGCATTCAGCAGAGCTATGTTATCAAATGAATCTGAACGACTCAATGGGAAAGACCATGCTATAATAATGCCGCTAGGTAGTTCAGTAAGTCCAGTCTGTAAAGTTACTTTCATTCCCTCTTTTCCCGACACATTTACAGAATCAATCAGATCTGAAAGGAAGAAATAAAACATTGGCTAAGGGCAGTAGCTACATCAATACAAGACATTAACAGGACGAAATCCTGTAGGTGATCCCGGATGCAAGCCAAGCACATGATAGACTACGATTAATTTATTTCTACTTTTACAGTACGCAGTGACCTACTTACTTTTGTTTGTATTATTTATTTAAAAAATGTGTTCCATAGAGTCGTAGTTATGGCTCCTAGGTGTAGCCTAGTTCACATTTCTAACTCATGAACACTAAATAAGATTTTTTTTTATTTAACCAGTAAGTCATTGAGAACACATTTTCTCTTTTACAATAACGACATGACCAAAAAGCAAAATTATAACAGCATTTCTTTCTGCACTTTTGTAATAGCCTATTTACATAATTTACACACTAGTTATGTAACATGATAGTTGCCTACTTTTGTAGTCTAGTTTGGCAAGACAGACTTACCACTTTCGAGCAAGAGTAATATCCAGAGAACGGAGTTGATCATGTTCCATTTCAATAGGGTACTCAGATTAAGTGTAATTCAAAGATACATTTTCATCAACACGCAACGGGCTGTATGTGTCTTTCTGTTTATGGGTGGGTTTAATTTGTGGAACGGGATGGAACGGGATGGATATCAGTGGTGGAAGTTCTCTCTGTTTTAATCCTGTTTCCCAAATATATCAGGTAACTTGTGTCTGTGTCGATGTTGTTGAGTTCAACTTGCCTAGTTAAATAAAGATTAAATGAATTAGAAAATTAAAAATATATTCAGGCAACCTCAAGATGCTTGACTCAATACAGCTGCTTTTGAAGAACTTTCCAGTCGTTTGTGCTTTACATTCCGACTTTACATTCCGACTTTTGAATGTCTGTTTATTGGACATATATATTAGTGTCTAATAAAAAAGAGCAATGTATGTAAAGCATCCCATCTGTTTTAAGGTTATAGTGTGTGTGTGGTGTAGTCCCTCTTAATGTCCACTAGGTGTCAGCACAGTTTCATTGTCACACCAGGTTCACAACATGTTTTCATGTGGAACAAATCAATTTGTATGTCAGATGCGCCGAATACTACATGCGTAGACCTTACAGTGAAATGCTGACTTACAAGCCCTTAACCAACAATTTATTTTTAAGAAAAATATGTGTTAAGTAAAAATAAGAAATTAAAGTAACAAATAATTAAAAGAGCAGCAGTAAAATAACAATAGCGAGGCTATATACACGTGGAACAGTCAATGTGCGGGGAACTGGTTAGTCGAGGTAATTAAGGTGTTCCTTTCAAGTCCAGTGGTGTAAATTACTTAACAAAAATGTATTTAAAGTACTCCACTACTTTAAATACAATATACTACATGTATATTTATATATATATACATTCAGATGGGTCATGTACATTCAAGGATATTTTTACATGGCTAGAGGGAAATGCTTCTCAACTACTGGCCTTGGGACTCCACTACATTCCTAAAGAAAATGTACTTTTTACTCCATACAGTTTCCATGATGTAAAAATACTTGAAAGTACTACTTAAAGTCCGTTTTTTTCTGTGTCTGTACTTTTACTCTTTCTATTTCTTTACAACTTTTTATTTTACTTCACTCTATTTCTAAAGAAAATAATGTATTTTTTTACTCCATACAGTTTCCCTGACACCCAAAAGTACTTGCCGGACAGGAAAATGCCGGACAGGAAAATGGTCCAATTCACACACTTATCAAGAGAACATCCCTGGTCATCCCTACTGCCTCTGATCTAGCGGACTCACTAAACACATGCTTCATTTGCAAATTATGTCTGAGTGTTGGAGTGTCCCCATGGCTATTTCTTCAATAAAAAAACTAGAGAATCGTGCTGTCTGGTTTGCTTAATATAAGGAAGATCAAATAATTTATACTTTACCACTGATACTTAAGTATATTTTACCAATGGAGTTTACTCTGTATTTTACTGGGTGACTTTCCCTTTTACTTGAGTCATTTTCTATTAACATATCTTTACTTTCACTCAAGTTTGACAATTGGGTACTTTTTCAACCACTGTTCAAGACATTTAGCACCCAAGATCCACCATTCACTTGGTGGCTTGAAGTAGGAGTGTTGAACTAGGATCTGTTTAGCATTTCTGAGTAGAATGAATAACATTACTTTGACGGGGGGGGACTGATTCCAGTTCAGCATTCTTAGCCTGAGACATTTCATAAATGCGTACAGAGGAGTACTGTTCTACGATCAGCTTTGCCTAGATCATACTGAACCAGTTGTCTCTGGAACAAGATTACATGGACAGGGGTGGGTTTGATTGTAGCTCAGCACTCCTACTCAACACCAGTTGCTATAACCTAACATTTTATAATCCAATTTCTCTTGCTGTTTAATGTCCTTCAGGAACCCACCTCAACATTGTTCTGTCAAGGCAACAAAAGCAAGTTGGCTCTTGCAAGGATTTTAACTCACAACCTCTCCTTTGGGAATTCACCACCATAACCACTACAACTATTTCTAAGCTATCTTAACATGTGGGTTTCTTTAGGGGGACCAAAATTAGGAACACCTTGAATGGTCCACAAAGCATGCCCCCAGGTAAAAGCAGGCTTTTCCAGAGAAGGGTTGTATTGTTACTCCACGACATAATATGTTATCACAACTCTATTAAAAGGACAAATTCTATACTGGGTGTCACTTCATTCATGCTATTTGATGGCAACTAGCCCCTGTCCCCCTACACACCTCAAGTTTGCTCTTTCAGGCCCACAAAGACAACAAGAAAAACGTTGCTCTATTAATTGCTCCTCTGGGATTTGAACTCTCAAAAAGTCATTTGAGGATCATCCACCATAACTCTGTCTGACTGGGAGAGTAGTGGTTAACACAGAGCATTTGGATGTATTGAGACTCCTTCCCTTTTTTTCTTACATGCTATTACTTTACAGCCTTATTCTAAAATTGATTACATTTACATTTTCCCTCAATCTACATACAATACCCTATAATGACAAAGCGAAAATCGGGTTTATACATTTTAGCAAATTCATTACATATAAACAGAAATACCTTATTTACATAATGATTCATCCCCTTTGCGATGAGACTCAAATTGAGCTCAGGTGCATCCTGTTTCCATTGATCATCCTAGAGCTGTTTGATTGGAGTACACCTGTGGTAAATTCAATTGATTTGACATGATTTGGAAAGGCACACACCTGTCTATATAAGGTTCTACAGTTGACAGTGCATGCCAGAGCAAAAACCAAGCCAAATCAAATTGTATTTGTCACATGTACTGAATACAACAGCTGTGGACCTAAAGTAAACTAAAGTAAAAAAATCTAATAAAATCCATGAGTAACACAAGAAAATTACATAACAATAACGAGGCTATATACATGGGGTAGCAGTACCGAGTCAATGTGCGGGGGTACAGATAAGTTAATTTGTAAAGTGACTTTGCATGGATAATAAACAGCGAGAAGCAGCAGTGTAAAAACACTGGGGGGGGGTCTTTGAGAATTTTTTGGCCCTTCCTCTGACACCGCCCTGTATATAGGTCCTTGATGTCAGGAAGCTTTGCCCCAGTAATTTACTGAGCCGTACGCACTACCAACTGTAGCGCCTTATGGTCAGATGCCCAGCAGTTGCCACACCAGGTTGTTATACAACCTTTCAGGATGCTCTCGATGGTGCAGCTGTAGAACTATTTGAGGATCTGGGCACCCATGCTAAATATTGTCAGTCTCCTGAGGGGGAAAGGTTTTGTCGTGCCCTCTTCACAACTGTGTTGGTGTGTTTCGACCATGATAGTTCGTTGGTGATGTGGACACCAAGGAACTTGAAACTCTCGACTTGCTCCACTTCAGCCCAGTCGATGTTAATGGGGGGGGCCTGTTGGGCCTTACTTTTCCTATAGTCCACGATCAGCCCCTTTGTCTTGCTCACATTGAGGAAGAGGTTGTTGTCATCAGGCTAGGTAGTCCTGAGGCATGGTTCCAGGGCTCAGGTCCTCTGGGAGGGGAGTGAGAGGGAGAGAGAGAATTAGAGGGTGCATGAGAAAGGAGAAATACTCCAGATATAACAGATTGACCCTAGCCCTCTGACACAAACCACTGCAGCATAAATACTGGAGGCTAAGATACGAGGGGATCGGAGACACTGTGTCCACGTCCAATGATACCCCCGAACAGGGCCTATGATGTAGTAGACCCTATCAGAAAACATTTAGTTACTTTATGCATTTATTATGCTTTAAGTCTTACATATACACAAACACATCCCATTTATGAATTTTGGTGAAAGTTGGCCATTAGCTAACCACAACTTTCCTGTCAAAGACGAATGAATTCAACAACTATAACTTCACGATCTGACAGTGTGTGGTAGAGAAATTCCAACTAACGGGTGAAAAATTAACCAGGTTTTTTCTGTGTATATGCAGAACTGTATACAAATACACTAATAATGCACCCAGTCTCTGGTTATTGGTGATAGTTTCCATTCTGCCCTATTGTGACCTTTGACCCCTTGCAAAGGGCCTTAAATTTCCACATTCTGGATGACATCCTGCCAAACTTTGTTCGCATTTCATTGTTTGATCTAGCGTGTGACTATTTTTTCCCCCAGCACTTGTCCCATGTTGGCTGACCTACCATGCAGTTAAATGGAAAGGTGCTACTTGATGTAGACATGACATGTGATATGGGATGAGGGGAAATGTCAATCTATGACAATTGCAAATTTATTCTGCACATCGCTATATTTGTTCATGTAGACATACTTTGAATATGTTTAATATGTGGGTGAAGCATTTCATTTGTAGTCTTCCTTAATTTGTCATTTTGAAATATATTTAACATAATTTGGTGGTCTGTAAGAAATTACTTATGATGATCATTATTTCAATTTAGTGTAATGACATCAAACACTCACTTCTCCTGAAGGGGGCACATAATATGATTCACTATTCTCCATAAATGTAAAAGCATTAGATTGGCGTATGCATGGCCCAAAAGGACTTTCCACCATATTTCCTGTTCATGCAGAGAATGAAAGGGGGCACTTTGGGAGAACGGAGATGTTTGGTACAAATTACTGCGCAACTTCTTCCTCCCTCTGATGGCGGTTCACTTGGGGTCATGATAGGGGCTGCACCAAATGATTGATGTATTATAATTGATTATGCTTATGTTGTATTAATAGAAGGGGAAGGGCTATAAAACCCCTCCCCCACTGCATTTATAGGGTCCTGGACCACAGATTAGCAATATATGGATTATAAGGTTTAATACTGTTCTACAGTTCTTTTCTAGTCTCTGCCTCTAATAAGAAATGGTCTGAGCAGATGTGTGAGCCATTGCAGTCAAAGCAGGGTGTCTGTGAGAAAGTGTCTCAAGGCTAAAAGAGATACATAGAAACAGACCCCTGCATGAGAGTAAATAGATAAGAGACAAGTCAAGCCACACGTGAATGGAAAATTACTGCTGAGCCCTTAGAAAATACTGGACTATTGTTTTCTCCTGCAAGTTTGTATAACTGTATATGCATGGGCTTGGTCTCATGAGTAGAAGGTGTTGATGTAGGCAGTTACATCACTAGCGGTTGACTGCAAGTATATTAAAGCAACTTTGACCTTTTTTATTTTGCAGAACTTACTCTGAAACATACGTGCTGTGTTTCCGTTGTCAACTTCTGTCTGCAATTGCATTAATAAAGGTTTGATTGATTTTCTTAAAGAAGATATTGTCTGATTGCTGATTTCACCAATAAGCCAATGATTGGCAAGGAACAAGGAACCTACCCCAACACCTCCTTGAAGTAATCACTGCTTAGACAGGAATGGGCAGGTGAAACCAAGGCATCCACTACATGGCTTTAACCTGTCTAGTCTATTTCTAATCAGTGATTACTTCTAGGGAGGAAGAACGGAGGGATGTATGTAAATTATTGAGCAAGCCCCTATTGTCAGCTGCACAACCCAATCCTGTTATTTGCATATAATATACTTTTGACCTCTGACCTGTATACTGTCTGTAACCATTCCACATATATCTTGTACAGTGGAAACACTTGAGCCTCTGCCTCACCCACGTCAGCAATAACTCATCACTCCTACTCCAGGTAAATTCATTAGCATGAAGTTTGATACCCATATGACCCCACTCAACCCCAGGGGCCAAGTGTCAACATTCAATCTAACTTGGGGCCTTACGTATCAAGTGTCTCAGAGTAGGAGTGTTCCTCTCGGATCAGTTTTGCAGTTTACAACAAGAATAAGATTATAGACACATCCAAGATTATAGACACATCCTAGATTATAGACAGATCCTAGATCATCACTGACTGTGAGATGATTTCTGGATGAAGTCCCAAGTCCCCTTCTGTCCATGTAATGTTGTTCATTTGGATCTTAAAATGCCTTTTGGGGGCCCTAACCGATATTTGGTTTGGGGGCTCCCCACATTGCTGGCAAAATATTGTAGTGCCCCCCCCTCCCCCCATCTTGACGGCAGAGAGAAATTGAAATTGTTGAATTATTTACATTTACAATTGTGGCCATTTTGCCATTGTGTGGGGAAAGGTTGAGCTTTTTTTTTTTAGATACATTTCATGCAACTAGACTCATTTTGCCATGGAGCTGAGAAAAGGTGCAGTATTACAGTGAATTTGCTGCAATTCTACACATGTTGCCAAGACTTATGCAATGTTAACCATATCTGAGTGAGAGTGACTAACAAAATCATTGGGGGCCTCCTGGAGGTCAGGGCCCTTGGGCACACGCGCTGCGTGCCCAGTCGGTATCGGGCCATTATTACAAGAAGTTTAGATAACTGTCTAGACTAACTTACCACTCTACTTTTTGTAGCTGACATGGCTAGTTGTTACTCTGTGACTGACATTACTTTTTTCTGATATTTACTATATACATTTTTAGGATTGTGTGTTTTGTACTGTTAGGTATTGCTGCATTGTTTGGGCTAGAAACCAACATTTTGCTGCCCCTGCGATAACAACATATGTGTATGTGACAAACTTTATTTGCTAACCAACTGCTGATGCACAACCAAATCTAAACATTTAACCTTGTGTATTTTACTATTGTAACACAACAGTAAATGACCGTTGTTAAAAATAAATAATAATGATAATAATGGTCGGTGGCCCCCTAGATACTGCTTATGTGGATTATGCCTGCAGCTCACTGTGGTTATATGTCATAGCGCAATTCCATCCTCATTGGAAGTAATCATTGCTTAGACATGATTGGGCAAGTCATGTATTTAGAAATGATCATTGATTACAGGGGGGGATATGGTACCATTTTTTTAACTAATGTAATTCACTTTCAATCCATGTTCTTTACATTCAATGTCAAATTCTGTATACTGATTATTTCCATTCAAAAAGAGGTAACTGATGTAGAATGTAACAGGCCTCAATTTAATTCTGAATGGACCCCAATCTGGCTTGGTAAACTATTTGAAGCATTAGGGGACATTTTTCCATATAACATTCCATATAGGTAGCCTGTAACTGTCTGGAAAACTTGTCCTATGTGTCATCTCCATACTTATCAGAATGCCAAAAAGAAAGAGGGCCCCAACTTTTGATGACATTGCCTCAGTTGTTAAAAGGCTAGGCCTCTCACCAGACGGAGTTACAGCAGTGTGCTACCATCAGTAAAATGTATTATCTTCTGTGCTGGTCATTGAACTGGAAAGGTCGAACACCCTCAGCTATCGTCGTCAACTCTATGACTGTCACGACTTCCGCCGAAGTCAGTCCCTCTCCTAGTTCGGGCAGCGTTCGGGGTCACCGGCCTTCTATCCACCGCCGATCCACTTTTCATTTTCCATTTGTTTTGTCTAGTTCTTACACACCTGGTTTCACTCATCCAATTACCTGTTTATTGTTTAACCCTCTGTTCCCCATGTTTGGTTGTGAGTGATTATTTGTTGTATTGTGGTCCGTATTGTGGGCTTGGTAATTCTCTTGTATTTTGATGACTTTGAGTAAAGTTACTTTTATTTACTCATCTCTGCTGTCCTGCGCCTAACTCCTCTGCACCAGCTACACATAGATCCTTACAATGATGTGTGGAGTAAGGGAAGGATAGCCAATGCGCAACCCCCCTCTGTCTCCCAGATTGCCCATCTCTACCCCAGGTCCCCCAATCAATTGCCCAGCAAGTATACACCACACGCCTGCTGCCTTTAACACCAGCACAATCAGCTGAAATGTTTGAAACGGTTGATCCCACCTTCCACCACTACACCCCAAGCCTGGAGATATTTTTATATTTGAAGATAGTTCCTCATCATGTGATGACTGGAAGGCAGACCAAAAGCGTAGGATGCAGAAGGGATCCCACAGCCATACTCACCGTTCACCAAAACTAAGGGTGCGGTAGTATGCAGGGAAGGAAGCACCAGGGCTCCAAAAAAAAGGAGTATGAGTTGCTGTATCAGCCTCATACTGTGCCAATTCACTACTTTGGTGAGGAGGCACACTCCGCTGTCCCCCACCCCGGGCTTCTGATGTTAACATGCATGAAATCAAGGTTTTTACAGTTACAGAAGTCAACAAATGAGAGCGCCTGGGGAATAGGTGTGGTACTGGGGGCTACAGGGGCTGGGTTAACCTCTACATCACCAGTGGAACAGAGGAGGAGTAGGATAAGGGTACGGCTAAAGGCTATAAGAACTGGTCGTCTAGTCTGTTGGGAACAGAGAATAAAAGGAGCATATTTCTGGGCGTGGTAGAATAAACTCAGAGCAGAATGTACAGACAAGAGTATGGTAGGATTTGAGTACAGTGGAGGTAAACCTAGGCATTGAGTGATGATGAGAGTCGTTTCGTCTCTGTAGTCACCAGTTATGCCAGGTGAGATCTCCGTATGTGTGGGGGGTGGGACAAAAGAGCTATCTAAGGCATGTTGAGCGGGACTGAGGGCTCTACAGTGAAATAAAACACTTTTAGTTAAATATATAACCGTTTACTATTAATATCAAACAAATCAGGTTAGTATGTACGTAATTTTCCCCTGACACTGCTCAGAGAGCTTCAATGCTGTCCTCAAGGCAAAGGTTGGATGGAAAAAGGTCAGAGTAGATAAGTTGGTCTATCTACTCTACCACCTCTAAACCAATGCCTTGAGGGAAGTGCTGCGGGGCTACTGTAACCTAGGGAATCTCCACCTGACCTCTGAGTGCCATGAGCAATTTTCCAGGCGAATGCCCACCACCAGTTTCCCTTGCACATGTCGGAGGATGACATGGTGTCCTTTGCTGAAGGCATGCAGGCCTGTGTTGCACAGGAAGAGGTTGACATGGCAGAAACTGGAGTGGAGGCCTTGGCCAGCATGATTGAGGAAAAAGGATGAATTTCTTCAACAGATGATCAGGTCTATATAATTATCAAACATATTAGTAATGGAAAGGAAACACAGACTCTCCTTTAGTAATACAATTGTAGGCCGAAGTTGGTACAGAGTACAGTATATGATAGCGCTCCCCAGGTTCTGCAAAGTGTCTAAGATATCCTTTCAACTTATATAGCCTCCCCAGTCCCCCTTGCGTGACTTTCCTTGGCAACAACATTTCAATAAATCTAACCTCCCCTTGACAGCAGCAACCATCTTATCAGCAATTAAAAGCTCAGAAGTGGGTTTGATCGAAACTTGACCTTTCATCACAAGTATAGAGTCATAACAAGGTGAACGAGTCCAAGCATCTTCTGACAGGTCTGTTTTCATCAGGCCTGCGGCAGCCTTGTGTTCTCAGAAAACCAGTCGTATTCTCAGAACCTCAGATAGCCACTGGTGGGGCCCAGACAGGAGGAGTATGAGCTTAGGCGGTTTCCGCCTTCTGATAGTGTCTAAAGGGCACAACCCTCAAAACAGGTGTTAACACACACAAAGAGGTCTCCTAGAAGAGGAGTTTATAATAACACAATTTATTACCCTTTAAAAAGGTGAGGCCTTGGTTTAAAACCCCTTCAGTGCCGAGCACCCAATCATTCCTCTACCACGGCTTCTCAGACAAGCAGCACGTCGTTACTCTGTTGCCAACGGAGACGTGCTCCTACTCTGCATCGGACAGTGCCCAGAGGTGTGTCCACCAACTGGCAGCTGTGCTAGCCATTGGCGGAAGTGTGGAAGGCATCTGATCGCAAAACGTTCTGGCCATAAGTGTGCCACCAAGGAGCATGTCCAGACGACCGCCAAACGCCAGGAAGAACAATCTACCGTTGATATACAGATTTGTTTCTTATTTGGGTATGTCCCAAAAATGTTGACCATTTTACTAAGCCATGTGGTCCTCATGGGTTTTATGTATATCCGTGAACACAAAATGCAGGCCTGTCCCAAACTGAACTGTCACCATTATTCAATAGGGTGACCAATTCCAACAGTCTCTGTCTGAGAAACACCCCAGCAGGGATGACGAATTGGAGAACAGAGTAAGTGGAATGTGACTGTTTTGGTTACATTCTGCATGTTTTCCTTACTGCATGTTGATCACATCTGTACAGTCAGGCAGTTTGGACACCATTTCTATGACCATAATCTGTTTGTATAGGTGAAGAAACTGTGGGCAATGTCGTCGGAGAGCGTGGACAGGGCAACCGCAAGGATTTTGTTGGAGGGATCCGTTGCCATCCTGCACCTCCATGAATTCCTTACGTTGAAGCAACATGAGTGGCTTAGTGGGGAGGTATGGTCAGGTCGCCTACATGTTATGGTTGAATTGTTTAACATGTCCATGGGTGCAGTTGGTATAAAGTACATTTAGACGGTATTGCCTGGGATTCATGTCAACTTTGACCAACCATATGCCATTCTGCTTAAGGTAATTGACTTCTACCTCCAACTGAAGAGGATTGACCTTCAAGTGGAGAGGGATGTTTTTATTGTGGATCACCTTCTGGCAGGGAATATCCTGCATGGGGCTAAGGTGGTGATGCGCAAGAACACCTTGTCAAAGGTAAACGCCGCAGCCCGTCTGGTGTTCAACTTTCCCAAGTTCTCTCACGTCACCCCGCTCCTCCGCTCTCTCCACTGGCTTCCAGTTGAAGCTCGCATCCGCTACAAGACCATGGTGCTTGCCTACGGAGCTGTGAGGGGAACGGCACCTCCGTACCTTCAGGCTCTGATCAGGCCCTACACCCAAACAAGGGCACTGCGTTCATCCACCTCTGGCCTGCTCGCCTCCCTACCTCTGAGGAAGTACAGTTCCCGCTCAGCCCAGTCAAAACTGTTCGCTGCTCTGGCACCCCAATGGTGGAACAAACTCCCTCACGACGCCAGGTCAGCGGAGTCAATCACCACCTTCCGGAGACACCTGAAACCCCACCTCTTTAAGGAATACCTAGGATAGGATAAAGTAATCCTTCTAACCCCCCCCCCCCTTAAAAGAGTTAGATGCACTATTGTAAAGTGGTTGTTCCACTGGATATCATAAGATGAATGCACCAATTTGTAAGTCGCTCTGGATAAGAGCGTCTGCTAAATGACTTAAATGTAAATGTAAATGTAAATGCATGTCTGCAGAGTTGTTTATGTGTCATGTTCTAAATAAGAGGCTAGAGGGGTCAATGTGTGGAGAGCTGCCACCTTCCTGACAAAAGATGGCCTGCAACACCATATAAATGTATCTTCATTCCTCTTCCTGTAGACCAGTCTGGAGCAGCACTGTTGCTTGATTGGAGCTTGCAACCTGGCAAACTACTACTGGATACTCTTGGTAAGCTGCACAAGATGGACAATTTAGTGAGAGATTGGACAGTACTATACTTGAATATGTTATGATTGAGGCCAATTTGATAGACTGACTTGGTATTACCGCTTGCGTTTAGTATGTCAATCACAGGACCCACTATGCCATTGTTCTGGACCCTACTGGTTCCCCTAACGTGGAGCGCCATATGAGCGAGAACCTGGTCAAGCACATCAGGTATGGTAAATCCAGTTGTGAAAAAATATTTAAATATTTTGGGTGGGTATTTGCACTTGACTTTAATATTTATATTTTTTGACAACTTTTACTTTACTACATTCCCGAAGAAAATAATGTATCTTTTACTCCATACATTTTCCCTGACACCCAAAAGTAGTGGTTACATTTTGAATGCTTAGCAGGACAGGAAAATGTTAGCATTCATGCACTTATCAAGAGAACATCCCTGGTCCTCCCTACTGCCTCTGATCTGGGGGACTCACTACACACAAATGCTTTGTTTAAAAATACATCTGAGTGTTTGAATGTGCTTCTGGCTATCTGTAAATTCAAAAAACAAGAATATCTTTCCTTCTGGTTTGCTTAATCTAAGGAATTTGAATAGATTTATCCTTAAACTTAAGTTTGTTACTGAAGTATATTTTACCTATTACATTTGCTACTTAAGTATATTTAAAACCAAACACTTTTAGACTTTTACTCAAGTATTATTTTACTGGGTGACTTTCACTTCTACTTCAGTAATTTTCTATTAACATATCTTACTTGTACTCAAGTATGACAATTGGGTACTTTTTCAACCACTGGGTACATCTATTGTATGGTCTGGCAAAACGATTTAACCATTTCTCCAATGTCCGGCATACTATTCATAATGGCAAGCTAAGTTGACCTGTCAATGTTGAGACTATTGTTACATTTATAGTCCAGTTGCATATTCATGACATAATTAGCATATGTATTCATGTTATAAATGAAGAGATAATTATGAAGCATTATTGATTCCGTTCAAGCATGCCGTCTCAATCCTGAGCAGCCATTCATGTGTTATGCGACGCTATGCAGGCGTATGAATGTTGTTGGAACGATAACAGTGAGGAGAGAATGTCATAGCTTATGTATAAACCATTCATGGTTTCCTCCCTAAACAGATACTGGTTTGAGGAATGAACCCACAGAACTGGCACACAATCTGTGTTCAGCAATGTTCCCTGGCAGGCGACAACAATACCACACACCAAGCAAAGAGACAGCTACAATTGTGGCGTTTATGTGCTGCTGGTGAGTTCATATGCGTAGTAGTTCCAAGGATAATTCAGTAGGCTATGGCAAATGTGTTATGCTAGAAATCTGTGGGAAACTTTAAGGGTAGGCCACCCAAAAGTGGGTCAAAATCAAATGCACCCAATGTTCAATGCATAGATCTTTCTGAGGGTTTAGCCAAAGTCATTCCATTGACAGGATTAGATTATCATAACAAATTAGTCTAAATTTCACACCTGTCATCTGCACCCCGAAGAAAATGGTCTGAAACGGGAAGGGACCCATGTGCACGTGTTCAAGGAGAAAAATAAATCTGTTGGTAACCGATGTGCTATGGTGTGCACTAATGAATATGACCCAGGTCAATGGAGAACCTGGTTGCTATGTGACAAACTCTATATGAAGTTTCAATATCACCAGTGTGCTGGCATGTATTCATGATTACAGTCAAGCCAAAAAGTTTTTCCAAACTATCACAATGAATCAGCTGATTACTATTGTTAAGATGACAAGGCAGTTGGAGGCCTGGTTTCACATTACTTTATATTTCCCAATGGCTCTATAGATGGTAGACATGATTTATCCCATCGTCTGTTTATGTACTACCTAGATGGGCAGAGTTCATGCAGAGGGAGAAGGCACTAAGTGACCCAACTGTCCCAATGCAGGACAGTTAGCACTTTGTAATAATGACGTTCCCAAATTAAACTGCCTCGTACTCAATTCTTGCTCGTACAATATGCATATTATTATTACTATTGGATAGAAAACACTCTCTAGTTTCTAAAACCGTTTGAATTATATCTGTGAGTGAAACAGAACTGGACTTAGACCAATTTTGTAACAGTCCTGACCTATTTATGTTAGTTTTTATGTGTTTTTGGTCAGGGCATGTGTTTTGGGTGGGCAGTCTATGTTATTCGTTTCTATGTTGGTTTTGGTTTGCCTGGTATGGCTCTTGATTAGAGGCAGGTGGTTTGCATTTTCCTCTAATCAAGAGTCATATTTAGGTAGGGCATTCACACTGTTTGTTTGTGGGTGGTTGTCTCCTGTGTCCGTGTCAATGTTTGCACCATACGGGACTGTATACGGTTTGTTCATTTCATGTAGTCTGTTCCTGTTCATTTCGTTCTTCACGTTGTATGTAAGTTCGTCGTTCAGGTCTGTCTACTTTCGTTTTGTTATTTTGTATCATTTTCAAGTATAGTTCGTTTTCTGTCTACGTCGTGTTTGTTATTTTGTCGTGTCTTCAATAAATCATTATGTCTTCACAATCCGCTGCGCCTTGGTTCCCTCAATACTCCTCCTTCTCCGAAAATGGAGAGGAGGAGGAACATCGTTACAAATTTTCCTATGTGTATGTGAGAATGCCAAATTTTCCAAGCTGCTCTGAGACCTGTGTATAACTCTGCCTGTCTTCTATTGGTTGAGATGCACTGCATACACCTTCCCCTGGTTGTTCGCGAATAGGGAGACTTGAAATAGAGTCTCTACGTAGATCTCAAAGGTTATAAATGACTTGGCAAAGACGTGTATCATTCTTTTCCCCCTTCGCTCTGACGCACTGAGGACCTTTGCATATTGTACTAGAACCATCGGTTATAGATCTTAGACATTTCCGGCTGTGTTTTTATTCGATATAGGCTTTGAAGACATCATAATCTTGTTATTTAAAACCGAATTATATCAGTTTGTCAGTATATTGCGATTTTCGGGTATTTCATTTTCTGGCATTCTAGGGGGTTGGGTATCTCTCTCTCTCATGCTATTGTTTACTGCTAATTGCAACGTTGAAGAGGACGTTCTCCAACCTAGCAACGATTCTTTTGGAAAAAGGACACCTTTCCCAAGATTCTGATGAGAGTTCATCAAAAAGTAAGAACTATTTATGCTGATAATTCGTTGTTCTGTTGACAAATGTCAAATAATAATTCCGCCATGAATTTCGGTGCGTCTCGCTTTAGCGCACGCTGTATGCCTGGGATTCTTGTCCCAGGCATACAGCGTGAATACATGCCATGCACATTTGTGGCCTGCTGGAGGTCATTTTGCAGGGCTCTGGCAGTGCACCTCCTTGCACAAAGGCGGAGGTAGCGGTCCTGCTGCTGGGTTGTTGCCCTCCTACGGCCTCCTCCACGTCTCCTGATGTACTGGCCTGTCTCCTGGTAGCGCCTCCATGCTCTGGACACTACGCTGACAGACACAGCAAACCTTCCACAACTCGCATTGATGTGCCATCCTGGATGAACTGCACTACCTGAGCCACTTGTGTGGGTTGTAGACTCCGTCTCATGCTACCACTAGAGTGAGAGCACCGCCAGCATTCAAAAGTGACCAAAACATCAGCCAGGAAGCATAGGAACTGAGAAGTGGTCTGTGGTCACCACCTGCAGAATCACTCTTTTTTTGGGGGTGTCTTGCTAATTGCGTATAATTTCCACCTTTTGTCTATTCCATTTGCACAACAGCATGTGAAATTTATTGTCAATCAGTGTTGCTTCCTAAGTGGACAGTTTGATTTCATAGAAGTGTGATTGACTTGGAGTTACATTGTGTTGTTTAAGTGTTCCCTTTATTTTTTTGAGCAGTGTATATTTTGGTGGTTTATACGTTATCGCTATTTTTGCCTTGAATCAATGCTGTTGTGATGTTTGCTATTGTGGTAAGCTAATATAACGCTATATTGTGTTTTCGCTGTAAAACACTTAGAAAATCTGAAATATTGTCTGGATTCACAAGATCTGTGTCTTTCATCTGCTGTACGCTGTGTATTTTTAAGAAATGTTTTATGATGAGTATTTAGCTAATACACGATGGTCTCTGTAGTTATTCTAGTCGCTTTGGTGAGAGTTGTGATAGTGGCTGCAATGGAAAACTATGATTTATACCTGAAATATGCAAATTTTTCTAACATATGCTATACAATAAATATGTTATCAGACTGTCATCTGATGAGGTTGTTTCTTGGTTAGTGGCTATTTATATCTTTATTTGGTCGAATTTGTGATAGCTACTGATGGAGTAAAATAATGGTGGAGTAAAGAAGTGGTGTCTTTTGCTAACGTGGTTAGCTAATAGATTTACATATTGTGTCTTCCCTGTAAAACATTTTAAAAATCAGAAATGAAGGCTGGATTCACAAGATGTGTATCTTTCATTTGGTGTCTTGGACTTGTGATTTCATGAACATTTTATTATATGATATCCCTGTGGCTTTAGGCTAGGCTATGCTAGTCAGCTTTTTTGATGGGGTGCTCCCGGATCCGGGTTTGTGAGGCGTTAGAGGTTAACATAAGTGTGTCCAGAAGGGAGGTGGCGAAAGAGATCCTATCCTGGACAAAGGTGATATTGTCTATCACTTTAAAAAAATCTGACTATGTAAAGTTGAAGGATTGTAGCCTAGTCTTCATCATACACTGTTCCTTGTATCATTACCATGTGATGGGATATAAGGTGCTACAGCCAAGCCAAGTCACTGCTGACTTACATCATTTACTGTTTCTACATTGTCCTGGCCCCACTTTAATAGACTATTAATAGTGTTCGATAGCACTATTGTTTTAACTGCCATGTTTGAGGTTGGCAACGTTTTGTAGTTCTAGCCTACATGGAGGTAAAAGTAGCTGACAGACCACATTATAAATCCTGAGTAGGTTATAACCTAACATAACTTCCCCCATGTTTGATTGTAGGGAGGTTGTTATTTTGTTAGAATTATTCATCTGGTTGTTGGTAAACATAGGTAGACCACACTGCTGAAAGAGATGCAAAGCCCGACTGAAGTTCTTAAACCCACCTAAAAAAAAAAATTCATCTTCTATTAGAAGAAATGGGGAATAATTCAAGAAAATTGTAAGGGTGAACAAATATTTGTCCAGAACTGCATGTAGTATATCATCCTAAGGCATTAGGTGATATAGCTGACATATTTCCTTTTTTCTTTCAGAACTTGACAGGAAACTCTACTGCAGTTTCTGTGCAACAGATGAAGGGGGAGACTGGGTGAGTATTATTTTACACATTGACGTAAGCTAGGCAAAAGCAAGGCTGTCAGTTAGCATGCCAACCTCTTGTCACACAGTTGACATGACAATTCCAAAAGAAATTTGACCTTTCAATGTTTGAACAGGGCCCAAACATGTCCGTTGCTCTCTGAACAATGGCCGGAGTGCAGCAATTGCTGCGGCCTGTCTATTACTGTAGTCTGAGCGTTTTGTAGTAATTATATGTTCATAACCTTAAAGGAATGGCTCAGTAATTTCACTCGTTCATTTATTTTCTGACATTTAAAGCAGGTACAGTGGCTTGCGAAAGTATTCACCACCCTTGTCATTTTTTCTATTTTGTTGCCTTACAACCTGGAATTAAAATAGATTTTTGGGGTGTGTGTATCATTTGATTTACACAACATGCCTACCACTTTGAAGATGCAAAATATATATTTTTTGTGAAACAAACAAGAAATAAGACAAAAAAACTGAAAACTTGAGCTTGCATAACTATTCACCCCCCCAAAGTCAATACTTTGTAGAGCCACCTTTTGCAGCAATTACAGCTGCAAGTCTCTTGGTGTATGTCTCTATAAGCTTGACACATCTAGCCACTGGGATTTTTGCCCATTCTTCAAGGCAAACTGCTCCAGCGCCTTCAAGTTGGATGGGTTCCGCTGGTGTACAGCAATCTTTAAGTCATACCACATATTCTCAATTGGATTGAGGTCTGGGCTTTGACTAGGCCATTCGAGTGTTGCTTTAGCAGTATGCTTAGGGTCATTGTCCTGGTGGAAGGTTAACCTCCATCCCAGTCTCAAATCTCTGGAAGACTGAAACAGCTTTCCCTCAAGAATTTCCCTGTATTTAGCGCCATCCATCATTCCTTCAATTCTGACCAGTTTCCCAGTCCCTGCCGATGAAAAACATCCCCACAGCATGTTGCTGCCATCACCATGCTTCACTGTGGGGATGGTGTTCTCAGGGTGATGAGAGGTGTTGGGTTTGCACAAGACATAGCGTTTTCCTTAAAGGCCAAAAAGTTAAATTTTAGTCTCATCTGACCAGAGTACCTTCTTCCATATGTTTGGGGAGTCTCCCACATGCCTTTTGGCAAACACTAAACACTGTTTGCTTATTTTTTTCTTAAACCTCTTGAAGCTAGGGGGCAGAATTTTTATGTTTGGAAAAATAACGTTCCCATTGTAAGCTGCCTATTTCTCAGGTCCGGATGCTAGAATATGCATATAATTGACAGAGTAGGATAGAAAACACTTGAAAGTTTCCAAAACTGTCAAAATATTTTCTGTGACTATAACGGAACTGATTTTGCAGGTGAAAACCTGAGGAAATCCAACCCGGAAGTGCCTTTTATTTGGAAAAATCCCTGTTTCATTGCCTGCCTATCCTCCACTTAAAGGGGTATCAACCAGATTCCTTTTCCAATGGCTTTCACAGGCTGTGAACATGCTTTAGACATAGTTTCAAGCTTTTATTTTGAAAAATTTGCGAGATTTATCAAAACGTGTCAGGTGTCCTTTGATTGGTTCATGCGCGCGAGAGTTGTAGCTCGACATTTTCTTTCTCTGTAGTATTTAACAGTTTACCGTCCAGTTGAAATATTATCGATTATGTATGTTAAAAACAACCTGAGGATCGATTATAAAAAAACGTTTGACATGTTTCTACAAACATTACGGATACTTTTTGGAATTTGTCTGCCCTTCAGGACCGGCACGAGCCTGTGGATTACTGAACATTACGCGCAAACCAAATGGAGGTTTTTGGTTATAAAAATAATCTTTATTGAACAAAAAGAACATTTGTGTAACTTGGAGTCTCGTGAGTGCAAACATCCGAAGATCATCAAAGGTAAGCAATTAATTTGTAAAGCGCAGCTCTGTGGAGTGTACGGCTTAAAGTGGTCCTATGGACAGATACTCCAATCTCCGCTGTGGAGCTTTGCAGCTCCTTCAGAGCTCTTTGGTCTCTTTGTTGCCTCTCTGATTAATGCCCTCCTTGCCTGGTCTGTGAGTTTTGGTAGGCGGCCCTCTCTTGGCATGTTTGTTGTGATGCCATATTCTTTCCATTTTTTTTATAATGGATTTAATGGTGCTCCGTGGGATGTTCAAAGTCTCGGATACATTTTTATAACCGAACCTTGATTTGTACTTCTCCACAACTTTGCCCCTGACCTGTTTGGAGAGCTCCTTGGTCTTCATGGTGCCGCTTGCTTGGTGGTGCCCTTTGCTTAGTGGTGTTGCAGACTCTGGGGCCTTTCAGGACAGGTGTATTTATACTGAGATCATGTGACAGATCATGTGACGCTTAGATTGCACACAGGTGGACTTTATTTAACTAAGTATGTGACTTCTGAAGGTAATTGGTTGCACCAGATCTTATTTAGGGGCTTCATTGCAAAGGGGGTGAATACATATGTACGCACCACTTTCCCATTTTGAATTTGTTGACATTTTTTTAAACTTAAAATAAAATTTAAAAAAAATCACTTAACCAATTTGAACTATTTTGTGTATGTCAATTACATGAAATCCAAATTAAAATCTATTTAAATTACAGGTTGTAATGCAACAAAATAGGAAAAACGCCAAAGGGGATGAATACTATTGCAAGGTGACTTCAATCTTCAGGTTTTTTAACTAGCCACTGCCAATAAATGCTAATTGTAATTTCTTCACCAAACTGTCAATCTCCCCTCTTTGCCACATTCATGACCAAATCATATCTTGCGTGGATTGTTGGTCAATAATTTCACCTAGAATGTAATGGAAATGGCTCGTTAAACAAAACTCAATCGTGGATTGTTGAGCTATCCTTTTAACTGTGAAATTTAATGGAATCAATGGCCCAATTGACATTTACTTTCACAGATGGAGTGCTTCACATGCTCCAGTTGGTACCACACCTCCTGTGCTGGGGTATCCATCACCATTTACCATCAACACAGAGATAATCCTGCTTTACAATGGATGTTCCCACCCTGCCTCCATTGGAAACCTGCACACCAAGGTTACTATTGCATTGATACTGTGTCGAATCGATATAATGTCCAAAAGTGTAAACTAATTACAACTAGATTTTATGTTGGCCCTGTCCGGGGGGATCGTTGGATAGGGCCACAGTGTCTCCCGACCCCTCGTATCTCATCCTCCAGTATTTATGCTGCAACAGTCTGTGTCGGAGGGCTAGGGTCAGTCTGTTGTATCTGTAGTATTTCTCCTGTCTTATCCGGTGTCCTGTGTGAATTTAAGTATGCTCCCTCTAATTCTGTCTCCCTCTCCCTCCCCTCCCGGAGGACCTGAGCCCTAGGACCATGCCTCAGAACTCAGGTCAGCCAACATGGGACAAGTGCTGGGGGAAAAAATAGTCACACGCTAGATCAAACAATGAAATGCGAACAAAGTTTGGCAGGATGTCATCCAGAATGTGGAAATTTAAGGCCCTTTGCAAGAGGTCAATGGTCACAATAGGCCAGAATGGAAAGTATCACCAATAACCAGAGACCGGATGCATTATTAGTGTATTTGTATACAGTTCTGCATATACACAGAAAAAAACAGGTTAATTTTTCACCCGTTAGTTGGAATTTCTCTACCCCACACTGTCAGATCGTGAAGTTATAGTTGTTATTCATGAACGTCTTTGACAGGAAAGTTGTGGTTAGCTAATGGCCAACTTTCACCAAAATTGAGAAATGGGTTGTTTTTGTGTATATGTAAGACTTAAAGCATAATAAATGAAAAAAAGTAACTAAATGTTTTCTGATAGGGTCTACTACATCATATGCCCTGTTCGGGGGTATCATTGGACAGGGCCACAGTGTCTCCCTACCTCTCGTATCTCAGCCTTCAGTGTTTATGCTGCAATAGTTTGTGTCAGAGGGCTATGGGCAATCTGTTATATCTGGAGTATTTCTCCTTTCTCATGCACCCTCAATTCTCTCTCTCTCTGCCTCCCCTCCCAGAGGACCTGAGCCCTGGAACCATGCCTCAGGACTACTTAGCCTGATGACAACAACCTCTTCCTCAATGTGAGCAAGACAAAGGGGCTGATCGTGGACTATAGGAAAAGGAGGGCCGAACAGGCCCCAATTAACATTGACGGGGCTGAAGTGGAGAGTTTCAAGTTCCTTGGTGTCCACATCACCAATGAACTATCATGGTCGAAACACACCAACACAGTTGTGAAGAGGGCCAGACAAAACCTTTCCCCCTCAGGAGACTGACAATATTTAGCATGGGTCCCCAGATCCTCAAAAAGTTATACAGCTGCACCATTGAGAGCATCCTGAGAGGTTGTATAACCACCTGGTATGGCAACTGCTGGGCATCTGACCATAAGGCACTACAGCGGGTAGTGTGTACGGCTCAGTAAATTACTGGGGCAAAGCTTCCTTCCATCAAGGACCTGTATACTAGGCGGTGTCAGAGGAAGGGCCAAAGAATTGTCGAAGACCCCCCCCCTGTTTATTATCTGTGCAAACAGATATTGACTCGGTACTGCTACCCCATGTATATAGCCCCGTTATTGTTATGTAATTTTCTTGTGTTACTCATGGATTTTTTTTTGTTGACTTTAGTTTACTTAGGAAATATTTTCTTAACTTTATTTCTTGAACTGCATTGTTGGTAAAGGACTTGTAATTAAGCACTTCACGGTAAGGTCCACAGCTATTGTATTCGGCGCATGTGACAAATAAATTTGATTTGGCTTGGTTTTTGCTCTGGCATGCACTGTCAACTGTGGAACCTTATATAGACAGGTGTGTGCCTTTCCAAATCATGTCAAATCAATTGAATTTTCCACAGGTGTACTCCAATCAAGTTGTAGAAACAGCTCTAGGATGATCAATGGAAACAGGATGCACCTGAGCTCAATTTGAGTCTATTCGCAAAGGGGATGAATCATTATGTAAAAAGGTATTTCTGTTTTTTATATGTAATGAATTTCTTAAAATGTATAAACCCGATTTTCGCTTTGTCATTATAGGGTATTGTATGTAAATTGAGGGAAATTTAAATGTAATCGATTTTAAATAAGGTTGTAAGGTAATAGCACGTGAGAAAGGGGAAGGAGTTTCAAAACATTCACATGCTCTGTTGTAACTCTGTCTGAACGTTAGAGTTGTGGTTATGGTGGTTGATTCTCAAACGAAGGTTTGAGAGTTCAATTCCCAGAGGGGCAATTAATAGAGTTGTGATAACATATTATGTCGTGGAGTAACAATTACAACCCTTCTCTGCAAAAGCCTACTTTTACCTGGGGGCATGCTTTGTAGACCATTCAAAGGTGTTCCTAATTTTGGTCCCCCTAAAGAAACCCGCATGTTAAGATAGTTTAGAAATATTTGTAGCAGTGGTTATGGTGGTGAATTCCCAAAGGAGAAGTTGTGAGTTAAAATCCTTGCAAGAGCATGCCAACTTGCTTTTGTTGCCTTGACAAAACAATGTTGAGGTGGGTTCCGGAAGGACATTAAACAGCAAGGGAAATTGGATTATATAATGTTAGGTTATAGCAACTGGTGTTGAGTAGGTGTGCTGAGCTACGAACAAACCCACCCCTGTCCATATAATCTTGTTCCAGAGACAACTGGTTCAGTATGATCTAGGCAAAGCTGATCATAGAACAGTACTCCTCTGTACGCATTTATGAAATGTCTCAGGCTAAGAATGCCTGCTACGTTAATAGAAAATGACTCAAGTAAAAGGGAAAGTCACCCAGTAAAATACAGAGTAAACTCCATTGCTAAAATATACTTAAGTATCAGTGGTAAAAGTATAAATTATTTGACCTTCCTTATATTAAGCAAACCAGACAGCACGATTCTCTAGTTTTTTATTGAAGAAATAGCCATGGGAACACTCCAACACTCAGACATAATTTACAAACGAAGCATGTGTTTAGTGAGGCCGTATATAAATATATATACATAAAATAACCTAGCTATTCTTATTTTACTGCTGCTCTTTAATTATTCGTTACTTATGTTTTACTTAACCAACAATTTAGCTGTAAGAAAAATGTGTGTTAAGGGCTTGTAAGTCAGCATTTCACTGTAAGGTCTACACATGTAGTATTTGGCGCATGTGACAAATACAATTTGATTTGTTACACACGAAAACATGTGTGACATACAATTTGATTTGTTACACACACAATTTGATTTGTTACACATGAAAACATATTGTGAACCTGGTGTGACATTGAAACTGTGCTGACACCTAGTGGACATTAAGAGGACTTTACACCCCCTCCCCCACACCACACCCACACTATAACCTTAAAACAGATGGGATGCTTTACATATGTTACTCTTTTTTATTAGACACTAATATATATGTCCAATAAACAGACATTCAAAAGTCGGAATGTAAAGCACAAACGACTGGAAAGTTCCTCAAAAGCAGCTGTATTGAGTCAAGCATCTTGAGGTTACCTGAAATAGGTCAAAGCATATATTTTAAATTTTCTAATTGATTTAATCTTTATTTAACTAGGCAAGTTGAACTCAACAACATTGACACAGACACAAGTTACCTGCTATATTTGGGAAACATGATTAACACAGAGAGAACTTGGCAAAAGACAATGTAAGTGTCTGTAGTATGAGTAGGCTGGTATATACAGTATTATCGGTAACAATTGAGTACAAGCCACCTAGCTAATAAAATACTGGGGCTAGCGGTCATTAGTTACATTTCAACCATAGCGATAGCCTAATTGAGGCGCAAGAGTTCACCGGCGAATGCCTGAACACCAGAAATAATAACTAAACCAAGGAATGAGAAATGGTGGAGCCTACCAGAACGAAGACAGACATTTTTTCGAATAAACGTGGTGAGTGAAAAACTTAATTATATAGCTCACTCCCTACCCGGTATCTCATTCCACCGCTATAGGACTTTGTATGCGTTGTTTTTTGGCAACCTTGATTTTTACGAAGTTTTTGAAACGGATTCCTGTTGGGACGTTCCACAAATTATACCTACCCGTTTTCATGTTATCCATAGCGTTGGTGACTGTAACAGGCTGACTACACCGCGAGCGTTGCAAAATAAATGTAGAAATCTATATAATTCAATTATTGCACCCACACTGCTTGTGCACGCCAACAAGCGTCTGCGCTGCCAAGGGCTAAAATAGAAATCAGTTCTATTTCTGACGCAGATCACGCTGCAAGTCCTGCCTCTCCCATCTCCTCATTGGTTTATAGAAGCAGGTACCCACGTGCCATCTCCTCATTGGTTATAACCACGTGGGTGACTGAAAGACGAACGAGGTCAGTGGCGGTAATGCACCTAATTTATGAAAGTTGCCAATCGCAATATAAAGTCAAGAGAAGAAAAAGCCTGGAAGGAAGAGAGATGACTAGAAACTATTCGGTTGACCGTTTTATGTGTGGATTAATTGTCAGAGTAGAGGACCTTGTGCATTTCAGGTAAAATAACTTGACTTTGTATTCAGACCCCTCTAGCGACACATTTTCAAAAGAATCGACCAGCTACAAATCACGAGACTTTTTCTGGTGTTATTGGAGACTTTTGGAGACTGACGTGAAAGCACGTTTCGTTCTTACTCTTCTCAACGAGCAGCGGGTGCTGCCGTGGGCCCCACCCCCATCCCCATCCCAAAGCACTCACAGACGGCCCAGTCCTCGCGCAGCAGTCCCTCCCAGCTGCAGTCAGAGCAAGAGATGTTCACCCCTCTGTGTTCAGACTGCAAATGAATTGCGAATGCGGGAAGCCGACGCTGGCTGATCCCGCCCTGGCTAACATTCAGGGCGGGATGTAAATGTAAAATGTTCTTTGTCTAAAATAAATCACTGCACAAAAATAAATCACTGCATCACTTACTCACCTTGTCCACTGTGTGTGTGCCTCTCTGTGACATAAGCTAAACATCAAGCTGGCTAGCTCATCATGTCTCAGTCTAAACTCTACACTCAAAAATACAGAAAGGAGTGGGAATCAAACCCTGAATTCAAAGGCTGGTTGAAGCCGCTTATTGGAGATGATACACGGGCATACTGCCTGTATTGTAAGGCTGATTTCTACGCCAAACTTAGTGATGTAAAAAACACATGACAACTCAAAAACATATTCAAAAGGCAAAAAGTCTTAACAGTTCCACCCAAAACAAGCTGGCATTTATGGTTAAAAAATTTGACTCTGCAAAAAAGGCTGAGGCCACCATAGCATTAGCTATCGCTGAACACTGTTCCATGCTGACATGTGATCACATTGGAGAAGCATGTAGAGCTGCTTTCTCAGACTCCACTGCTGCTACCCACTTCAAAATGCACAGGACAAAGTGCACAGAAATTATTAATGGTGTTCTAGCACCATACTTTCTGAAAAAGTTGGTCGCAGAAGTGGGTGACCAGTGTTTCAGCCTCCTCCTTGATGAGTCCACGGATGTAAGTGTTTCTAAGTACCTGGGGGTTGTGATAAGGTACTTTAGTGACACCAAGCAGACAATTGTATCAACATTTCTGGGGCTTGTTGAGTTGGAGGGAGGAGATGCCAAATCTATAGCCCGTGCTGTTGTGGCTTTCCTCGAGAAGTGTTGTCTTAAAAAAGAGAAACTCCTGGGGATAGGGCCTGACAATGCTTCTGTTGTGACGGGGATTAACAATTGGGGCCATAAAGTGCTGAAGGAGGAGTATGGCCTCAAATATCTGGTTCTTATTCGCTGTGTGTGCCACTCTCTGCAGCTTGCTCATTTGTAGTTCTAAACATATTTAGGGTGTTTTTTACTCACTTTTTGTCTCTCCCACGACGTTATTCCTCTCTCCTACATCGTCCATCACAATTACATGCACATGGCCAATTATGCAAATTAGGTGATGACAACATTTAGCGACTTCTATCGACTTTTAGAACAGCCAATAGCTACTTTCCTTACTGAGGAGTTTGCAACACTGCTGTCGAGCCGTGTTTCATTGGGACAGCCACAGGTGCATTGACTACTGTAGTGGTTTCCATTCACACGCTGGACCTCAGTTCACTTGCCAGTAAAGCCTGGAACATATTCTTGGACACAGGACGGTGAGTTTATTTGGGACAGAGTATTTTTCTTGTTTATTTTATTGTGTTGAAGGTGATCCACATTCAAAGAATATATGAGCCCTCTGTGGTGTTAAAACCTTGGTACCAGATCAGAACTAATTAGTGTGTATATATCTGCGATTCAAAGGGACTGATAATAATTTTGGGGTATAACATGTTTTTGTCACGCCCTGACCAGAGTTTGCTTTGTATGTTTTATGTTTTGGTTAGTCAGGGTGTGATCTGTGTGGGCATTCTATGTTGTTTGTCTATTTCTGTGTTTGGCCTGATATGGTGCTCAATCAGAGACAGGTGTTTTGCGTTGTCTCTGATTGGGAACCATATTTAGGTAGCCTGTTTTGTATTGTGGGTTGTGGGTTATTGTCTATGTGTAGTGTTTTAGTGTCAGCACTATTTGTTATATAGCTTCACGTTCGTTTGTTTAAGTATGTATTCTAACCACGCTGCATTTTGGTCCGATCCTTACTCCTCCTCAGACGAGGAGGATTACGATGAACGTGACAGTTTTCAACTTGAGTTGTTTATTGAAACTGAGTTGCAGGGATGCAAACTAGTCACCTTTAGACGAAATTCGCCGTTTTGAATCCAAAATAAGTAACCTACGTGATTCGTGTAGATCCGACGAGAAAAGTTTTGCGGGGCTTTGGATCACTACTGACCGTAAACGAACGAGTGATACGTGTTTGGAGCAATACTGGCTGTATCCAAGGCTCAGCCAATCGTTAACATAACAACAGAATATGGGGGGTGATAAGGGACATATATAAGCCTAGGCAACCGTACCACCTGACATGACATGATACCAATGCCTTACTAACGTCTGCGTGACGCCTGCATCGCGTGTTAATGAAAGTCATAATGTGCATAGTTTATATTAATTAAATCTCAACCATAAATGTTAGAAACGTACAGTTTTTCCCATGCAAGCAGCATACCACTACTGGCTTGCTTCTGAAGCTAAGCAGGGTTGGTCCTGGTCAGGCCCTGGATGGGAGACCAGATGCTGCTGGAAGTGGTGTTGGAGGGCCAGTAGGAGGCACTCTTTCCTCTGGTCTAAAAAATATCCCAATGCCCCAGGGCAGTGATTGGGGACACTGCCCTGTGTAGGGTGCCGTCTTTCGGATGGGACGTTAAACGGGTGTCCTGACTCTCTGAGGTCATTAAAGATCCCATGGCACTTATCGTAAGAGTAGGGGTGTTAACCCGGTGTCCTGGCTAAATTCCCAATCTGGCCCTCAAACCATCATGGTCACCTAATAATCCCCACTTTACAATTGGCTCATTCATCCCCCTCCTCTCCCCTGTAACTATTCCCCAGGTCGTTGCTGCAAATGAGAACGTGTTCTCAGTCAACTTACCTGGTAAAATAACGGTAAAATAAATAAATAAAAAAGCAGACATTCCGACGCCACCTTGAGCTATAGTGTAGCCTACGGCTTGTGTATTTCCTGTTATTGCTAATGGGCTAGAAAAGGTTATGCCCAATCTTTAGATAATCTGTTTTTCCCTCAACACCTCATGACATGGTATGTTATCTAGCTGTATACAGATCTAAATTATGTTAGCCAATCACAGACTGTGTTCCACATCAGACAACCAATAAGAGTTGTGTTAATGGCTTTCAGATGAGTTCATAGTTTCTATTTGGAATCCTTGGGATGTTCCTTCAGTCGAATAGAGCAGTTCATCGACCATCCCAGAGGGTCCCTGCTATTCGGGATCCTTGGGATGTCCACAAAGCTATCAAGTATAAATGTATAAAATGGTTAAGTTTAGTGTTAGTTTAGGGTAAGGACGTCCCAAGGAATCCGGGTTGCAGTGACTGTTCATAGAGTTAGAGACTGGCATAGTATTTGAGAGCTCCGCGGCGTCACAGACGTTCATTAAAAAATATATATTTTAAACTTGTGGCAGAAGCGATTTTCTAGTGTCTGCCCCAGATAGTTTCCTATTTCGAGACGATGAAAATAGTTACCAAGATGTCCTTCATCCAATTGAGGAGTAAGTAGGCTATATTTACGTTGTTTAAGTTGTGATATCGAAGACCTAAAATCATGCCTGACAAAATCACAACGGTCTCCTAATATAGTGTGGATACGGTAGTAGCCTATTCTACAGCAATGTAACTGTATGTGCTGGTATTATTTATCTAATTGATCAATTAAATTGTAAATGTGGATGGGTATGCTATTTCATTCAATGATTTCGTTATTGTACAAGGTAGATACAGGAGTAGTCTATAGTCTACAATAATAATGTAATTGAATGTGCTATTGTATCATTTATTTCATTGATTAATACAGTTGTAAGTGGGGATGGGTAGGCTACGTCATTCAGTGAATACTGAATGTATTGCTATCTCTGGGAGGATGTTAATGATGGCTTTTCAGCTGTTGAACTATGGCAATGTCAAACTAATTTCTAAATCTCTTTCTTTTCGTAAAGATGTGATGAGCCAGAGCACCCAATCAGCTTCAAAGGTGGTGGTGCTATGTTGCATGCTATCTTGAGTACCAGGCAGATGTTTGAGTACAGAATCAAATGGTGTAAACTTAACAGGCTAAACTTGTTGAGTACACTCTTTGAGAAAGGAGTTCCAACAGGGTTCTTTGGCTGTCACCAAAAGATAACTTGTTGGTTCCATGTAGAACCCTCTGTGGAATGGAGCCCAAAAGGGTTCTACCTAGACACAGAAGGGGTTCTACCTGGAACCAAAAAGGGTTCTCCTATGGGGACATCCTTGTAGATAGCACCTTTTTATCTGAGTGTATGCCTATATTTCAGTCGTGGTTCCGTGGATATCTGTGAAAAATAACATTCATTGGTAGTGAGTTAATCAGAAATACTATGAAACTTCCCCACTTAGCACACATTTACAAGCAGGCAAAGTCGCCTATGTCTGCTGAGGCATGTGTGATCACTCAACATTGACAGGACCAACGAAAAATACATGCTTGGGACTCCTGAGTTGCGCAGCGGTCTAAGTGCTAGAGGCATCACTACAGGCCCTGGTTTCTTTCCAGGCTGTATCACAACCGGCCGGGATTGGGTGTCCCATAGGGCGGCGCACAATTGGTGTAACGGTTTTCTTCTGTGTAAGGAGAGGACCAAAGCGCAGCGTGATTAGTGTTCATCATGTTTAATAAAAGACAAAAAACTGAACATTTCCAAAATACAAAAAACAACAAACGTGAAAACCGAAACAGTTCTATCTGGTGCAGACACACAAAGACTGAAGACAACCACCCACAAAATGTTTTTTTTTTTTTTTATTAACAGTAACAAACATAACAGCCAGAGGTATTCCACAAAGAAATGTGAAAAAAAAATAAAAAAATAAAACTAAATACACATTATATAAATTAAAATACAAACATGTAGTGAATACATTTTTTTTAAACCATTTTTGTAAAAGTTTTTGTATAATCGTTTTAATGATTTTCCAAATCAGATATATAAAATTTAGAAAAGGGGATTTTTCTTCATAAATTTTCCTGATAAAATAAAGAGATTTATGACATAGTCACGTTCAATTGTGGAATCAGTGTAGTAAAATAATATGTCAAACTTAAAAATTTCAATGGTTGTATGCATTTTGAGGCCAAGATATAGTTTTACATCAGTCCAGAACACTTCACTATATAAACAATGACAGAATAAGTGTTCAATAGATTCAGTTTCTAGTTCACAAAAACTGCATTCACTGGTAACATCAGGTATATATTTAGAAATCAAGCAATTACACGGATAGAATCTATGGATATGTCACGATCGTGTGGGAGTGAGACGGACCAAAATGCAACGCGTGGAAAATAAGCCATCTTCTTTTATTTATGAAGAGGGCAAAACGAAACAAAACACTTACAAACTATCAAAACAACAAACGACCGTGAAGCTATAAACGTAGTGCACATACACAGGCTACAAACGTTCACCATAGACAATTCCCCACAACAAACTAAAGCCTATGGCTACCTTAAATATGGCTCCCAATCAGAGACAACAGAAACCAGCTGTCTCTAATTGGGAACCCATTTAGGCAACCATAGACTTTCCTAGACAACTACACACAACAGACACAGCTAGACAACTATACTAAACATAAACCCAACTACTCTAAATAAACCCCCTAAACCTTACAATCACCCTGGACACTACAAAACCCACATAAATTACCCATGTCACACCCTGACCTAACTAAAATAATAAAGAAAACAAAGAATAATAAGGCCAGGGCGTGACATAGCCCCCCCCTTAAGGTGCGAACTCCGGGCGCACCAGCACAAAGTCTAGGGGAGGGTCTGGGTGGGCATCTGACCACGGTGGTGGCTCAGGCTCAGGGCGAGGTCCCCACCCCACCATAGTCAAGCCCAGCTTATATCTCCCCCTACAAATGACCACCCTCATATTACCCCCACTTAATCTTTTGGGTAACATCGACACAAGGGGCAGCACCGGGATAGAGGAATAGCTCAGGACAGAGGAATAGCTCAGGACAGAGGGATAGCTCAGGACAGAGGGATAGCTCAGGACAGAGGGATAGCTCAGGACAGAGGGATAGCTCAGGATAGAGGGATAGCTCAGGATAGAGAGGTAGCTCAGGATAGAGGGGCAGCTCCGGACAGAGAGACAGCTCTGGACTGAGGGGCAGTTCTGGATAAATAGCCGCTCTGGGCTGAGGGACAGCTCATGACTGGCTGACGGCACTGGACGCTCATGGCTGGCTGACGGCTCTGGACGCTCATGGCTCACTGACGGCTCTGGCAGATCCTGTCTGGTTGGCGGCTCTGGCAGATCCTGTCTGGTTGGCGGCTCTGGCAGATCCTGTCTGGTTGGCGGCTCTGGCAGATCCTGACTGACTAACGGCTCTGACGGCTCTGGACAGACGGGCGGCTCTACTGGCTCGGGACAGACGGATGGCTCAGACGGCGCTGGGGAGACGGATGGCTCAGACGGCGCTGGGGAGACGGATGGCTCAGACGGCGCTGGGGAGACGGATGGCTCAGACTGATCCTGTCTGGCGGAAGGCTTTAGCGGCTCCTGTCTGGCGGAAGGCTCTAGCGGCTCCTGTCTGGCGGAAGGCTCTGTAGGCTCATGGCAGACGGGCGGCTTTGCAGGCTCATGGCAGACGGGCGGCTTTGAAGGCTCAATACAGACGGGCAGTTCAGTCACCGTTGGGCAGACGGCAGACTCTGGCCGGCTGAGACGCACTGTAGGCCTGGTGCGTGGTGCCGGAACTGGAGGTACCGGGCTAAGGACACGCACCTTCAGGCTAGTGCGGGGAACAACAACAGGGCACACTGAGTTCTCAAGGCGCACTATATGCCTGGTGCGTGGTACCGGACTGATGGCACGCACCTCAGGACGAGTGCGGGGAGAAATAACAGTGTGTACAGGACTCAGGAGACGCACAGGTGGCTTAGTGCGTGGTGCCGGAACTGGAGGCACTGGGCTGGAGACACGCACCATAGGGAGAGTGCGAGGAGGAGGAACAGGGCTCTGAAAACGCACTGGAAGCCTGGTGCGTGGTGTAGGCACTGGTGGTACTAGGCTGGGGCGGGGAGGTGGCGCCGGAAATACCGGACCGTGCAGGCGTACTGGCTCCCTTGAGCACCGAGCCTGCCCAACCTTAACCGGTTGAATGCTCCCCGTCGCCCGACCAGTGCGGGGAGGTGGAATAACCCGCACCGGTCTATGTAGGCGAACCGGGGACACCATGCGTAAGGCTGGTGCCATGTAAGCCGGCCCAAAGAGACGTACTGGTGGCCAGATATGTAGGGCCGGCTTCATGACATTTGGCTCAATGCCCAATCTAGCCCTACCAGTGCGGGGAGGTGGAATAACCCGCACTGGGCTATGCACCCGTACAGGAGACACCGTGCGCTCTACTGCGTAACACGGCGTCTGCCCGTACTCCCGCTCTCCACGGTTAGCCTGGGAAGTGGGCGCAGGTCTCCTACCTGCCCTTGGCCCACTACCTCTTAGCCCCCCCCCTCCCCAATAAATTTTTGGGTAGTACTCACGGGCTTTTCAGGCTTCCAGCCACGTCTCCTTGCTGCCCCCTCATATCTCCGCCTCTCTGCCTTCGCTGCCTCCAGCTCAGCTTTGGGGCGGTTATATTCTCCTGGTATTTCTCGGTCCAGAATTTCCTCCCAATTCCAATAGTCCAGTGTAGGTGGGTCCTGTTGTTGTTGCACACGCTGCTTGATCCGATGTTGGTGGGGAATTCTGTCACGATCGTGTGGGAGTGAGACGGACCAAAACGCAGCGCGTGGAAAATAAGCCATCTTCTTTTATTATAGAAGAAGGCAAAACGAAACAAAACACTTACAAACTATCAAAACAACAAACGACCGTGAAGCTATAAACGTAGTGCACATACACAGGCTACAAACGTTCACCATAGACAATTCCCCACAACAAACTAAAGCCTATGGCAACCTTAAATATGGCTCCCAATCAGAGACAACAGAAACCAGCTGTCTCTAATTGGGAACCCATTTAGGCAACCATAGACTTTCCTAGACAACTACACACAACATAGACACAGCTAGACAATTATACTAAACATAAACCCAACTACTCTAAATAAACCCCCTAAACCTTACAATCACCCTGGACACTACAAAACCCACATAAATTACCCATGTCACACCCTGACCTAACTAAAATAATAAAGAAAACAAAGAATACTAAGGCCAGGGCGTGACAGGATAATCTTAAAGGAGATCTCCTTTTACTTTATTGGTCACCATAAATTTGTGTAGAGTGAGCCAAGCATGGCGCCAGTTTACATCAAACGATGAAGCCCAAAAAAATATCGCAGAGGGAATAGACTTCTTGTAGAAAATATCCCTTAATAAACGATTGTTGAATTTCGTATCTAGTAGACCTATGCCATTCACCTGGATATCGCTTACAATCGGAGATATTCCAAAATATGCATTATTCTGAAGTAAAGTTTTTATCCCACTAGGTATAGCTTTAATAACAATGTCATATTCCTTGCTTGAAACCTCAAAGTATCTTTCCATAAATTCTCTCTGCGTAAATAGATTCCCACCAATATTAAATAATTGGCTGACAAGGACAATGTTTTTCGAGAACCATTTATGGTAAAATAACATCATGTTTCTATATAATATCGACCCATTGTACCATATAAAACATTTATGAGGTGAAAAGTTGTGTTTATATAACAACGCCCAGCACATTAAAGCCTGCTTGTGAAAAGCAGCCAGTTTCACAAGAAGTTTACCCACAATATATGGACATTGTAGTAAAAAATGTAGCCCTCCGAACTTCTGAAAAACAAAATGAGGTATAATATTCCAGAAACTATGAGGATTTTTATGTACCTTTTAATCCAGTTGACCTTTGATATCTGATTGAAGAGAGTGAAGTCTAAGACATTTAGACCGCCATCACAAACCCTGTTGGTGGTAATGGATTTGGGAATGTCAATAGATGAAAAAAGATAGGATGCACAAGATAGCCCCTCAGCTTTGGATAAAAGCACCCTTCCTTGAAGACTTAAATCCCTCCCTAACCATGAGGGTAATTTATTTTTTGACAGGGTTCAAATTAAGATAATTCACAGCCTTAAGATTTTTGGTGATCTTTACACCGAGGTAGGTTACAGTATCTTTTTCAGAGATGTTACAATCTGCTGGATTGACAGCTCCTTTCAAAACAAACATCTCACATTTGCGAAGATTTAATACCAAATTTGAGATTGCTCCACGATATCCAATGCTAATCTAGCTTGTGACACATTTTTCAAAAATAGTGAGGTGTCATCCGCCAGTTGGGATATCTTGATCTCTCTGGCCTGAAATGTAATGCCTTCAAATGGACTTTTATGAGCTAATGAGCATAACATTAGAGATACTAAATAAAAAAGGTGAAATTGGACAACCTGGTCGTATGCCTTTGTAAATGTTAAACCTTGAGGATGTTCCATGACAGAGTTTGATACAGCTAGTGCCACCATTATACTGAGTTCTAATAGCATCAACAAAAAAGACCAAACTTCAAATGCTTAAGACAATCAAAGAAGAATTTGTGACTTACTGTATCAAATGCTTTCTGAAAATCCAAAAATAGGATAACAGGGAAGTCATACAATAGATCACAATACTCAACCAAGTCTAACACCAGCATCAGATTATTAGATATATGGTGCCCTTTCATAAACCCTGATTGACATTCATCAATCAGATCATTCAAGCAAGACTTGAACCTTTTTGCTAAGATTAAGGCTATAATTTTGTAGTCGTTATTTAGGAGTGTGATTGGATGCCAATTATCAATATTGAAGAGATCCTTGTGTGGTTTAGGTATAAGAGTAATAACCCCTTGCTTCAGAGAGGCAGGCAGTTCTCCCTTCTTTATAGCCTCCTTAAAGGTTTCAAGTAAAAATGGTGCTATTTCTTCAGACTTTGAAATTTTAATTGTGTGCTAAAATGGCAACCCCAGCTGAATGATTAGTCCCGTGGGCCAAAAAAATGACATTGCCCCACTGAGTTTTCCAATAATTATAGTCCTCTTTGCATGAATGTGTTTCTTGAACAAATACAAGATCTGCGTTGCAGTCCTTACAAAACCAAAAAAAAGCTTTTCTCTTCAACAGGTTTCGTATCCCCCTGGCATTGATTGACATAAACTTCAAGTCCATATCTATAGAATAGAAAGAAAAATCCTATGCAATCTCAACTCTAACCTCTATAAAAAGTTGCTTCATATATGTATTAACAGAAGTCTTAACTTGTAAACAGTAACACCATAATTCAAAACTAGAACGCTCAGTTTGCAGTGGGGAAGGAGATACCTTGTAAACCTACCGACAGAACAAATCATCCCGGTCGTATTTCTTTTCCGTTGAAAAAGGCTCTAATTGCCCTGTAGTATGGACCCTTTCCTTGATTTCGAGACTGTTGTACAGGAGGCCACAAGTTTGCCTTTGCTACCTTGTCTGCTGCAGTCAAGTCCTCACGAATCTAAATTTTCTCTCTTTCAAAAAGGCGCTTTCCTTTGCTTTCTTCCAAACTGCATCTCTCACTGTGCAAAAAGCAAACTGGATGTCTCTTACTAAGCGCTTCACATTCTCATCCTGGTCCTTGGGGACACCGTATAGCCGTAGCCCCCACCTTCTCCGGTAAGCGCTCTTGCATGTCGGAGATGGTCTTCTCCTGAGCAGTGCATTTCTCAGAAGTAGCAGTGTTTGCAAGTTTAAGCTCTTCGATACTCTTGTATGCATGGTTCAGAGGTCTCGAGGTCAACGATTTTTGATGTGTTTTCGGGTATCATTTTCTCCATACCATCGGCTCTTTCGTTTATCTTTGCAGAGACAGCATCGACTATGTTGACCTGTAGTTCGCGCAAAGACAATTCTTTCTGTGTCTTTTTGGGTGCGGGACTATTGACTGGATTTTCAGAATCAACCGAATGTCCAGATTCCTCCATTTCTTCTCCTTAGGAGTCAGGTGGCGGTTTTTCTCCAATGTATGAGTGCTCAGCAAGCAACTGCCTTCTCCTCCCTTTGCTCTTTCGCACATTTCTTCTTCCATTTCTCAAAGTTTCAGATCAAATTACCGGTCAACTAAGCGTTGTTCTTTATTGTGTTTACTATAAGCCACGTTCTGTTACATTTAAGTAAGTTTGAGAGAGATAAAAGTTAAGGTTACTCAGAGCAAGCTAAAATCTCGTCTGCACTCGCCACCATCTTCAGCACCCCCTCGACATCAATGAACTGAATTAGTGAGATGTTTAACATTTCTTCTTCATTATGGAGAATGGCTAGTTCTGAAAACGAACGTTTCTCCATTTCATCGTTTTACCCTATTAATTCATATATTGCATTTTTGAACATTACAGACGACTCAATATTGAGGTAACTTGGTTAACTTCTTTGATATAGCGGGGCAGCATTTTTACTTTTGGATGAATTGCGTGCCCATAGTGAACTGCCTCCTACTCTGTCCCAGATGCTAATATATGCATATTATTATTACTATTGGATAGAAAACACTCTTACGTTTATAAAACTGTTTGAATGATGTCTGTGAGTATAACATAACTCATATGGCAGGCAAAAACCTGAGAAAAAATCCAAACAGGAAGTGAGAATTCTGAGACTGGTCGATGTTAAAGTCATCGCCTATTCAATTCCCTGTAATATATGGATCGGTTTGCACTTCCTACGCCTTCCACTAGTCTGTAGAACGCTGAATGAAGTCTCTAGTGGGATGTGGGGCCAGATGGGAGGTGTTTCAGTCATTGGGTCTGGCAGAATGCCAGTTACTGGTCACGCGCTTTCCTCATGATATCGCCTTGCGTTCCATAACTTATACAGACATGAAGGAATGCTCCGGTTGGAACGTTATTGGATATATATGATAACAACATCCTGAAGATTCTTTCTCTACTAAGTTTGACCAGTTTATTCGACTTGTAATATAACTTTTTGAAGTTTTCGTCCGACGTTTGCCTGCATCTGCATGAGCGTTTGGACACGTGTACTACACGTGCTAGCAAAAGTAGCTAATTGGACATAAGTAATGGACATTATCGAACAAAACAACGATTTATTGTGGAACTAGGATTCCTGGCAGTGCATTCTGATGAACATAATCAAAGGTAAGGGAATATTTATGATGTAATTTCTGTTGACTCCAACATGGCGGAGAAATGTTGTTAAATCTGAGTGCCGTCTCAGATTATTGCATGGTGTGCTTTTTTACGTAGAGTTTACAAAAAATCTGACACAGCGGTTGCGTTAAGAACAAGTGTATCTTTAATTCTGTGTAAAACATGTATCTTTCATCAAAGTTTATGATGAGTATTTCTGTTATTTGACGTGGCTCTCTGCAATTACTCCGGATATTTTGGAGGCATTTCTGAACATGGCGCCAATGTAAACCGAGATTTGTGGATATAAATATGCACATTATCGAACAAAACATAAATGTATTGTGTAACATGATGTCCTATGAGTGTCATGTGATGAATTTTATCTCTATTTCTGCTTTTTGTGACTACTATCTTTTGCTGGGAAAATGGCTGTGTTTTTCTGTGGCTATGTACTGAGCTAACATAATTGTTTGGTGTGCTTTCCCTGTAAATCCTTTTTTAAATCAGACATGTTGGCTGGATTCCCAACATGTGTAGCTTTAAATTGGTGTCTTTCATGTGTGATTTCATGAAAGATTGATTTTTATAGTATCGCATGAAAAGGATTTGCCAGTAGATTTTCAACTTGATGACAACTGGTGATGACTGCTAGCTAAGACTTTGAAAGTAAGATGTTGACATGATCAGTCCAATCAAAGCTACCGTTGATATAACGTGATTTGACGTCATTCCATCTGTGGCCAATGACCTTGAGCCTTCTTGGATGGGCACATCTAATATCACTATATTTCAGAACACAATGGGCAAAACTTTTTGACCTCTAACCTTAGAATTGGGGAGGACGTACTGTCCCATGAGTGTCAGAAAACTGAGCCAATCAGGCGCAACACTCTGTATTTTCTGCTGGCTAGCCGCACCACCACAGAAAGCACTGAGCTAGGCTGAAACACCTGCATTTTGGAGCTGTCTTACTCAAGAACGCGAAAAAGGGACCATGTTTGCATGTTTGTATTATTAACTCAATTATATATATTTTTTACATTGTTTACAAACTGATATGTGACACGTATTATTGCCAAAATAACAAAAAACAGGCAAGCCCACCCCCCCCCCCCCAAAAAAGGAAAACTTTTTAACTAAAAGTGTGGTTCTCAAAACAGGTGGGGCTCTGCCCTGAATGATGGGTCGCCACTGATCTACCCCATAATGACAAAGCAAAAACAGGTTTTTAGAAATGTGTGCAAATGTATTAAAAATGAAAAAAATGAAAATCATATTTATATAAGTATTCAAACCCTTTACTCAGTACCTTGTTGAAGGATCTTTGGCAGCGATTACAGCCTTGAGTCTTCTTGGGTAAGATGCTACAAGCCTGGCAGACCTGTATTTGGGGAGTTTCTCCCATTCTTCTCTGCAGATTATCTCAAGCTCTGTCAGGTTGGATGGGGAGCGTCGCTGTACAGCTATTTTCAGGACTCTCCAGAGATGTTCGATCGGGTTCAAGTCCGGGGTCTGGCTGGGCTACTCAATGACATTCAGAAACTTGTCCGGAAAGCACTCCTGCATTGTTTTGGCTGTGTGCTTACGGCCATTGTCCTGTTTGAAGGTGAAACTCCGATCCAGTCTGAGGTCCTAAGCGCTCTGGAGCAGGTTTTCATCAACGATTTTTCTGTACTTTGCTCTGTTCATCTTTCCCTCGATCTTGACTAGTCTCCCAGTTGCTGCCACTGAAAAACATCCTCACAGCATGATGCTGCCACCACAGTGCTTCATCATAGTAATGGTAACAGGTTTCCTCCAGACATGACCCTTGGCATTCAGGCAAAATAGTTCAATCTTGGTTTCATAAGACCAGCGAATCTTGTTTTTCATGGTCTGAGAGTCCTTTAGGTGCCTTTTGGCAAACTTCAAGTGGGCTACCATGTGCCTTTTACTGAGGAGTGGCTTCCGTCTGGCCATTACCATAAAGGCCTGATTGGTGGGGTGCTGAAGAGATGGCTGACCTTCTGGAAGGTTCTCACATCTCCACAGAGGAACTCTGGAGCTCTGTCAGGGTTCTTGGTCACCTCCCTGACCAAGGCCTTTCTCCCCCAATTGCTCAGTTTGGCTGGGGGGCCAGGTCTAGGAAGAGTCTAGGAAGTGTCTTGGTGTTTCTAAACTGCTTCCATTTAAAAAAGATGGACGCCACTGGGTTCTTGGGGACCTTCAATGCTGCAGACATTTTTTGGTATCATTCCCCAGATCTGTGCCTCGACACAATCCTATCTCGGAGCTCTACGGATAATTCATTTACCTCATGGCTTGGTTTTTGCTCTGACATACACTGTCAACTTTGGGACCTTATATAGACAGGTGTGTTCCTTTCCAAATAATGTTCAATCAATTTAATTTACCAAAGGTGGACTCCAAAGAAGTTGAGAAACATCTCAAGGATGATCAGGATGTACCTGAGCTCAATTTTGAGTCTCATAGCAAAAGCTCTGAATACTTATGAAAATAAGATACTTATGTGTTTCATTTTGAATACATATGCAAACAATTTTAAAAAACTTTTTTTGCTTTGTTTTTATGGGGTATTTTGTATAGATTGATGAGGATTTTTATTTTTTTAAATCCAGTTTAGAATAAGGCTGTAACGTAACAAAATGCGAAAAAAGTCAAGGGGTCTGAATACTTTCTGAATGCACTGTAAGCTTAGCCTCTGATAACCATCCTGATCCTGTGAGCTTTAACCCTGTGGGCTCCCGAGAAGTCAGCGGTCCAAGGCACTGCATCTCAGTGCTAGAGTGCTAGTGCATCTCACTATAGACCCTTTTTCGATTTTAGGCTGTATCAACAACCGGCCATGATTGGGAGTACCACAATTGTCCAAGCGTTGCCAGGGTTAAGGTTTGGCCGGGGTAGGCCATCATTGTAAATAAGAATTTGTTATTAACTGACTTGCCTAGTTAAATAAAGGTTAAAGAAAACATAAAAATAATAAGATCAGGATGGTTATACAAGGCTAGTATAGCCCTGCTTCTTCACATTACGAAATCAAATGTCTGGTATTACAAGCGGTATGTTTAAGAAATCCAGTGGTTATGTTGACAAAGCAGACTTACTGGATTGAAGTTCTTCTCAACTGAACTAGATTCCACAACTTCATTGATTGTTCTACAATAATTGTGTAACACAGTTTACACATATGTATTCTCGCTAATGAAAGAAGATGAATGCGTTTGACATCTTGAAATGTAGAGTTGATTATAGAACCCATGGTTAGTAGATCACCAAAGTGGCCTGAAGAAATTTGTCTTGGCACCTAAAACCCTCACAAACATTTATAGATGCACAATTGAGAGCATCCTGTCGGGCTGTATCACCGCCTGGTATGGCAACTGCACCGCCCGCAGCAGCAGGGCTCACCAAAGGGTGGTGCGGTCTGCCCAACTCATCACCGGGGTTAAACTACCTGCCTCCAGGACACATACAGCACCCAATGTCACAGGATGGCCAAAAAGAGGATCAAGGACAACAACCACCCGAGCCATTGCCTGTTCCCCCTACTATCATCCAGGAGGCGAGATCAGTACAGGTGCATCAAAGCTGGTACCGAGAAGCTGTTTTTCAGTCTCTATCTCAAGGCCAACACTGTTAATAAATAGCCATCACTAGCACAATTGATGCTACGGCCCTGTATATGTAGACTTGAAATCACTGGCCACTTTAATAAATGGAACACAAGTCACTTTAATAATGTTTACATATATTGCATTAATCATCCGGGATTCTTCCGATGGCATTGAGGAGTACATCACATCAGTCACTGGCTTCATCAATAAGTGCTTTGATGACGTCATCTCCACAGTGACTGTACGTACATACCCCAACCAGAAGCCATGGATTGCAGGCAACGTCTGCACTGAGCTAAAGGGTAGAGCTGTCGCTTTCAAGGAGCGGGTCTCTATCCCGGAAGCTTATAAGAAATCCCGCTATGCTCTTTGACGAACCATCAAACAGGCAAAGCGTCAATACAGGAATAAGATTGAATCGTACTACACCGGCTCCAACGCTCGTCGGATGTGGCAGGAATTGTAAACTATTACAGACTACAAAGGGAAGCAAAAAAGAGAGCTGCCCAGTGACACAAGCCAACCAGATGAGCTAAATAACTTTAATGCTTGCTTCGAGGCAAGTAACACTGAAAAATGCATGAGAGCATCAGCTGTTCCTCTCTCCACAGCCGATGTGAGTAATCTTTAAACAGGTCAACATTCACAAGGCTGCAGTGTCAGACAGATTACCAGGACGTGTACTCCGAGCATGCGCTGACCAACTGGAAAGTGTCTTCACTGACATTTTCAACATCTACCTGTCTGAGTCTATAAATACTAACATGTTTCAAGCAGACCACCATAGTCCCTGTGCCCAAGAACATAAAGGTAACCTGCCTAAATGACTCACGTCTGTAGCCATTAAGTGCTTTGAAAGGCTGGTCATGGCTCACATCAACACAATTATCCCAGAAACCCTAGACCCACTCCAATTTGCATACCGCCCCAACAGATCCACAGATGATTTAATCTCTATTGCACTCCACACTACCCTTTCACACCTGGACAAAAGGAACACCTTTGCGAGAATGCTATTCATTGACTACAGCTTAGTTTTCAACACCGTAGTGCCCTCAAGCTCATCACTAAGCTAAGGACCCTGGGACTAAACACCTCCCTCTGCAACTGGATCCTGGACTTCCTGACGGGCTGCCACCAGGTGGAAAGGGTAGGTAACAACACATCCGCCACGCTGATCCTCAACATGTGGGCCCCTCTGGGGTGCATGCTCAGTCCCTTCCTGTACTCCCTGTTCACTCATGATTGCATGGCCAGGCACGACTCCAACACCATCATTAAGTATGCTAATGACACAGCAGTGGTAGGCCTGATCACCAACAATGACGAGACAGCATATAAGGAGGAGGTCAGAGACCTGGCCGGGTGGTGCAAGGACAACAACCTCTCCCTCAACATGATCAAGACAAAGGAGATGATTTTGGACTAAGCACAGCCCCATTCTCATCGACACGGCTGTAGTGGAGGAGGTTGAGAGCTTCAATTTCCTTGGTGCCTACATCACAAACAAACTCACATGGTCCAATCACACCAAGACAGTCATAAAGAGGGCATGCAATATTTGGCATGGGTCCTCAGATCCTCAAAAGGTTCTACGGCTGCACCATCGAGAGCATCCTGACTGGTTGCATTACTGCCTGGTATGGCAACTGCTCGGCCTCAGACCGCAAGGCACGACAGAGGATAGTGCGTACGGCCCAGTACATCACTGGGGTCAAGCTTCCTGCCATCCAGGACCTCTACTCCAGGCGGTGTCAGAGGAAGGCCCTAAAAATTGTCCAAGGCTCCAGCCACCCAGTCATAGACTGTTCTCTCTGCTACCGCATGGCAAGCAGTGCCGCAGCGCCAAGTCTAGGTCCAAGAGGCTTCTAAACATCTTCTACCCCAAGCCATAAGACCCCTGAAGCCTGAAACCATGTCTAAAGACTGTTGACATCTAGTGGACGCCATTGGAACTGCAAACGGATTCGTAACCCATTGGATTCTCTATAGGCATTGAGTTGAAAAACTAAAATAATTCCACTTCCTGGATGGATTTTTCTCAGGTTTTTGCCTGCCATATCAGTTCTGTTATACCCACAGACAGTATTCTAACAGTTTTGGAAACTTTAGAGTGTTTTGTATCCAAATCTACCAATTATATGCGTATCCTAGCTCCTGGGCCTGAGTAACACGCAGTTTACTTTGGGCATGCTTTTCATCTGGATGTCAAAATACTGCCCCCTACCCTAGATAGGCTATAGAAGGCCAGTTTTATTGCTTCTTTAATCAGAACAACAGTTTTCAGCTGTGCTAACATAATTGCAAAAGGGTTTTCTAATGATCACTTAGCCTTTTAAAATGATAAACTTGGATTAGCTAACACAACGTGCCATTGGAACACAGGAGTGATGGTTGCTGATAATGGGCCTCTGTACGCCTGTGTAGATATTCCATTAAAATTCTGCCGTTTCCAGCTACAATAGTCATTGACAACATTAACAATGTATACACTGTATTTCTGATACATTTTATGTTATTTTAATGGACAAAACATGAGCTTTTCTTTCAAAAACAAGGACATTTCTAAGTGACCCCAAACTTGTGAACGGTAGTGTATATACTGTACTCTATCCTATTCTACTGTATCTTAGTCTATGTCGCTCTGACATTGCATGTCCAAATATTTATATATTCTTAATTCCATTCCATTTCTTTATGCTTGTGTGTATTTTTCGATTTTACTTGTTAGATATTACTGCACTGTTGGAGCTAAAAACACAAGCATTCCTCTGCACCCACAATAACAACTGCTAAAAATGTGTATGTGATGAATAAATTTGGATTTGAACCATGGTCTTGCAGGGGTGAAGTTCATGCATGTTTTTGTTCCAGCTCCACCCGAATGAAGACCATAATAATTTAATTATTTTAATCAGTTGTTGTTTTATTAGTGCTTCACTGGAACAAAATCCTGCTGACTTCAGTCTCTGGACTAAGTTTGGCCACCCCTATTACAACCAGTTCATGTTTAATGCTGACATGTCATAACATGATGCAGCCACCCCCATGCTTGAAAATATGAAGTGTTAATCAGTGATGTGTTGTGTTGGATTTGCCCTAAATGTAGCACTTTGTATTCAGGACATAAAGTTAATTTCTTTGCCACATTTTTTGCAGTTTGTCTTTAGTGCCTTATTGGAAACAGGATGTATGTTTTGGAATATTTTTATTCTGTACAGGCTTCATTCTTTTCACTTTGTCATTTAAGTTAGGATTGTGGAGTATCTATAATGTTGTTGATCCATCCTCAGTTTTCTCCTATCACAGCCATTAAGCTCTGTAACTGTTTTAAAGTCACCACTGGCCTCATTGGGAAATCCATGAGCGGTTTCCCTCCTCTCCAGCAAGTAGTGACTGTGTGTATTGATCCACCATCCAAAATGCAATTAATGACTTCACTCTGCTCCAAGGGATATTTCTAAAAACAAAATTATACTTTGACATTATGGGGTATTGTGTGTAGGCCAGTGACCCAAAATCTCAATGAAATACATTTTAAAGTCAGACTGAACACAACAAAATGGGGAAAAAGTCAAGAGCTGTGAATACTTTCTCAATGCACTGTAGATCTCAAGTCAGAATACCTACCACCCATTATGCACATACTTGTCACGCCCTGGCCTTAGTTATCTTTATTTTCTGTAATATTTTGGTTAGGTCAGGGTGTGACAGGGGGGGGATGTTTGTGTTTTTGTCTTGTCTTGGGTGGTTGTAGAGTCTAGGGGGTTTTGTTAGAGTGTATGGGTTAGTGTTGAGTGTAGGTTTCTAGGTATGTCTATGGTTGCCTGAATGGTTCTCAATCAGAGACAGCTGTCATTCATTTGTCTCTGATTGGGAGCCATATTTAAGGCAGCCATAGGCATTGGGCTGTTGTGGGTAATTGTCTATGTCATTGTATAGTGTTTAGTGTCAGCACGATTTGTTTAAATAGCTTCACGATCGTCAGTTTGTTGTTTTTGTTTCGTTGTTATAATTAAAAAGAATGTATTTTTCACACGCTGCGTTTTGGTCCTCTCTTCCACGTCAAGACGATCGTGACAATACTGGTATTTGATGTTACCATTTTGAAAATGTTTTGCATGTGCCTTGTAATTTACAGTATGTACACTAAAAGGTAATCCACTCTCCCTAAAGCAAACATCGCTCATTTACTTTCAAAAGACAGCAACCATCAACTGACTGCCTGATCCTGTTCATCTTATGAACAGGTACTGTCCCGCCCTGACCATATTAAGCTGTTCTTTCTCTGTGTTGGTTGGGGTGTGATAGTGAATAGGGTGGGTCATCTAGATTTTTGTATGTCTATGTTGGCCTGATATGGTTCTCAATCAGAGACAGCTGTTTATCGTTGTCTCTGATTGGGGATCATATTTGGGTAGCCATTTCCCCCATTGTTAGTTGTGGGATCTTGACTATGTTAAGTTGCCTGTCTGCACTATTTTGTATAGCTCCACGTTTCGTTTGTTCATTTTGTTGGTTTGTTCGGTGTTCATTCATTAAAAGAGAATGTACGCATACCACGCTGCGCCTTGGTCCGATTACTATGACGAACGTGACATACTATGACGAACGTTGAATTGTTTCCCCCATCCTCTGAAAGTCTTACTGACCCTGTCTGGTAACAGGGTATCAAAAGCTTGAGAGGCTTTGTTAAAACAGCATTGTTTCTATTTTGTACCACATACTGGACTGGACAGGATTTCATTATACTTACAAATTAGACTGAGTGGTGTAATGGCTGCATGCTATTAAATAAATTAGCCTTACACCAGGCAGATACAGAATACTAACCAACGAGCTCACAGTCTTACATCCGAAATAGACGTTCACCCATGTTTCTCAAACTTCAATTTTTGAAGTTTTTCCAAACGTCAAACGTAAAACATGTTTAGGCATGAACTCTGAATTCTTAAGGTTAGGCATTATCTCCGAATGGTTTGGGATAGGCATAAAACAAAACTTTATATTGCTGGTTTTGAACATGCAACCTATTTCACGTCATCTCCCGACGTCCTCATACATGGATGGACTTCGAATACTGAATACTATCACTCTGCAGTCATTGTGTGAGGATGTTCGTTAGGAAAGTAAGAATGTACTGAAAAATGCAGGCAACAGCAGATGAGAGGACTGATAAGTTCCAATAGGCAGGTGCCTGTTTTCAAAGTGCCCTTTTGGGTGGTGGTATACTTTCTACACAAAATGTATATCTTTTTAATATATTTCTTGTCATTGTTATTCAGACCCCACTGCCCGCAAGTCTGTGTCTTTCTCATGAGCGATATGTTATGAATTGAGCTGGTTTATTTGTCTGTAAATATATACAATAATCATGTTTGAATTTTTCCTATAAGCTGTATTGCTTATTGCAAACAAAAATAACCATATTGCTTATTACATTTACTTATTACAGCATACTACTAATTATATATTTATGCCTACCTATGCCTTCGTCCCTGTCTTACATGACCTATTATGTGTACTTTTCAAAGAATCACTACTCCTATCTGCTCTTTCCCAAGGAGTGTTCTCTGTACTGCATGGAGATGTACATTCCTCACTGCCAAACCCACATCTTAATTAACCCTGCATTACTTACAGTATGCTGGTAGTAGTATGCTGTATCTGGTTGATATACAATAATGTTAAATACATAAGCTAACTTATTCACTTTTTATTAAGTTAAATTGCTATGACACTTATGTCCAATGTGGTTAAGAACACTACAGAAACCTTCCTATCGTGCTTTAATGTAGTTTGGTAAATAGTGGAGAACATAACAGAGACTCTCTAGAGTGGAGATAAAGGCAGAACAAACCTACATGAAAACCTTCAAATCAAACTTTATTTGTCACATGCGCCGAGTACAACAAGTGTAGACTTTACTGTGAAATGCTTACTTACAAGCCCTTAACCAACAGTGCAGCTCAAGAAGAGTTAAGAAAATATTGACCAAATAAACAAAGGTAAAAAATAATTAAAAGTAACACAATAACATAATAATGAGGCTATATACAGGGGCACTGGTACCGAGTCAGTGTGTGGGGGTACAGGTTAGAGGTAATTTGTACATGTAGGTAGGGGAGAAGTGACTATGCTTAGATAATAAACAGCGAGTAGCAGCAGTATAAAAACAAAAGGGGGGGAGGGTCAATGTAATAGTCCGGTGGCCATTTAATGAATTGTTCAGCAGTCTTATGGCTTGGGGGTAGAAGCTGTTAAGGAGCCTTTTGGTCCTAGACTTGGTGCTCCGGTACCTCTTGCCATGCAGTAGCAGAGAAAACAGTCTATGTCTGTGGAAACTCTCCAAATTTAAACATACCCATGAGATCAGCAGGTTTGGGCAGTCGGTTACAAGCATTTTGAAAATAAATGGTGAAAGCCTTTCAGGGAGTGGATGTGGTGCCATGATTTAACTAATTTGCTTGTTTACATACTACTAATCTTGGGTTTCAGACAAATGTTATGACCTAAATAACAATAATAATATTGCATTTTTATCAAGCACATTTCTTGCAAAGTAAGGTACAATACTATGAAAAATACACATTTAAAATTACAGTAAAGACATACACACAGCATGTAACATTGACATAGGTAGGCAACAATACCACTATAGCACCATACCAACGTGAAACATGTACGACCAATGCTATCATTGGTCTGGCCCCTCACCGGAGACCAATCCGGAATGGCTAAACCTACCAGGGGCCAAAGACGCCTCCGGTGTAGCTCTCAGGGTCATTGAGACACACAAGCCTCTAAACCATGCCAAGGTCACAGCTTTGAGAGAGGAGTGATTGAATCCAGTCCTGACTGAACAGAAGGTGAGATTCTGACATATGCGTACAAAACAGACTCCTATGGTGAACAGACTCCTCCGGTGCCAGATACCGGTATATCCCCAACCTGTAAAGCCAAGGCTGTAATTCAATAAGATCCAACCATTTGCAAACTGTGCTTGTTCTTGTGTATTCTGTATTTTCTATTTTCACATTGGCTGGTATGTTATACAAACCAACAACAAGTGACCACTTCCTTCCTAAATGTGTGTGTGTTCACAGATACAGAAGTAGCATAGCAAACCAAGTAGCATAATATGCATGCACATATATACACACAGTGCATGCACACATCCATACTGCTCTACCAAGCAAAACGGCAATAACTGTTCATAGCGTGGAACTGAGAAAATTGCTTTTATTTACCTTGGTTTCCCAGTAACTTTATTCAGTTACTGCTAAAATGACCCTCATTTTCTCCAAAACACAATACAATAGAGGTATATTACTTATCCACATGATTAAGCATGTATTTAATGTAGCAGAAATGACTAACAAATGTTCGACTAAATGAGCAGTTACTGCCTTTTTGCTTGGTAGGGAAGCATATGTAACGGGTGACGCTCTCCTCATCCTCGGAAGAGGTGAGGAGAGAAGGATCTTCAGACCAAAACGCAGGCTCAGGGAAATAAGCCATCTTTATTATAAATTACGATGGCACACGAAACGAAACAAACACTTTCAAAACTACAAAATAACAAAACGACGTTGACGAGACCTGAACATAAACTTACATAACTAAACATAAACTTACGTACAGGAAACAGACGACATCGAAACGAAAACGAAACAAACAAACGCTACAGTCCCATGTGGTACGAACATAACATACGGACACAGGAGACAATCACCCACAAACAAACAGTGAGAATGCCCTACCTAAATATGACTCTTAATTAGAGGCAAACGCAAACCACCTGCCTCTAATCAAGAGCCATACCAGGCAAACCAAAACCAACATAGAAACAGATAACATAGAATGCCCACCCAACCTCACGTCCTGACCAACTAACACACAAAAACTAACATAAATAGGTCAGGAACGTGACAGCATACACATAGACCTTACCAATCTCTGAAATTTCACTTCAGTATAATGTTGGTCTTCTTCTCTTTGCTTGCAGGCTGCATTGACATTTAGGGAAAAGGCATGATATTACACAATTACCTATGTTCTGTGTTTGTTACCTTCAGGGTGCTCTGTATGATGTGAACTGTAACAGAGATTGTACTTACCGCCACATGTTCTTATTTTAACTGCCCAGAATATACCACCACTTATTATCCCAACTGCTAACAATGTGACCAGTGCGATGGGGCCAGGCTCTGTCAGGAGTAAAATGGAGGGTGGGGGGAGGGAACTGTTCAGTCACTCATTTGGCATTGCTTGTCATATCTTTTTCATTCACTTTTTCTCATCTACCATATTTGTTAATCAACTGTATGTTGTATGTGGCCTTGCCCTGTATTCACCTGCAGCCTCTATTCTTCCTGTCTAAGTGAAATTCAGCTGTTCAAACCCATGTCATGTGCTTTAGTCAATACTGATGAATGACATTGATGAAGGTATTATAAGGTAGGCTACACGGCTCATAGGCAAATAAATACTGAAAACAGCTGGCTGTAATACACAAGTTAAAATAGTTACAATATGATAATACGCATGTTGAGGGATTTTGTAAAAACTGTCCTCAGGTTTTACTGTAAAAATATTTCTCCCCTTACTATCCTACAAAATAAGTTGTTAGTGAGGAAATGAAGAGCAGACACTGTCTGGGTGTTGGCTCTCACTGACCTACAAAAGGAAAAACAATACTAGATGCAGTGTTGACATACCTTTGACGGCAGAGCGGGAGGACAAATGAGAGCAGAGCATTTCAATGTTGAGTGGAGTTGGTTTTGAGTCAGCAGGGTTGGAAGCCTCACAGCTGTAGGTGTCAACATTTATTTTGTTTAACTCCAGAGGGAGAGAGAGATTGGCGAGAAGATCAGGGCTGCTGGTCTGGTTGAATATCTCCTCTCCTCTGTACCAGGACAAGATCACCTCTCTCCCGTTCTTCACTGTGCACGCCAATGAACAGCTCACTTTTTCAAATGGACTGTCCACTGAGCGACTGATGTGAGGAGCAGACACTGAGGCTGGGATAGCAGAATGATTAGGCAGTGACTCAATGACAAACAGAGATTAAAAATGTGTTACAGTAAAAACTAACATGTCATAAATGAGACCTAAACATATATGAAGAAGTGGGCTATTTCTTTTTCAAACTCTAAATACAAAGGTATTTTTTGATCTTCATTGAAAACAACTCTGGGTAACAGACGAAATGGGAGAATGGAAAAAAGGGAAGTAAAAAAAGAAGCCAGACACGCACCATAGACAGTTAGATTTGCAATCTTAGATGAACTCTGTGTATCCATGATAAGTATTTTATAAAGTCCAGAGTCGTTGATGGTGAGGTTTCTGATGGTGAGAGATCCAGTCTGAGTATCCAGCTTCAGTCTGTCCTTGAACTTCCTACCATAGTCCGTTTTAATTACACCAGCATTCAGCAGAGCTATGTTCTCAAATGAATCTGAACGACTCAATGGGAAAGACCATGCTATAACAGCGCCACTACGTAGTTCAGTAAGTCCAGTCGGTAAAGTTACTTTCCTTCCCTCTCTTCCCGTCACATTTACAGCATCAATCAGATCTGAAAGGAAGAAATAAAACATTGGCTAAGGGCAGTAGCTACATCAATACAAGACATTAACAGGACTGTATCCTGTAGGTGATCCCTGATCCAAGCCAAGCACATGATAGACTAGCCTTCATTTATTTATACTTTTACAGTATGCAGTGACCTACTTACTTTTTTGTTTGTATTGTCTTTGTATTATTATTATTGAGTTGTAGTTATGGCTCCTAGGTGTAGCCTAGTTCACATGTAGAACTCATGAACATTAAATAAGACTATGTTTACCTTTATTTAACCAGTAAGTCATTGAGAACAGATTTTCTCTTTTACAATAATGACATGCCCAAAAAGTGAAATTATAACAGCATTGCTTTCTGCACTTTTGTAATAATATAGCCTATTCAAGAGTCATGTAACATGAGAGTAGGCTACTTTTGTAATTGACTCTCAGTTTGGCAAGGCAGACTTACCACTCTCGAGCAAGAGTAATATCCAGAGAACGGATTTGATCATTTTCCATTTCAATGGGTTACTCAGATTAAATGTAATGCAAAAATAAATTTTCTTCGACACTCAATGGTCTCCTACCCATTGCTCTGCATCTCTCTCTGACATTGTTGCATGTGGGACACAGGAGGTTGGTGGCACCTTAACTGGGGACAATGGGCTTGTGGTAATGGCTGGAGTGGATTAAGTGGAATGGTATCAAACACATTGTTCCAATCCATTGGCTCCGTTCCAGCCATTATTATGAGCCTTCCTCCCCTCAGCAGACTCCACTGATGTTGGACATATTTGGGAGACTGACCGGCTGCTAGGCAACAGTGCGACGCGCGAGAGAAGAGATAATTCTCGAAAATGACAAGCTATCAACGTTTGCTAACTAGTCGTTTCAAGCAGTTTAAAGTTGTGTAATTTGCTCACCAGTGATGTCACTGGTTGTGGTAAAAGAGAGAGGAGTTCATAGTTCCAGTGGTCCCGTTTAATTGAAGAGGACTGCATTGTTTTTTGAGGTTTTCACAAAAGGAACCGTAGAGCCTTGTTTCATTGGCACAGCCACAGGTCCATTGACGACTGTAACGTTCGTGGTTTACGTTCGCGCGATGCGCCTCGGTTCACTTGCCAGTAAAGCCTGGAACGTATTCGTGGACACAGGATTGTTTGTTTATTTGGGACAAATCATTTTTTTATGTTTCTTTTATTGTGTTGAAGGGGATCCATATTTAAAGTATATATGAGCACTCTGAGGTGTTAAAACCTTGGTACCAGATCAGTACTAATTAGTGTGTATAACATTAACGTAAACTCACGTAAACTCGTACATCGCCTTGGTCCATACAATTGCGTGATAGTGAGAAGGAGAGATGTTGTGTGGGAAAATAGCTTTTTTTCACTCGATCTGTCCAACTTATCACCGTATCGCCTCTAAAATGTAAATAAAACACTATAAAGAGTTCATATAATGTGTCATTACATACCTATTTGAAGGTTTGTGTCGAATTTGAATCGGGTTTTTAGGACGGTGCTAAAGTGATCTTAGAAGTAAACAGCGGCTTTGAGAATAATGATCGCATGCAATCATGACGCAAAAAATGACTAGGTATCTCCCACTTACCCCTGTCACTGTCCATTTCTTGTTTTTAAACGATGCGAGAAGTGCTACACCTGGTGGAGAGAGATTGTAAGACATAAATAGTTGCTTTAGCGTGCTGTACGTTATGACATGACACGTAGGGTCCATTTTTTCAACTTTTCTCCATTACTATAGAGCCATTACCATGTCGATCAAAGCTTGAATAGAAACCTAGTTCACACCCCCGATTTTGAAGTAAACACAGTCGCTACAGTCCCATTAGTTTTCTTTCTAGCCTCGTTTGAATGTTGCGGTTGCGCACATTTGTAAGGAATGGGGTGAGTTTACGTTATATCTGTGATTGATTTAACGATTCAAAGGGGCTGATAATAATTGTTGGTGTATAACATGTTTTCAACTTGAACTGTTTATTGAAATTGAATTTACATGTTTTCCTTTTAATAATAATTCATAACCATACATTGGTTGTTTGTGATTGTTCTTTAGCATAATTCAAGGGATATCTAAGTGATGTGTATTTTAATACTGTGTGGGCATATTATGTTTCGTAGTGGTTAAACTATTGTGATAATGCCTGAGAAACCGGTGTTTGGAGGATATGTTGGCACAGGTGTCTGCAAACCGTGCCAATATATCCTCCAAACACCAGCTTCAAGGGTATTATCACTTTTATACAACTGCTTACCAACATATTCAAATAATGATTGACATATTTTCATAAAAAATGTTATTTTGATTAATTTATTCACATATTTCATCCTTGCAGAAGATATAGTCCCGACACAAAACTACGGTTTTTACCCAAGCAGGCAAGTTTGTTCATTCTCTCGGCTTGGTTTCCAGAGCGAGACCCAGTCATCCAGTCTCTTTGTTCTGTATCTATGGACGTTCGTTCTAAATGTGAAATTGCCATATTGGCTGGCAACGTTCTTATCCCTGCTTGCTTGCTAGCTAACTTAGTCACGTCAAACAGTGCAGCTAGAATAGCATCAGTAGCTGCATATGTTTAAGCTGTTTTCTAGTGACATTTATTTGGACGCATCCCTAACAATGAGCTAATGATACACGACTTCACTTGTTAGCTCTGTATATATCCATAAAAATTATGCTGATTCATGATTTTGACTGGCTGAGAAAAGCTGCCTACCTGTCTCTTTGATCAGTTCATTATTATGGGACAGCTGGAGATCGAATTTGAATATTGAAACAATTTTGCAAATCTCGGAGAGACCGACAAGGTTTATAAAAGATCTCAATGTTAGTCTAAAAGAAATTTGAGATAATGTCTAGCTGTTTTTTTATAGTGGAGATCAAGTTTATGAATTGCCTGGCTGGGTTGATGAGACAGTGGATTACGCAGTCAGAATGAATAGCGTAAAAATACATTTTAAGGTCATAAATTTAGCCGGTGGTAACTTCTCCAGTCAGCATTCAGGATTAGACCCACCCGTTGACCAAATCCGCATTCCAGCTGGTGTCTAATCCACAGTTTTGACTTAATTTTGCTTGAAAATCTATGGCAAGACCTGAAAATGGTTGTCTAGCAATGATCAACAACCAATTTGACAGAGCTTGAAGAAATATGAAAAGAAAAAGGTGCTAATGTTGCACAAATTAGGGTTGGAAAGCTCTTAGGGACTTACCCATAAAGACTCACAGCTGTAATCGCTGCCAAAGGTGCTTCTACATAGTATTGACTCAGGTGTGTGAGTATATCTGTAAATGAGATATTTCTGTATTTTATTTTCAATAAAATAAAAATACTAGAAACATGCTTTCACTTTGTCATGATGGGGTATTGTGTGTAGATGGGTGAGAAAAACAATCACTTTAATCCATTATGAATTGAGGCTGTAATACAACAAAATGTGGATTAAGTCATGGGGTATGTCATGGGGCCGCGTGTGGCTCAGTTGGTAGAGCATGGCGCTTGCAACGCCATGGTTGTGGGTTCGATTCCCACGGGGGCCAGTACACAAAAAAAAAAAATATGAATGTATGTACTTGTAAGTCGCTCTGGATAAGAGCGTCTGCTAAATGACTTAAATGTAAATGATGTTAAATGGGTATGAATACTTTCTTAAAACCTCTACAGAGTACCTAACCCGGATCCGGGAGCACCCCCCCCCCCACACACTGATTAGCATCGCTAGCATAGCGTCACAATTAAATAGTAGCATCTAAATATCATTAAATCACAAGTCCAAGACACCCAATGAAAGACACAGATCTTGTGAATAAAACCACCATTTCAGATTTTTTAAATGTTTTACAGGGAAGACAAAATATGTAAATCTATTAGCTAAACACGTTAGCAAAAGACACCATTTTCTTACTCCAACAGTTTCTTACTCCATCAGGTGCTATCACCAATTCGGCTAAACTAAGATATTGATAGCCACAAACCAACAAACAAATTTATAAGATGACAGTCTGATAACATATTTATGGTATAGCATAGTTTTTTTTTTTTAAATGTGCATTTTTCAGGTATAAATCACAGTTCTACATTGCAGCTGCAATCTGATATAGTGCTGATGCAGCTAGAACAATTACAGAGACCAACGTTATATAACTAATTACTTGTCTTAAAACATTTCAGAAAAAATACACAGCGTACAGACATTGAAAGCCCAACATCTGGTGAATCCAAACAATATTTCAGATTTTTTAAATGTTTTATAGCGAAAACAAAATGTATCGCTAAATTAGCATAACGAGGCCAGCCAGAACCGGCTGGACGCGCCCGACCAGTTCACATGCACGACAGATATATGAAATAACATCGTAAATTGGGTCTTACTATTGCTGGTCTTTCATCAGAATGTTGATCAAGGTGTCCTTAGTCCTGATGAGTCGTTCAATCCATTCACAATGGCAACCTCCCCTCTTCATTTAGCCTGGGTACTGGTCGACTGGCACGGTCCATGTCCAAAGTTAAAAAACTCAAAGAACGGAACACGGCAAAACTCCCGAAAAAATTCTAATAATCTGATTAAACTATATTGAAAAAACATACATTACGGTGATATGGTCACATGTTTCAAACAAACTTCGACACGGAGATAGTTTTCATCCGTAACGTCAGCATAACAAAATACAATGCCACCTCTGAAAACGCGCATTTCAGAAACCGGAAGTTGTCGGTCACGCTAAAGAAATAGGTCTTATTTCACGTCAGTACAAGATAAACAAAACATTTCTCCTCTGACGTCTTCCAGACACCCAGAGGAAGAAGAAGGAAGTGTGATTCGGGTCATAGGTCGCGTGACCATATATAGGCAGAGCTTTGAAGCGAGCATACACATCTTGCAATTTTCTTCTGGCTCAGGGAAAGTGCTGTGAAATGACCTGTGTTTGACTCAGAGACTCAATTGGAACGGTTTTAGAAACCATAGCTTGTTTTCTATCCAATGCTATATGGTTATATGCATATAGTAACAGCAATAATTGAAAAAGAGGCAGTTTAATCTGTAGAGGCAATTATGCTAATGCGAAACAGCACCCCCTGTATTCTCAATTAAGGTACTATATCTAATATGCTGGACTGACAGGAAATTGTAGCAAGGAAAATTATAGCAGCATATAAACTAAAAGGATCTTAGCTATGCCACTTTATATAATGTTTACATACCCTACATTACTCATCTCATATGTATATACTGTACTCTATACCATCCACTGCATCTTGCCTATGCCGCACGGCCATCACTCATCCATATATTTATATGTACATATTCTTATTCATTCCTTTACACTTGTGTGTGTATAAGGTAGTTGTTGTGAAATTGTTAGATTACTTGTTAGTTATTACTGCACGGTCGGAACTAGAAGCACAAGCATTTCTCTACGTTCGCATTAACATCTGCTAACCATGTGTATGTGACCAATAAAATGTCATTTGATTTGAATACTATTAACATTACATCTTTAATGTGTACTGTTCTAAACGTGTCAGTCACGCACAACATGGAAAGGAAAACATAGGTTGGCCGCCCCATGCTTTCACCTACAGGAAAGGACTGCTGGAGGGAAAAACTGCTGCTTATATAGTGTGGGAGTGCTAATGAGCAGAGTGGGGACAGGTGTGGTGAGTGGCAAGGAAGGGGCGTAGCCAGAGTTAGTGGTGAGGACATGAGCCTTCACAAGGAAAATATTATACGGACCCTCCTGACCTGCAAATCAATATTTAATTTCAGAATTAGTTAAAATTAAGTTAGGGTAAAGGGTCAGGGTTAAAGGTTGGATTATGTTTAAGGTTAAGGTAAGGGTCAGTTTTAGATTTTAGTTAGTCGCTTTGCAGGTCAGCAGTGTCCTTATAGTCTCTCCCTGTTCACAACAGACATACCAGTTAACATTCATTGGAAGTGTTGACCCTCCTTTCCTTGAACAAATAACTATTTGTGATATTCTATTTATTTGGCTTGCTGGCTTTCTAGGTAATCAATCCTCTGATGACATTAGAAAGAGCTGATCGTGGCAGTATTGGAAGATGTACATTTTGTTTACTGTCCTGCGGTGTATAATGATGTCATATTGTAGAAGTCTATCTTTAAGCTACAGTATAGGGAGTTTTTCTGACAGGATTATGGTCTTTCTGTAGACTATGAGAAAGAGAGCATGAGCTGTACTCTCCTTTATCTTCAAACTGTTTAGCAGTTTGCATGTGCTCTCATCGGTCAGTTTTTTTTCCAGGGAGGGACTTTTCAGAGCAGTCACTTACACATCGCATGCAATGTCTGCTTCCCACAACCACAACAAGTTTTGTTCTTTAGCTCACTTACCCCTAGAGAAGTCTGTCATGGTGACACATAACCACTTCCCTATTTCTGCAGAATTCGTTTCAATAGAAGTCCAACCCCTCAGTTCATACCATGGAAAGAGGTCTGGCCATGGTAGGGCATGGCTCTGCCTTCACATCTCAGTCAACCACACAGGTACTACAGCCCCTAGTTTTGTTGCACGTGGACTACTGCCCAGCTTTGTGGTCATGTGCTGCAAAGAGGGACGTAGGTAAATTGCAGTTAGATGTACACGGAGGGCAAGTGTCCGTAACATGCATGCATGTCAATCTCTCCAGTCTCAAAGTTCAGGAGAGATTGACTGCGCCACTATTGGTCTTTGTGCAAGGTATTGATGTGTTGAAGGTACCGCACTTGTCTGTTTAAGCAGTTGGCACACAGTTTGGACACTTATCAGTACAACACATGACATATAACGAGAAGTCTCTTCACAGTCTCCAGGTCCAGAACAGAGGCTGGGAAACACACAGTATTAAGTAGAGCCATGACTACATGGAACTCTCTGCCACCCCAGGTAACTCAGGCTAGCAATAAAGCCAGATAAAAAAAGAAGATAAAATAACCCTTTACCGCACAAAGAGACTGTGAAGAGACACAGCCATTTTATAAATCTTGTATTGTAATTTACACTGTATTATGTACTTGTATTAGATCTAGATATTGTGTGTATGTTTGATGTGTTAAATGTATGTACTGTCACGGCCGTCGTCGGAAGGAAGGAGACCAAGGTGCAGCGTGGTGAGCGTACATTTTCCTTTATTATTGTAAATGTCGCCAACAAAACAAGAAACAAAGACACGACCGTGAAGCTTAACAGGGCTATAGCGCCACTAGCAAAGATAATTACCCACAAACACCAAAGGAAAAAAGGCTGCCTAAGTATGATTCCCAATCAGAGACAACGATAGACAGCTGTCGCTGATTGAGAACCATACCCGGCCAAAACATAGAAATACAAAGCATAGAAATCAAGAAACTAGAATGCCCACCCTAGTCACACCCTGGCCTAACCAAAATAGAGAATAAAAGCCTCTCTATGGCCAAGGCGTGACATGTACAGTGTATTTCAGTCCTTGCCTAATAATCTTCTGTACTATGTATTATGTCATGTTTAATTTGGACCCCAGGAAGAGTAGCTGATGCTTTTGCAAATAAATACCAATATAATGGTGATCTTGACCAAATACCCAGGATGTTTCTGCCACCATTAGAGCGGTGTGCGTAAATGATTGCACTTAATCTTTATATTCAACACTGCCACGCTTTCGTCCAATTCAGTGTGGAAAGGTATCTTGTGAATCTTGCATACGTAACCCTTAATTCTAGTTACTTATATTTATCCTTTTCAGTTTGTTTTCTTACACAGTTCATCCTTGTCTTTTGTAATGTTCCCCCACCAAACACACACACACACACACACACACACACACACACACACACACACACACACACACACACACACACACACACACACACACACACACACACACACACACACACACACACACACAACATAAACGGAACATCATAACGGAAATGATGTCTAAAAACAGCTTGTGTTTATAAAGAACTTATCTGGCACACCAGCTGCTCATAAGACAGAATGTCTGGAAGTCTACCTCACTCCCCTATTTTAATGGCCCTGTTTTCCTATTTTAATGGCCCTGTTTTAGCCTAGATGTGAAATCTACGAGGTTTGCACAACAGCCGTCCCTAACTTCCGCTAAGACTCCACCATGGGTAAGAGACAAATAAAGCACAATAGGTTTTTGGTGTTTGTCACCTTGGCTTTGTGGTTGATGATATCAGTCAGAGATGGTGTATATATCCCTGCCCCCATTATCTATAAGCTATGTTTCTCTGCAGCCCCACAACATCCTGTCTAGCTTAGAGACAGAGACCCTCACTACACGTCTTAGTAAATGGAAATAAACGACATTCATCATACCCCTCATATCATTAAATTAGTTTATGAGCATTTAATCCAATTTAATTGCTATTGGTGAGCTTGTCATTATGTATTTCACAGCAACAGGAAGATGGTATAAAGCCTGAACACATCTCAAACACTAAGACCCCATCTCTGCCCTCCTGTCTGTGCATGGCAACCACACTTTCCAGTTCCGGCTAAGCCTGGCCAACCATTATCACCTCACGACTCAAGCACTTCAAAATGTTTTTCAATGGCTAAAGCATTTCTTATGATAATGATTGTCTCCACATAGCAACTTTTCATACTCTTAAAGGCCTTATGATGGAGCTCTTTATATATCCCACATCTCACTCATTGTAAAATCGTTATGTAATTTAACAGACACTTTAATCTAAAGTGACTTACAGTCATTTGTGCATACATTTTACGTACGGGTGTTGCTGTGGATCAAAACCCAATATCCTGGGGTTGCAAGGGCCACACTCTACCAATGAGCTATGGAAGATTATGCTCCCCCGAGTACTAACAGAGGGACACATTGATAACAGGTCACAGTTGAAAGCCGTGCTATTGCCTCTGACCACATAATAGCAGCTGTCATCTGTTCTGTTAATTTCACTTTCTGTTCAGTTAAAACTAAGTTGAGGTTAGGACATCCGGTTTGGAGTGAGCGGTCGCATTTGCATTCGCTCTGCAGGTAGTATAACTTTTCATTACATTTCATTACATTTCATTATAGTACAACGGTTTAATTTGTCTAACCTTAGCAATTTCTTCTTAGCTAGCTACTTAGCCGTCTGTGTATAAAAGATAATTGCGTAATTATCGTATTTCGTCGTCTATCGTAGTCCACACTGCTATCTGCCCAGCAGCTAGCAAACGTCCACCGTCTACCGAATAGTAGTATAACTTTTCATTACATTTCATTATAGTACAACGGTCTGATGTTCATTTTCATTACAACGGTTTGATTTGTTTGATCTTAGCTAGCTACATAGCCGTCTTTGCATCAAACATAATTGTGTAGTTATTGAGGTTCGCCAGCCAGCTATTTTCGCCCTAACGTAACGCAACGTAGCCAACACTGCTAGCTAGCCAGCTTGCCACCGAATAGCAGCATTGTAGAAACGAGTGCATTACAACGGAACGACTTGATCAGTGTAGTGTTGGCTGACTACACAGTTGTCTTTGCTATCTTTGATTTGTATTTGTTCGATCTTAGCTAGCTACTTAGCTGGCTACATAGCCGTCTTTGTATCGGTGATAATTGTGTAGTTATCGAGGTTCGCTGAGGTTCGCTAGCCAGGTATTCTCGTCCTAACGTAACGTAACGTAACGTAACGTAGTCAACCCTGCTAGCTAGCCAGCTAGCCACCGATTAGCAGCACTGTAGAAACGATTACATTACAATGGAACGACTTGACTTGTGTAGTGTTAGCTAGCTACATAGTTTTCTTTGCTATCTTTGTATCTAAGATAATTGTGTAGCTTTGAGTAATTATCGGTTAGCTAGCCAGCTATTTTTCGCCTGCCGCGCTGCCGTCCTCCTACCTAGCCAACACTGCTAGCTAGCCAACTTCTACCGAATAGCAGCACTGTAGAAACTTACATCACAACGGAACGACTTGATTAGCGTAGTGTTAGCTAGTTGTCTTTGCTGTCCTTGTATCCATGATAATTGTGTAGTTTAGAGAAATTTAGTGAAATTGTCGAGGTTACCTAGCCAGCTTCACTTTCAACAACGTAGCCACTGCTAGCCAGGCTACTTCACCAGCCAGCAGTACTATATCATTTTAGTCAATAAGATCTTTTTATTTTATTTATTTTTTTGCAACGTAAGCTTAACTTTCTGAACATTCGAGACGTGTAGCCCACTTGTCATTCTAATCTCCTTTGCATTAGCGTAGCCTCTTCTGTAGCCTGTCAACTATGTGTCTGTCTATCCCTGTCTCTCCTCTCTGCACAGACCATACAAACGCTTCACACCGCGTGGCCGCGCCCACCCTAACCTGGTGGTCCCAGCCCGCACGACCCACGTGGAGTTCCAGGTCTCCGGTAGCCTCTGGAACTGCCGATCTGCGGCCAACAAGGCAGAGCTCATCTCAGCCTATGCGTCCCTCCAGTCCCTCGACTTCTTGGCACTGACGGAAACATGGCTCACCACAGATAACACTGCTACTCCTACTGCTCTCTCTTCGTCTGCCCACGTGTTCTCGCACACCCCGAGACCTTCTGGTCAGCGGGGTGGTGGCACCGGGATCCTCATCTCTCCCAAGTGGTCATTCTCTCTTTCTCCCCTTACCCATCTGTCTATCGCCTCCTTTGAATTCCATGCTGTCACAGTTACCAGCCCTTTCAAGCTTAACATCCTTATCATTTATCGCCCTCCAGGTTCCCTTGGAGAGTTCATCAATGAGCTTGATGCCTTGATAAGCTCCTTTCCTGAGGACGGCTCACCTCTCACAGTTCTGGGTGACTTTAACCTCCCCATGTCTACCTTTGACTCATTCCTCTCTGCCTCCTTCTTTCCACTCCTCTCCTCTTTTGACCTCACCCTCTCACCTTCCCCCCCTACTCACAAGGCAGGCAATACGCTTGACCTCATCTTTACTAGATGCTGTTCTTCCACTAACCTCATTGCAACTCCCCTCCAAGTCTCCGACCACTACCTTGTATCCTTTTCCCTCTCGCTCTCATCCAACACTTCCCACACTGCCCCTACTCGGATGGTATCGCGCCGTCCCAACCTTCGCTCTCTCTCCCCCGCTACTCTCTCCTCTTCCATCCTATCATCTCTTCCCTCTGCCCAAACCTTCTCCAACCTATCTCCTGATTCTGCCTCCTCAACCCTCCTCTCCTCCCTTTCTGCATCCTTTGACTCTCTATGTCCCCTATCCTCCAGGCCGGCTCGGCCCTCCCCTCCCGCTCCGTGGCTCGACGACTCATTGCGAGCTCACAGAACAGGGCTCCGGGCAGCCGAGCGGAAATGGAGGAAAACTCGCCTCCCTGCGGACCTGGCATCCTTTCACTCCCTCCTCTCTACATTTTCCTCTTCTGTCTCTGCTGCTAAAGCCACTTTCTACCTCTCTAAATTCCAAGCATCTGCCTCTAACCCTAGGAAGCTCTTTGCCACCTTCTCCTCCCTCCTGAATCCTCCCCCCCCCCCCCCCCCCCTCCTCCCTCTCTGCAGACGACTTCGTCAACCATTTTGAAAAGAAGGTCGACGACATCCGATCCTCGTTTGCTAAGTCAAACGACACCGCTGGTTCTGCTCACACTGCCCAACCCTGTGCTTTGACCTCTTTCTCCCCTCTCTCTCCAGATGAAATCTCGCGTCTTGTGACGGCCGGCCGCCCAACAACCTGCCCGCTTGACCCTATCCCCTCCTCTCTTCTCCAGACCATTTCCGGAGACCTTCTACCTTACCTCACCTCGCTCATCAACTCATCCTTGACCGCTGGCTACGTCCCTTCCGTCTTCAAGAGAACGAGAGTTGCACCCCTTCTGAAAAAACCTACACTCGATCCCTCCGATGTCAACAACTACAGACCAGTATCCCTTCTTTCTTTTCTCTCCAAAACTCTTGAACGTGCCGTCCTTGGCCAGCTCTCCTGCTATCTCTCTCAGAATGACCTTCTTGATCCAAATCAGTCAGGTTTCAAGACTAGTCACTCAACTGAGACTGCTCTTCTCTGTATCACGGAGGCGCTGCGCACTGCTAAAGCTAACTCTCTCTCCTCTGCTCTCATCCTTCTAGACCTATCGGCTGCCTTCGATACTGTGAACCATCAGATCCTCCTCTCCACCCTCTCCGAGTTGGGCATCTCCGGCGCGGCCCACGCTTGGATTGCGTCCTACCTGACAGGTCGCTCCTACCAGGTGGCGTGGCGAGAATCTGTCTCCTCACCACGCGCTCTCACCACTGGTGTCCCCCAGGGCTCTGTTCTAGGCCCTCTCCTATTCTCGCTATACACCAAGTCACTTGGCTCTGTCATAACCTCACATGGTCTCTCCTATCATTGCTATGCAGACGACACACAATTAATCTTCTCTTTTCCCCCTTCTGATGACCAGGTGGCGAATCGCATCTCTGCATGTCTGGCAGACATATCAGTGTGGATGACGGATCACCACCTCAAGCTGAACCTCGGCAAGACGGAGCTGCTCTTCCTCCCGGGGAAGGACTGTCCGTTCCATGATCTCGCCATCACGGTTGACAACTCCATTGTGTCCTCCTCCCAGAGCGCTAAGAACCTTGGCGTGATCCTGGACAACACCCTGTCGTTCTCCACTAACATCAAGGCGGTGGCCCGTTCCTGTAGGTTCATGCTCTACAACATCCGCAGAGTACGACCCTGCCTCACACAGGAAGCGGCGCAGGTCCTAATCCAGGCACTTGTCATCTCCCGTCTGGATTACTGCAACTCGCTGTTGGCTGGGCTCCCTGCCTGTGCCATTAAACCCCTACAACTCATCCAGAACGCCGCAGCTCGTCTGGTGTTCAACCTTCCCAAGTTCTCTCACGTCACCCCGCTCCTCCGCTCTCTCCACTGGCTTCCAGTTGAAGCTCGCATCCGCTACAAGACCATGGTGCTTGCCTACGGAGCTGTGAGGGGAACGGCACCTCAGTACCTTCAGGCTCTGATCAGGCCCTACACCCAAACAAGGGCACTGCGTTCACCCACCTCTGGCCTGCTCGCCTCCCTACCACTGAGGAAGTACAGTTCCCGCTCAGCCCAGTCAAAACTGTTCGCTGCTCTGGCACCCCAATGGTGGAACAAACTCCCTCACGACGCCAGGACAGCGGAGTCAATCACCACCTTCCGGAGACACCTGAAACCCCACCTCTTCAAGGAATACCTAGGATAGGATAAAGCAATCCTTCTGCCCCCCCCCCCCCCCCCTTAAAAGATCTAGATGCACTATTGTAAAGTGGCTGTTCCACTGGATGTCATAAGGTGAATGCACCAATTTGTAAGTCGCTCTGGATAAGAGCGTCTGCTAAATGACTTAAATGTAATGTAAATGTTAAGCACAGGAGTCCTTAATTCGACTAGCTTACTAGCACAGATCTTACATGCACAGAACTGGCTGATCGAGGAGGCTGGTGAGAGGAGCTTAGGAGGACGGGCTCATTGTAATGGCTGGAATGGAATCAATGGAACGGTATCAAACATATGTAAGCTAAATGTTTGACTCCATTCCAGACATTACAATGAACCCATCCTCCTATAGCTCCTCCCACCAGTCTCCACTGCACTGCATGTGCAGCAACGCTCCCCATCCAACCTGACAGAGTTTGAGAGTATATGCAGAGAAGAATGGGAGAAACTCCCCAAATATAGATGTGCCAAGCTTGTAGCCCAAGAAGATTAAATGCTGTAATCGCTGCCAAAAGTGCTTCAACAAAGTACTGAGTAAAGGGTCTGAAAACGTACGTATACTTGAATACTTCTGCCATTCTTTAAAATGGTGCCGGAAGAAATGGCAGCAGTTTCACGGGCGCCTAACCAATTCTGCTATTATGTGGGGGGTTTTCACATTATTTGTAACTTATTTTGTACATAACGTTTCTACCACCGTATCTTACGGCAAAAAAGAGCTTCTGGATATCAGGACAGTGATCAGGACAGTGATCACTCACCTCGGATTATACAAAGATTTTTTCTTCAACAAGCAGGACGCACAGGATGTACTTCAGACACCCGACAAGGCCAAAATCCCCGTCATTGGCAAGAGAAAGAGACGGAGGTACAGAGGACACAGAGTGGGGTGCCTCGTAAGGATATGCCGAAGGCGAGTGGGAAAGCTGCAATTACCGTCAATATTTCTTGCCAACATGCAATCATTAAACAATATATTAGACGAGGTACGATCACGAATATCCGACCAATGGGACATCAGACACTGTAACATCTTATTTTTCACAGAATCATGGCTGAATGATGACATGGATATTCAGCTAGTGGGATATACGCTGCACCGGCTAGATAGAACAGCACACTCCGGTAAGACGAGGGGGGGCGGTCTGTGCATATTTGTAAACAACAGCTGGTGCACGAAATCTAAGGAAGTCTCTAGATTTTTCTCGCCGGAAGTAGAGTATCTTACGATAAGCTGTAGACCACACTATTTGCCAAGAGAGTTTTCATCCGTACTTTTGTGGCTGTTTATTTACCACCACAGATGGATGCTGGCACTAAGTCTGCACTCAGTCAGCTGTATAAGGAAATAAGCAAACAGGAAACCGCTCACCCAGAGGCGGCGCTCCTAGTGACCGGGGACTTTAATGCAGGGAAACTTAAGTCAGTTTTACCTAATTTCTATCAACATGTTAAATGCGCAACCATAGGGGAAAAAAATCTAGATCTCCATTACTCCAAACACAGAGATGCATACAAAGCTCTCCCTCGCCCTCCATTTGGCAAATCTGACCACACTTCTATCCTCCTGATTCCTGCTTACAAGCAAAAATTAAAGCTGGAAGCACTAGTGACTCGGTCTATAAAAAAGTGGTCAGATAAAGCAGATGCTAAACTACACCACTATTTTGCTAGCACAGACTGGAATATGTTCCGGTGAATTCTTCCGATGGCATTGATGAGTACATCACATCAGTCACTGGCTTTATTAATAAGTGCATTGAGGACGTCGTCCCCACAGTGACTGTACGTACATACCCCAACCAGAAGCCATGGATTACAGGCAACATTCGCACTGAGCTAAAGGGTAGAGCTGCCACTTTCAAGCTTATAAGGAATCCTGCTATGCCTTCCGACGAACTATCAAACAGGCAAAGTGCCAATACAGGGCTAAGATTGAATCGTACTACACCGGATTTGATGCTCATCTTATGTGGCAGGGCTTGCAAACTATTACAGACTACAAAGGGAAGCACAGCCGCAAGCTGTCCAGTGACACGAGCCTACCAGGCGAGTTAAATCACTTCTATGCTCGCATTGAGGCAAGCAACACTGAGGCATGCATGAGAGCATCAGCTGTTCCGGACGACTGTGTCATCACGCTCTCATTAGCCAATGTGAGTAAGACCTTTAAATAGGTCAACATTCACAAGGCAGCGGGGCCAGACAGATTACCAGGACGTGTGCTCCGGGCATGTGCTGACCAACTGGCAGGTGTCTTCACTGACATTTTCAACATGTCCCTGATTGAGTCTGTAATACCAACATGTTTCAAGCAGACCACCATAGTCCCTGTGCCCAAGAACACTACGGCAACCTATCTAAACGACTACCAAAACGTAGCACTCACGTCCATTGCCATGAAGTGCTTTCCCTAGACCCACTCCAATTTGCATACTGCCCAAACAGATCCACAGATGATGCAATCTCTATTGCACTCCACACTGCCCTTTCCCACCTGGACAAAAGGAACATCTACAAGAGAATGCTATTCATTGACTACTAGGGAGGAGGTCAGAGACCTGGCCATGTGGTGCCAGAATAACAACCTATCCCTCAACATAATCAAGACAAAGGAGATGATTGTGGACTACAGGAAAAGGAAGACCGATCACACCCCCATTCTCATCGACATGGCTGTTGTGGAGCAGATTAGAATGATCCAAACACACCAAGACAGTCATGAAGAGGGCACGACAAAGCCTATTCCCCATCTGGAAACTAAGAAGATTTGCCATGGGTCCTCAGATCCTCAAAAGGTTCGACAGCTGCACCATCAAGAGCATCCTGACTGGTTGCATCACTGCCTGGTACGGCCTCTGACCGCAAGGCACTACAGATGATAGTGCGTTCGGCCCAGTACATCACTGGGGCCAAGCTTCCTGCCATCCAGGACCTCTACACCAGGCAGTGTCAGAGGAAGGCCCTAAAAATTGTCAAAGACCCAAGCCACACCATTCATAGAATGTTCTCTCTACTTCCGCATGGCAAGCGGTACCGGAGCGCCAAGTCTAGGATCAAAAAGCTTCTGAACAGTTTTTACCCCCAAGCCATAATTCTCCTGAACATCTAATCAAATGGCTACCTGGACTATTTGCATTGTCCCACCCCCCAACCCCTCTTTTAAGCTGCTGCTACTCTCTATTTATCATATATGCATAGTTACTTTAACTATACATTCATGTACATATTACCTCAATTAACCCGACTAACCGGTGCCCCCTGCACATTGGCTACCTGTTACTATCTGCATTGTGTCCCGCCACCCACCACCCACCAATCCCCTCCTTTACGCTACTGCTTCTCTCTGTTTATCATATATGCATAGTCACTTTAACCATACCTACATGTACATACTCCCTCAATTAGCCCGACTATTGTTCACCTAATACCTATATTTTTACTTAACAATCCCACTGTTAGTTAGGGCCTGTAAGTAAGCATTTCACTGTAAGGTTTACACCTGTTGTATTCGGCGCACGTGACAAATAAACTTTGATTTGATATAATTTCTAAAAACCTATTTTTGCTTTATCATTATGGGATATTGTGTGTAGATTGATGAGGAACACATAAAAAATCATTTTTAGAAAAAGGCTGTGATGTAACAAAATGTGGAAAAAGTCAAGGGACTGTACATATTGAACATTCATTGGTTTACCCAATAAATTACTGGGAGTTACACATAGACTGCGACTTTTTGTTTTTATAGTTTACAGACTAGGTTGATACCTAATTTCATGGATTCACAATCCTTAGGTGATGCTGTATTTGCATATAATTATGCCCCTAGTGCAATTCTGAAGTCTAATAATACATCCACAGTGCGATTTGTAATTTTACTGCTTATTGACAAATTAATTCATTGTTGTCTTTTGTTGAAAATGTTTAACTACTTTCCAACCTTGTTCACCATTATCCAGTCCAATTGTAGCATGATTGGAGATGATTGAGGAGATGATTGTGGACTTCAGGAAACAGCAGAGGGAGCACCCTCCTATCCACATCGACGGGACAGTAGTGGAGAAGGTGGAAAGTTCCTCGGTGTACACATCACGGACAAACTGAATTGGTCCACCCACACAGACAGCGTTGTGAAGAAGGCGCAGCAGCGCCTCTTCAACCTCAGGAGGCTGAAGAAATTCGGCTTGTCACGAAAAGCACTCCCAAACTTCTACAGATGCACAATCGAGAGCATCCTGTCGGGCTGTATCACCGCCTGGTACGGCAACTGCTCCGCCCACAACCGCAAGGCTCTCCAGAGGGTAGTGAGGTCTGCACAACGCATCACCGGGGACAAACTACCTGCCCTCCAGGACACCTACACCACCCGATGTCACAGGAAGGCCATAAAGATCATCAAGGACAACAACCACCCGAGCCACTGCCTGTTCACCCCGCTATCATCCTGAAGGCGAGGTCAGTACAGGTGCATCAAAGCAGGGACCGAGAGACTGAATAACAGCTTCTATCTCAAGGCCATCAGACTGTTAAACAGCCACCACTAACATTTAGTGGCCGCTGCCAACATACTGACTCAACTCCAGCCACTTTAATAATGGGAATTGATGGAAATGATGTAAAAATGTATCACTAGCCACTTTAAACAATGCCACTTAATATAATGTTTACATACCCTACATTACTCATCTCATATGTATATACTGTACTCTATATCATCTACTGCATCTTGCCATCTTTATGTAATACATGTATCACCAGCCACTTTAAACTATGCCACTTTATGTTTACATACCCTACATTACTCATCTCATATGTATAGACTGTACACTATACCATCTACTGCATCTTGCCTATGCCGTTCTGTACCATCACTCATTCATATATCTTTATGTACATATTCTTTATCCCTTTACACTTGTGTGTATAAGGTAGTAGTTGTGGAATTGTTAGGTTAGATTACTTGTTGGTTATTACTGCATTGTCGGAACTAGAAGCACAAGCATTTCGCTACACTCACATTAACATCTGCTAACCATGTGTATGTGACAAATACAATTTGATTTGATTTGATTCCACTATTTGCATCCAATTGCATCAGTTTCAGAGCTGGACTTTTATTTTGAATGCAAACCGCAGAGTCCACTATTGTTGCTAATCGCTATTCTTGTTCACTTCACAGTGGTGTGAGCACTGCCTCTCAAGCAGCAGAAGGGAGCATTTGCCCATGTAATGCTAGTCAGATATCAAGCTGGTTACAAACTTTGTCAAATTGACTAAACATCCTATTTAGAGGTGAAATAGACCTAAAGGTTGTGTTCCGCTACTCAGGCGAGAAATTGCATCAATCAATGGGCGAATTCCATCAGGCTCACACTGGGTTCATAGTTGAAAGAGGTTTCACCTGTCCAAAAAATGACTGTGTACAGAAGTGGAGTCACCACCTGCGTCTGCGACATGGCCGTAGCACAGTAACAAAGACAGGACAGTATGAAGATAGGCAGAATCTTCTTCTTCAATAGAAAATCCCCGATCACACTTGTAAGTGATGTCATATCTCCGTTTGCTAGCTAAGCAGAGCCGCATCATCTGGTCTAACGATTGTTTTGTGGCGATCTGTGCATGTGCAGGGCATCAAATCAAAGGCCCTCCTTCGATATGAAGTTGTTTTGACAAAAATGAAAACGTGTCAGTTTGTCACTTTCACCACATTTATTATTATTTTTATTTTTATTTCACCTTTATTTAACCAGGTAGGTTAGTTGAGAACAAGTACTCATTTACAACTGAGACCTGGTCAAGATAAAGCAAAGCAGTGTGACACCAACACAGAGTTACACATGGAATTAACAAGCGTACAGTCAATAACACAATAGAAAAAAAAGAAAGCCTATATACAGTGTGTGCAAATGGTGTGAGGAGGTAGGGCAATAAATAGGCCATAGTAGCAAAGTAATTACAATTTAGCAGATTAACACTGGAGTGATAAATGAGCAGATGATGATGTGCAAGTAGAGATACTGGTGTGCAAAAGAGCACAAAAGTAAATAAAAACAATATGGGCATGAGAGAGGTAGATTGGGTGGGCTATTTACATATGGACTATGTACAGCTGCAGCGATCGTTTAGCTGCTCAGATAGCTGATGTTTAAAGTTAGTGAGGGAAATATAAGTCTCCAGCTCAGACACAAAAGTAAATATTTGGGGAAAAAATGTCAAAATTGACATTGCCAACAAACAGAAATGTGTTAAATATAAATATACACAATATGTAAAAACCATCTCCTCCCTCGACACTATCATGACATCGAATCCAAGATGGCGTAGCAGTCAGATGTCCTTTGTCCTCGTCTTGTCCCGTGTATATATATTTTATATATTTTTCTTCGCATATCTTTTTATATATATATTCTTTTCTTCTTAAAAACTCAACTTCAAAACACTCTCCTGCAACCCACCTCACCAAATGTGGTGCGGATCTGTTTTTTTTCTTCCTCAAAAGTATTATTCACCTCGTATCCGAAATCTACAACAGAAGCTAACCAGAAGTTAGCCAGCTCACAAGCTAATGTTAGTAGTTCAGCTAACCACAGCTAGCGCTCATCAGCTATCCTTTAGCTCGGAAAACTATTGCCAGTTTTGTACAACGCGACTCAGACCAGAGCATACCAGACCTATTTTCTCTCCATATCCCCGGATTTTTACCGCAAGCTCTGGACATTTACACCTGGATCTTGCAGCTAACTAGCTGCTATCCGAGTGACTATCGGCTAACATCAATTCCGGAGCAAACACCAATTATCCCGGAGCTAGCCAGCTGAAGAGTTCCATCAGCCACTCCTGGGCTACAATCACCTATCCGGACCCGTTTTACTGCCGATGCGGAGCCCCACCGGGCCTTCACGACTGGGATACCGACGTTATCTGCCCGAGGGAGTATTTCAACTGGCCCCTCCATCGCGACGTAACCTGAACGTCCATATACTAACTGCGGCCCGCTAATCGTTAGCTGTCTTGAGCATATCGGCTGCTATCTGAACAGGTCTATCGAACAATCTTCTTAGGCCACTATAACTATTTTGACAATTGGATTGGTCCCCTCTACCACACGGAACCCCACTAATCTACCGACGGAATTGCACGGCGTGGCTAAAAACAGACCTCATCTTCTGCTAGCTTGCTACCCATGACTAGCTGTCTGAATCACGAAGCTAGCACCAGTTAGCAAACACAATTCTACAACTCACAACCTCTCTTTCGCCACCGCCATCCGGCTTGGATTCTCTGTCGACACGACCACGTCTGGTCTGCAGACAAATATCCCATCCGCTGTGCCCTCAACCGGCCTCCGTCTGAGCAGACCCCCTCCGTCTGAGCAGACCACCCCCCCGGGCTACTAACTTTAAACGCCGCGGGCTAGCTTAGTGGAGGCCTCACTGCTCCATCTATGGCTGCCCCCTGGACACTATGATCACTCGGCTACATAGCTGAGGCCTGCTTGACTGTCCATTAATTCACGGTACTCCATTCCGTTTATTTGTGTTTTATCTGTCGGCTCTGTGCTTTAACTCAGGATCTGTGTGTAGTTAATCCGACCCTGTCTGCCTGGTCGTCGCCATTTTTACCTGCTGTTGCTGTTAGCTGACTAGCTGCTGTTATCTCACCTGTTGTTTTAGCTAGCTCTCCCAATCAAGACCTGCAATCACTTTATGCCTTATTGTATGTCTCTCTCAAATATCAATATCCCTTGCATACTGTTGTTCAGGCTAGTTATCATTGTTTTGGTTTGCAATGGACCCCGTAGTTCCACTCTCCGTACCTCTGATACCTCCTTTGTCCCACCCCCCACACATGCGGTGACCTCACCCATTGAGACCAGCATGTCCAGAGATACAACCTCTCTTATCATCACCCAGTGCCTGGGCTTACCTCCGCTGTACCCGTGCCCCACCATACCCTGGTCTGCACATTATGCCCAGAGTCTATTCTACCACGCCCATAAATCTGCTCCTTTTATTCCTTGTCCCCAACGCTCTAGGCGACCAGTTTTGATAGCCTTTAGCCACACCCTCATCCTACTACTCCTCTGTTCCTCGGGTGATGTGGAGGTAAACCCAGGCCCTGCATGTCCCCAGTCACCCTCATTTGTTGACTTCTGTGATCGAAAAAGCCTTGGCCTTATGCATGTCAACATCAGAAGCATCCTCCCTAAGTTAGCCTTACTCACCGCTTTAGCACACTCTGCCAACCCTGATGTCCTTGCCGTTTCCGAATCCTGGCTTAGGAAGGCCACCAAAAATTCTGAGATTTCCATACCCAACTATAACACTTTCCGTCAAGATAGAACTGCCAAAGGGGGAGGAGTTGCAATCTACTGCAGAGATAGCCTGCAAAGTTCTGTCATACTTTCCAGGTCTATGCCCAAACAGTTCGAACTTCTAATTTTAAAAATGAATCTCTCCAGAAATAAGTCTCTCACTGTTGCCGCCTGCTACCGACCCCCCTCAGCTCCCAGCTGTGCCCTGGACACCATCTGTGAATTGATCGCTCCCCATCTAGCTTCAGAGTTTGTTCTGTTAGGTGACCTAAACTGGGATATGCTTAACACCCCGGCAGTCCTACAATCTAAGCTTGATGCCCTCAATCTCACTCAAATCATCAAGGAACCCACCAGGTACAACCCTAAATCCGTAAACATGGGCACCCTAATAGACATTATCCTGACCAACTTGCCCTCCAAATACACCTCTGCTGTCTTCAATCAAGATCTCAGCGATCACTGCCTCATTGCCTGTATCCGCCACGGGTCCGCGGCCAAACGACCACCCCTCATCACTGTCAAACACTCCCTAAAACACTTCTGCGAGCAGGCCTTTCTTATCGACCTGGCCCGGGTACCCTGGAAGGATATTGACCTCATCCCGTCAGTTGAGGATGCCTGGTCATTCTTTAAAAGTTACTTCCTCACCATATTAGACAAGCATGCTCCGTTCAAAAATTGCAGAACCAAGAACAGATATAGCCCTTGGTTCACTCCAGACCTGACTGGCCTCGACCAGCACAAAAACATCCTGTGGCGAACTGCAATAGCATCGAAGAGCCCCCGCGATATGCAACTGTTCAGGGAAGTCAGGAACCAATACACGCAGTCAGTCAGGAAAGCAAAGGCCAGCTTTTTCAAGCAGAAATTTGCATCCTGTAGCTCTAACTCCAAAAAGTTCTGGGATACTGTAAAGTCCATGGAAAACAAGAGCACCTCCTCCCAGCTGCCCACTTCACTGAGGCTAGGTAACACGGTCACCACTGAAAAGTCCGTGATAATCGAAAACTTCAACAAACATTTCTCAATGGCTGGCCATGCCTTCCTCCTGGCGACTCCAACCTTGGCCAACAGCCCCGCCCCCCCCCCCCGCTGCTACTCGCCCAAGCCTCCCCAGCTTCTCCTTTACCCATATCCAGATAGCAGATGTTCTGAAAGAGCTGGAAAACCTGGACCCATACAAATCAGCTGGGCTTGACAATCTGGACCCCCTATTTCTGAAACTGTCCGCCGCCATTGTCGCACCCCCTATTACCAGCCTGTTCAACCTCTCCTTCGTATCATCTGAGATCCCCAAGGATTGGAAAGCTGCCGCGGTCATCCCCCTCTTCAAAGGGGGAGACACCCTGGACCCAAACTGTTACAGACCTATATCCATCCTGCCCTGCCTATCTAAGGTCTTCGAAAGCCAAGTCAACAAACAGATCACTGACCATCTCGAATCCCACCGTACCTTCTCCGCTGTGCAATCCGGTTTCCGAGCCGGTCACGGGTGCACCTCAGCCACGCTCAAGGTACTAAACGATGTCATAACCGCCATCGATAAAAGACATTACTGTGCATCCGTCTTCATCGACCTGGCCAAGGCTTTCGACTCTGTCAATCACCATATTCTTATCGGCAGACTCAGTAGCCTCGATTTTTCTAATGACTGCCTTGCCTGGTTCACCAACTACTTTGCAGACAGAGTTCAGTGTGTCAAATCGGAGGGCATGTTGTCCGGTCCTCTGGCAGTCTCTATGGGGGTACCACAGGGTTCAATTCTTGGGCCGACTCTTTTCTCTGTATACATCAATGATGTTGCTCTTGCTGCGGGCGATTCCCTGATCCACCTCTGCGCAGACGACACCATTCTGTATACTTCCGGCCCTTCCTTGGACACTGTGCTATCTAACCTCCAAACGAGCTTCAATGCCATACAACACTCCTTCCGTGGCCTCCAACTGCTCTTAAACGCTAATAAAACCAAATGCATGCTTTTCAACCGTTCGCTGCCTGCACCCACACGCCCGACTAGCATCACCACCCTGGACGGTTCCGACCTAGAATATGTGGACATCTATAAGTACCTAGGTGTCTGGCTAGACTGCAAACTCTCCTTCCAGACTCATATCAAACATCTCCAATCCAAAATCAAATCTAGAGTCGGCTTTCTATTCCGCAACAAAGCCTCCTTCACTCACGCCGCCAAACTTACCCTAGTAAAACTGACTATCCTACCGATCCTCGACTTCGGCGATGTCATCTACAAAATAGCTTCCAATACTCTACTCAGCAAACTGGATGCAGTTTATCACAGTGCCATCCGTTTTGTTACTAAAGCACCTTATACGACCCACCACTGCGACCTGTATGCCCTAGTCGGCTGGCCCTCGCTACATGTTCGTCGTCAGACCCACTGGCTCCAGGTCATCTACAAGGCTATGCTAGGTAAAGTGCCGCCTTATCTCAGTTCACTGGTCACGATGGCTACACCCACCCGTAGCACGCGCTCCAGCAGGTGTATCTCACTGATCATCCCTAAAGCCAAAACCTCATTTGGACGCCTTTCCTTCCAGTTCTCTGCTGCCTGCGACTGGAACGAATTGCAAAAATCTCTGAAGTTGGAGACTTTTATCTCCCTCAACAACTTTAAAAATCTGCTATCCGAGTATCTCTTCCTGCACATGATCATCTGATGATTTATCACTCCAGTGTTAATCTGCTAAATTGTAATTACTCGATTTATTGCCTACCTCATGCCTTTTGCACACATTGTATATAGATTCTCTTTTTTTTCTACCATGTTATTGACTTGTTTATTGTTTACTCCATGTGTAACTCTGTGTTGTTGTCTGTTCACACTGCTATGCTTTATCTTGGCCAGGTCGCAGTTGCAAATGAGAACTTGTTCTCAACTAGCCTACCTGGTTAAATAAAGGTGAAATAAAATAAATAAATAAAAAACAAGGCGAGACCAGGAGGCAGATGGTTGGAGTCTTACTATGTTTATTAATCCAAAAGGAGTAGGCAACAGAATAGTTGTGGACAGGCAAAAGGTCAGAACCAGATCAGAGTCCAGGAGGTACAGAGTGGCAGACAGGCTCGTGGTGAAGGCAGGCAGAATGGTCAGACAGGTGGGTACAGAGTCCAGAAACAGGCAAGGGTCAAAACCAGGAGGACTAGAACAAGGAGAATAGAAAAAAGCAGGAGAATGGGAAAAACATACAAGACGAACTGGCACAGAGAGACAGGAAACACATGGATAAATACACTGGGGAAAATCAGCGACACCTGGAGGGGGTGGAGACAATCACAAGGACAGGTGAAACAGATCAGGGCGTGGCAGACAGCGATCGATCATGAAAAAAACGAAATCAGGTACCTTGCTACGGCAAACCACCTGTGTGTGTTAGTGTGCGTCAGACAGAGATGGAGAGAAGAGACAGAAGAACGCATTATCAAAATTGATAGAGAGCATTTGCTTCGCGGGGTATCTCAACCTGAAAAAAATATCTATAAGTGATTGATAGTTGGTTTTCAGCAATAATAAAATTATGCCGTATTTACTTTGAAGATCTACTAAAATAGCAATTTTGTCAGACAGCATAGGCAGCAGCTACATAGAGGTGAGATGATGACTTGGAATGAAATCATAAAGTCATCAAATAAAACAAATTTAATATACGCAACAACTGAAATGTAAACATAAAGCATGATAAGAATTTCCTGCATAGAATGTTTAGAAGTGGAGAAACTGTTGTTTTCTCTCATGCAAGTCATATTGGCTGAAATCTATTGAAGTTTTAATGAAGTATTATTAATTTAGTCAACTAAATTCTCGTGGTAAATGCTAGTGGATAATTCAAGTGAATAGGATCCTAAACCATTTTAGACGAACATTAGTTTGGTATGTGAGTTTGTGTGAGTGAGACATAAACACAGAACAATATTAGGCTTATGCTGTATGCATACTTTATCAAGTGTCTGGAGTATGTACGCTGGAGGCTCCCTTGTGTTGAAGAACAGGCAGAACACATTTTCGAAGCAAGTTAGGTATGCAAATTACCGATTTGCATACTTCATTCAGTTAGAAAATATGAAAACAATGTTGTAGAAAAGCCCTGTAAAGTTACACTCCCAGACCTACCTACCCATGCAGAATAGCCCTCCTTTTCCAGTGTTACACTTTATCTTTTAGAAATCTAAAGACCCCTACAGGCCTAAATGGATCCGACCATTGTAAAACTGATGAGTAGACCTTTAGTATTATTGAGAACTATTTTGTTCGCTGCAGTGGAATGTATTCATAGCAGTGGTATTTCACCACATAGGCCTGCGTGTCAGATGGGACTCCTATACGCAGAGAAGACTGTGTGGGGCTGCTTCTCAGTGGGGTCAAACCACTAGTAACATGGGACAGAAAAGCGCTGACCACACAATGTGACAGACTGATGGGAAAGGAAATTAGTCTGTGGTCACAAGCAGAGACACAGTCACATATGTACAAAGTGGGGTCCGGAATTATTGGATGCCTTGATAAAGGTTAGCAAAAAATATAAATAATACACACCATTGGTGTGCATGGCCAAAGACCTCTATTTTTATGACATCTGACCATATCACTACCTGGAATTTGCGAAATGGCATTGGCACCGGTACTATGGTCATATGACCTGAAAATAAATCTTGTTGGCCACACACAGCAGTGGTGAGTTTGGCTTTTGAAAGAACAATGTATATGCAGAAAATACCTCATCCCTACTATAAAATATGTTCGTGGATCTTTGATGTTATGGGGCTATTTTGCTTCAACTGGTCCTGGGGCCCTTATTAAGGTCACCGGCATTGTGAACTTTACAGTACCAGGACATTTTAGCCCAAAAAACTCAGACATGTTTGAACACAGGATGCAGGTCAAATAAAGTGTCCCTTCCTCTGCTTGGTCAGACAGTTGCATTTTTTTTAACCTGTCTGATTCACTTCTCTAAATGTTGAAAAACTGGAAGTAACACACACACACACACACACACACACACACACACACACACACACACACACACACTCTCCAACAATGATTATTTGAATAGCTGGACTGACGCCAAAAAGAATGCAAGCACAGACACAGTTAGTACACATAGTAACACATGACTCCTGAGTGTTGCAGAACCTTTCCTGGAGGTGAGCATCTGTATATTTATGTCAGTTAGTCACATCCCCCCTAGCCATATATTTACTTTCCTTTAATTGTACCCCATCTAAAGAGTGCAAGTTGACATTCAGTATGCAGCCCTCATGGCTCCAACTTTAGGGTTTAGCTCTGTGCCAGTGGGTTAATGTGGTCCTGAGTTGCACATCCCACCTGAGTTAATTTGTCGCAATAAAGAAAGTTTGACAAAAGAAAAACCGACCAGTTTCGAATGGATACAAATGTTGTCGATCTTTACAAAAAATGTCTTCTGTACCTGCTGTTTCCATGACATATGTCGCAATTATCTTTTTTGCAACATTGCTTTTGTGGAATAAACCTGGGTCAATCCGGAAACCTGCCTACTGTCTTCACTTCTGTCTCAACTTCAGTATGCACAGCCCCCAGCACACTGAGAATAAAAAAAATAAAAAAGTAATATCAAGTCTAAAGTCCACATGATAAGAGACCTGGACATAATTGTTAAGAAATTCACCACTTGCTTTTTCTTGTATAAAAACTCAACTAACCGCTCCTGAGAAAGCTACTCAAGTAAAGGCTGCATCACAGTTTTTATGTAACCTCACTCCCTAGAGTTGGATAGAAAGCGCACTTTGCACAAAACTTGAGTATGGTCAGTGCCATTTAACATCGAAGACATACACCATTTTAAAGTAGTCAACTTGGTGGGACTTTCTATGGTAACGTTTCTCCAGCCCCATTCCTCAGCTTTAAACAAACCAAGTGGCAGAGTTGCTGTTTTGTTGTTTTTCAAGGAGTGGGGCTTTAGTATTTTCCCAGACAGACAAGTTCAAATGTATGTGTGATAATTGCACCAATTTGTTAAATCTGCATATATTACAGAGCCTATGGAATAATGCTAACTCAACTTAGTTAATTATAGTTCCAGTTTTATGGTTTGTGCTTGAAGCCTGGAGAAATCCAGCCTGTGCCATCATGCCAAATCCTTTTCACTCATTGTCATGCCAAAATGCCGGTGTTTGGCATGACAAGGACAGACATGGAGTTGGTAAGATAGCACAAACATACTGGATTTATCCAGGCTATTTTCCTCCTCCTCTTCTTGATCTTACTCCTCCTCCTCTTCGTGCCGTGGGGAAGATCTTCGTGGGCTATACTCGGCCTTGTTTCAGGGTAGTAAGTTGGTGGTTTGAAGATATCCCTCTAGTGGTGTGAGGCTGTGCTTTGGCAAAGTGGGTGGGGTTAAATCCTGCCTGCTTTTCCCTGTCCGGGGTTATTGTTGGATGGGGCTACAGTGTCTCCCGAGTCCTCCTGTCTCAGCCTCCAGTATTTATGCAGTCATAGTTTATGTGTCTGTGTCGGGGGGCTAGGGTCAGTCTGTTATATCTGTTATATCTCCTTTCTTATCCAAAAGGGATCGAGAGCATGGTTTGTGGCGTGAGCTATTTTGCGTAAGAGAAGCTGTACAGTGCTGGAGGAAGGTACCACATCTCTCCTATAAGCAAGTGAGAATGAGAGTGACTGACCCATATAGGCTACTGACTACAAAGTGAACAGACAGAGAAGCGATAACCACACGCTATGGTGAGAAAGAAGCTCATTTCTACACAGCATGCAATCGTTTATGCACACATACATATGCATGCACACACTATACTCTGGGGATTATGAAGGGGGGTTGACGGAATCCACGTTGGTTGACATGTTCATTTTGATACATGTATATTTGTAGTCTTAATTGAGCAACCATAAGAGTCTCCCACATTCTATCTCCGTTTGTGGGTTTTGTTATTAGACTAACGTCAGGGGCTTATTCAAAGAACCTTGCAGATAGAACTGTGATGTACAGAAGATCAGAAGTCGTCTGTGTAGGCCTATATTCTGTAAAACACATTCCTATCAGCTATGCTTCTGATCATATGTAAATAAAATGACCACACCACGGTCATAGAAAGAGACATGCAACTCTGATGGTAGCTGCAGAATGCTGGATAACTTTCAAATATACTGTTGTTTACTCCCCTTATAGTGTTGAAAAGATATAGAATCTACAACTCAAACATTTATATTTCTATAAAGGCTATTTGTTTTTCAGTCATTTTCACCCTGCAGTTGTTTACGTTTTTATTCCATTTACTTCTGAACTGCTTTGTTTTGTCTTGACACATTTACTACTATTTTTCATTCTCTCACAATGGATATTAACATTCAGTATTAAAACACAATATCTGGCCTGATCCTGTTTTTTGGGCCTTCAGGCAGTTTACATGCTGTTTATCGATTGGTTCATTCCTTGTCACTCCAGCAAGCCATGACACCCACCATCTCAGATTGATCTGAAATCATTTCTGTCGTTAGAAACAGATAATTTTCGCATTTCTATAAAAACATGTGTTGAAATATAATTTGATCTCTGAGAAATTAAGCTAATTGATTGTACCTAAATTGACAATTTTAATTCATAGGATTCATTCACATTAATGTAAGCACTCTGTTACATTGCGCCGGATATCATTCATTTGAAAGAGGACCATCCACGGTGGAGTGGAAATGCAATGCGTTCTTGTGGTTCCTTTGCGAGACGGACGCTGCATACTTTGAATCTTTCCAAAGATCAAGAAGTTGTCAAACCACAGAAGAAGATAAAAAATATGTCGCTTTCGACAATGGGTTTATGGGATAGCTAGCAAATTGTACATTTCCCATTCCTATAAGTGAGTACTATTTTTATGACTGTTAACTCCCGTTTTAGTTTATTGTAATGGTAATGGCATTTGTTTTATATGATCATTAAAAACAGGTTGATAGCTACAGAATAGTGTAGCTTTTAGCTAGCTAGGTAGCTGCTCTGTAAGCTAGCTTGACTTGCTAGAAGTTATAGAAACAAGTGGATGAAAAAGTAACTAAACCAAACATGTTTTATTATCAACTAAAACAATATGTTTCCACAGTCTTGAATGAAAATGTCATATTTTGCAATCTCCCAAAATAAATGCGATCCCTGACGAGAGACTAGGTTCTCCTATATTTTGTCTTCCGTTTTGTGAAACCCTCCCTGAGCTCTCCATCTAGTAGCGGAACAAGATTGCATGAAGATGGCGTATGGTGTCGTTAAATGCGTCACGATGTAAACGGGGCATAACTGTGTTCTTTCGGATGTTGTATTGCAGTAGGATTGTAATAACTGCAATGTATACATTCCCACTGCACTAAAATATTTTTTGTAGCTAAGGGAAGGCTTATCTGAAGATGGCTTATCCTACTCTCTGAATCGTCATCAATATTTCAAGATCAATGCATGTGTTGTCAATGTAAGACTTCTAGATCGATGTGTTTTCAGAAAGACCTACGAAGATTCAGGTGTTACAATTGTACAGCGGTCTCGACGACGCTCTGTCTAAACGTTAATAATCCTCGGTTGGAATACGGTTTTGGAAACGTTTGAAACTTTACTTTAAATTCATTAAGAAATCATTTTAAAAAACAAAAAGGATCCCAAGGCCATATTTCCATAGTAAACTAACTCTGGTTGTAAGAGTTGGTGTAACTCTGAACATAACATATAAGGATCTTGGACAGTAAAGGAGTAGACTAGCCATCATAGGCTACTAGTTGCTTGCCTATCAGCAGATTCATTCCAAATTCAGCATCACCATCAGCCACTGAGCATGAGCGAGATGCGTACTATTATGAAAGAGGCGCCTGATCCGGTAGAGGGGGGACAGGAATGTATCAGTTTCCTGAGGAAACAGGGTATCATTTTTTGGGGTTCCATGCTGGAGATTGAAATCATGTTGTACACTCGCTTTTGCCACGGGCCATGTTACCAACACTGACACAGGGATATCGAATGTCGTCTTGGTCCTCCGGAAGCGAAGCTTGTGACCCGGCGACAGCAGATGATGAAATTGAGGGATTCTTAACCACAGTTGTGAATATATTGTTTAGATTGTAAAATTTGTAAAATTAGTAACTATACAGATACAGAAAGAAGGAATACGCGACTATGTGGATCAGATGGATGATGCGTTACGTACTAATCTGACAATGCAGGAATATACAGTGAAGTCGGAAGTTTACATACACCTTAGCCAAATACATTTGAACTCAGTTTTTCACAATTCTTGACATTTAATCCAAGTAACAATGCCCTGTCTTAGGTCAGTTAGGATCACCACTTTATTTTAAGAATGTGAAATGTCAGAATAATAGTAGATAAAATTATTTATTTCAGCTTTTATAAATTTTTATCACATTCCCAGTGGGTCAGAAGTTTACATACACTCAATTGGTATTTGGTAGCATTGCCTTTAAATTGTTTAACTTGGTTCAAATGTTTCGGGTAGCCTTCGACTAGCTTCCCACAATAAATTGGGTGAATTTTGTCTCATTCGTCCTGACAGAGCTGGTGTAACTGAGTCATGTTTGTAGGCCTCCTTGCTCGTACACGCTTTTTCAGTTCTACCCACACATTTTCTATAGGATTGAGGTCAGGGATTTGTGATGGCCACTCCAATACCTTGACTTTGTTGTCCTTAAGCCGTTTTGTCACAACTTTGGAGGTATGCTTGGGGTCATTGTCCATTTGGAAGACCTATTTGCGACCAAGCTTTAACTTCCTGACTGATTTCTTGAGATGTTGCTTCAATGTATCCACATCATTTTCCTGCCTCATGATGCCATCTATTTTGTGAAGTGCACCAGTCCCTCCTACAGCAAAGCACCCCCACAACATGATGCTGCCACCCTCATTCTTCACGGTTGGGATGGTGTTCTTCGGCTTGCAAGCCTCCCCCTTTTTTCTCCAAACATAACGATGGTCATTATGGCCAAACAGTTCTATTTTTGTTTCATCAGACCAGAGGACATTTCTCCAAAAAGTACGATATTTGTCCCCATGTGCAGTTGCAAACCGTCTGGCTTTTTAATGGCAGTTTTGGAGCAGTGGCTTCTTCCTTGCGGAGCGGCCTTTCAGGTTATGTCAATATAGGACTCGTTTTACTGTGGATAAAGATACTTTTGACCTGTTTCCTTCAGCATCTTCACATGGTCCTTTGCTGTTGTTCTGGGATTGATTTGCAATTTTAACACCAAAGTATGTTCATCTCTAGGAGACAGAACGCATCTCCTTCCTGAGCTGTATGACGGCTGCAGGGTCCTATGGTGTTTATACTTGCGTACTATTGTTTGTACAGATGAACGTGGTACCTTTAGGCATTTGTAAATTGCTTATAAGAATGAACCAGACTTGTGGAGGTCCACAATTATTTTTCTGAGGTCTTGGCTGATTTCTTTTGATTTTCCCATGATGTCAAGCAAAGAGGCACTGAGTTTGAAGGTAGGCCTTGAAATACATCCACAGGTACACCTCCAATTGACTCAAATGATGTCAATTAGCCTATCAGAAGCTTCTAAAGCCATGACATAATTTTCAACATTTCAACAAACTGTTTAAAGTCATAGTCAACTTTGTGTATGTAAACTTCTGACCCACTGGAATTGTTTTACAGTGAATTATAAGTGAAATAATCTATCTGTAAACAGTTGTTGGAAAAACTATTTGTGTCATGCACAAAGTAGATGTCCAAACCGACTTGCCCAAACTATAGTTTGTTAACAATACATTTGTGGAGTGGTTGAAAAATTAGTTTTAATGACTACAACGTAAGTGTATGTAAACTTCAGACTTCAACTGTACACACAGCATGTAACATTGTCAGAGTGGTATGGTTGCCGACCTATAGCACCATGCCAACGTGAAACATGTAGGACCAATGCTGTCGTTGGTCTGGCCCCTCACCGGAGACCAATCCGGAATGGCTAAACCTACCAGGGGCCAAAGCCCCCTCCGGCGTAGCTCTCAGGGTCATTGAGACACACAAGCCTCTAAACCACGCCAAGGTCACAGCTTTGAGAGAGGAGTGATTGAATCCAGTCCTGTCTGAACAGAAGGTGAGATTCTGACATCTGCGTAAAAAACAGACTCCTCTGGTGAACAGACTCCTCCGGTGCCAGATACCGGTATATCCCCAACCTGTAAAGCCAGCACATAAACAATTAGAAACAGAAGCCTATAATTCAATAAGATCCACCCATTTGCAAACTGTGCTTGTTCTTGTGTATTCTGTATTATCACATTGGCTGGTATGTTAAACAAGCCAACAACAAGTGACCACTTCCATCCTAAAATGTGTGGGTATTCACAGATGCAGAAGTTGCATAGAAAGAATCATAATATGCATGCACATATGCACACATATATGCACAGTGCATGCACACATCCATAAACATAGACCTTACCAATCTCTGAAAGTTCACATCAGCATAATGTTGGGGTTCTTCACTTTGCTTGCAGGCTGCATTGACATTTAGGGAAAAGGCATGATATTACACAATTACCTATGTTCTGTGTTTGTTACCTTCAGGGTGCTCTGTATGATGTGAAATGTAACACAGATTGTACTTACCGCCACATGTTCTTATTTTAACTGCCCAGAATATACCACCACTTATTATCCCAACTGCTAACAATGTGACCAGTGCGATGGGTCCAGATTCTGTCAGGAGTAAAATGGAGGGTGGGGGGAGGGAACTGTTCAGTCACTCATTTGGCATTGACTGTCATATCTTTTTCACTAACTTTTTCTCATCTACCATATTTTTTTTATCAACTGTATGTTGTATGTGGCCTTGCCCTGTATTCACCTGCAGCCTCTATTCTTCCTGTCTAAGTGAAATTCAGCTGTTCAAACCCATGCCATGTGCTTTAGTCAATACTGATGAATGACATTGATGAAGGTATTATAAAGTGGGCTACACGGCTCATAGACAAATGAATACAGAAATCAGCGTGCTGGAATACATAAGTTAAAATAATTACAATATGGGGCCTCCCGGGTGGCGCAGTGGTCTAGAGCACTGCATCGCAGTGCTAGCTGCGCCACCAGAGTCTCTGGGTTCACGCCCAGGCTCTGTCGCAGTCGGCCGCGACCGGGAGGTCCGTGGGGCGACGCACAATTGGCTTAGCGTCGTCCGGGTTAGGGAGGGTTTGGCCGGTAGGGATATCCTTGTCTCATCGTGCTCCAGCGACTCCTGTGGCGGGCCGGGCGCAGTGCGCGCTAACCGAGGGGGGCGGGTGCACGGTGTTTCCTCCACACATTGGTGCAGCTGGCTTCCGGGTTGGAGGCGTGCTGTGTTAAGAAGCAGTGCGGCTTGGTTGGGTTGTGCTTCGGAGGACGCATGGCTTTCGACCTTCGTCTCTCCCGAGCCCGTACGGGAGTTGTAGCGATGAGACAAGATAGTAATTACTAGCGAGACGATACCACGAAAATTGGGGAGAAAAGGGCATAAAAAATACACTGCTCAAAAAAATAAAGGGAACACTTAAACAACACAATGTAACTCCAAGTCAATCACACTTCTGTGAAATCAAACTGTCCACTTAGGAAGCAACACTGATTGACAATACATTTTACATGCTGTTGTGCAAATGGAATAGACAAAAGGTGGAAATTATAGGCAATTAGCAAGACACCCCCCAAAACAGGAGTGATTCTGCAGGTGGTGACCACAGACCACTTCTCAGTTCCTATGCTTCCTGGCTGATGTTTTGGTCACTTTTGAATGCTGGCGGTGCTCTCACTCTAGTGGTAGCATGAGACGGAGTCTACAACCCACACAAGTGGCTCAGGTAGTGCAGTTCATCCAGGATGGCACATCAATGCGAACTGTGGCAAAAAGGTTTGCTGTGTCTGTCAGCGTAGTGTCCAGAGCATGCAGGCGCTACCAGGAGACAGGCCAGTACATCAGGAGACGTGGAGGAGGCCGTAGGAGGGCAACAACCCAGCACCAGGACCGCTACCTCCGCCTTAGTGCAAGGAGGTGCACTGCCAGCGCCCTGAAAAATGACCTCCAGCAGGCCACAAATGTGCATGTGTCAGCATATGGTCTCACAAGGGGTCTGAGGATCTCATCTCGGTACCTAATGGCAGTCAGGCTACCTCTGGCGAGCACATGGAGGGCTGTGCGGCTCCACAAAGAAATGCCACCCCACACCATGACTGACCCATCGCCAAACCGGTCATGCTGGAGGATGTTGCAGGCAGCAGAACGTTCTCCACGGCGTCTCCAGACTCTGTCATGTCTGTCACATGTGCTCATGTGCTCAGTGTGAACCTGCTTTCATCTGTGAAGAGCACAGGGCGCCAGTGGCGAATTTGCCAATCTTGGTGTTCTCTGGCAAATGCCAAACGTCCTGCACGGTGTTGGGCTGTAAGCACAACCCCCAACTGTGGACGTCGGGCCCTCATACCACCCTCATTGAGTCTGTTTCTGACCGTTTGAGCAGACACATGCACATTTGTGGCCTGCTGGAGGTCATTTTGCAGGGCGCTGGCAGTGCACCTCCTTGCACAAAGTCGGAGGTAGCGGTCCTGCTGCTGGGTTGTTGGCCTCCTACGGCCTCCTCCACGTCTCCTGATGTACTGGCCTGTCTCCTGGTTGCGCCTGCATGCTCTGGACACTACGCTGACAGACACAGCAAACCTTTTTGCCACAGTTCGCATTGATGTGCCATACTGGATGAACTGCACTACCTGAGCCACTTGTGTGGGTTGTAGACTCCGTCTCATGCTACCACTAGAGTGAGAGCACCGCCAGCATTCAAAAGTGACCAAAACATCAGCCGGGAAGCATAGGAACTGAGAAGTGGTCTGTGGTCACCACCTGCAGAATCACTCCTGTTTTGGGGGGTGTCTTGCTAATTGCCTATAATTTCCACCTTTTGTCTATTCCATTTGCACAACAGCATGTGAAATTTATTGTCAATCAGTGTTGCTTCCTAAGTGGACAGTTTGATTTCACAGAAGTGTGATTGACTTGGAGTTACATTGTGTTATTTAAGTGTTCCCTTTATTTTTTGAGCAGTGTATATATATATATATATATATATATATATATATATATAAAAATAATAATAATAATAATTACAATATGATAACATGCATATTGAGGGATTTTGTAAAAACTACCCTTAGGTTTTACTGTTAAAACATTTCTCCCCTTACTATCCTACAAAATAAGTTGTTAGTGAGGAAATGAAGAGCAGACACTGTCTGGGTGTTGGCTCTCACTGACCCACAAAAAGGAAAAACAATACTAGATGCAGTGTTGACATACCTTTGACGGCAGAGCGGGAGGACAAATGAGGGCAGAGCATTTCAATGTTGAGTGGAGTTTGTTTTGAGTCAGCATGGTTGGAAGCCTCACAGCTGTAGGTGTCAGCGTTTATTTTGTTAAACTCCAGAGGGAGAGAGAGATTAGTGAGAAGGTCAGGGCTGCTGGTCTGGTTGAATATCTCCTCTCCTCTGTACCAGGACAAGATTACCTCTCTCCCGTTCTTCACAGTGCACACCAATGAACAGCTCACTTTTTCAAATGGACTGTCCACTGAGCGACTGATTTGAGGAGCAGACACTGAGGCTGGGAAAGCAGAATGATTAGGCAGTGACTCAATGACAAACAGAGATTTAAACTAATGTGTTATAGTAAAAACGTAGATATCATAAATGAAATCCACACATATATGAAGAAGTGGGCTACTTCTTTTGCAAACATGTGGCAGACTCAGATCAGCCATGGTAAATGTTAGTTTAAAAACAAGTAACTAAATACAAAGGTCTTTCTTGATCTTCATTGAAACAACTCTGGGTAACAGACTAAAGGGGAGAATGGAAAAAAGGGAAGTAAAAACAGAAGTCAGACACGCACCATAGACAGTTAGATTTACAATCTTAGATGAACTCTGTGTATCGATGATAAGTATTTTATAAAGTCCAGAGTCGTTGATGGTGAGGTTTCTGATGGTGAGAGATCCAGTCTGAGTATCCAGCTTCAGTCTGTCTTTGAACTTCCTACTATAGTCCGTTTTAATTACACCAGCATTCAGCAGAGCTATGTTATCAAATGAATCTGAACGATTCAATGGGAAAGACCATGCTATAATAATGCCGCTACGTAGTTCAGTAAGTCCAGTCGGTAAAGTTACTTTCCTTCCCTCTCTTCCCGTCACATTTACAGCATCAATCAGATCTGAAAGGAAGAAATAAAACATTGGCTAAGGGCAGTAGCTACATCAATACAAGACATTAACAGGACTAAATCCTGTAGGTGATCCCTGATCCAAGCCAAGCACATGATAGACTAGCCTTCATTTATTTATACTTTTACAGTATGTAGTGACCTACAGTACGTTCATTTTTGTTTGTATTGTCTTTGTATTATTATTATTTTATAATCCTTTGAGTTGTAGTTATGGCTACTAGGTGTAGCCTACACTTTAGTTCACATTTCTAACTCGTGAACACTAAATACGACTATTTTGACCTTTATTTAACCCAGAGCTGCCAACGCGCGTGAGACACACATTCATTTCACCCTCTTCATTAGCTTCCACGGCACACCTCTTACAGGGCTGACAACTTTTGAAAAAAGCTTGGAGTGCGGTCTGCTATGTGAATTTTATTGCCCCCTGGCTCAATCCCTAGACATGGGACTGAGGGTCCCCCTCTCCCCCTCCAGGGAGATTTGACTGTTTTAAAGCAAATTTACAGCAATTCTACGTATTTTGACATGGCTTAGGTCTATGAAGGTCAAAGTGGAAAAAGTTGTATTCAGGATGCTTCGAACATTAAATGAACACTCAAAATTCAACAACTTTGTTACTTTGAGATTTTGGGGGGATGAAATGTAAAGTATGCTAATATTTGTTTGGTGGATTGACATTTTATTCAGACAGTAATGAAATGAGATAAGGAGACGGGCAAATGCTAGAAACAGTGGGAAGGTTGGATGTATCCTTGTTCTCAGGTGGAAAGTTATATGATACACGTGCCGGATAGTGTTACCACTACACCAAGGCTCTGAACAATTAATGTTATTGGTTGATGGCAGTGGGTAACCAAATCATAGATTGCAGTCTGCTTGTCCATAGACTGCTTTCGAGGTAAGGACACAAACATTGTGTATTTTGTAATTTGGGTGAACTATCTATTTAAAATAGGGCTGGAAGTAAATACTGCTTGCTCTCCAGGAGGGTTGCCCCCCCTGGTCTTTTTCCCAAGTGCTGGGTGTTTGAAAATGTTGTTGTTAAAAAACTCAAAATCACCCAACCTTCAAGAAAAATCAAATTAATATCAATATTCAGGTGGTTTATGTTTACTAGTTGAAGATCCTTGCCATCATCTTACTCTACACAGACAAAATATAATGTGTTTATGAGTTGTGCCCCCCTACCATCTCTGCCTCATAACCTCTGCACAATACAAACATTTGAAAATGATTTTTGATTCCTGGAGCCTTTATTATCTTATGCTTATTTGAATTATTCAAAACTGTCCATGAATGGCTGCAAAAATACATGGCCTCATGTAAGTCATTTTCAAAGACACAAGTAGGCATATCAGATTTCAAATATATGATTACAGTGGCAAAATTGTGAAGAAGTCGAATAATCAAATACGTGTGGGGAATAGTTAAACGCAGTAATGAGCCTATCTTTTTGCCCATTGTGAAGAATGAGAATTGTTCCACTGATCAGACTAAATAAAGTAAATAGCTAATTCAATCTCCTGAAGAATAGATGACACATCTGCCCCTGCATCCTAACCAATTATGTTTCTAGTTATTGTCGCCCCTCTAGAATACAATTTACACTTTTGGGTTCACAATCTGTTTGACAAAATTATTTTCATAGTTACAAATCAGGCCACCCTACCAAACTTCCCTGTATAAAACCTATTGTAGTGTAGGTCTGTCTTTCTGCTGCCATTTCGTTTGTCTATCAGCAAGAACACTACTGTTATTCTCCACACATATTTGATTATTCCACTTCTTCACAATTTTGCCACTGTAATCACATATTTGAAATCTGATATGCCTACTTGCGTCTTTGAAAAGGAATTACATGAGGATATGTTATCCATTCATGGACAGTTTTGAATAAGTCGTACAAATAAGAAGAGGGTGAACATCAACAAAGACCTCTCTCTCTTACAATCATCTCCGCTGTGTACAATGACAAGGGCCCGTATGAGTGTGTCTGTCATAATCGGACTGTTGCAGATGTAAAGCTAGATGTTCTGGGTAAGTTGAACAGGGCATGATGAAACTTTACATTTTGAATGTTGACTGGGTACAAGAACTATGACTACTTTACTCAGGGATAGATTTGAAGAGTTTACCTCCAAAACACTATATCCACCAGTTTTTTTTCATAAGAAATGAATGGTTATGTTTTTTTTTTTGTCCATTGATGTGTATACATTTTTTGTTGTTGTTGCAAAATGCTACATATCCATTTTTTTTAGCTGGAATAGAACGTGCGTATCCTGTATATTTGACAGTGATATGTGATTTGTTTCTTAGATCTGTCTTTATGTAGTGTTGTGGTGTCTCTCTTGTCGTGATGTGTGTTTTGTCCTATGTTTGTATTTTATTTTTTATCCCAGCCCCCGTCCCCGCAGGAGGCCTTTTGCCTTTTGGTAGGCCGTCTTAGTAAATACGAATTGGTTATTAATAACTGACTTGCCTAGTTAAATAAAGGTTAAATTAAAAAAAACGATATAAGCATTGGCTATTAAATGCTCCAGGAATCAAGTATATAATTTTGGACATTTTAGTATTGTGCACATGCTAGGCAGAGATGGTACGATGACTCATAAACACATTATATTTTGTCTGTGTAGAGTAAGATGATGGCAAGGATCTTCAACTAGTAGGCATAAACCACCTGAATATTGATATTCATTAGATTTTCCATGAAGGTTGGGTGATTTTGAGAAATCAATTGTTATAAAAAGAACATTTTCAAACACACAGCACTTCAGAGGAGGACCACCCAGCAAGCAGGATTTTCTTCCAGCCCTATTTTAAAGAGATAGTCCACCCAAATTACAAAATGTTTGTGGAGTTACCTTGAAAGCAGTCTATGGATAAGGAGACTGTAATCTATGATTTGGTTCCCCACTGCATCAACCATGGATATTAAAAATGTACTTTATATCTCATAGTAACAAACGTGTCAAAATTTGAGTGTTAATTTAATGTTCAAAGCATCCTGAAAACAGCTGACCTGTGTTTATTATTTATTTATTTTTTACCCTGGTCATATGCCTAACTCATGTCAAACACGTAGAATTCCAGGAAATGAGCTTTAAAAAAGTACAATTATCGTCTAGGGGTTGTGCCAGGGGGGCAATAAATTTCACATTGCAAATCTCACTAAGCTTTCTTTTTTTAATTTGAATTTTATTTAACCTTTATTTAACTAGGCAAGTCATTTTAGAGCAAATTATTATTTACAGTGATGGCCTACATTGGCCAAAACCGGCCAATTGTGCACCACCCTATGGGACTCCCAATCACGGGCAGTTGTGATACAGCCTGGATTTGAACCAGGGTGTCTGTAGTGACACCTCACACACTGATGCAATGTCTTAGACTGCTTCATCACTCTGGAGCCCAAAAGTTGGCAGCCCGGATTTAACCAGTAAGTCATCGAACACATTTTCTCTTTTACAATAAGGACATGACCAAAAAGCGATTGTGAAATTATAAAACAAAAAAATCTGCAGCCTTTTCCGCATAGCACTTTGCAATAATATAGCATATTCACATAAATTACACGAGTCATGTAACACGATAGTAGCCTACTTTTGGAATTGACTCTCAGTTTGACAAGGCAGACTTACCACTTTTGAGAAAGAGTAATATCCAGAGAACAAATCTTATCATTTTTCTTTTCAATAGGGTGCTCAGATTAAGTATAATTCACTCTACGTTCTCCCACCCATTGCGCCACATGCCCGTCTCTCTCTGTCTCTGTCTGTCTGTTTCTCTCTCTCTCACACACACACATTGGGTGTAATAGAGACGGGGCGTCTCTATTACTCTTTCTCTCTTTCACACATTTTGTGCTCTGTCTCTCTCTCTCTCTCCATCAGACAAACATGTCAGAGCAAGTGGGGAGTTTCCCTTTTTGTCATTTAAATTCAAAGGACTTTATTGGCATGGGAAACATATATGTTTACGTTGCCAAAGCAAGCGAAATAGATAAATAAAGTGAAAAATAAAAAATAAACCGTAAACATTACACTCACAAAAGTTCAAAGGGAATAGAGACCTTTAAAAGGTCATATTATTGCTATACACAATGTTGTAACAATGTGCAAATAGTTCAAGTACAAACATAAACACGGGTTGTCTTCACAACAATGTTTGTTCTTCACAATCTTGCTGCTGTGATGGCACACTGTACTATTTCAACCAATAGACACGTGAGTTTCTCAAAATTGGATTTGTTTAGAATTCTCTGTGGGTCTGTTTAATCTGAGGGACATGTGTGTCTCTAATATGGGCATACATTTGGCAGGAGGTTAGGAAGTGCAGCTCAGTTTCCACCAAATTGTGTGAGCAATGTGCACATAGCCTGTCTTCTCTTGAGAGCCAGGTCTATACTCAGAGCCATATCCCATTAATGCTTAGAGAAGATCTTATATCAAGTGTTATTGAAGTGTTGTGGTTGCAGGTTCACTTGGCACATCTAAAGCCTTTTCTTTTGGGGTGTTGCTATAAGCCACCAAGTGCTAATAGTCAGTATCTAAATAATATGTGTGAAATGCTTGATAGTCTATGTGATGTAAACAGAGAGGTCTACCTTCTTGGGGACCTGAATATAGACTGGTTTTCATCAAGCTGTCCGCTCAAGAGGAAGTTTCTCACTGTAACCAGTGCCTGTAATCTGATTCAGGATATTAATCAACCTACCAGGGTGTTTACAAACACTACAGGAACAAGATCATCCACATGTATCGATCACATTGTTGAATAAAGGGAAAAAAATAAATACATATCAAATTGGATGCAGTGATCACAATATAGTGGCTATATCCATGAAAGCCTAAGTTCCAATAGCTGGGCCTGTAATGGTGTATAATAATAAGAGATTATACAAAAGATTTTGTGGTGTGGATGATGTTAAAAATATATCTTGGTCTGATTAGATTAATAAGGAGCATCCAGATGCTGCACTTGATACATTTATGAAATTGCTTCTTCCAATTATTGATAAACATGCACCTGTTAAGAAACTGACTGTTAGAACTGTTAAGGCTCCATGGATTGATGAGGAATGGAAAAACTGTATGATTGAAAGAAATGTGGCAAAAAGAGTGGCTAATAAGTCTGGCTGCACAGCTGACTTGCTTCAAATTGAGAAATTATGTGACTAAACTCAACAAAAACAAGAAGAAACTGTATTGTGAAGCCAAGATTAACAATATAAAGAATGATGGAAAAATACTTTGGACTACTTCAAAATAAATGATGCTCAGAAAGACAAATTAAACTCCATCTTTCATCGAATCAGATGGTTTATTCCTCACAAAACCATTTGCTGTTGGCAGTTATTTGAATGATTACCTTGTTGGCAAAGTGAGATAACTTAGGTAGGAAATACCAACAACAAAGAGTGAGCCATCATATTCATGCATAAAAAAAACTAATGATGAAAGAAAAGCATTCCAAGTTAGAATTTTGTGAAGTTAGTGTGGGAGAGGTCGGAAAAGTGTTGTTATCAATCAATAATGACAATCCACCTGGCATTGACAACTTAGATGAAAAGCTACTGAGGATGGTTAGGGCCTGGAGAGTAGTCAAAGTAATTATGCTACCCAAGAGTGGTAAATCGGCCTTTAGTCGTAACTTCTGCTTCCAACTCACACTCTCAAACACGTAGATCCCCTGAATGCAGCTCACTTTCCAACTCATTTTCCAGCTCACACTCTCAAACACATAGATCCCCTGAACGCAGTTCACTCTCCAGATCCCAATCACCTGATTTCTGATCACCTGTTCACACACCCGTATGTCATTATCATACACTATTTAGTTCAGTTCTTTGCACCCCATCATTGTGAAGTATTTTTTGTTTTGTGACACACTTCTATTCGGAGCTCTGTTTTTCCCATAATTTACTCCTCCCGTGTATGATAGTTTTTGCCTGCCTCACTAACGATGCCTTTTGCCTATTCCCCGCCTGTACTTTAGCCTATCGGATTTCCTGTTATCAACCTATTGCCTGATCTCCCGGACGACATTACTAGCCTTTTCCCTGCCTGTACTCTTGCCTTTTTGGATCCCCTGTGTATGACCTTCTGACTTATCAGCTTGCTGCCAGCTCTTAGCAAACAGACTTACAGCATGCTTATAGTAAAGGGCACTCTCATGTACTGCACTGACACACATGACTAATGATTGATTGAAATAAATTGATAATAAGAAGATTGTGGGAGCTGTACTGTTAGATTTCAGTGCAGCCTTTGATATTTTTGACCATAACCTGTTGTTGAAAAAACGTGTTATGGCTTTTACAACCTCTGACATATTGTGGATTCAGAGCAATCTATCTAATGGAATGGCTTCTCTATTGTCAAACATGTAAAGTGTGGTATACCGCAGGGCAGCTCCCTAGGCCCTCTACTTTTTATATTTTTACCAATGACCTGCCACCTTCATTAACCTTTCACGAACCTCAACCCCATATCCGGAATCACCCCCCCCCCCCCCCCACACTGATTAGCATCGCTAGCATAGCGTCACAATTAAAGAGTAGCATCTAAATATCATTAAATCACAAGTCCATGACACCAAATGAAAGATACAGATCTTGTGAATAAAGCCACCATTTCAGATTTTTTAAATGTTTTACAGGGAAGACAAAATATGTAAATCTATTAGCTAACCACGTTAGCAAAATACACCACTTTTCTAACTCCATCAGTTTCTTACTCCATCAGGTGCTATCACCAATTCGGCCAAATAAAGATATTGATAGCCACTAACCAAGAAAAAACCTCATCAGATGACAGTCTGATAACATATTTATTGTATAGGATAGGCTTTGTTAGAAAAATGTGCATATTTCAGGTATAAATCATAGTTTACAATTGCACCCACCATCACAACTCGACTAGAATAAATACAGAGAGCAACGTGTATTACCTAATTACTAATCATAAAACATTTCTTAAAAATATACAGCTCACAGCAATGGAAAGACACAGATCTTGTGAATTCAGACAATATTTCAGATGTTTTAAGTGTTTTACAGCGAAAACACAATAAATCGTTATATTAGCATACCACATGTGCAAACGTTACCAGAGCATTGATTCAAGCCAAAGAGAGCGATAACGTAATCATCGCCAAAATATATAAATTTTTTCACTAACCTTCTCAGAATTCTTCCGATGACACTCCTGTAACATCATATTACAACATACATATAGAGTTTGTTCGAAAATGTGCATATTTAGCCACAAAAAAAACGTGGTTATACAATGACAATACTAGCAAAATTAGCATGAAAATGTCGGGCGCCATATTTGACAGTGATCTTGTCTCATGAAAAACTATTCATAAACTTGACAAAAAAAATATAAGTTGGACAGCTATCGAAAGACAAATGAGTTCTTAATGCAATCGCTGAATTACATTTCTAAAATTATCCTTACTGTGCAATACAGGGTTCGCTAAGCGAAGCTATACCAAAGAAAATGGCGGAATATGCGTTTAACATTTTTCGACAGAACAACGATTTATCATCTTAAATATTTCCTACTATGAGGTGATCTTCCATCAGAATCTTGGGCAATGTATCCTTTCTTGGGTCTAATCTTCTTTTGGTCGAAAGATGTCCTCTTGTCCGTCGAAATGCCCACTAACGTTCGACCGGGACCCCGAGACGTGCCCGGCGCTTCAAAGTGCAACACAAAGCAATGCCTCAAAATCGCTCTAAACGGATATAAATTGCTATAAAACGGTTTAAATTAATTACCTTATGATGTTTTTAACACCTATAACGAGTAAAAACATGACCGGCGATATATAAGTGGCTAAACCAAAGCTTGGAAAGAGAGCCAGTCCGACGTCCTTCGTGCGTCAGGCGCAGCAGGAAAAGAAAGCCACTTCCGCCTTGTGCTCTTTTATACAGGCCCTGATTGCGCAATCGACTCCATTCGAATTGTCACCTCTTACTGACATCTAGAGGAAGGCGTGGGCAGTGTTTGTATCCTCATAGGATTTACAGGGACTTTAAAACTGGCCTGGGACCAGAGGCCAAGATTTCTGAAATCTCACTCCATATCAGGAAAAGTGCTGTAGAATGAGTTCTGTTCCACTCAGAGACATAATTCAAACGGCTATAGAAACTAGAGAGTGTTTTCTATCCAATAATAACAATAATATGCATATTGTACGAGCAAGAATTGAGTACTAGGCAGTTTAATCTGTAGAGCAAATTATGCTAATGCGAAACAGCACCCCCTATAGTGGCAAGAAGTTTAAACAAAGCATATGTGTCCATGTATGCTGATGATTCAACCATATTCTCATCAGCAACCACAACTAATGAAGTGACTGAAACCCTTAACAAAGAGTTGCAGTCTGTTTTGGAATTGGTGTCCTGTAATAAACTGGTCCTGAACATCTCTAAAACTAAGAGCATTGTATTAGGTACAAATCATTCAATAAATTCTAGACCTCAGCTGAATCTGGTAATTAATGGTGTGGCTTTTGAACAAGTTAGGTAGACTAAATTACTTGCCGTTACGTCAGATTGTAAACTGTCATGGTCAAAACATATACAGTGCATTTGGAAAGTATTCAGACCACTTGACTTTTCCACATTTTGTTATGTTACAGCTGTCGTGTTTCTGACTTCTTTAATGTGAGATGACACATTAATTATTTGATTAAATTAATCTTGAAATAACTACTCATTAGGAATCCGGGGCATCATGGAAGTATTAGTTTATATAGAGCAGCTATCTCCCGAATCCACTCTTAAAGATCTGAAGATCTTTTATATCAATAGCAGTCAATCAGTAATTCTTTTTTTAACCTAATATCAGTCTCATCTGAACGTTGTAAAATTCCTGGTTGTCTGCACCAACCCAGCCTTTACTTATGAATCATCCATACAGAAATTGGCTTAATTATTTATTTTCTAACTAATTAAACAATTACAGACTGTGCAATACATAATAACATTATACAGTAAATACCGTCCCTAGTGGACTAAATAAAAACAGTTTGGTTATAACACAATAGATTCTGAGAGAAGAGAAGGGGGTTTTGGAAGGAAGACTAAGGAACATGGGTCTCTATTGGACCTGGGAGGCTATTCTCACATAAATCCATATGCCACCAACGATCGCTCATTCGGAAAAGCAATGCATTGTATTTACGTGAAGCTGGCTTCGATAGTTGAGCTGGTGATGTGAGGCTCTGGTTTGCACAGTCAATGTTGCCATTGTACTTTGTAGATTCTTCTGGGTTGTTGTGCGAGAGGTTCAAGTGGTCTGAGAGGTACATCTCTCTCTGGAGATGCTTCCTTGTCGGGTCAGTGTTCTCGTACTAGATTTGCGCATATGTTCAGCTGCAGTCAGATATATGCTAGTTTAGTATGCACTTCTTCTTTAGGGGATCAATAGTTCAGAGTTCATACCCCTTCACGTGTGGAACAAGCTCTCTTGTTTCCTGGCCTGTAGAGTTGAAATTAGCCCTTTTCAACATGGAGGACAAGTCCTCCCGTTATTTGGAGCTGAGGTGACTTTGGGTCACGGGGATTTTATTGAAATGTAGAAAAGTGGTTGGTTCATCATTTCCAACCAATGTCTATTCACTTGGGCGTGGCTACTGACTTATTTGAACTTCACAGGGAAGACAATTCTCTCAATTTAATGGTTAACATCACATTACATAATTTTGCAAATAGTTTCATCTTTACTCATTTATTTATACAATAATTTCATGCAAGCCTCATAACTGAGGAACCTGTATAAACAGAGTTAGGGTAATGTGGCTGTATTGTCTTTCATGAGGTCACAACATGAAACAAAAATGACTAGGTTGTAGCTAGCTTCTCCACCTTTGTTGTACTGTGACCCTCTCTCTCCCATACTTCATGGTCAGGGAGACAAGAGTCTCTTCAAGGAATTTACGATGTGGTTGTAAAGTCGTAAAACTGCCCCCCCCCCTTCCTAACAGGAGAGGGGGGATTGTTCACATCTTTGCTAGCCAATTCTTTGAAAGGGCTAGCGTCATGACACAGCCTTATTCTAAAATTGCTTAAATAATTTTTCCCCTCATAAATCTACACATAATACCCCATAATGACAAAGCACAAACAGATTTATAGATTTTTTCTCAAATGCATTACACATCAAAAACTGAAACATCACATAAATATTCAGACCATTTACTCAGTGCTTTATTGAAGCACATTTTGGCAGTAATTACAGCCTCAAGTCTTCTTCAGTATGACTCTACAAGCTAAGCACACCTGTATTTTCGGATGTTTCTCCCATTCTACACTGCAGATCCTCTCAAGCTCTGTCAGGTTGGCTGGGGAGCGTTGCTACACAGCTATTTTCAGGTCTATCCAGACAAGTTTGACTGGGTTCAAGTCCGGGCTCTGGTTGGGCTACTCAGTGACATTCAGAGACTTGTGCCAAAGCCACCTCAGTGTTGTGTTGGCTGTGTGCTTAGGGTCATTGTCCTTTTGGAAGATCAACCTTTGCCCAGGTCTGAGGTCCTGAGCGCTTTGGATCAGATTTTCATCAAGGATCTTTCTGTGCTTTGCTCCATTCAACTTTCCCTTGATCCTGACTAGTCTCCCAGACTGCCGCTGAAAAAAATCCCCACAGCATTATGCTGCCATCACCATGCTTCACCGTAGGGATGGTGTCAGGTTTCCTCCAGACGTGACACTTGGCATTCAGGCCAACGAGTTCAATCTTGTTTCATCAGGCCAGAGAATCTTATTCCTCATGACCAGACAGTCTATAGGTGGCTTTTAGCAAACTCCACGCAGGCCTTTTACTGAGGCCTGGCTTCCGTCTGGCCACTTTACCATAAAGGCCTGATTGGCGGAGTGCTGCAGAGATGGTTGTCCTTCTGGAAGGTTCTATCATCTCCACAGAGGAACTCTGGAGCTCTATCAGAGTGACAATCGGGTTCTTGGTCACTTTCCTGACCAAGGCCCTTCTCTCCCGATTGCTCAGGTTGACCGGGCAGCCAGCTCTAGGAAGAGTCTTGCTGGTTCCAAACTTCTTCTATTTAAGAATGATGAAGGCCACTGTGTTCTTGGGGACCTTCGATGCTGCAGATCTGTGCCTCGACACAATCCTGTCTCGGGGATCTACGGACAATTCCTTCGACATCATTGCTTGGTTTTTGCTCTGACATGCACTGTCAACTCTGGGACCTTATATAGACAGGTGTGTGCCTTTCCAAATCATGTCCAATCAATTGAATTTACCACAGGTGGACTCCAGCAAAAAAAGAAACGTCCTCTCACTGTCAATTGTATTCATTTTCAGCAAAGTTAACATGTGTAAATATTTGCATGAACATAACAAGATTCAACAACTGAGGCATAAACTGAACAAGTTCCACAGACATGTGACTAACGTAAATAGAATAATGTGTCCCTGAACAAAGGGGGGTCAAAATCAAAAGTAACAGTCAATGCAGCTGGTGACAACACCAGATACTAATTACTGGAGTGCATCTCCCCCTCATGGACTGCACCAGATTTGCCAGTTCTTGCTGCAAGTTCCAGGACATTTCTGGGGGGAATGGCCCTAGCTCTCACCCTCCGATCCAACAGGTCCCAGATCCGGGGTTTTCGCTGGCCATGGCAGAACACTGACATTACTGTCTTGCAGGAAATCATGCACAGCTTGCTTAGGGGACTGTTCTCCAGGTTAATCTCTCTGTAGGTGATGGCTTTTTTATGGAAGGTTTGGGAATTGCCTCCTTTTAGGTGGTTATAGAATTTAACGGCTCATTTATGGATTTGGTTATTTAGCAGGTATCGGCCTAATTCTGCTCTGCATGCATTATTTTGTGTTTTACGCTGTACACGGGATATTTTGAGTGTTTGTCACATTTGATGAATTCTTGGTTCGTGAGTGGATCCCAAACCTCACAATCACAAAGGGCAATGGCTTCTATAACTGAATCAAGTATTTTTTAGCCAGATCCTAATTGGTATGTCGAATTTTATGTTCCTTTTGATGGCGTAGAAGGCCCTTCTTGCCTTGTCTCTCAGATTGTTCACCGCTTAGCTGTGGCGCTGCTGTTTAGGTCTATCAACCGGTCTGTCTCCCAAATATGTCCCACATGCAACAATGTCAGCATACAGTAAGTAATACAGTCCGTGCTAGAAAACAACAAAGTAGCCAGGGGGTAACACGTCTATATCAAGGCTCTATTCAAACAAAATCAGCTAATGGCATTAAACAGGTCCGTTGACTACAGGGTTACTAGGTCTAGTATACATTTCTAGTCCAATGACTACTCAAAACCTTCCCATAAGGCCTGAGTAGTAGTCAGAAATAAGTTTTTCGCAGCAATAGAGTTGCCAAAATAGAAAATTAACTATTTTTCCCATTACGTTATTGAAAGAATGAAGCAATAATCTCGACTTAACCTGTTGAGGATGGGGGCGCTGTTGTGACTATTTATGCTAATCGTGTAATTTTTGAAACAGCTTCCCACAAAATCCTTGATCGAACAATATGCATATTATTATTATTATTGGATAGAAAACAGTCTATAGTTTCTATAGGTAAGTCGCTCTGGATAAGAGCGTCTGCTAAATGACTTAAATGTAAATGTAAATGTATAGGAGTTGAAATTTTGTCTCTAAGTGGAACAGAGCCCATTCTACAGCAATTTCCCTGACATGGAGTCAGATTTCAGAAATTTTGGCCCCTGATCTGGAGTCAGTTAAAAGGGCACTGTTATTGCTATGAGTAAACGGACACTGCTTACGTCTTCCCCTGGGTGCCTTTACGTGATGACGATTTGAATGGGGTCGATTGCGCGTTCACAGGCACTACAAATTGAAAAACCCTGTAGCTAGGAACTCTTTTCTTGCTGCGTAATGCGCCTGGAGGACATCGACCCGCGCCTGTTCCAAGCATTAGTGGAGGGAGTAATATTACTCGGGTCATGTTTCTACTCGTTATGGGAGTTAAAAACATCATAAGGTAGTTAATTTAAAGCGTTTTATAGCAATTTATATCCGTTTAGTGCGATTTTGGGACATTTATTTCTGAAACGCTGTGAATTGCTGGGCACGCTTCCAGTTCATCCCGAACGCAGTTGGCATTTCCACATGGCAAGAGGACAGCTTTCCACCAAAAGACGATTACTCCCAAGAAAGGATCCTTTGCCCAAGATACTGATGGAAGAACAGCTCAAAGTAGGACATTTTTATTATGATAAATCGTGTTTCTGTCGAAAAATGTTAGTGGCTTAGGACGCCATGTTTTTTGACGTAGCTTCGCTTGGCGCAAACTGTATTGAAAAGTAAGGATAAATAAAAAAATGTAATTCCGCGATTGTATTAAGAATTAAATTGTCTATCAATCCCTGTCCACCCTATATTTTTTAGTCACGTTTATGAGTATTTATGTATAAGAGTAGATCACTGTCTAAGTGGCGCACGGACATTTTCTCACCAGCTTGGCTACATTTCACATTGTCTAACCATGATTTTGGTGGCTGAATATAAACATTTTCGATCAAACTCTATATGGATTGTGTAATATGATGTTACAGGAGTGTCATCTGAAGAATTCTGAGAAGGTTAGTGAAAAAATTAATATATTTTGGCGATGTTGACTTTTATCGCTCACTTTGGCTAGAATCAATGCTGGGCTGCTATGTGCTATATGCTATGCTAATATAACGATTTATTGTGTTTTCGCTGTAAGACACTTAGAAAATCTGAAATATTGTCTGTATTCACAGGATCTGTGTCTTTCGATTAGTGTATGCTGTGTATTTTTACGAAATGTTTGATGATTAGTAAGTAGGTAAACACGTTGCTCAATGTAGTTTTTCAATTCCATTTGTGACGGTGGGTGCAATTGTAACCTATGCCATCTACCTGAAATATGCACTTTTTTCTAACAAAACCTATCCCATACCATAAATATGTTATCAGACTGTCATCTGATGAGTTTTTTTCTTGGTTAGGGGCTATAAATATCTTAGTTTAGCCGAATTGGTGATAGCTACTGGTGTTGGTGGACAAATAAAAGATGGTGGATTATGCGTGTGTTTTTAGGTTATAGATGTACATCTTTACATATTGTGTCTTCCCTGTAAAACATTTTAAACATCGGACATGTTGGCTGGATTCACAAGATCTGTGTCTTTCATTAGCTGTATTGGACTTTAATGTGTGAAAGTTAAATATTTAAAAAAAATATTTTTTTTGAATTTCGCGGCTCTGCCTTTTCAGTGGGGGGGGGGGGGTGGGGGGAGTGCCGCTAGCAGCACCCTCATCCTAGACAGGTTAACTTCTAATGACCTAAGTGTCACGTTCCTGACCTGTTTTCTGTTGTTTTTGTATGTGTTTAGTTGGTCAGGGTGTGAGTTGGGGTGGGCATTCTATGTTATGTGTTTCTATGTTGGGTTTAATGTGTTGCCTGATATGGTTCTCAGAGGCAGGTGTTTGACGTTTCCTCTGATTGAGAACCATATTAAGGTAGGCTGTTCTCACTGTTTGTGGGTGGGTGATTGTTCCTGTGTCTGTGTCTACCACACGGGACTGTTTCATTTGTTTGTTCGTTTGGGTAGTCTGTTCCTGTTTCATGCGTTCTTCGTGTTTATGTAAGTTCTTATGTTCAGGTCAGTCTACGTCGTTTGTTATTTTGTAATCAATTCAAGTGTTCTTCGTGTTTCGTGTTTCATTTAATAAATTCATTATGTATTCATCACCCGCTGCGCCTTGGTCCGCTCATTCACCACAAGACGACCGTTACACTAAGAAGCAAAATTCAGTCTTCCATCAAAATAACATTTATTGTGAGCTAATGTGACTAATTTGAATATGTCTCAAGGGAAAAATATATTTTGCCCTGATTAAACTTAGGCTCTTTCTGGTAATTGTGCCTTGATTATGTACCAGATGTTTAAGACTATAAACCATTATAAATTGGCTATTTGGGAGATTAAATTGTCATTTCAATAGACATAGGCTAGGCCTACTGACTTAAATCTGGGTTTATGTTTGTAAATCAACTTTGCCATAGTTTGGTTTGCTAGCTGCAGGTAGCCTATAGCTCCTTATAGGCCTACATATAATGTCAGATAGTCTACACAGTAGCTAGGCAAGATGTAAAATTAGGGATTTAGCAGCTTTATTAGTTTAAGTTCACATATTCAGCATGAATAGCGAGGCTATTTCGTGGTAAGAATTACTTGTGTTGCCCAATATCCTGCTGGAATAGGCTACTGAGGATGGGGTCGCATTATTTTTATGTTTTTACCTGTAGTCTAATCTGACTGACTGTTACCTTCAATCTAATACATTCTAACAGCAACAGCTGTTGATATAGAACTGTGACCAATTTCATTAACTAAACATGCCCACTAATAATTGCATAATAGCGCAAGGCCACAACGACAATAAACTGAAGTTATAGGGTATGTTTTTAAAACCGTTTGCCAGCCAATTGATGGCCAACAGATGCAAATGTATCATTCTCCACATTTAATGTCAGTTTTATTGTGGACCTTTCCCTAAAACAGAAGCACGCGAGGGAGTTCTATAATGTACATTTCAAATTTCCACTCACACAGCACTCAACCCAAGAACTGAGCAAGCGTAAAACCCTTCGCCTGATATGATTTTCCACAAGCAAAGTCGACATTAGAATGCAGTTTGGTGGCACAGTGGTCTGTGCCACCAGTGACTCTGGGTTCGATCCCAGGCTCTGTCCCAGCCGGCAGCTACCGGGAGGTCCATGGGGCGACGCACAATTGGCCCAGCGTCGTCCGGGTTAGGGAGAGTTTGGCCGGTAGGGATATCCTTGTCTCATCGCGCACTAGCGACTCCTGTGGCGGGCCGGGCGCAGTACACGCTGACCAGGTCGCCAGGTGCACGGTGTTTCCTCCGACACATTGGTGCGGCTGGCTTCCGGGTTGGATGCGCGCTGTGTTAAGAAGCAGTGCGGCGTGGTTGGGTTGTGTTTCGGAGGATGCATGGCTTTCGACCTTCGTCTCTCCCGAGCCCGTATGGGAGTTGTAGCGATGAGACAAGATAGTAACTGCTAACAATTGGATACCATGAATTTGGGGAGAAAAAGGGGGTAAAATAGGGCCTTCCTCTGACACCGCCTGGGGTAGAGGTCCTGGATGGCAGGCAACCTAGCCCCAGTGATGTACTGGGCCGTACGCACTACACTCTGTAGTGCATTGCGGTCGGAGGCCGAGCAAAAAATTGTTTCCAGTAGTACAGTTGCAGTGACCAACGCTCTGGTTAACATGAAAACGGCCTTACCAGCTCTTCTAGGGCAGAGTGTCCAGTGTGCACTGGCCCGAACGTCCAGTGTGCGCTCCGAGAGCAAAACCGTTTGAATTTACAAACTGACAATCTGACACGTTGTACAGCGCCATATTTTCTGCTCCATCCTAACGGAAACCCAGAAGGGTTTTTCATGGAATAGAAACACCATAATATTAATCAAATTATTTAAGCAAGTACCAGTCAAAAGTTTGGACACACCTACTCATTCCAGGATTTTTCTTTATTTTTACTATTTTCTACATTGTATAATAAGAGTGAAGACATCACAGCTATGAAATAACATCGGTCTCCAGCGTGCCCCGCATTCTGTAGTACAGACATAGCCTGCTCTCTCATGAAAGGAATTAGGCACTTTCCCATGCTTAGTACAGTATGTATTGTAGATTGCACAGTAGCCTAATAAACAAAGAAACACATTTCATTAATAAAATAATGATAAAATATACTCTTTCAAATTGCAGATCTTGATTTAGTTATGGATCCACGCCAAAAAGACTGCAAGCACAGACACAGTTAGTACACATAGTAACAAATTACTCCTAAGTGTTGCAGAACCTTTCCTGAAGGTGAGCATCTGTGTATCTCTGTCAGTTAGTCACACCATCCCTAGCCATATATTTACTTTCCTTTATTTGTACTTCATCTAAAGAGTGCAAGTTGACATTCACTATGCAGCCCTCATGGCTACAACTGTAGGCTTTAGCTCTGTGCCAGTGGGTTAATGAGGTCTTGAGTTTCACATCCCACCTGAGTTTGATACCCAGGCTGACGTCATTGCAACCAGTTTTGCCTACATGATATGGTTGGGTTACACAATGAGATACCACACAGAACATATAGTATACAATACTGCCTTTGATCTTCACATTGTCTTTTACAGTAGTTTCAAAGCCTGTGGACATTTAAAGCTTGGCTTTTTGGTTCCTCCAACTGGATTTAGGAATGGTTCTAGATCTGTGTTGTGTTGACTATTGAGTTAACTGCTGCACAACAACGAGAGTAGACAAGAGAGTGTCAAACATATCTTGTTTCCTTTTTCCCTCTGGCACAAGTATCTAATAATGAAACATCTGATAAAAAAAAAAACTTTAACTTTTTGTTGCTTTCCTACCCCTTTTCTCTCCCCTCTCTGTCCCTTTTTCTCTGTCCCTCTCCATCCTTCCCTACCTCCCTCCCTCTCCCTGCCGAGGAGGAGTGAAAAGGTATACCAGAACATCAATTGATGACACCCTCCAGTTACATCGCATGGCTGCCTGCAGGGATGTTGACACAGCATAAAGGAGAAAAACTGGTAGTCACTGAGGCCAACATGATAACTCACATCCTGAAGAGGACGGTACGTGCTAAATAGGACGTTGAAACAATATGAAAGTAAAAATAGTCATACAGAAAAACGTGTAGGGGTACAGTTGTGAAAGATATTGTGGGAGAAACAACTGTTGTGCTGATGTTACCATTTCAGGCTTCCTGTGTTGGTCATTCTCACAGTCGTTTGTAGAATCGGGGCCTCAATGACATCCAATGATATGGACCAATTCAATAGCTATGCCTCAGGTTAATAGCAAGAAAATGTCTCTTTTTACATGCCTTTTGTCCCAAATCCCAATGTTTAGGTTAAACCTATGTTTAACCCAAATGGAACCTATGTTTTAATACAATTCACTACCGTGTTTACTATGCTACTGCTCCGCCAAAGCCTATTTTCAGTATTGACTGTTCTGTTTTTTAAATGTCAGTTTTAGGTGCCTCCCCTGCCTGTATTTGTTAAAGCTGTTAATTGTTAAGCTTGTCAGTGGTTAGCAGCTGTGTATATTGAAAATAGCAGGTGTTTGAGATAAACCCACACACTCCTTCAAAGCAGTGGTTGTTAGGCTACGTTAGAAACAAAAGGGCCATAGGTTTATTTTTCCTTTCACCATGTAGATTCTGTTGAAATGTTTCTGAGGGGTAGACCTTGATTTGCATTTCGACTCATAGTGATCTTCAGTGACATTTAACTCTTATCGCTTTTTCGCAAAATGCAGACTTGTGATAAAGTGTAGTTCAGGTCTTGCTTTGACAAGAACTCCACCATTTTTCAACCCCATATTCATTACCCCCAGCACCATGATACCAGTGACTACATATGTGAAAATACTCTGAGACACATTCCAAAGAAGATCCTACAAGACATACACACATCACTATTAACTAAGTGATAACTTGTTTAAAGATAACATTTAACATGTATTTAGCTAGCAAGTGCAAGCTAACTAGCTAAATTACCATAAATGTTTAATGCTTTTCGACCTGTCCCCAAGGTAATTGGTTCAGAGTTTGCTTTGATATTTTAACCTGCGTGTCATGATCGCGTTTGGTGTGGGGGGTCATAATACATTTATGAACGATGGCGCACACGCACACAGCCGGCTTGGGTTCTGTGTTAGGTATATATTACATTTCATTTTTTTTTTAAACCTGTTTTGGCTTTGTCATTATGGGGTATTGTGTGTAGATTGATGAGGGGAAATCTAATATATTTTAGAATAAGGCTGTAACGTAACAACATGTGGAAAAAGTCATGGGGTCTGAATACTTTCTGAATGCACTGTATATCCTCATAATGTGTAATTCTTTCAAATTCTACTTATTGAAAGGAATACTAAACTCAAAACTACTATTTGGAAGTATGCCTAATGTGAATACCACATTTGAACACTTTCAATGAATCTAGTTCGAACATGTTTTTGATGTTTGTCACCTTGGCACATGTTGTTGATGATATCAGTCAGAGATGGTGTCTACTCTGCACCCCCATTTTGTTTTCTCTGCATCCCCACCACATCCTATCTGATTTCTGCTTAGAAACCAAGACCCTCATCACACATCTCTATAAACAGTAAAAAACATAATTCATCACACCCCTTCTATCTTAAACTGGGCTTATGAGCAAATGCTCTTGCAGTGAATGTTTCAATTAAGATGCTAATGTTGAGCGTGTTGTTGTTTATTTCACAGCAAGTGGAAGATGATTTGAAGCCTTAACACATCTCTAACATCTCTCATGCCAACCACACCTCACTAACACGTTCCAATTCCGGTCAAGCCCTGCCCATCATTTCCACATGGTGCCAGGCAACACATAAAACACTTTGGAATGGTAAGGCTAATGCTTTTTATTGATCCAATATGGTGTGCTCTGCTAAACCAAGACAGCAAGATAATAAATTCCATATAAGACACTATTAGTAAAATGACAACCATATTGTGCAAATAGTATTCCTGTAGTGACGCAGTCCACGTTGACTTTTTTTTACCTTAATTTAACTATGCAAGTCAGCTAAGAACACATTCTTACTTACAATGTGTAACGCTTGTCGTGGTTGGAAGAAGAGGAGGACCAATGCGCAGCGTGGTAAGTGTCCATATTGTTTTAATACGAATAAATGAACACTGAACAAAAACAATAAACCGACAAACGAACACTCCTGTACAGTGAAACAAAAACCAGCACAGAAAATATAATCACCCACAACACACAATGACAAACAGGCTACCTAAATATGGCTCCCAATCAGAGACAACGACTGACACCTGCCTCTGATTGAGAACCATACTAGGCCAAACACATAGAAATAGAACAAAACATAGAAAAAACAACATAGAATGCCCACCCCAACTCACGCCCTGACCAAACTAAAATAAAGACATAACAAAGGAAATAAGGACAGAACGTGACACAATGACAGCCTAGCTCCCTTGTTCAGGGGCAGAACAGCAGCTTTATACCTTGTTCGCTCTGGGATTCGATCTATCACCCTTTTAGTTACTGGCCCAACACTCTAACCAATAGGCTACCTGCCGCCTCGACTTTGCATACGTTTTATTATATTCTCCTTTGACAGAGAACAGAGGGATGTTTTATCAGGTGAGGTTAGCTACAGTTAAACCTAGTGTGATAAAGGCACAGCAAAACCAAGACGGAGGTGAAAATACACTGTGACCTACTACTCTTAAAGCCTGAGAAAGTCACATCCTGACCTGAAATAGAAATGAGGAGTTGGGGGTAAAGGAGATTGAGAGCATGGTTTGTGGTGTGAGTTGTTTCGGGTAAAAGAAGCTGTACAGTGTTGGAGGAAGGTACCACATCGCTCCTATAAGCAAGTAAGAATGAGAGTGACTGACCCATATAGGCTACTGACTACAGAGAGAACAGACAGAGAAGCGATAACCACATGCTATGGTGAGAAAGAAGCTCATTTCTACACAGCATGCAATCGCGCATGCACACACATACGCACCGACTATACTATGGGGATGATGAAGGGGGTTGACGGAATCCACGTGGGTTGACATGTTCATTTTGATACATGTATATTTGTAGTCTTAATTGAGCAACCATAAGAGTCCCACACTCTCTCTCCATTTGTGGGTTTTGTTATTAGACTAACGTCAGGGGCTTATTCAAAGAACCTTGCAGATAGAACTGTGATGTACAGAAGATCAGAAGTCGTCTGTGTAGGCCTGTATTCTGTAAAACACATTCCTATCAGCTCTGCTTCTGATGATATGTAAATAAAATGACCACACCACGGTCATAGAAAGAGACCTGCAACTCTGATGGTAGCTGCAGAATGCTGGACAACTTTCAAATATACTGTTCTTTACTCCCCTTATAGTGTTGAAAAGATATAGCATCTGACAACTCAAACATTTATATTTCTATAAAGGCAATTTTTTTCCAGTTATTTTCACCCTGCAGTTGTGCACTTTTTTATTCAATTTTCTTCTGAACTGCTTTGTTTTGTCTTGACACATTTACTACTATTTTTCATTCTCTCACAATGGATATTAACATTCAGTATTAACACACAATACCTGGCCTGATCCTGTTTTTTGGGCCTTCAGGCAGTTTACATTCTGTTTATCTATTTGGTCATTCCTTGTCACTTCAGCAAGCCATGACACCCACCATCTCAGATTGTTCTGAAATCATTTCTGTCGTTAGAAACAGATAATATTCGCATTTCTATAAAAACACGTGTTGAGATAGAATTTGATCTCTGAGAAATTAGGCTAATTGATTGTACCTAAATTGACCATTTTAATTCATAGGATTCATTCACATTAATGTAAGCACTCTGTTACATTGCGCCGGATGTCATTCATTTGAAAGAGGACCATCCACGGTGGAATAGAAATGCAATGCCTCCTTGTGGTTCCTTTGCGAGACGGACGCTGCATACTTTGAATCTTTCCAAAGATCAAGAAGTTGTCAAACCACAGAAGAAGATAAAAAATATGTCGCTTTCGACAATGGGTTCCATGATGGAGATTGCAATCATGTTGTACACTCGCTTTTGCCACGGGCCATGTTGCCAACACTGACACAGGGATATCGAATGTCGTCTTGGTCCTCCGGAAGCGAAGCGTGTGACCCGGCGACAGCAGATGATGCATTTGAGGGATTCTTAACTACAGTTGGGAATATATTGTTTAGATTGTAAAATTAGTAAAATTAGTAACTGTACGCGCGGTCCGAAAGAAGGAATATGCGATTATGTGGATAAGAAGGATGATGCGTTACGTACTAATCTGACAATGCAGGAATATACAGTGAAGTCGGAAGTTTACATACACCTCAGCCAAATACATTTAAACTCAGTTTTTCACAATTCCTGACATTTATTCCAAGTAAAAATTCCCTGTCTTAGGCCAAATTCCCTGTCTTTATTTTAAGAATGTGAAATGTCAGAATAATTGTAGAGAAAATGATTTATTTCAGCTTTTATTAATTTTTATCACATTCCCAGTGGGTCAGAAGTTTACATACACTCAATTGGTATTTGGTAGCATTGCCTTTAAATTGTTTAACTTGGGTCAAATGTTTCAGGTAGCCTTCGACAAGTTTCCCACAATAAATTGGGTGAATTTTGGCTCATTCGTCCTGACAGAGCTGGTGTAACTGAGTCATGTTTGTAGGCCTCCTTGCTCGTACACGCTTTTTCAGTTCTGCCCACAAATTTTCTATAGGATTGAGGTCAGGGCTTTGTGATGGCCACTCCAATACCTTGACTTTGTTGTCCTTAAGCCGTTTTGCCACAACTTTGGAGGTATGCTTGGGGTCATTGTCCATTTGGAAGACCCATTTGCGACCAAGCTTTAACTTTCTGACTGATGTCTAGAGATGTTGCTTCAATATATCCACATCATTTTCCATCCTCATGATGCCATCTATTTTGTGAAGTGCACCAGTCCCTCCTACAGCAAAGCACCCCCACAACATGATGCTGCCACCCTCGTTCTTCACGGTTGGGATGGTGTTCTTCGGCTTGCAAGCATCCCCCTTTTTTCTTCAAACATAACGATGGTCATTATGGCCAAACAGTTCTATTTTTGTTTCATCAGATTCACCGGACATTCCTCCAAAAAGTACGATATTTGTCCCCATGTGCAGTTGCAAACCGTCTGGCTTTTTATGGCGGTTTTGGAGGAGTGGCTTCTTCCTTGCGGAGCGGCCTTTCAGGTTATGTCAATATAGGACTCGTTTTACTGTGGATAAAGATACTTTTGACCTGTTTCCATCAGCATCTTCACAAGGTCCTTTGCTGTTGTTCTGGGATTGATTTGGACTTTTAATACCAAAGTATGTTAATCTCTAGGAGACAGAATGCGTCTCTTTCCTGAGCGGTATGACGACTGCAGGGTGCTATGGTGTTTATACTTGCGTACTATTGTTTGTACAGATGAACGTGGTACCTTCAGGCATTTGTAAAATTCTCATAAGGATGAACCAGACTTGTGGAGGTCCACAATTTTTTTTCTGAGGTCTTGGCTGATTTATTTTGATATTCCCATGATGTCAAGCAAAGAGGCACTGAGTTTGAAGGTAGGCCTTGAAATACATCCACAGGTACACCTCCAATTGACTCAAATGATGTCAATTAGCCTATCAGAAGCCTCTAAAGCACATATGTCAGAGTCAAGGCCCGCGGGCCACATCCGGCCCGCGAGAAGGTTTTTTACGGCCCCTGGGATGATCTTGATTTATTATTAGAACCGGCCCGCAGACCGCAGCAAGCCGGCAGCCCGCAGATCTTTTACACGCACCAATACTACATTTCCCACAATGCAACGGTGACGCACCGAGCAGTAGGCTGCTTCATTTCAATATTTATTGGCACAGCAGTCGTCAGCATCACAGTAAAATTAACTTTCAGATACCCATCAAAAATGGCAAAACGGAAGGTGGACACTGAGAACCGGGGGTTTCAAACAAGGTGGGAGTCGGAGTATATGTTCACGGAGGTAGCTGGAAAACCTGTGTGTCTTCTGTGTGGAGAAAGTGTGGCGGTACTGAAAGAGTATAATCTGAGACAACATTATGAAACGAAACACGCGGACAAAAACAAGAATATGGACATGGAACAAAGGCTACAAAAGGCAGAGGAATTAAAACGAGGCCTCAAATCTCGACAGGCTCTGTTCAAAAAAGCCAAATCACAAGGCCAGGCTGCTGTCAAGGCCAGTTTTATTTTGGCAGAAGAGATCGCTAAATCAGCCCGGCCATTTACGGAGGGGGATTTCATCAAAAACTGCATGATTAAAGTTTGTGACGAAGTTTGCCCAGAAAAAAGGCAACTCTTTTTAAATGTGAGTCTGAGCAGAAACACCATTGCCGAGAGAGTAGACCAGCTCTAAAAGAGCAGCTTGTGAAAAAGGGAAAAGATTTCATTGCATATTCCTTGGCTGTGGATGAGAGCACCGACATTTCTGACATTGCCCAGTTGTCAATTTTCATCCGCGGAGTGGACTCCAGCCTAAGCGTGACAGAGGAGTTTTTGGCTTTACGTCCTATGCATGGCACAACTACGGGGCATGATTTGTATGAAGAGGTGTCAAGATGTGTAAATGAGATGGAGCTGCCTTGGGAAAAACTCGTGGGTTTGACAACCGACGGAGCACCTGCGATGTGTGGACACAGGAGCGGACTGGTGGCGAAGATACGGGAAAAGATGCAAGAGGAAAACGCGACAGGTGAGCTGACAGCTTATCATTGTATCATACACCAGGAAGCGTTGTGCGGTAAAGCCTTGAAAATGGAGCATGTAATGAGCATCATCACGCGCACAGTTAACTTTATCAGAGCCAAAGGTTTGAATCACCGCCAGTTCAAGGCATTTCTGACGGAGTTAGAAACGGAGCATGGTGATTTGCCTTATCACACAGAGGTGCGATGGCTAAGCCAGGGAAAGGTGCTTCAAAGATGTTTCGAGCTTCGTGAGGAGATTTGTCTGTTCTTGGACAGCAAAGGGAAAGACACAACACAACTCCGAGACGAAATGTTTCTGTGTGAAATGGCTTTTCTGTGTGACATTACGAGTCATCTGAATGCAATGAACTTGCAGCTGCAGGGTCGGGATCATGTCATCTCTGATATGTACAGTACAGTGAAGGCATTTAAAACCAAACTGACTCTGTGGGAGACGCAGATGCGGAAAGAAAATTTGAGCCACTTTCCCAGCTGCCAGACCATGAAAGAGAAGCTCTCTACCAGTGCGTTCCCGAGCGCACAGTTGGCTGATAAAATAGGTATGCTTGCCGCTGACTTTCGACGCCGATTTGCTGACTTTGAAGCACAAAAAAGCAGGTTGAAACTGCTCGGTAACCCATTTGCTGTTGACGTGGAGAGCTCACCACCAAACCTCCAAATGGAGTTGATTGACCTCCAATGCAATGATGCACTGAGGGCAAAATATGCGGCAGTGGGTGCTGCGGAGTTCGCCCGTTTCCTCCCCGACACAATGCCCCAGCTGCGCATCCAGGCTGCTCAAACGTTGTCTATGTTTGGCAGCACATACCTGTGTGAACAACTGTTTTCTTTGATGAACCTGAACAAAACATCACACAGAAGTCGACTTACTGCTGAACACCTCCACTCAATTCTGAGGATTTCCTCAGCTCAGAGCCTTACCCCGAACATTGATGAACTTGTGGAAAAGATGGGACACCACCAAGTATCACCCTCAACCTCAAACAAGTGAACATTACTGTGCAATCACATATTTAGAGTTTTTACTCAGTTCAAGTTTAAAAGTTAAAGTTTAATATTTGTTTTCACTGCATGTTACTTCTCCTTAAACAAAGTGTTGTTTTTGATTAATAGATTTTTGCACTTTATTTTATTGTATTTCAATCCAATTATATTTTAAAAATATTTCAGTTGAGTGGATGATAGAAAATTGCTATTATTGTTTTTTTCTTTGAAGTAAATTTAGCCCACTTTTGCTAAAATAGAAAATATAGGCTACTGATGGTGCCTTGAATACCGGTTTCTTTCATTTAATGTTCATGTTATGGGGATTTTTATATAAAGGAAATTTGTCTTTTGTGTCTGTTGAAAATTAAAGATTACTGACAGAGCCATAAGAAAATATTGCTTTATTTATCTGATCATATTGGAATATATTTGTTAGGTTTTCAGTAGGTTCAATTAGGTTCACTAGACTATATGCGTCATTTAAAAATTTTTCAATGAACATTCGAACAGTCCGGCCCTCGGCTTGTAGCTAAAATTTTTATTTGGCCCTCCGTCCATTTGACTTTGACACCCCTGCTCTAAAGCAATGACATCATTTTCAGGATTTTTCCAAACTGTTTAAAATCACAGTCAACTTAGTGTATGTAAACTTCTGACCCACTGGAATTGTGATACAGTGAATTATAAGTGAAATAATCTGTCTGAAAACAATTGTTGGAAAAAGTATTTGTGTCATGCACAAAGTAGATGTCCAAACCGACTTGCCAAAACTATAGTTTGTTAACAATACATTTGTGGAGTGGTTGAAAAATGGGTTTTAATGACTACAACGTAAGTGTATGTAAACTTCCGACTTCAACTGTACACACAGCATGTAACATTGTCAGAGTGGTATAGTTGCATACCTATAGCACCATGTCAACGTGAAACATGTAGGACCAATGCTGTCGTTGGTCTGGCCCCTCACCGGAGACCAATCCGGAATGGCCAAACCTACCAGGGGCCAAAGCCCCCTCCGGCGTAGCTCTCAGGGTCATTGAGACACACAAGCCTCTAAACCACGCCAAGGTCACAGCTTTGAGAGAGGAGTGATTGAATCCAGTCCTGTCTGAACAGAAGGTGAGATTCTGACATCTGCGTACAAAACAGACTCCTCTGGTGAACAGACTCCTCCGGTGCCAGATACCGGTATATCCCCAACCTGTAAAGCCAGCACATAAACAATTAGAAACAGAAGCCTATAATTCAATAAGATCCACCCATTTGCAAACTGTGCTTGTTCTTATGTATTCTGTATTATCACATTGGCTGGTATGTTATACAAGCCAACAACAAGTGACCACTTCCATCCTAAAATGTGTGTGTGTGTTCACAGATACAGAAGTTGCATAGAAAGAATCATAATATGCACGCACATATATGCACAGTGCATGCACACATATATACACAGTGCATGCACTCATACTGTATATGCACAGTGCATGCACACATCCATAAACATTGACCTTACCAATCTCTGAAAGTTCACATCAGCATAATGTTGGTCTTCTTCACTTTGCATGCAGGCTGCATTGACATTTAGGGAAAAGGCATGGTATTACACAATTACCTATGTTCTGTGTTTGTTACCTTCAGGGTGCTCTGTATGATGTGAACTGTAACACAGATTGTACTTACCTCCACATGTTCTTATTTTAACTGCACAGAATATACCGCCACTTATTATCCCAACTGCTAACAATGTGACCAGTGCGATTGCGACAGGATTGGGGCCAGACTCTGTCAGGAGTAAAATGGAGGGTGGGGGGAGGGAACTGTTCAGTCACTCATTTGGCATTGCTTGTCATATCTATTTCATTCACTTTTTCTCATCTACCATATTTGTTAATCAACTGTATGTTGTATGTGGCCTTGCCCTGTATTCACCTGCAGCCTATATTCTTCCTGTCTAAGTGAAATTCAGCTGTTCAAACCCATGCCATGTGCTTTAGTCAATACCGATTAATGACATTGATGAAGGTATTATAAAGTAGGCTACAAGGCTCATAGGCAAATGAATACAGAAATCAGCTGGCTGTAATACATAAGTTAAAATAATTACAATATGATAATACGCATGTTGAGGGATTTTGTAAAAACTACCCTCAGGTTTTACTGTTAAAAATATTTCTCCCCTTACTATCCTACAAAATAAGTTGTTAGTGAGGAAATGAAGAGCAGACACTGTCTGGGTGTTGGCTCTCACTGACCCACAAAAAGGAAAAACAATACTATATGCAGTGTTGACATACCTTTGATGGCAGAGCGTGAGGACAAATGAGGGCAGAGTGTTTGAAAGTTGAGTGGAGTTGGTTTTGAGTAAGCAGGGTTGGAAGCCTCACATCTGTAGGTGTCAGCGTTTATTTTTTTAATCTCCAGAGGGAGAGAGAGATTGGCGAGAAGATCAGGGCTGCTGGTCTGGTTGAATATCTCCTCTCCTCTGTACCAGGACAAGATTACCTCTCTCCCGTTCTTCACAGTGCACACCAAGGAACAGCTCACGTTTTTAAATGGACTGTCCACTGAGTGACTGATGTGAGGAGCAGACACTGAGGCTGGGATAGCAGAATGATTAAGCAGTGACTCAATGACAAACAGAGATAAAAAATAATGTGTTACAGTAAAACTAAGATGTCATATATGAGACCTAAACATATATGAAGAAGTGGGCTACTTCTTTTGCAAACATGTGGCAGACTCAGATCAGCCATGGTAAATGTTAGTTTAAAAACATGTAACTAAATACAAAGGTCTTTCTTGATCTTCATTGAAAACAACTCTGGGTAACAGACTAAATGGGAGAATGGAAAAAAGGGAAGTAAAAAAAGAAGCCAGACACGCACCATAGACAGTTAGATTTGCAATCTTAGATGAACTCTGTGTATCGATGATAACTATTTTATAAAGTCCAGAGTCGTTGATGGTGAGGTTTCTGATGGTGAGAGATCCAGTCTGAGTATTCAGCTTCAGTCTGTCTTTGAACTTCCTACTGTAGTTCATTGTAATCACACCAGCATTCAGCAGAGCTATGTTATCAAATGAATCTGAACGACTCAATGGGAAAGACCATGCTATAATAATGCCGCTACGTAGTTCAGTAAGTCCAGTCGGTAAAGTTACTTTCCTTCCCTCTCTTCCCGTCACATTTACAGCATCAATCAGACCTGAAAGGAAGAAATAAAACATTGGCTAAGGGCAGTAGCTACATCAATACTAGACATTAACAGGACTAAATCCTGTAGGTGATCCCGGATCCAAGCCAAGCACATGATTGACTAGGCTTAATTTATTTCTACTTTTACAGTATGTAGTGACCTACAGTACGTACGTTTTTGTTTGTATTGTCTTTGTATTATTATTTTATAATCCTTTGAGTTGTAGTTATGGCTACTAGGTGTAGCCCATAGGCGGAAATCCCAGGGGGGACGGGGGGGACACGACCCCCCCATCCTGGGAAAAATATGATTTGTCCCCCCCCAATCTATCACTGTAAACATAACTATGTAATTTCAATAATATTAATAATACGCAATGAAAGCAGTTGTGCTGATTATAGACACTTAATAGCGCCTTTTTAAGTTTCAAAAGATTGCGACCACCCCTCCCTTTGCCTCACAATGGTTTGATCCACTGCCAGTTCTTTAGCTGGCAAGGTAATAGAGGGTTCGTATCTACTGTCCGAAAGGCACATGTACGTAACTGACGTGAGGTTAATCCAGTCAATCGCGCCATAGCAATGTTTACATTTTTATGTTGGCAGGGTTCACACACTAGCTGAATTTGCAGAGCTAGCGCGCAAACTAAAGCAAACATTAACAAGCTAGCTAGTACCTATTCCATTAATGTGGCGTCGTCAAAGATGGAATCTTTGCTATCGTTAGTTTATTCCAAGATCAGCATGCAGCTGTAGTGCTTCAAAGTCCCTGTGATAAGGTTAGCGATAAACTGAAGTCCAAACTGAACAGAACTACACTCTCTTATACCATTGTCTTAAATATATTTAATGGTCTCGTTGCAAAAGCTAAATTGTCGCTAGTGAACTTTTAAAAATGTATTTTATTTCACTTTTTTTTTTTTTGATTATAGCAAACACCACAGAAACGGAATTGGTGCTCGCTAGCTTTACAAATTCAGCTATTGTTGGAAGCCAGCCAATATGAAACAAACTATATTAAAATTAGAAAAGGTTGTAGCATATTGTGTAAATGTGTAAATGTGTGTGTGTGCAGCTAGACCGGCCAGCCAGCCAGCCAGGTAGAAAAATGGCAGAAAAAAGTAAAAATACGGACATCAGAGTATTTTTCAGTACACCAAAACGCAAAGTAAGAACTCTAGTAGCCTAATATCTCAAAGACGAGTTGATAAAATGTTCATAAGAAAGAAGTGAAATGCTAATGGAATGTTTCACAATGATGTCATTAGGCAGAGCAGGCAACAGATGGCAGAGCAGGCAACAGATGGCACACAGACAGCAGAGCTGGGGACAGATAGGCAGGGACAGGGAGTCTCAGGTAAGTTTGTTGAGTCTTTGTTTGGCAACATTATGAAAGGTTCTCAATTTTTTTAACTTGTAAAATAGGGACATAATTGGAAAATGCCATGGATACCCCCGCTCTCAACTTAAACTGATGACTAAACTAAGATTTGTTTATGGCAATGGTATTGCTGTTGTGATTAATTGTGTAGTTTTGGGTACCGGTAGTTAGGAGTACGGCAAACACCTTATTTCTTTTCTAGGAGACAGACTGAGTCAGTGAGGGTGGTGAAAGGGAAAGAGCCAGGGAGAGAGACTTCAGAGAACAATGTCACAGCCACGGCAGGACCAGGTGTCACCCTTGTTGCCAGCAGCACCAGTATAGGGGACAGTGGCACAGCATTGTCCAGTTACCTCAGTGATGGCACAAAACCATATCAGCCACACCCACAATTTTTGAACCGCAAACTCTTGCCAACAGAGTGTTGACGTTTCAAGAGGCCCCAAAGCACAGAATGAAATTCTGAACATCATGGCCATTACAATCATTCGAGGCATTGCAGCTGAGATTAGGTCTCTTCCGATTGTACAATTTTCATTAATTGTTGATGGTACTCAAGATGTCTCTGGTGCTGAACAGGAGAGTGTCTTTTTGCATTATGTTGACCATGACCTTGTCCCTCACGAGGAGTTTATTGGGCTATACAGGGTGTCGGAGACAACAGGCGAGGGCATTGCGAAAGTGGCAACTGAAGTGTTGTTGAGGCTCAATTTGCCCATGTCTGGCTTACGTGGGCAGAGTTACGATGGTGCCTCAAACATGGCAGGAAAATACACAGGTGCACAGGCAATTGTGAGAAGGCAGCAGCCATTAGCCCTCTATGTCCATTGTGGAGCACACTGTGTAAATCTGATTACACCACTGATCCGGGATTCCCTTTCTTGGGTCCATCAGTTAGGTGTCCTCTATGGCCAGTCAGGAAAGTTTAAGAGCATGTTTGAATCAATTGCCACGTCCAAAGAAACACATCTGCCCACCCGGAAACCCCTATGTCCAACAAGGTGGACTGTGCGGAATACTGCTATTAGAGCTGTGCTAGGGCAGTATGAGCGGGTACTAAGCAGCCTAGAGGAGAGTAGTTTTTAGTACATGACAGTACACTTAAATTATTTATTTCATGTTATTTTATTTAAAATTGCATACTTTGTGCGACATACTTGTCCATAGCTGGTGTTTGAAGAGTTGAGACACTGACTGAAGGATATTTTGTTTGATTTATTTGGGTTTTTCATTGAAGTAGTTATTTTGCTTTTAGAACTGTACTTATTTTAAGCTTTTTGTTCTTGTAAAGATATTGTAGTAGACTCAGGCCAGTGGCACATTTAATGACTATATAAATGTATCAGAAAAAGTCAAATTAAAAGGTCAATTCAATACGGAGACTAACTTTGTGATGGTTCTCAATGGAGATTATTTTAGATGAGATCACACCATGTTCATTGTATTTATGAAAACTACACCCATACAGTGTACAGTACCATTGCTACCTACTGGCCTTTCTTGATATTGCTAGTTGTAAGTACGAATACCTGCATACATACTGGACTGGTAAGGAGCACTGCTATAACTATTATTAGTAGTAGTATTATAATGATTTAAACATTTGAACAAGTTGGTTAAACCCTTCAGTTAACTACTGTACCTATCAATTATTCAGTTGTAGGAATTATGGTTCCTCAATATACATTTAACATATTACAACGTAGGCTATGTGTTACAGCACTACTTTTGGTGTCCCCCTCAGGAATTGCTCTTGAGAAAATGTAATGTAATTGTCCCCTCCAAGGTTGATATCAGATTTTCGCCCCTGGTGTAGCCTACACTTTAGTTCACATTTCTAACTCGTGAACACTAAATACGACTATTTTGACCTTTATTTAACCCAGAGCTGCCAACGCGCGTGAAACACACATTCATTTCACCCTCTTCATTAGCTTCCACGGCACACCTCTTACAGGGCTGACAACTTTTGAAAAAAGCTTGGAGTGCGGTCTGCTCTGTGAATTTCATTGACCCCTGGCGCAATCCCTAGACGGGGGACTGGGGGTCCCCCTCTCCCCCTCCAAGGAGATTTGACTGTTTTAAAGCAAATTTACAGCAATTCTACGTATTTTGACATGGCTTAGGTCTATGACCTTGGTGGAAAAAGGTGTATTCAGGATGCTTCGAACATTAAATGAACACTCAAAATTCGACAACTTTGTTACTTTGAGATTTTGATGGGATGAAATGTAAAGTATGCTAATATTTGTTTGGTGGATTGACATTTTATTCAGACAGTAATGAAATGAGATAAGGAGACAAGCAAATGCTAGAAACAGTGGGAACGTTGGATGCAGGGATTGATCCCTGTTCTCAGGTGGAAAGTTATATGAGACACGTGCTGGGTAGTGTTACCACTACACCAAGGCTCTGAACAATTAATGTTATTGGTTGATGGCAGTGGGTAACCAAATCATAGATTGCAGTCTGCTTGTCCATAGACTGCTTTCAAGGTAAGGACACAAACATTGTGTATTTTGTAATTTGGGTGAACTATCTATTTAAAATAGGGCTGGAAGTAAATACTGCTTGCTCTCCAGGAGGGTTGCCCCCCCTGGTCTTTTTCCCAAGTGCTGGGTGTTTGAAAATGTTGTTGTTAAAAAACTCAAAATCACCCAACCTTCAAGAAAAATCAAATTAATATCAATATTCAGGTGGTTTATGTTTACTAGTTGAAGATCCTTGCCATCATCTTACTCTACACAGACAAAATATAATGTGTTTATGAGTTGTGCCCCCCTACCATCTCTGCCTCATAACCTCTGCACAATACAAACATTTGAAAATGATTTTTGATTCCTGGAGCCTTTATTATCTTATGCTTATTTGAATTATTCAAAACTGTCCATGAATGGCTGCAAAAATACATGGCCTCATGTAAGTCATTTTCAAAGACACAAGTAGGCATATCAGATTTCAAATATATGATTACAGTGGCAAAATTGTGAAGAAGTCGAATAATCAAATACGTGTGGGGAATAGTTAAACGCAGTAATGAGCCTATCTTTTTGCCCATTGTGAAGAATGAGAATTGTTCCACTGATCAGACTAAATAAAGTAAATAGCTAATTCAATCTCCTGAAGAATAGATGACACATCTGCCCCTGCATCCTAACCAATTATGTTTCTAGTTATTGTCGCCCCTCTAGAATACAATTTACACTTTTGGGTTCACAATCTGTTTGACAAAATTATTTTCATAGTTACAAATCAGGCCACCCTACCAAACTTCCCTGTATAAAACCTATTGTAGTGTAGGTCTGTCTTTCTGCTGCCATTTCGTTTGTCTATCAGCAAGAACACTACTGTTATTCTCCACACATATTTGATTATTCCACTTCTTCACAATTTTGCCACTGTAATCACATATTTGAAATCTGATATGCCTACTTGCGTCTTTGAAAAGGAATTACATGAGGATATGTTATCCATTCATGGACAGTTTTGAATAAGTCGTACAAATAAGAAGAGGGTGAACATCAACAAAGACCTCTCTCTCTTACAATCATCTCCGCTGTGTACAATGACAAGGGCCCGTATGAGTGTGTCTGTCATAATCGGACTGTTGCAGATGTAAAGCTAGATGTTCTGGGTAAGTTGAACAGGGCATGATGAAACTTTACATTTTGAATGTTGACTGGGTACAAGAACTATGACTACTTTACTCAGGGATAGATTTGAAGAGTTTACCTCCAAAACACTATATCCACCAGTTTTTTTTCATAAGAAATGAATGGTTATGTTTTTTTTTTTGTCCATTGATGTGTATACATTTTTTGTTGTTGTTGCAAAATGCTACATATCCATTTTTTTTAGCTGGAATAGAACGTGCGTATCCTGTATATTTGACAGTGATATGTGATTTGTTTCTTAGATCTGTCTTTATGTAGTGTTGTGGTGTCTCTCTTGTCGTGATGTGTGTTTTGTCCTATGTTTGTATTTTATTTTTTATCCCAGCCCCCGTCCCCGCAGGAGGCCTTTTGCCTTTTGGTAGGCCGTCTTAGTAAATACGAATTGGTTATTAATAACTGACTTGCCTAGTTAAATAAAGGTTAAATTAAAAAAAACGATATAAGCATTGGCTATTAAATGCTCCAGGAATCAAGTATATAATTTTGGACATTTTAGTATTGTGCACATGCTAGGCAGAGATGGTACGATGACTCATAAACACATTATATTTTGTCTGTGTAGAGTAAGATGATGGCAAGGATCTTCAACTAGTAGGCTTAAACCACCTGAATATTGATATTCATTAGATTTTCCATGAAGGTTGGGTGATTTTGAGAAATCAATTGTTATAAAAAGAACATTTTCAAACACACAGCACTTCAGAGGAGGACCACCCAGCAAGCAGGATTTTCTTCCAGCCCTATTTTAAAGAGATAGTCCACCCAAATTACAAAATGTTTGTGGAGTTACCTTGAAAGCAGTCTATGGATAAGGAGACTGTAATCTATGATTTGGTTCCTCACTGCATCAACCATGGATATTAAAAATGTACTTTATATCTCATAGTAACAAACGTGTCAAAATTTGAGTGTTAATTTAATGTTCAAAGCATCCTGAAAACAGCTGACCTGTGTTTATTATTTATTTATTTTTTACCCTGGTCATATGCCTAACTCATGTCAAACACGTAGAATTCCAGGAAATGAGCTTTAAAAAAGTACAATTATCGTCTAGGGGTTGTGCCAGGGGGGCAATAAATTTCACATTGCAAATCTCACTAAGCTTTCTTTTTTTAATTTGAATTTTATTTAACCTTTATTTAACTAGGCAAGTCATTTTAGAGCAAATTATTATTTACAGTGATGGCCTACATTGGCCAAAACCGGCCAATTGTGCACCACCCTATGGGACTCCCAATCACGGGCAGTTGTGATACAGCCTGGATTTGAACCAGGGTGTCTGTAGTGACACCTCACACACTGATGCAATGTCTTAGACTGCTTCATCACTCTGGAGCCCAAAAGTTGGCAGCCCGGATTTAACCAGTAAGTCATCGAACACATTTTCTCTTTTACAATAAGGACATGACCAAAAAGCGATTGTGAAATTATAAAACAAAAAAATCTGCAGCCTTTTCCGCATAGCACTTTGCAATAATATAGCATATTCACATAAATTACACGAGTCATGTAACACGATAGTAGCCTACTTTTGGAATTGACTCTCAGTTTGACAAGGCAGACTTACCACTTTTGAGAAAGAGTAATATCCAGAGAACAAATCTTATCATTTTTCTTTTCAATAGGGTGCTCAGATTAAGTATAATTCACTCTACGTTCTCCCACCCATTGCGCCACATGCCCGTCTCTCTCTGTCTCTGTCTGTCTGTCTGTTTCTCTCTCTCTCTCACACACACACATTGGGTGTAATAGAGACGGGGCGTCTCTATTACTCTTTCTCTCTTTCACACATTGTGTGCTCTGTCTCTCTCTCTCTCTCCATCAGACAAACATGTCAGAGCAAGTGGGGAGTTTCCCTTTTTGTCATTTAAATTCAAAGGACTTTATTGGCATGGGAAACATATATGTTTACGTTGCCAAAGCAAGCGAAATAGATAAATAAAGTGAAAAATAAAAAATAAACCGTAAACATTACACTCACAAAAGTTCAAAGGGAATAGAGACATTTAAAATGTCATATTATTGCTATACACAATGTTGTAACAATGTGCAAATAGTTCAAGTACAAACATAAACGCGGGTTGTCTTCACAACAATGTTTGTTCTTCACAATCTTGCTGCTGTGATGGCACACTGTACTATTTCAACCAATAGACACGTGAGTTTCTCAAAATTGGATTTGTTTAGAATTCTCTGTGGGTCTGTTTAATCTGAGGGACATGTGTGTCTCTAATATGGGCATACATTTGGCAGGAGGTTAGGAAGTGCAGCTCAGTTTCCACCAAATTGTGTGAGCAATGTGCACATAGCCTGTCTTCTCTTGAGAGCCAGGTCTATACTCAGAGCCATATCCCATTAATGCTTAGAGAAGATCTTATATCAAGTGTTATTGAAGTGTTGTGGTTGCAGGTTCACTTGGCACATCTAAAGCCTTTTCTTTTGGGGTGTTGCTATAAGCCACCAAGTGCTAATAGTCAGTATCTAAATAATATGTGTGAAATGCTTGATAGTCTATGTGATGTAAACAGAGAGGTCTACCTTCTTGGGGACCTGAATATAGACTGGTTTTCATCAAGCTGTCCGCTCAAGAGGAAGTTTCTCACTGTAACCAGTGCCTGTAATCTGATTCAGGATATTAATCAACCTACCAGGGTGTTTACAAACACTACAGGAACAAGATCATCCACATGTATCGATCACATTGTTGAATAAAGGGAAAAAAATAAATACAAATCAAATTGGATGCAGTGATCACAATATAGTGGCTATATCCATGAAAGCCTAAGTTCCAATAGCTGGGCCTGTAATGGTGTATAATAATAAGAGATTATACAAAAGATTTTGTGGTGTGGATGATGTTAAAAATATATCTTGGTCTGATTAGATTAATAAGGAGCATCCAGATGCTGCACTTGATACATTTATGAAATTGCTTCTTCCAATTATTGATAAACATGCACCTGTTAAGAAACTGACTGTTAGAACTGTTAAGGCTCCATGGATTGATGAGGAATGGAAAAACTGTATGATTGAAAGAAATGTGGCAAAAAGAGTGGCTAATAAGTCTGGCTGCACAGCTGACTTGCTTCAAATTGAGAAATTATGTGACTAAACTCAACAAAAACAAGAAGAAACTGTATTGTGAAGCCAAGATTAACAATATAAAGAATGATGGAAAAATACTTTGGACTACTTCAAAATAAATGATGCTCAGAAAGACAAATTAAACTCCATCTTTCATCGAATCAGATGGTTTATTCCTCACAAAACCATTTGCTGTTGGCAGTTATTTGAATGATTACCTTGTTGGCAAAGTGAGATAACTTAGGTAGGAAATACCAACAACAAAGAGTGAGCCATCATATTCATGCATAAAAAAAACTAATGATGAAAGAAAAGCATTCCAAGTTAGAATTTTGTGAAGTTAGTGTGGGAGAGGTCGGAAAAGTGTTGTTATCAATCAATAATGACAATCCACCTGGCATTGACAACTTAGATGAAAAGCTACTGAGGATGGTTAGGGCCTGGAGAGTAGTCAAAGTAATTATGCTACCCAAGAGTGGTAAATCGGCCTTTAGTCGTAACTTCTGCTTCCAACTCACACTCTCAAACACGTAGATCCCCTGAATGCAGCTCACTTTCCAACTCATTTTCCAGCTCACACTCTCAAACACATAGATCCCCTGAACGCAGTTCACTCTCCAGATCCCAATCACCTGATTTCTGATCACCTGTTCACACACCCGTATGTCATTATCATACACTATTTAGTTCAGTTCTTTGCACCCCATCATTGTGAAGTATTTTTTGTTTTGTGACACACTTCTATTCGGAGCTCTGTTTTTCCCATAATTTACTCCTCCCGTGTATGATAGTTTTTGCCTGCCTCACTAACGATGCCTTTTGCCTATTCCCCGCCTGTACTTTAGCCTATCGGATTTCCTGTTATCAACCTATTGCCTGATCTCCCGGACGACATTACTAGCCTTTTCCCTGCCTGTACTCTTGCCTTTTTGGATCCCCTGTGTATGACCTTCTGACTTATCAGCTTGCTGCCAGCTCTTAGCAAACAGACTTACAGCATGCTTATAGTAAAGGGCACTCTCATGTACTGCACTGACACACATGACTAATGATTGATTGAAATAAATTGATAATAAGAAGATTGTGGGAGCTGTACTGTTAGATTTCAGTGCAGCCTTTGATATTTTTGACCATAACCTGTTGTTGAAAAAACGTGTTATGGCTTTTACAACCTCTGACATATTGTGGATTCAGAGCAATCTATCTAATGGAATGGCTTCTCTATTGTCAAACATGTAAAGTGTGGTATACCGCAGGGCAGCTCCCTAGGCCCTCTACTTTTTATATTTTTACCAATGACCTGCCACCTTCATTAACCTTTCACGAACCTCAACCCCATATCCGGAATCACCCCCCCCCCCCCCCACACTGATTAGCATCGCTAGCATAGCGTCACAATTAAAGAGTAGCATCTAAATATCATTAAATCACAAGTCCATGACACCAAATGAAAGATACAGATCTTGTGAATAAAGCCACCATTTCAGATTTTTTAAATGTTTTACAGGGAAGACAAAATATGTAAATCTATTAGCTAACCACGTTAGCAAAATACACCACTTTTCTAACTCCATCAGTTTCTTACTCCATCAGGTGCTATCACCAATTCGGCCAAATAAAGATATTGATAGCCACTAACCAAGAAAAAACCTCATCAGATGACAGTCTGATAACATATTTATTGTATAGGATAGGCTTTGTTAGAAAAATGTGCATATTTCAGGTATAAATCATAGTTTACAATTGCACCCACCATCACAACTCGACTAGAATAAATACAGAGAGCAACGTGTATTACCTAATTACTAATCATAAAACATTTCTTAAAAATATACAGCTCACAGCAATGGAAAGACACAGATCTTGTGAATTCAGACAATATTTCAGATGTTTTAAGTGTTTTACAGCGAAAACACAATAAATCGTTATATTAGCATACCACATGTGCAAACGTTACCAGAGCATTGATTCAAGCCAAAGAGAGCGATAACGTAATCATCGCCAAAATATATAAATTTTTTCACTAACCTTCTCAGAATTCTTCCGATGACACTCCTGTAACATCATATTACAACATACATATAGAGTTTGTTCGAAAATGTGCATATTTAGCCACAAAAAAAACGTGGTTATACAATGACAATACTAGCAAAATTAGCATGAAAATGTCGGGCGCCATATTTGACAGTGATCTTGTCTCATGAAAAACTATTCATAAACTTGACAAAAAAAATATAAGTTGGACAGCTATCGAAAGACAAATGAGTTCTTAATGCAATCGCTGAATTACATTTCTAAAATTATCCTTACTGTGCAATACAGGGTTCGCTAAGCGAAGCTATACCAAAGAAAATGTCGGAATATGCGTTTAACATTTTTCGACAGAACAACGATTTATCCTCTTAAATATTTCCTACTATGAGGTGATCTTCCATCAGAATCTTGGGCAATGTATCCTTTCTTGGGTCTAATCTTCTTTTGGTCGAAAGATGTCCTCTTGTCCGTCGAAATGCCCACTAACGTTCGACCGGGACCCCGAGACGTGCCCGGCGCTTCAAAGTGCAACACAAAGCAATGCCTCAAAATCGCTCTAAACGGATATAAATTGCTATAAAACGGTTTAAATTAATTACCTTATGATGTTTTTAACACCTATAACGAGTAAAAACATGACCGGCGATATATAAGTGGCTAAACCAAAGCTTGGAAAGAGAGCCAGTCCGACGTCCTTCGTGCGTCAGGTGCAGCAGGAAAAGAAAGCCACTTCCGCCTTGTGCTCTTTTATACAGGCCCTGATTGCGCAATCGACTCCATTCGAATTGTCACCTCTTACTGACATCTAGAGGAAGGCGTGGGCAGTGTTTGTATCCTCATAGGATTTACAGGGACTTTAAAACTGGCCTGGGACCAGAGGCCAAGATTTCTGAAATCTCACTCCATATCAGGAAAAGTGCTGTAGAATGAGTTCTGTTCCACTCAGAGACATAATTCAAACGGCTATAGAAACTAGAGAGTGTTTTCTATCCAATAATAACAATAATATGCATATTGTACGAGCAAGAATTGAGTACTAGGCAGTTTAATCTGTAGAGCAAATTATGCTAATGCGAAACAGCACCCCCTATAGTGGCAAGAAGTTTAAACAAAGCATATGTGTCCATGTATGCTGATGATTCAACCATATTCTCATCAGCAACCACAACTAATGAAGTGACTGAAACCCTTAACAAAGAGTTGCAGTCTGTTTTGGAATTGGTGTCCTGTAATAAACTGGTCCTGAACATCTCTAAAACTAAGAGCATTGTATTAGGTACAAATCATTCAATAAATTCTAGACCTCAGCTGAATCTGGTAATTAATGGTGTGGCTTTTGAACAAGTTAGGTAGACTAAATTACTTGCCGTTACGTCAGATTGTAAACTGTCATGGTCAAAACATATACAGTGCATTTGGAAAGTATTCAGACCACTTGACTTTTCCACATTTTGTTATGTTACAGCTGTCGTGTTTCTGACTTCTTTAATGTGAGATGACACATTAATTATTTGATTAAATTAATCTTGAAATAACTACTCATTAGGAATCCGGGGCATCATGGAAGTATTAGTTTATATAGAGCAGCTATCTCCCGAATCCACTCTTAAAGATCTGAAGATCTTTTATATCAATAGCAGTCAATCAGTAATTCTTTTTTTAACCTAATATCAGTCTCATCTGAACGTTGTAAAATTCCTGGTTGTCTGCACCAACCCAGCCTTTACTTATGAATCATCCATACAGAAATTGGCTTAATTATTTATTTTCTAACTAATTAAACAATTACAGACTGTGCAATACATAATAACATTATACAGTAAATACCGTCCCTAGTGGACTAAATAAAAACAGTTTGGTTATAACACAATAGATTCTGAGAGAAGAGAAGGGGGTTTTGGAAGGAAGACTAAGGAACATGGGTCTCTATTGGACCTGGGAGGCTATTCTCACATAAATCCATATGCCACCAACGATCGCTCATTCGGAAAAGCAATGCATTGTATTTACGTGAAGCTGGCTTCGATAGTTGAGCTGGTGATGTGAGGCTCTGGTTTGCACAGTCAATGTTGCCATTGTACTTTGTAGATTCTTCTGGGTTGTTGTGCGAGAGGTTCAAGTGGTCTGAGAGGTACATCTCTCTCTGGAGATGCTTCCTTGTCGGGTCAGTGTTCTCGTACTAGATTTGCGCATATGTTCAGCTGCAGTCAGATATATGCTAGTTTAGTATGCACTTCTTCTTTAGGGGATCAATAGTTCAGAGTTCATACCCCTTCACGTGTGGAACAAGCTCTCTTGTTTCCTGGCCTGTAGAGTTGAAATTAGCCCTTTTCAACATGGAGGACAAGTCCTCCCGTTATTTGGAGCTGAGGTGACTTTGGGTCACGGGGATTTTATTGAAATGTAGAAAAGTGGTTGGTTCATCATTTCCAACCAATGTCTATTCACTTGGGCGTGGCTACTGACTTATTTGAACTTCACAGGGAAGACAATTCTCTCAATTTAATGGTTAACATCACATTACATAATTTTGCAAATAGTTTCATCTTTACTCATTTATTTATACAATAATTTCATGCAAGCCTCATAACTGAGGAACCTGTATAAACAGAGTTAGGGTAATGTGGCTGTATTGTCTTTCATGAGGTCACAACATGAAACAAAAATGACTAGGTTGTAGCTAGCTTCTCCACCTTTGTTGTACTGTGACCCTCTCTCTCCCATACTTCATGGTCAGGGAGACAAGAGTCTCTTCAAGGAATTTACGATGTGGTTGTAAAGTCGTAAAACTGCCCCCCCCCCTTCCTAACAGGAGAGGGGGGATTGTTCACATCTTTGCTAGCCAATTCTTTGAAAGGGCTAGCGTCATGACACAGCCTTATTCTAAAATTGCTTAAATAATTTTTCCCCTCATAAATCTACACATAATACCCCATAATGACAAAGCACAAACAGATTTATAGATTTTTTCTCAAATGCATTACACATCAAAAACTGAAACATCACATAAATATTCAGACCATTTACTCAGTGCTTTATTGAAGCACATTTTGGCAGTAATTACAGCCTCAAGTCTTCTTCAGTATGACTCTACAAGCTAAGCACACCTGTATTTTCGGATGTTTCTCCCATTCTACACTGCAGATCCTCTCAAGCTCTGTCAGGTTGGCTGGGGAGCGTTGCTACACAGCTATTTTCAGGTCTATCCAGACAAGTTTGACTGGGTTCAAGTCCGGGCTCTGGTTGGGCTACTCAGTGACATTCAGAGACTTGTGCCAAAGCCACCTCAGTGTTGTGTTGGCTGTGTGCTTAGGGTCATTGTCCTTTTGGAAGATCAACCTTTGCCCAGGTCTGAGGTCCTGAGCGCTTTGGATCAGATTTTCATCAAGGATCTTTCTGTGCTTTGCTCCATTCAACTTTCCCTTGATCCTGACTAGTCTCCCAGACTGCCGCTGAAAAAAATCCCCACAGCATTATGCTGCCATCACCATGCTTCACCGTAGGGATGGTGCCAGGTTTCCTCCAGACGTGACACTTGGCATTCAGGCCAACGAGTTCAATCTTGTTTCATCAGGCCAGAGAATCTTATTCCTCATGACCAGACAGTCTATAGGTGGCTTTTAGCAAACTCCACGCAGGCCTTTTACTGAGGCCTGGCTTCCGTCTGGCCACTTTACCATAAAGGCCTGATTGGCGGAGTGCTGCAGAGATGGTTGTCCTTCTGGAAGGTTCTATCATCTCCACAGAGGAACTCTGGAGCTCTATCAGAGTGACAATCGGGTTCTTGGTCACTTTCCTGACCAAGGCCCTTCTCTCCCGATTGCTCAGGTTGACCGGGCAGCCAGCTCTAGGAAGAGTCTTGCTGGTTCCAAACTTCTTCTATTTAAGAATGATGAAGGCCACTGTGTTCTTGGGGACCTTCGATGCTGCAGATCTGTGCCTCGACACAATCCTGTCTCGGGGATCTACGGACAATTCCTTCGACATCATTGCTTGGTTTTTGCTCTGACATGCACTGTCAACTCTGGGACCTTATAAAGACAGGTGTGTGCCTTTCCAAATCATGTCCAATCAATTGAATTTACCACAGGTGGACTCCAGCAAAAAAAGAAACGTCCTCTCACTGTCAATTGTATTCATTTTCAGCAAAGTTAACATGTGTAAATATTTGCATGAACATAACAAGATTCAACAACTGAGGCATAAACTGAACAAGTTCCACAGACATGTGACTAACGTAAATAGAATAATGTGTCCCTGAACAAAGGGGGGTCAAAATCAAAAGTAACAGTCAATGCAGCTGGTGACAACACCAGATACTAATTACTGGAGTGCATCTCCCCCTCATGGACTGCACCAGATTTGCCAGTTCTTGCTGCAAGTTCCAGGACATTTCTGGGGGGAATGGCCCTAGCTCTCACCCTCCGATCCAACAGGTCCCAGATCCGGGGTTTTCGCTGGCCATGGCAGAACACTGACATTACTGTCTTGCAGGAAATCATGCACAGCTTGCTTAGGGGACTGTTCTCCAGGTTAATCTCTCTGTAGGTGATGGCTTTTTTATGGAAGGTTTGGGAATTGCCTCCTTTTAGGTGGTTATAGAATTTAACGGCTCATTTATGGATTTGGTTATTTAGCAGGTATCGGCCTAATTCTGCTCTGCATGCATTATTTTGTGTTTTACGCTGTACACGGGATATTTTGAGTGTTTGTCACATTTGATGAATTCTTGGTTCGTGAGTGGATCCCAAACCTCACAATCACAAAGAGCAATGGCTTCTATAACTGAATCAAGTATTTTTTAGCCAGATCCTAATTGGTATGTCGAATTTTATGTTCCTTTTGATGGCGTAGAAGGCCCTTCTTGCCTTGTCTCTCAGATTGTTCACCGCTTAGCTGTGGCGCTGCTGTTTAGGTCTATCAACCGGTCTGTCTCCCAAATATGTCCCACATGCAACAATGTCAGCATACAGTAAGTAATACAGTCCGTGCTAGAAAACAACAAAGTAGCCAGGGGGTAACACGTCTATATCAAGGCTCTATTCAAACAAAATCAGCTAATGGCATTAAACAGGTCCGTTGACTACAGGGTTACTAGGTCTAGTATACATTTCTAGTCCAATGACTACTCAAAACCTTCCCATAAGGCCTGAGTAGTAGTCAGAAATAAGTTTTTCGCAGCAATAGAGTTGCCAAAATAGAAAATTAACTATTTTTCCCATTACGTTATTGAAAGAATGAAGCAATAATCTCGACTTAACCTGTTGAGGATGGGGGCGCTGTTGTGACTATTTATGCTAATCGTGTAATTTTTGAAACAGCTTCCCACAAAATCCTTGATCGAACAATATGCATATTATTATTATTATTGGATAGAAAACAGTCTATAGTTTCTATAGGTAAGTCGCTCTGGATAAGAGCGTCTGCTAAATGACTTAAATGTAAATGTAAATGTATAGGAGTTGAAATTTTGTCTCTAAGTGGAACAGAGCCCATTCTACAGCAATTTCCCTGACATGGAGTCAGATTTCAGAAATTTTGGCCCCTGATCTGGAGTCAGTTAAAAGGGCACTGTTATTGCTATGAGTAAACGGACACTGCTTACGTCTTCCCCTGGGTGCCTTTACGTGATGACGATTTGAATGGGGTCGATTGCGCGTTCACAGGCACTACAAATTGAAAAACCCTGTAGCTAGGAACTCTTTTCTTGCTGCGTAATGCGCCTGGAGGACATCGACCCGCGCCTGTTCCAAGCATTAGTGGAGGGAGTAATATTACTCGGGTCATGTTTCTACTCGTTATGGGAGTTAAAAACATCATAAGGTAGTTAATTTAAAGCGTTTTATAGCAATTTATATCCGTTTAGTGCGATTTTGGGACATTTATTTCTGAAACGCTGTGAATTGCTGGGCACGCTTCCAGTTCATCCCGAACGCAGTTGGCATTTCCACATGGCAAGAGGACAGCTTTCCACCAAAAGACGATTACTCCCAAGAAAGGATCCTTTGCCCAAGATACTGATGGAAGAACAGCTCAAAGTAGGACATTTTTATTATGATAAATCGTGTTTCTGTCGAAAAATGTTAGTGGCTTAGGACGCCATGTTTTTTGACGTAGCTTCGCTTGGCGCAAACTGTATTGAAAAGTAAGGATAAATAAAAAAATGTAATTCCGCGATTGTATTAAGAATTAAATTGTCTATCAATCCCTGTCCACCCTATATTTTTTAGTCACGTTTATGAGTATTTATGTATAAGAGTAGATCACTGTCTAAGTGGCGCACGGACATTTTCTCACCAGCTTGGCTACATTTCACATTGTCTAACCATGATTTTGGTGGCTGAATATAAACATTTTCGATCAAACTCTATATGGATTGTGTAATATGATGTTACAGGAGTGTCATCTGAAGAATTCTGAGAAGGTTAGTGAAAAAATTAATATATTTTGGCGATGTTGACTTTTATCGCTCACTTTGGCTAGAATCAATGCTGGGCTGCTATGTGCTATATGCTATGCTAATATAACGATTTATTGTGTTTTCGCTGTAAGACACTTAGAAAATCTGAAATATTGTCTGTATTCACAGGATCTGTGTCTTTCGATTAGTGTATGCTGTGTATTTTTACGAAATGTTTGATGATTAGTAAGTAGGTAAACACGTTGCTCAATGTAGTTTTTCAATTCCATTTGTGACGGTGGGTGCAATTGTAACCTATGCCATCTACCTGAAATATGCACTTTTTTCTAACAAAACCTATCCCATACCATAAATATGTTATCAGACTGTCATCTGATGAGTTTTTTTCTTGGTTAGGGGCTATAAATATCTTAGTTTAGCCGAATTGGTGATAGCTACTGGTGTTGGTGGACAAATAAAAGATGGTGGATTATGCGTGTGTTTTTAGGTTATAGATGTACATCTTTACATATTGTGTCTTCCCTGTAAAACATTTTAAACATCGGACATGTTGGCTGGATTCACAAGATCTGTGTCTTTCATTAGCTGTATTGGACTTTAATGTGTGAAAGTTAAATATTTAAAAAAAATATTTTTTTTGAATTTCGCGGCTCTGCCTTTTCAGTGGGGGGGGGGGTGGGGGAGTGCCGCTAGCGGCACCCTCATCCTAGACAGGTTAACTTCTAATGACCTAAGTGTCACGTTCCTGACCTGTTTTCTGTTGTTTTTGTATGTGTTTAGTTGGTCAGGGTGTGAGTTGGGGTGGGCATTCTATGTTATGTGTTTCTATGTTGGGTTTAATGTGTTGCCTGATATGGTTCTCAGAGGCAGGTGTTTGACGTTTCCTCTGATTGAGAACCATATTAAGGTAGGCTGTTCTCACTGTTTGTGGGTGGGTGATTGTTCCTGTGTCTGTGTCTACCACACGGGACTGTTTCATTTGTTTGTTCGTTTGGGTAGTCTGTTCCTGTTTCATGCGTTCTTCGTGTTTATGTAAGTTCTTATGTTCAGGTCAGTCTACGTCGTTTGTTATTTTGTAATCAATTCAAGTGTTCTTCGTGTTTCGTGTTTCATTTAATAAATTCATTATGTATTCATCACCCGCTGCGCCTTGGTCCGCTCATTCACCACAAGACGACCGTTACACTAAGAAGCAAAATTCAGTCTTCCATCAAAATAACATTTATTGTGAGCTAATGTGACTAATTTGAATATGTCTCAAGGGAAAAATATATTTTGCCCTGATTAAACTTAGGCTCTTTCTGGTAATTGTGCCTTGATTATGTACCAGATGTTTAAGACTATAAACCATTATAAATTGGCTATTTGGGAGATTAAATTGTCATTTCAATAGACATAGGCTAGGCCTACTGACTTAAATCTGGGTTTATGTTTGTAAATCAACATTGCCATAGTTTGGTTTGCTAGCTGCAGGTAGCCTATAGCTCCTTATAGGCCTACATATAATGTCAGATAGTCTACACAGTAGCTAGGCAAGATGTAAAATTAGGGATTTAGCAGCTTTATTAGTTTAAGTTCACATATTCAGCATGAATAGCGAGGCTATTTCGTGGTAAGAATTACTTGTGTTGCCCAATATCCTGCTGGAATAGGCTACTGAGGATGGGGTCGCATTATTTTTATGTTTTTACCTGTAGTCTAATCTGACTGACTGTTACCTTCAATCTAATACATTCTAACAGCAACAGCTGTTGATATAGAACTGTGACCAATTTCATTAACTAAACATGCCCACTAATAATTGCATAATAGCGCAAGGCCACAACGACAATAAACTGAAGTTATAGGGTATGTTTTTAAAACCGTTTGCCAGCCAATTGATGGCCAACAGATGCAAATGTATCATTCTCCACATTTAATGTCAGTTTTATTGTGGACCTTTCCCTAAAACAGAAGCACGCGAGGGAGTTCTATAATGTACATTTCAAATTTCCACTCACACAGCACTCAACCCAAGAACTGAGCAAGCGTAAAACCCTTCGCCTGATATGATTTTCCACAAGCAAAGTCGACATTAGAATGCAGTTTGGTGGCACAGTGGTCTGTGCCACCAGTGACTCTGGGTTCGATCCCAGGCTCTGTCCCAGCCGGCAGCTACCGGGAGGTCCATGGGGCGACGCACAATTGGCCCAGCGTCGTCCGGGTTAGGGAGAGTTTGGCCGGTAGGGATATCCTTGTCTCATCGCGCACTAGCGACTCCTGTGGCGGGCCGGGCGCAGTACACGCTGACCAGGTCGCCAGGTGCACGGTGTTTCCTCCGACACATTGGTGCGGCTGGCTTCCGGGTTGGATGCGCGCTGTGTTAAGAAGCAGTGCGGCGTGGTTGGGTTGTGTTTCGGAGGATGCATGGCTTTCGACCTTCGTCTCTCCCGAGCCCGTATGGGAGTTGTAGCGATGAGACAAGATAGTAACTGCTAACAATTGGATACCATGAATTTGGGGAGAAAAAGGGGGTAAAATAGGGCCTTCCTCTGACACCGCCTGGGGTAGAGGTCCTGGATGGCAGGCAACCTAGCCCCAGTGATGTACTGGGCCGTACGCACTACACTCTGTAGTGCATTGCGGTCGGAGGCCGAGCAAAAAATTGTTTCCAGTAGTACAGTTGCAGTGACCAACGCTCTGGTTAACATGAAAACGGCCTTACCAGCTCTTCTAGGGCAGAGTGTCCAGTGTGCACTGGCCCGAACGTCCAGTGTGCGCTCCGAGAGCAAAACCGTTTGAATTTACAAACTGACAATCTGACACGTTGTACAGCGCCATATTTTCTGCTCCATCCTAACGGAAACCCAGAAGGGTTTTTCATGGAATAGAAACACCATAATATTAATCAAATTATTTAAGCAAGTACCAGTCAAAAGTTTGGACACACCTACTCATTCCAGGATTTTTCTTTATTTTTACTATTTTCTACATTGTATAATAAGAGTGAAGACATCACAGCTATGAAATAACATCGGTCTCCAGCGTGCCCCGCATTCTGTAGTACAGACATAGCCTGCTCTCTCATGAAAGGAATTAGGCACTTTCCCATGCTTAGTACAGTATGTATTGTAGATTGCACAGTAGCCTAATAAACAAAGAAACACATTTCATTAATAAAATAATGATAAAATATACTCTTTCAAATTGCAGATCTTGATTTAGTTATGGATCCACGCCAAAAAGACTGCAAGCACAGACACAGTTAGTACACATAGTAACAAATTACTCCTAAGTGTTGCAGAACCTTTCCTGAAGGTGAGCATCTGTGTATCTCTGTCAGTTAGTCACACCATCCCTAGCCATATATTTACTTTCCTTTATTTGTACTTCATCTAAAGAGTGCAAGTTGACATTCACTATGCAGCCCTCATGGCTACAACTGTAGGCTTTAGCTCTGTGCCAGTGGGTTAATGAGGTCTTGAGTTTCACATCCCACCTGAGTTTGATACCCAGGCTGACGTCATTGCAACCAGTTTTGCCTACATGATATGGTTGGGTTACACAATGAGATACCACACAGAACATATAGTATACAATAATGCCTTTGATCTTCACATTGTCTTTTACAGTAGTTTCAAAGCCTGTGGACATTTAAAGCTTGGCTTTTTGGTTCCTCCAACTGGATTTAGGAATGGTTCTAGATCTGTGTTGTGTTGACTATTGAGTTAACTGCTGCACAACAACGAGAGTAGACAAGAGAGTGTCAAACATATCTTGTTTCCTTTTTCCCTCTGGCACAAGTATCTAATAATGAAACATCTGATAAAAAAAAAAACTTTAACTTTTTGTTGCTTTCCTACCCCTTTTCTCTCCCCTCTCTCTGTCCCTTTTTCTCTGTCCCTCTCCATCCTTCCCTACCTCCCTCCCTCTCCCTGCCGAGGAGGAGTGAAAAGGTATACCAGAACATCAATTGATGACACCCTCCAGTTACATCGCATGGCTGCCTGCAGGGATGTTGACACAGCATAAAGGAGAAAAACTGGTAGTCACTGAGGCCAACATGATAACTCACATCCTGAAGAGGACGGTACGTGCTAAATAGGACGTTGAAACAATATGAAAGTAAAAATAGTCATACAGAAAAACGTGTAGGGGTACAGTTGTGAAAGATATTGTGGGAGAAATAACTGTTGTGCTGATGTTATCATTTCAGGCTTCCTGTGTTGGTCATTCTCACAGTCTTTTGTAGAATCGGGGCCTCAATGACATCCAATGATATGGACCAATTCAATAGCTATGCCTCAGGTTAATAGCAAGAAAATGTCTCTTTTTACATGCCTTTTGTCCCAAATCCCAATGTTTAGGTTAAACCTATGTTTAACCCAAATGGAACCTATGTTTTAATACAATTCACTACCGTGTTTACTATGCTACTGCTCCGCCAAAGCCTATTTTCAGTATTGACTGTTCTGTTGTTTAAATGTCAGTTTTAGGTGCCTCCCCTGCCTGTATTTGTTAAAGCTGTTAATTGTTAAGCTTGTCAGTGGTTAGCAGCTGTGTATATTGAAAATAGCAGGTGTTTGAGATAAACCCACACACTCCTTCAAAGCAGTGGTTGTTAGGCTACGTTAGAAACAAAAGGGCCATAGGTTTATTTTTCCTTTCACCATGTAGATTCTGTTGAAATGTTTCTGAGGGGTAGACCTTGATTTGCATTTCGACTCATAGTGATCTTCAGTGACATTTAACTCTTATCGCTTTTTCGCAAAATGCAGACTTGTGATAAAGTGTAGTTCAGGTCTTGCTTTGACAAGAACTCCACCATTTTTCAACCCCATATTCATTACCCCCAGCACCATGATACCAGTGACTACATATGTGAAAATACTCTGAGACACATTCCAAAGAAGATCCTACAAGACATACACACATCACTATTAACTAAGTGATAACTTGTTTAAAGATAACATTTAACATGTATTTAGCTAGCAAGTGCAAGCTAACTAGCTAAATTACCATAAATGTTTAATGCTTTTCGACCTGTCCCCAAGGTAATTGGTTCAGAGTTTGCTTTGATATTTTAACCTGCGTGTCATGATCGCGTTTGGTGTGGGGGGTCATAATACACTTATGAACGATGGCGCACACGCACACAGCCGGTTTGGGTTCTGTGTTAGGTATATATTACATTTCATTTTTTTTTTAAACCTGTTTTGGCTTTGTCATTATGGGGTATTGTGTGTAGATTGATGAGGGGAAATCTAATATATTTTAGAATAAGGCTGTAACGTAACAACATGTGGAAAAAGTCATGGGGTCTGAATACTTTCTGAATGCACTGTATATCCTCATAATGTGTAATTCTTTCAAATTCTACTTATTGAAAGGAATACTAAACTCAAAACTACTATTTGGAAGTATGCCTAATGTGAATACCACATTTGAACACTTTCAATGAATCTAGTTCGAACATGTTTTTGATGTTTGTCACCTTGGCACATGTTGTTGATGATATCAGTCAGAGATGGTGTCTACTCTGCACCCCCATTTTGTTTTCTCTGCATCCCCACCACATCCTATCTGATTTCTGCTTAGAAACCAAGACCCTCATCACACATCTCTATAAACAGTAAAAAACATAATTCATCACACCCCTTCTATCTTAAACTGGGCTTATGAGCAAATGCTCTTGCAGTGAATGTTTCAATTAAGATGCTAATGTTGAGCGTGTTGTTGTTTATTTCACAGCAAGTGGAAGATGATTTGAAGCCTTAACACATCTCTAACATCTCTCATGCCAACCACACCTCACTAACACGTTCCAATTCCGGTCAAGCCCTGCCCATCATTTCCACATGGTGCCAGGCAACACATAAAATACTTTGGAATGGTATGGCTAATGCTTTTTATTGATCCAATATGGTGTGCTCTGCTAAACCAAGACAGCAAGATAATAAATTCCATATAAGACACTATTAGTAAAATGACAACCATATTGTGCAAACAGTATTCCTGTAGTGACGCAGTCCACGTTGCCTTTTTTTTACCTTAATATAACTAGGCAAGTCAGCTAAAAACAAATTCTTATTTACAATGACAGCCTAGCTCCCTTGTTCAGGGGCAGAACAACAGCTTTATACCTTGTCCGCTCGGGGATTCGATCTATCAACCTTTTAGTTACTGGCCCAACACTCTAACCAATAGGCTACCTGCCGCCCCGACTTCGCATACGTTTGATTATATTCTCCTTTGACAGAGAACAGAGGGATGTTTTATCAGGCAAGGTTAGCTACAGTTAAACCTAGTGTGATAAAGGCACAGCAAAACCAAGACGGAGGTGAAAATACACTGTGACCTACTACTCTTAAAGCCTGAGAAAGTCACATCCAGACCTGAAATAGAAATGAGGAGTTGGGGGTAAAGGAGATTGAGAGCATGGTTTGTGGTGTGAGCTGATTCGGGTAAAAGAAGCTGTACAGTGCTGGAGGAAGGTACCACATCGCTCCTATAAGCAAGTAAGAATGAGAGTGACTGACCCATATAGGCTACTGACTACAGAGAGAACAGACAGAGAAGCGATAACCACATGCTATGGTGAGAAAGAAGCTCATTTCTACACAGCATGCAATCGCGCATGCACACACATACGCACCGACTATACTATGGGGAGGATGAAGGGGTTGACGGAATCCACGTTAGTTGACATGTTCATTTTGATACATGTGTATTTGTAGTCTTAATTGAGCAACCATAAGAGTCCCACACTCTCTCTCCATTTGTGGGTGTAGTTAAGAGACTAATGTCAGGGGCTTATTCAAAGAACCTTGCAGATAGAACTGTGTTATACAGAAGATCAGAAGTCGTCTGTGTAGGCCTGTATTCTGTAAAACACATTCCTATCAGCTCTGCTTCTGATCATATGTAAATAAAATGACCACACCACAGTCATAGAAAGAGACCTGCAACTCTGATGGTAGCTGCAGAATGCTGAATAACTTTCAAGTATACTGTTCTTTACTCCCACTATAGTGTTGAAAAGATATAGAATTTATATTTCTAGAATTTTCAGTTATTTTCACCCTGCAGTTCTGGATGTTTTTATTCCCTTTTGAACTGCAGTGTTTTGTCTTGACACATTTACTACCATTTTCTCTCACAATGGATATTAACATTCAGTAACCTTCATTGCAAATTGATAAAATAATTTAAATGTTGAAAGATAATGATGAAATAATTCCACTCTGAAACCTTATAATTGTATGAAATTGATTATAATCATAAAATTATAATCTGATGATATGTGTAGTTTTAGTCAGAATTAGGTTAAACACTGTGGAAAAACACAGACTGTCTGAGCAAGGCGTAGCTCTGGATTTGAACTTGTATGTGGGGGGCTGAAGAAAGATACCGAGAACAGTTCAACTGTGTTTGAACTGACCTGGCAGGAACTGAGAAAACTTATGAGGACAGGGAGGACTTCTCAAGGTTTGCCTAATGTCGGGGGAATGGAACTGTCAGCTGGGCAGGGATACACAGTGGTGAGAACTGTAGAGGTAAAACTCACCTACTGTTTGTGTGGAAGTGTGTGCGTAGGATACATACTGTTTGTGCGTGGAGGTATGTGCATAAGGAGCCAGTATAAAATGGATGGTTTTGTACAACGGACTAGGACATCCTCGTGAATAAACACTTTGACTTTTGTAAACTGGGACTCTTGTCTGCTTCATTCAACCAGAATCTTACAAACTCTGGGTTGCAGACTGAGTAGATTAATTGAAGTTTATGAACATTGATAACAAAATTCTCATAACATAAATGTACATAATACCTGGCCTGATCTTGTTTTTGGGGCCTTCAGGCAGTTCACCTTCTGTTTATCTATTGGGTCATTCCTTGTCATTTCAGCAAGCCATCACACCCACAATCTCGGATTGATCTGAAAGCATTTCTGTAGTTAGAAACAGATAATATTAGCATTCCTATAATAAAATGTGTTGAAATATAATTTGATCTCTGAGAAATTAAGCTAATTGCTTGGAGCTAAATTGGCCATTTTAATTTATAGGATTCATTCGCATTAACCGTAAGCACTCCATTACATTGCGCCGGATGTCGTTCATTTGAATGGGGGCCATCCACAGCCGAGTGGAAATGCAAATCCCCCCTTGTGGTTCCGTTGCTAGACTTTGAATTTATCCAAACTATGAGTCCTCTTCAGTCCAGCCAGAGTCCATCGAAGAACAGGAAAGGACCAAACCACAGAAGCAGATAAAAATATGTGGCTTTGGATGATGGGTTTATGGGATAGCTGTCAACTTGCAAATAATTACCCATTCCTACAAGTGAGTACTATTTTTATGACTGTTACCTCCCGTTTTAGTTTATTGTAATGGTAATGAATAATAATGATAATGAAAAACAGGTCTCTAGCTACAGTATAGTGTAGCTTTAGCTCGCTAGGTAGCTGCTCTGTAAGCTAGCTTGACTTGCTAGAAACAAGTGGATGAAAAAGTAACTAAACCAAACATGTTTTATTATCAACTGAAACAATATGTTTCCACAGTCTTGAATGAAAATGTTATATTTTGCAATCTCCCAAAATAAATGCGATCCCTGACGAGAGACTAGGTTCTCCAATATTTTGTCTTGCGTTTTGTCAAACCCTCCCTGAGCTCTCCATCTAGTAGCGGAACAAGATTGCATGAAGATGGCGTATGGTGTCGTTAAATACGTCACGATGTAAACGGGGCATAACTGTGTTCTTTCGGATGTTGTATTGCAGTAGGATTGTAATAAATGCAATATATACATTCCTACTGCACTGACATATTTTTGTAGCTCAGGGATGGCTTACCTGAAGATGGCTTATCCTACTCTCTGAATAGTCATCAATATTTCAAGATCAAGGCATGTGTTGTCAATGTGAGAATTCTAGATCGATGTGTTTTCAGAAAGACCTACGAAGATTCAGGTGTTACAATTGTACAGCAGTCACGACAACGCTCTGTCTAAACGTTAATAATCCTCGATTGCAATACGGTTTTGGAACCTTTGAAACTTTACTTTCAAATCCTCAATAAATCATTTTCAAAAACAAAAAGGATCCCACAGCCCTATTTCCATAGTAAACTAACTCTATGTCTAAGAGTTGATGTAACTGGACATAACATATAAGGATATTGGACGGTAAAGGAGTAAAGGCCAGTTTGAGGCCCCCGCCCATGTCTATTTAACACAATCATGGCTACTGAACGAAGGGCTGTTCAGAACCGGCTCTTTAAGATGAACCAAGCAGAATGAAAAAGCTAACTTGAAGTACTTTTCCTGACCGATTTGTTAGTCAAAAGCTATTTGTGGCCAAGAAAAAGGTCAGTTGTTTTAAAATATATAGATCCATTATAATTTCTACATATTTTCTATCTTTCCCCTTTCAGTCGGTCACTTGGTATGACATACTATGGGGAGTTAACGACCAATCATATTCACCTGAAATCACGCCCAATGCCAAGCCCAACCTTGGAAGCCCCGCCTTCCTGGTTATAATACAGGGGCTCGCACTCTTATCTTCAATTCATCGCTCTTCAACTCGCTTGAAGGAAGAATGTGTCAAACAATTTACAAACTTTTTAAACACACCAAGACTAGGACATTTGGCTCTGACTTAGGTTAGTGGGGTGAGTTCTCGTCCCCCTAGATGTTGAGAGTTTTGGGTCTTGGTATCGGTTTTTGTGTTTGCTAAATTGCAACTATTTTCTGCTCTGTTTGTGTAGCCAGTGCTTTCTTGCTTGAGTAGGATTTGTGTTTACTAAAACCCCACTACTTTCTGCTCTGCTAGTGTAGCCAGTTCTTCCTTGCTTGAGAAAGATGGCCAGTGGTAGGAGTAAGTTCACAAAGGCTAACCAGCCGAGTTTGAACCTCCGGCCATACCCTAGGGCATGTGGTTTCACAATGAAAATGAAAGCTACTCAGGAGTGCTTTATTGTTTGCCTGGGGTAAAAACAGACTCAGGAGGCTTTCTCCGGCAATTGTCTTCCACTGAGCGTCGGGCTGACTTTGTGAGAGAGATTGGGCCTGCTGGTAAAGGGTCTTCTGGTAAAAAGACCTTAGGAATGGGTTTGTCTGAGGCCGGGAGAGAGCAGAACCGCTAACTCTGGCAGTGTTTAGAGCACGGATTCCGGGATGATATACTATCCCTGGTTGGCTCTGGAGGATTTTCAGAGTGTGAATCGAATGACATCAGTCCGGGGGAGCCTTAAAGCCCCGGCTTTGGATTAGGCAGGGAGAGTGAACCATTGGTGGTTAATGCGCCTTTGATGGAGCCATGTCAGAGGGCAGCAGATTACCTTGGGGTGGATTGGCTGTCTTCTAAACCGCAGCAGAGTTCCTCCAGATTTGGGGGAAGGTCTTTACCTCCTGTCCCTGCAGCGGTGAAGTGTCGCTTACCCCGTTTAAATATTTTGCCGACGAGTTAAAGGCGTCCTGAGAGAACCCTCTTTCGACCAGGCTGGTGCTACCAGGTTATGGGGAGTTCATGAATGTAGAGGGAATGGAGGAGGTGGGGCTCATTTGCACACCACCGATGTGTTATTTTCCACCATAATTTGCAAATAAATTCATTAAAAATCCTACAATGTGATTTTCTGGATTTTTTTCCTCATTTTGTCTGTCATAGTTGAAGTGTACCTATGATGAAAATTACAGGCCTCGCTCATCTTTTTAAGTGGGAGAGCTTGCACAATTGGTGGCTGACTAAATACTTTTTTGCCCCACTGTATATGAAACACTAAGTATGGTAGAGCTCATTTTATGAAACCCAATGTTTTAATAAAAGTATTGTTTTCTTTCTTTTTAATTTAGATGGTGATGAGAGGACTCGAGATTGTCTTATTAGTGCAGTAATCTGCATTTTGGTTACTTTAGGACTTGGTGGACTTGCAAAATATCTTAAGAAGAGGAGAAACGGACACTCACATGCAGGCAATCATCTATTAAAGGGGTGAGGTTATTCTCCTATTCAATATCAAAACATGTTGTGCACAATCGTTTTTAATGATCAAGGATAGTTTTTTGGAAAAGGTAGGAAATGTTTGCCTGAACAACAGATGCAGGTCAAATGAAGTGGTCTATCTTCCACACTTTGGGTTGGGTTAAATGAGGAAGACACATTTAGCAGCTGAATGCATTCAGTTGTGCAACTGACTAGGTATCCCATTTCCCCTGCTTGGTCAGACAGCTGCATTGTCTCAGACCACTTCTCTAAATGTTGAAAAAGCCGAAGGCACATACACACACGCACACTCTGACAATCATTACTTTTATAGCTTCTCTGGCACCAAAAAGACCTCTAGCACAGACACAGGTACCCATAGTAACATGAGTCCTTAGTGTTTGTAGTACCTGTCTTGGGGATGAGCATTTGTGCATATCTGTCAGTTACTCCCACCCACTCTGTATATTTAATTTCCTTTATTTGCCTTCATAGATTCATCTGAAAGAAAGCGAGATGACATTCAGTATGCAGAGAACTCACATTAAACCAACAGATAACCAGTTTAGTAATAATACTACAGGCTGTTAAATATAAGAGATGTAATACAGCAGTTTTAGCAGCCCTCATGGCTACAACTGTAGGCTGTAGCTCTGTGCCAGTAGGAAAGCAAAGAAGAAGAAAAAGGAAACTGTTTCATTATTAGATACTTTGTACCAGAAGAAGGAAATAAGACACGTCTGACGCTCTCTTGTCTATTCTCATTGTTCTGCAGGAAGTAACTCAACAGTCCCCACATCTAGGACCATTTCCAAATCTAATGGGAGGAACCGTGAAGCCAAGTTTTATAAAGTCCACAGACTTGGCAAATACTGTTAAAGACACAGGAAGATCAAAGTCATTACTATACTGAACAAAAATATAAATGCAACTTGCAACAATTTCAAATATTTTACTGAGTTACAGTTTATATAAGGAAATCAGTCAATTGAAATTAATTAATTCGGCCCTAATATATAGATTTCAAATGACTGGGCAAGGACACAGCAATTGGTGGGCCTGGGAGGGAATAGGTCCACCCACTTGGAAGCCAGGCCCACCCAGGTGGGAGTCCAGGCCCGGACAATCAGAATAAGTAATTCATTTATTTGAAAAGACTGATTTCCTTATATGAACTGTTACACAGTAACATCTTTGAAATTGTTGCATGTTGCATTTATATTTTGGTTCAGTATAGTAATGATTAATCTTCCCATGTTTTCAATAGTACAGTATTTTCCAAGTCTATGGACTTAAGTTTGGCTTCATGATTCCTCCCACTAGATTTAGGAATGGTTCTAGATGTGTTGACTGTTGAGGTACATACAGCAGAACAATGAGAATAGACAAGAGAGCATCAGACCTGTCTTGTTTCCTTACTCTGGTATAAAGTATCTAATAATGAAAGATGATCCTTTTTCTTTTATTTATTTTTGCTTTCCTACACCTCTTCTCGCCCCTCTCTGCTCCTCTTTCCTTGTCCCTCTCAATCCTTCCCTCCCTACCTTTTTCCCTCTCCCTGTCTAGGAGGAGCGAAGAGGTATGCCAGAACTGGATCTGCTTAGAGACAACCCTAACCTCAACATTAGTTTAAGATACACTCCAGTTACATCGCATGGCTGCCAATGAGGATGTTGACACAGCATGAAGGAGAGAGAGAACAGGAAGTTAATGAGAGGGTGACATGATAATTCACATCCAATAGAAGGCGTTACATCCTAAAGTGAATGTGGAGACAAAATTATAGTAAAATTTGTTGAGAACTTATTGGACGCACAGTTGTTATTGGAGAAAATTCCCATTTAATGATTGTGCTGTTATCATTTCAGACTTCCTTTATTGGTCATTCTCAGTCTTTTGTTGAATTGGGGCCTCGATGAGATTCACTGATGCAGACAAATTAAATAACTATGCCTAGAGTTATTAGTAGGATGGGTCCCTCTTTTCAAGTGCCCATTGTCCCAAATGTATAGGTTAAAAAAAATGGAACCTCTTAATACAATTCACTAGTGTGTTTGCTATGTTACTGCTGGTCCAAAGCTTTTTTCAGTTCTGTCTGTTCTGTTGTTTACATGTAAGTGCCTCCCCTGTATCTTTTATAGCTGGTCATTATTTCGCTTGGCAGTGGATTGCAGCTGTGAACATAAAAAGCAGATGTTTGGTGAGTTAAAGCCACCTACTCATTAGAGGCAATGGCTATTAGGTTACGTTGGAAACAAATAGATTTTTGTACTGAGCTTTTTTGTATATCAAGTCAAAGATTTACCCATACATTTCATTTAAATCAAATCAAATTGTATTTGTCATATGCGCTGAATGAAACAGGTGTAGACCTTACAGTGAAATGCTTACTTACAAGCCCTTAACCAACGATAAATACAGTTTTAAGCAAAAATGCCCCCCAAAATTTAAAAAATAAAAGTAAGAAATAATTAAGGAGCAGCAGTAATATAACAATGCAAGGCTATATACAGGGGCTACCGGTACAATGTGCGGGGGCACCGGTTAGTCGAAGTAATTGTGGTAATATGTACATGTAGGTAGAGTTATTAAAGTGACTATGCATAGATAATTAACAGAGGGTAGCAGCACCGTAACAAGGTGGGGGGGGGGGGGGGGGGGGGGGCAATGCAAATAGCAGACATTTGATTAGATGTTCAGGAGTCTTATGGCTTGGGGGTAGAATCTGTTTAGAAGCCTCTTGGACCTAGACTTGTCGCTCCAATACTGCTTGCCGTGCGGTAGCTGAGAGCACAGTCTATGACTAGGGTGGCTGGAGTGTTTGACCATTTTTAGGGCCTTCCTTTGACATCACCTGGTATAGAGGTCCTGGATGGCAGGAAGCTTGGCCTCAGTGATGTACTGGGCCGTATGCACTACCCTCTGTAGTGCCTTGCGGTCGGAGGCCGAGCAGTTGCCATACCAGGTAGTGATGCAACCAGGCAGGATGCTCTCGATGGTGCAGCTGTAGAACCTTTTGAGGATCCGAGGACCCATGCTAAATCAATTTCAGTCTCCTAAGGGGGAATAGGTTTTGTTGTGTCCTCTTCACGACTGTCTTGGTGAACTTGGGCTATGTTAGTTTGTTGGTGATGTGGACGCCTAGGAACTTGGAGCTCTCAACCTGCTCCACTACAGCTCCGTCGATGAGAATGAGGGCATACTCGGTCCTCCTTTTCCTGTAGTCCACAATCATCTCCTTAGTCTTGATCAAGTTGAGGGAGAGGTTGTTGTCCTGGCACAACATGGCCAGATCTCTGACCACCTCCCTATAGGCTGTCTTGTCATTGTCGATGATCAGGCCTACCACTGTTGTGTCATCGGCAAACTTAATGATGGTGTTGGAGTCATGCCTGGCCATGCAGTCATGAGTGAACAGGGAGTACAGGAGGAGACTGAGCACGCACCCCTGAGGGGCCGCCGTATTGAGGATCAGAGTGGTGCGTGGGTCCTTAGCTTAGTGAGGGCACTATGGTGTTGAACGCTGAGCTGTAGTCAATGAATAGCATTCTCACATAGGTATTCCTTTTGTCCAGGTGTGAAAGTGCAGTGTGGAGTGCAATAGAAATTGCATCATCTGTTGGGGCAGTATGCAAATTGGAGTGAGTTTAGAGTATCTGGGATAATGGTGTTGATGTGAGCCATGACCAGCATTTCAAAGCACTTCATGGCTACAGACGTATGGGTCGGTAGTCATTTATGCAGGTTACCTTCGTGTTCTTGGGCACAGGGACTATGGTGCTCTGCTTTAAACATGTTGGTATTACAGACTCAGACAGGGAGAAGTGGAAAATGTCAGTGAAGACACTTGCCAATTGGTCAGTGCGTGATCGGAGTGCACGTCTTGCTAATCCATCTGGCCCTGCGGCCTTGTGAATGTTGGCCTGTTTAAAGGTCTTACTCACATTGGCCACAAATGCACATTTGTGGCCTGCTGGAGGTCATTTTGCAGGGCTCTGGTAGTGCTCTTCCTGCTCAAAGGCGGAGGTAGCGTTCCTGCTGCTGGGTTTTTGCCCTCCTACGGCCTCCTCCACGTCTCCTGATGTACTGGCCTGTCTCCTGGTAGCGCCTCCATGCTCTGGACACTACGCTGACAGACACAGCAAACCTTTTTGCCACAGCTCGTATTGATGTGCCATCCTAGATGAGCTGCACTACCTGAGCCACTTGTGTGGGTTGTAGACTCCGTCTCATGCTACCACTAGAGTGAGAGCACCGCCAGCATTCAAAAGTGACCAAAACATCAGCCAGGAAGCATAGGAACTGAGAAGTGGTCTGTGGTCACCACCTGCAGAATCACTCCTTAATTGGGGGTGTCTTGCTAATTGCCTATAAATTCCACCTTTTGTCTATTCCATTTGCACAACAGCATGTGAAATTTATTGTCAATCAGTGTTGCTTCCTAAGTGGACAGTTTGATTTGACAGAAGTGTGATTGACTTGGAGTTACATTGTGTTGTTTAAGTGTTCCCTTTATTTTTTTGAGCAGTGTATTTTCTTTTGCTAATTTTTTGCTCAACACTTGTCTTGAAACTAACTGCAACATTTTCACCCATCTCACTTCTCTGCCCATGATCTATTTAATAAAGCACATTACCTGTTCCTCAACCACACGTCTTTCACTCTACCATCTGGCCTCTACATGACAGATAGACACTGACCACGTAATCACAGGAAACCACCAATATTTTCTGTTTAGAGTGGAGCAGTCTAACTAACCTTTAACATGCCTAATTTGAATGAAATGCATGAATGAAAAGCTGATCGGTATTCCATTTTAATATATTGGTTGGGCACATCCTGTATAGATAGACACATCATCACAGAACTAATTGCCCTCAAACTTAATTGACATGGGAAACACAAACAAGTCTATACTGTTCCTGTTATGGTGTGAGAAAAAGGAAGTAATTGGAGAGAAGGAAAGAAATCTTTCAGGGGAAAAGACCCTTTAACTCAGATCAATTCTAACGAGAGATGACTCAGTTAATTTACAATCACAGATACTGTAAATGTGGAGTTTATAATCATTGTTCCACATGTCTTGTGAATCAAAACAACCAATCAAGTGTTGACATGCTCTGTAGTTATTGTGCCAGACTGGACTCAATGGACAGACATTTGGTATTTTACGTAAATCTTTATGATCAATACTACTTATTGGAGGTGCAAAGACAGAAGGTTACTTAAGACAGAAATGATAGGAGGGAGGTTGGTTGGGGAGGATGGGTAGGGCATATATCGCGACCGTCTAGCAATCCAAAGGTTGTGTGTTCGAGTCGTGTCATGGTCAACTGTAGCATTTTAGCTTCCCCTTCCCCTATCAATTATTCTAACCTTAATCCAATTCCCTTTTTACATAAATTATCCTAACCTTTGTCGTTAGTTTTAATTTTTCTAACCTCCAATGTAAATTCTCCCCATAATTCTCCTTTGTTGTTACAACACAACAAGCAACCTGGTCTCAGAGAAACACGTATAATACTATACATATCCAAGATGTATGATAAGGTACATCATCCAATTCGTAAGAACTGTCAAACAGTCCTCTAATTCTTGTGAAATTGTACGATCGCTATTCCATTCATAATGTAATGTATCAAACTAAATGGTGGAGAAAATATTATATAGTAATCTTACGAATTCCTCTGAGGCCAGGTTGCAGATATTGTGCAAAACACAACCTGTAAGAGCTTCTTTCTCCCATGAAAAAGCTTTATTTACTACCCTATTTACTTTACCTCTCTCAATATATCTCTCAGCATACCACCCTGCATACCACTGCTGGCTTGCTTCTGAAGCTAAGCAGGGTTGGTCCTGGTCAGTCCCTAGATGGGAGACCAGATGCTGCTAGTCAACTTACCTGGTAAAATAACGATAAAATAAATAAAAAATATTTATCTCTGTATCTCTCTCCAACAGAGGTAAAGACAGGAATGGTTTGCAGTGATGCAAATACAACACATTGTTTCAATACAACAACCCAACCTATAGTTAAAATAGGAAATATAATGAAATTAATTGAATGAATTAAATTAAAGCCTATATCTACTCAACCTCTGCACCATCTTTCTTTATATGAACATAAATATATATTCTTTTATTATTACATGAATGACTAAATAAATAGGTCTTGAAATAATAATTGCTATGTTTTGCGGAGGAATATGGAAAACCTTTTGCCCAGACATTGAATAGGACACAATTGGCAAATATAAACAAATAGCATATTCTATAATTGTGGTACAACAAAGGTAAACTATTTTAGTTTAGAAGAGGACTGGCCACCCCTCATAGCCTGGTTCCTCTCTAGGTTTCTTCCTAGGTTTTGGCCTTTCTAGGGAGTTTTTCCTAGCCACCGTGCTTCTACACCTGCATTCTAGCTGTTTGGGGTTTTAGGCTGGGTTTCTGTACAGCACTTCGAGATATTATCTGATGTACGAAGGGCTATATAAAATAAAATTGATTGATTGATTGACACACAACTGACTGCAAGCCTAATTCCCCTATCCCGAATAGGACTACCCCAATCAATAAATCATCCATATCGTAGGCCTATGCAATGTGCTTTCATTTTAATTATATTATTAGGACATACAGGATTACACTTAAGGTTTAGGCGTAGCTGTAAATAGGCTACTGGTATGTTCAGCACAAATAGTTGCTCTAACATAATTACCACCATGTTAGGCTGCAATCAATAAACCAAATGCACATAATTTAAGTAAACACAGGCCGACATACCGACAAGACGTAGCTGCCTAAATGGGTAGGACCTTACAGGTGCATGTGAGATCTCAACAGACCTGATCTCACCACCAACCTAACCTCTTACTCCCTCTGGAGGTAGAGAGAGAACATTGCAACTCAATTTACAGCTGTGTAGCTGCCAACCCTGTTAGTAACCGGACCATCACTGTTAACATCACTACACTCTGTGAAGATGGAGACCCGGGAGATGACGAAGGTAAAATAAATGATTATCCTTTATTGACATCAGCTCTGAGCGCAACACACTATTGTATAAATCTTTATTGAGACAAGGGCTCAGACTTGTTGTATCGTGATGAACCTGAGCTTAGATTGGTCAAGAGCACCTTATATTGGAGAAAATTTAGAATTTCACTGTGAACTTATACAATTATAAACTTGAACTTGTGGACCCCAGGAAGAATATCTGCTGCTTCTTCAACTGTTTGCAGTTTACATTACCTTGTATTCTTCTGTGTTGTATTATGTGAGGTACACTATGTATGTAATGTATTGCATTTGTTTTTCACCCACACAACACAACCATAACACAACCACAACTCTTATCCCAGCAGCCTTTGTGGTGTACCCAGAAATGACAAAAGGCCATTTTAAAACTGTCCCGCAACTCCTGCCATGTCTACAGACATCCCCCAAATAATAAAAAAACCGACTCTCGGAGAATGAATGCGCCAGAGGAGGCTGGTGGAAGGAGCTGTAGGAGAAGGGGCCCATGAAATGGAATGGTACCAAACACACCAAGCACATGGAAACAACGTGTTTGACTCCGTTCCACTAATTCCATTCCAGCCTTTACAATGAGCCCGTCCTCTTATAGCTCCTCCCAAAACCTCCTCTGGAGTGCACAACTGGTAAATAGTCGCATATAGATACGTCATTCAGTCAGGTGGCTAGCTGCTTCCAGATACTTGTATTGCAGTAATGTTGAAGGGCTCTGGATAGTATTACTTAGCCAGCCAGCAGGATGAAGTAAGAAGCTAACATTAAATGGAGGCTACCTCAGCAGGAGCAAAAAAATACACTTCTAAGTTCTAATAACTTTGCTTTACATAGAGTAGAATACTGAGACAAACATTGATGAAGGGCTCAGTGGTGATTCTAAGGCAGGCTGCAATGCATGCAGGACGAAGCAGAGGACACAGAGGGAAGGGAGGAAGTCAGCAGAGAGAAGTTAGCACATTGGTTCCCAAACTTGAGGTCGGGGCTTTATGTGGGGCCTGAGAAAATCTGTACAAGTTAGGAACTTAAAAAATGAAGATATATTTCAATCTGTACATCGCCACATGGCCTGTCTTCCCTATAGGTTTACATTAAAACGCTATCAAAATTCAAACATTACAGTTCTAACAATGTAGTACGCCGTTGATGCTACGTGGCAGTGTGAATCATTTATCATATTTCTCCTTTTTCAGAGGTATAACATTTAATAAAATGTAGGTGGACCAAAATGTTGGCACTCATATCATATTTTAATTCATCATAAAAGCATAGCATACACAATACCCTACTGCAGTGGTTATCAAACTTTGTGTACCCCTTCAAACATTCAACCTCCACCTGCGTACCCCCTCTAGCACCAGGGTCAGCGCACTCGCAAATGTTGTTTTTGCCATCATTGTAAGTCTGCCACACACACACTACACAATACATTTATTAAACATAAGAATGAGTGTGAGTTTTTGTCACAACCCGCCTCGTTATCCTTGCAAGGTGAGATATTGAAGGGTTTTGACAATTTTTATTTTCGATTTTTTTTTCCGACTTGATAAACAAAATCTCTATCTCTGAGCAATTGTATTAGTATAAAATACAATATAGCTCAGTATTTGTATTATTTATTTCATACAGTATTTTTTTTACATGTTTGCCAAGGGTGCCAATAATTTGGTTTAGATTGCTATGGTCTGAAAAAACGAAATCTGTCGATACCATAGTGAGTTGTTGCACTCTATGCTATTTCATTTCTAGATTTTTCTATAGGCCGTTATCAATAAGACGTCACAATACGGTGCAGAGTGTTGGATTAGCCTGCTGGGGGACAAGGAGACCACAGCTCTGCTAAAACCATTGACAACTGCATAACATTTAAGGGATTGTAAACATTTATTGAATTGTTTGGTTGTAATATCATCACCTCCTGAAGAGCATACAGTGCCTTCAGAAGTATTAATACCCCTTGACTTATTCCACATTATGTTGTGTTGCTGCCTGAACTAAAATAAAATACAAATTAAACAGTTGAAGGTGGAAGTTTACATACACCTTAGGCAAAAATATTTAAACTCAGTTTTTCACATTTCTTGACATTTAATCTGAGTAAAAAATTCCCTGTCTTAGGTCAGTTAGGATCTCCACTTTATTTTAAGAATGTGAAATGTCAGAATAATAGTATAGAGAATTATTTATTTCAGCTTTTACTTCTTTCATCACATTCCCAGTGGGTCAGAAGTTTACATCCTATTTGAGTGTATTTGGTAGCATTGCCTTTAAATGGTTTAACTTGGGTCAAACGTTTCAGGTAGCCTTCCACAAGCTTCACACAATAAGTTGGGTGGATTTTGGCCCATTCCTCCTGACAGAGCTGGAGTCACTGAGTCAGATTTGTAGGCCTCCATGCTCGCACACACTTTTTCAGTTCTGCCCACAAATGTTCTATGGGATTGAGGTCAGGGCTTTGTGATGGCCACTCCAATACCTTGACTTTGTTGTGCTTTTTTTGTTGACCTTTTATAAGTATGTATGAAATGCTGCAAAGTTTTATAAATCAATCAGAATCATGTTAAAAGTCATTATACGTTGTCTTTCTATGTAGTAATGACACATTTCACACAAAACAAATTCCTTTTGAATTGGAACCAAATAATTTCATGGAAATGGTAGTAGAGGAGGACAGAATTGCTGTTACTGTCTGTATGTGTGTGGTTGAAGACCACAGCATCAGTTCCTCTTGGTATCAGAACAGCATTGGTTTATGAGGGAGATACTGGTCAGCTGGAAAGACTAAGATAGATACAGTAGGACTAAGTCAGGTGTATATTATATTTGTTTCTCTACACCTGCAAGACTGACACTTGGGAATCATTACTGTCAGCCTTACAGACTGGCCTCAGTTTCTCTGGGACTGCTGTGTGTTCTCTTGCTGACCAGTCGTAAGTCTCTCTGTATACTGTGACTATTCAAAAATCACAGGTGGTAGGGTGTGAGTGTGTATGTTCGTGTGTGTTAGCGTCAGTGTGTGTGTAAAGAAACATAAAATTATACATTTGTTCTCTGTTCCATCACAGATGACGATGATTACAATCAACTGTCCAGAACTCTTTCTCTTTTAACGGCCAACCATACTTCAGAGAAGGAATACCTAGTTACAAAAAGCTGACTAAGGAGAGCAACCAGCTGGAGACTTCTTTCAACGCCTTGAATAAAGACAGAGATCAGTTACAGGCCCATTTTAACACAATGACTAGAAACAGAGCCCAGCTACAAACCCGTTACAACACGTTGGCTGAAGAGAAACACCAGTTACAAAGGAAAATGTCAGAGCTGTAAGAACGACGCTGGAGATGAGAAGCAGGTACAGGGAGTGAACATTTAATTAACCACGGACAATGGACAGGACAGAACAGCGTCCGGACAGGAACACAACGACATTAATGCTGACACAGGGATCTAACCAAGGAAACAGACAGATATAGGAGGGGCAATCAACAAGGTAATGGAGTCCAGGTGAGTCCAATTATGCGCACCTGCGCGTAATGATGTTGACAGGTGTGCGTAATGAACGCAGTCTGGAGCCCTCGAGCGCCAGAGAGGGAGAGCGGGAGCAAGCGCGACAGTACCGCCACCTCTAGGGGCGCCACCCGGCATACCACCTGGGCGAACCTGACGGGCCAGCCGAGGCATGGGCGCTGGACAAGCCGGCTGGGGAGTAGAATCCCAACGAACCGGCAGAGGCGTGGGAGCCTGACGATGCGGCTGAGGCATGAAAGACCGATGATCCCACTTAGGTGTGGGAGACTGACGAACCGGCTGAGGTGGGGGAACCTGATGGCCAGCTGAAGCATGACGTGGGGTGGGCGCCGGCTGAACCCACCGAGACAAGACGACCTCTCGAGCCAGTTAAGGCTTGGAAGCTCGACGAGCTAGCTGAGGCATCCCCGGTTCACTAGGCGATAGCATCCGGACCCAACGTCACCAACTAAAACTAAAACAAACTCCCTGATGCTTCCAACAGTCTGTGAGGACAGACGCTGGGATACAAGAAGCATGTACAGGGAGTGACCCTTTAATGGCAACGGACATGGAACAGGACAGCATCTGGGCATGAACACATAACGACAATAATGCTGACACTGGGATATAACCAAGGAACAGATAAATATAGGAGGGGCAATCAACAAGGTAATGGAGTCCAGGTGGCTCCAATGATCCGCAGCTGCGCGTAATGATGGTGACATGTGTGCGTAATGAAGGCCGTCTGGCACCCTCGAGCACCAGAGAGGGAGAGCGGGAGTAGGTGTGACGAGCTGGAAAGAAAGATCTCAGGACAACTGGGTGAGTATGTATAGTATGCAAATAACTGAGAATTTGAGTTGATGTGAAAAAACTATTGTGATATATTGAACTTATATGATTGCATTGACAGATATGCTTTCCTTCTGCAGGATGCTGTCTTGTCAGTTGGAAGAGATTCAAGTCTAGCTGTTATTTCCTCTTTAAAGAAAAGAACACTTGGAGTCAGAACAGAGCAGAATGTATAAAAAGAGGAGCGGACCTTGTGATCATAAACAGTAGAGACAAACAGGTGAGAGAGAAGGTGAAAGAGAGGGAGAGTGACAGATACAGACAGGCAGAGATATTTAACATACTAAATATGTTTTCCCCAGGTGTTTCTGAATAAACTGGCTAACAGTCTGAAGTTCTGGACTTGTCAGACTGACTCAATGAAGGAAGGCACCTGGAAATGGGTGGATGGAACAACTCAAAAACTAAAATACAAATGGATCTTGTAGACACTTGGTTCTTGTGCTAATAGCTGAAGACTTAATATAATGTCTCTAAACTTGTTGGTTCGTAGGTTCTGGAGACAAGGCAATGGCAATTAGTAGTGCATTTTTTATATTATAGCTAATGTAGTATCAACAAGTTAAATGCACAATCTTTAAAAAGTAATTAAGTTAATGTCAGATGTGATAATATTACACACCATTGACCAGGTAAATCCAGGTGAAAGCTATGATCCCTTATTGATGTCACCTGTTAAATCCATTTCAATCAGTGTAGATGAAGGGGAGGAGACAGGTTAAAGAAGAATTTTTAAGCCTTGAGACAATTGAGACAATGGTTTTAAGATTTTTCAGTAGACACTACTACCCACTACTCAGCCATAAACATGGATTGCAATCATCGCTTTTTCTTTCTCTACATATAAAACACTCAAGCCTACCTTCCTAATGTACCTATGCATCTCTCTAAACTCAAAATCCCTAAACAGTCTTTGCAGTGGCAATTTGGTAGATGTGGCAGTACAATCTGTGGTGATGTCTCCCTAATAGACCATTCATACAGCAATGATGTCTTTCTAGTAGACCTGCCAGTGTCTGTCTCCAAGTACGGTCTGCATCCTCCAAAATCCCCACATGCTCATTCGGTGCATCCAATTCAAATGTTCCATCTCCATAAACACTTCCCTCTCCACCTCCCCGCCTGCCAAAAGCATGTCCGCCAGCTCCCAGCATTAGTAGGGCTCCTGCAGGAACCCCCACCGGGACTCAGAGCTCAGGTAGCGTCGGACCTCCCTTCCCAGCGAGGCGTCCCCTAGCTCCCGCAGACCGCGAAAAAGTGCCACGGTGGTCTGAGGGTAAGGCTCAGCCTTGATCGCCTGCTTAATGTATTCCACCGTGATCTCTGTGATCCCCTTGGAGCCTGTGACCTTTAAACCTTTCCCTAGACATGCTAGATCTAAGAGAGTTTGGTTGGGTGTTGTTGAGAGGCCAAGGAGGAAGCAGAGGAAGAGGTCATAAGTTACATGCGTATTCCATAAAACCCTGTCCACGGAGCATCTGTGGAGGTCTAAAAGAGTTTCTCTCCTGAACGTCCCTTTCAATTGTTGGCGGTAGTAGGTTGGAGTAGTAGTTTTCTCCTTTTATTTGTGTAGGTGAGAAACACGTGCAGAGCAGTTAGGTAGTATTGAATGCCTGTGTACGCAAAGCGGTACATTTCCTCCAGGTACATCTCACACCCTGCGATGAGCGGCCAACACAACCTGTGGAATATGGAACTTTTGGAGATGTTGATTCCGCATTCCTTCACATCGCTCTCGCTGAATATGAGGCTTCCTCTTTCCAGTTGTAGACAAGCCAGCTTCCCAAGCTTACGAACAACCTCTCTGATTGATTCTGAGTGTTCACCATTTCGATCGTTCTTCAAACCGACACACACTCTCCCACCTCAATATTTTCTAAAATGGCCACCAACATCTCACAGCACAACGGTGTTTGATACAGGATGCAGAGGTTCCGTGATGACTCTTGGGCAATAGCTTTCATGACTAGGGAGATAGCTTTGTGCACCAGACTCTGATCGCCAAACCTCTTTCTAAAGAACTCCCTCTTCTGGGTGTCGTCAAAGCACTGTATCTCTGTCAAGCACTGTTGATGGGGATGAAACTGGCGGCCGCAGGCCTGGTGATCACCCAGACGTAGGTGGAGGGAAGAAGCAGCTGACACCAGATGAGGTTCGCTAGGAGGATGGGCAAAGGCATCTCCTTATTGATGTCAGACTCCACTGATATGCTTTCAAAGTCCAGGGGAAGGTTGAATTTGTCCAAACCGTCCAAGATGAAGTCCACTTTAGACCGACTCAGATCCAGACCAGGGTTCTCGCTCTCTGACGTCATGGATGAGTGGAAGTGGCTGATGAGGTCACTCAGACTGAAGCTCCGGTCAATTAGCCAATTGAGTTCACTGAAGGGAAAGACAAACAAGGAGTCGACATCCTGATTGGCTCTGTCCTGGGCTCAGTTCAAAACAAACTTCTAGACAATTGCCATCTTGCGTGAGCCCGCTGGTCCCTTCAACAGGACGTTTTTTTACTTCAGGCCAATCCAGAGATAACGGTGGTTTGAAGATATTGTCAAGCTTGATTGTTGCTTCCTCATTAGCAGTGGGCATATCTGATGGTGGCCTTACGGGTCGCGTGGCAGCATGCCTATCGTTGTGCCATTGGACGTTTCCCTCGGTGATGAGGAGTTCAACGTGGGAGTGTGTGAGGCAGTGACTCTGCACCTCTTGTCCTGCTGGGGTTCCATCACACAAAGACGTGTATCTCCCTCTCAGCTCTGATTGGAGCTTCTCTCTGACTCCTCCTACTGCTGGGATAAACACACAGAGAGAGAGAGAAAGATCGTGTAACGGGTGATGCTCTCCTCATCCTCGGACGAGGTGAGGAGAGAAGGATCCTCAGACCAAAACGCAGCTTCAGGGAAATAAGCCATCTTTATTAAACAACGATAAAGATGGAAACACGAAACGAAACAAACACTTGCAAAACTACAAAATAACAAAACGACGTTGACGAGACCTGAACATAAACTTACATAACTAAACATAAACTTACGTACAGGTAACAGACGACATCGAAACGAAAACGAAACAAACAAACGCTACAGTCCTATGTGGTACGAACATAACATACGGACACAGGAAGACAATCACCCACAAACAAACAGTGAGAATGCCCTACCTAAATATGACTCTTAATTAGAGGCAAACGCAAACCACCTGCCTCTAATCAAGAGCCATACCAGGCAAACCAAAACCAACATAGAAACAGATAACATAGAATGCCCACCCAACCTCACGTCCTGACCAACTAACACACAAAAACTAACATAAATAGGTCAGGAACGTGACAGTACCCCCCCCACAAGGTGCGAACTCCGGACGCACCAGCACAAAGTCTAGGGGAGGGTCTGGGTGGGCATCTAACCACGGTGGTGGCTCAGGCTCCGGGCGCGGTTCCCACCCCACCATAATCCATCCTAACTTCCTCCCTCCAAGAATGTCCACCCTCTTTTGACCCCCACAAAATCCCCTTAACAACATATCTAATAAGGACAACACCGGGACAGAGAGATAAATCAAGACAGAGGGATAGATAAGAATATAGAAGTAGAAAAAGATAGAGAGGGAGATCAGGATAGAGGGGCAACTCCGGACTGAAGGGCAGCTCCGGACAGAGAGACAGCTCTGGACTGATGGGCAGTTCTGGGTATCTAGCCTTTTCAGGCTGAAGGTCAGCTCATGGCTGACTGACGACTCTCGACGCTCATGGCAGGCTGACGGCTCTCGACGCTCATGGCAGGCTGACGGCTCTCGACGCTCATGGCAGGCTGACGGCTCTCGACGCTCATGGCAGGCTGACGGCTCTCGACGCTCATGGCAGGCTGACGGCTCTCGACGCTCATGGCAGGCTGACGGCTCTCGACGCTCATGGCGCTCTGACGGCTCTGGCTGCTCATGGCGCTCTGACGGCTCTGGCTGCTCATGGCTCTCTGACGGCTCTGGCTGCTCATGGCTCTCTGACGGCTCTGGCTGCTCATGGCTCTCTGACGGCTCTGGCTGCTCATGGCTCGCTGGCGGCTCTGGCAGATCCTGTCTGGTTGGCGGCTCTGGCAGATCCTGTCTGGTTGGCGGCTCTGGCAGATCCTGTCTGGTTGGCGGCTCTGGCAGATCCTGTCTGGTTGGCGGCTCTGGCAGATCCTGTCTGGTTGGCGGCTCTGGCAGATCCTGTCTGGCTGACGGCTCTAGCGGCTCCTGTCTGGCTGATGGCTCTAGCGGCTCCTGTCTGGCTGATGGCTCTGTAGGCTCATGGCAGACGGGCGGCTTTGCAGGCTCATGGCAGACGGATGGCTCAGACGGCGCTGGGGAGACGGATGGCTCAGATGGCGCTGGGGAGACGGATGGCTCAGATGGCGCTGGGGAGACGGATGGCTCAGATGGCGCTGGGGAGACGGATGGCTCAGATGGCGCTGGGGAGACGGATGGCTCAGATGGCGCTGGGGAGACGGATGGCTCTGGCCGGATATGGCGCACTGTAGACCTGGTGCGTGGTGCCGGAACTGGAGGCACCGTGCTAATGACAAGCACCTTCCTACTAGTGCGGGGAGCAGGAACAGGGCACACTGTATTCTCAAAGCCTACTCTATCCCTGATGCGTGGTACCGGCACTGGTGACGCCGGACTGAGGACAAGCACATCAGGATTAGTAGGGGGAGAATATACAGTGTGTACAGGGCTCTGGAGACGCACTGGTAGCTTAGTGCGTGGGGCCGGAACTGGAGGCACCGGGCTAGATACACGCACTACAGGGAGAGTGCGTGGAGGAGGAACAGGGCTCAGGATACGCACTGGTAGCCTAGTGCGTAGTGTATACACTGTAGGTACTAGGCTGGGGCGGGGAGGTGGTGCCGGAAATACCGGACCGTGGAGGCGTACTGGCACTCTTGAGCATTGAACCTGCCCAACCTTACCTGGTTGAATGCTCCCGGTTGCCCGACCAGTGCGGGGAGGTGGAATAACCCGCACCGGCCTATGTAGGCGAACCGGAGAAACCATGCGTAAGGCCGGTGCCATGTATGCCGGCCCGAGGAGACGCACTGGAGACCAGACGCGTTGAGCCGGCCTCATGACACCTGGCTCAATACTCAATCTAGCCCTACCAGTGCGGGGAGGTGGAATAACCCGCACTGGGCTATGCACTCGTACAGGAGACACCGTGCGCTCTACTGCGTAACACGGCGCCTGCCCGTACTCCCGCTCTCCACGGTAAGCCTGGGAAGTGGGCGCAGGTCTCCTACCTGCCCTTGGCCCACTATCTCCTAGCCCCCCCCCAAGAAATTTTTGGGAATTACTCACGGGCTTTTTTGGCTTCCGTGCCAGACGCGTTCCCTCATAGCTCCGGTTCCTCTCCTCGGTAGCCTCTGCTCTCCTCCGTGCCTCCAGCTCAGCTTTGGGACGGCGATTTTCTCCTGCCTTAGCCCAGGGACCTTCTCCATTCATTATTTGCTCCCATGTCCATAAATCCTTTCTCTCCTGTCCCTTACTCCGTTTAGTTTCCCTTTGCCGCTTGGTCTTAGCGTGTTGGTGGGTGATTCTGTAACGGGTGACGCTCTCCTCATCCTCGGACGAGGTGAGGAGAGAAGGATCCTCAGACCAAAACGCAGCTTCAGGGAAATAAGCCATCTTTATTAAACAACGATAAAGATGGAAACACGAAACGAAACAAACACTTGCAAAACTACAAAATAACAAAACGACGTTGACGAGACCTGAACATAAACTTACATAACTAAACATAAACTTACGTACAGGTAACAGACGACATCGAAACGAAAACGAAACAAACAAACGCTACAGTCCTATGTGGTACGAACATAACATACGGACACAGGAGACAATCACCCACAAACAAACAGTGAGAATGCCCTACCTAAATATGACTCTTAATTAGAGGCAAACGCAAACCACCTGCCTCTAATCAAGAGCCATACCAGGCAAACCAAAACCAACATAGAAACAGATAACATAGAATGCCCACCCAACCTCACGTCCTGACCAACTAACACACAAAAACTAACATAAATAGGTCAGGAACGTGACAGATCGGGAATTCAGATTAGATTGTTTAGGAATTTTTGCAGGTGAACAATTTATGTATGCATGCTGACAAGAGAGAAACATTCTGACTGAAACTAAATCTATTATTGTCTCTAGTGAACTTAGCTCTAAATGTTGTGTGCACAGTGAGATGAGCTACAGAATAAATGTCAATAGGAAGTAGATTCAGTATATAATTCCAGGCATATGAAAATCATGAAGAGATAAATTACTTACACTTGCTCCTCTGAGTATGGGCTGTTCGTTCTCCCCCGGGGTATGTCAAGGTCACCCCCTGTTGGCCAGAATCCTCCATCGCAGTCTGAGCCAGGCTGACGTCACAATCCGTGGGGTTGGTCTGGGATACTCTTGTGATTTCCTCCCGGAAGAGATTCACAGCAGGGTTGGGCTCAATTCAGCATGCTCTTGAATACAGGGTGGGAGTCATGTTTTGGCTGCTAAATGTACTAAAATGGGAATACAATAGAAATGTCAACTTTCAAATGGTACCTCAAAAAATGGTTGGAGGGTCACATCAGAGAACGCTGACCCGAATGGGAATATCAGTTGTTTTAAATGATACTGTCAATCTTCCATAGTAACAGGGTTGGGCTCAATTCAGAATTGAATTGAGAATGTCTGATAAATTCCAATTAGATTATTGAATTTGAATTGAATTCCAATTGAAGTAGTAAACAGGATATGGAATGGAATTAAAGGAAATAGAATTGAATTCAGTGAAATTAAAATGTCTCTTCTATTCTATATTAGCTGTATACTTGTACACAACACATCAAATGTGTCGCACATAAAATATTGTTGAAACATTAAAATGAATGATCAATGAAAACAAAACCTGCATGCGAAGTTATTATACTTAACTAATCACTTACATTTCGTTCAATATGTGGAAAATATTACATTTCCCAGAATACATTAGTTTACCCACAAGTTGACCCTGGCTTGAGGGCTTCATAAAGAAGAGATAAAATTTGGTGGAAATAGAAGTGGCTATTCTAAGCACTGAGGTTAAAAGAGTATATGAACATTGTTTCCAGAGAAAAGTTAAATATTTTTTGGGTATCTGGAAGTGTGCCGTGTCAGATTCAATGAAACTCTCATGTTTTATAACTGAGTGGAATTTATTTTAATTGCACCAGAGGTTTTACTCTGCCCGCAAAATCTGTCCAACAAAATAAGCCCACGAAGTGAGAACATTTTGTATTGAGGTCCATGAGGGTATCGAATTTGGTCAACAAAAAACGTAATTGCTAATTTGCTACGTGAGACTTATTTGATTGAACAGAAATGTTGTAATGGTTAGGTTGTTATGAATGCACATAAGTGGACACACGTGGCATTTCGGCAACTTTGAAAAAAATGACTTTAACTGAGTTGTGCCTGTTATCATAGAGATAGATAGAGGACTCATCATTGATATAACCTGTTTTAGCATGGACATTGCCAATGATGGCTTCAACCAATTTAAAGTAGTCAACTGGGTGAGGATTCCTATGAGATGGAAGATATCAGCCAATGAAGAAGAAAAGTGGTCACTTGACCATCTTCTCAATCAAATCAAATGTTATTGCTCACATACACATGGTTAGCAGATGTTAATGCGAGTGTAGCGAAATGCTTGTGCTTCTAGTTCCGACCATGCAGTAATATGTAACAATTTCACCACAACTACCTTATACACACAAGTGTGAAGGAATGAATAAGAATATGTACATATAGATATATGGATGAGCGACTGCCAAACGGCATAGGAAAGATGCAGTAGATGGTATAGAGTACAGTATATACATATGAGATGAGTAATGTAGCGTATGTAAATATTATATAAAGTGGCATTGTTTAACCTGTTGAGGATGGGGGCGCTGTTGTGACTATTTATGCTAATCGTGTCATTTTTGAAACGGCTTCCCACAAAATCCTTGATCGTACAATATGCATATTATTATTATTATTGGATAGAAAACAGTCTATAGTTTCTATAGGAGTTTAAATTTTGTCTCTAAGTGGAACAGAGCCCATTCTACAGCAATTTCCCTGACATGGAGTCAGATTTCTGAAATTTTGGCCCCTGATCTGGAGTCAGTTAAAAGGGCACTGTTATTGCTATGAGTATACGGACACTGCTTACGTCTTCCCCTGGATGCCTTTACGTGATGACGATTTGAATGGGGTCGATTGCGCGTTCACAGGCACTACAAATTAAAAAACCCTGAGGCTAGTCACTCTTTTGGAGCTGCGTCATGCGCCTAGAGGACACCGACCCGCACCTGTTCCAAGCATTAGTGGAGGGAGTAATATTACTCGGGTCATGTTTCTACTCGTTATGGGAGTTAAAAACATCATAAGGTAGTTAATTTAAAGCGTTTTATAGCAATTTATATCCGTTTAGTGCGATTTTGGGACATTTATTTCTGAAACGCTGTGAATTGCTGGGCACGCTTCCAATTCATCCCGAACGCAGTTGGCATTTCCACATGGCAAGAGGACAGCTTTCCACCAAAAGACGATTACTCCCAAGAAAGGATCCTTTGCCCAAGATACTGATGGAAGAACAGCTCAAAGTAGGACATTTTTATTATGATAAATCGTGTTTCTGTCGAAAAATGTTAGTGCCTTAGGACGCCATGTTTTTTGACGTAGCTTCGCTTGGCGCAAACTGTATTGAAAAGTAAGGATAAATAAAAAAATGTAATTCCGCGATTGTATTAAGAATTAAATTGTCTATCAATCCCTGTCCACCCTATATTTTTTAGTCACGTTTATGAGTATTTATGTATAAGAGTAGATCACTGTCTAAGTGGCGCACGGACATTTTCTCACCAGCTTGGCTACATTTCACATTGTCTAACCATGATTTTGGTGGCTAAATATTAACATTTTCGATCAAACTCTATATGGATTGTGTAATATGATGTTACAGGAGTGTCATCTGAAGAATTCTGAGAAGGTTAGTGAAAAAATTAATATATTTTGGCGATGTTGACTTTTATCGCTCACTTTGGCTAGAATCAATGCTGGGCTGCTATGTGCTATGTGCTATGCTAATATAACGATTTATTGTGTTTTCGCTGTAAGACACTTAGAAAATCTGAAATATTGTCTGTATTCACAGGATCTGTGTCTTTCGATTAGTGTATGCTGTGTATTTTTACGAAATGTTTGATGATTAGTAAGTAGGTAAATACGTTGCTCAATGTAGTTTTTCTATTCCATTTGTGACGGTGGGTGCAATTGTAACCTATGCCATCTACCTGAAATATGCACTTTTTTCTAACAAAACCTATCCCATACCATAAATATGTTATCAGACTGTCATCTGATGAGTTTTTTTCTTGGTTAGGGGCTATAAATATCTTAGTTTAGCCGAATTGGTGATAGCTACTGGTGTTGGTGGACAAATAAAAGATGGTGGATTATGCTAATGTGTTTTTAGGTAATAGATGTACATCTTTACATATTGTGTCTTCCCTGTAAAACATTTTAAAAATCGGACATGTTGGCTGGATTCACAAGATCTGTGTCTTTCATTAGCTGTATTGGACTTTAATGTGTGAAAGTTAAATATTTAAAAAAAACATTTTTTTGGAATTTCGCGGCTCTGCCTTTTCAGTGGGGGGGGGGGGGGGGGGAGTGCCGCTAGCGGCACCCTCATCCTAGACAGGTTAAAGTGACTAGCGATACATTTTTTACATCCAATTTTTTATTATTAAAGTGGTTAGAGATTTGAGTCAGTATGTTGGCAGCAGCTATTCAATGTTAGTGATGGCTGTTTAACAGTCTGATGGCCTTGAGATAGAAGCTGTTTTTCAGTCTCTCGGTCCCAGCTTTGATGCACCTGTACTGGCCTTGCCTTCTGGATGATAGTGGGGTGAACAGGCAGTGACTCAGGTGGTTGTTGTCATTGATGATCTTAATGGCCTTCCTGTGACATCGGGTGGTGTAGGTGTCCTGGAGGGCTGGTAGTTTGCCCCCAGTGATGCGTTGTGCAGACCTCACTACCCTCTGGAGAGCCTTACGGTTGTGGGCGGAGCAGTTGCCGTACCAGGCGGTAATACAGTCCGACAGGATGCTCTCGATTGTGCATCTGTAAAAGTTTGTGAGTGGTTTTGGTGACAAGCCAAATTTCTTCAGCCTCCTGAGGTTGAAGAGGTGCTGTTGCGCCTTCTTCACCACGCTGGCTGTGTGGGTGGACCATTTCAGTTTGTCCGTGATGTGTACGCCGAGGAACTTTAAAGCTTTCCACCTTCTCCACTACTGTCCCGTCGATGTGGATAGGGGGGTGCTCCCTCTGCTGTTTCCTGAAGTACACGGTCATCTCCTTTGTTTTGTTGACGTTGAGTGTGAGGTTATTTTCCTGACACCACACTCCCGAGGGCCCTCACCTCCCCCCTGTAGGCCGTCTCATCGTTGTTGGTAATTAAGCCTACCACTGTAGTGTCGTCTGCAAACTTCATGATTGAGTTGGAGGCGTGCATGGCCACGCAGTCGTGGGTGAACAGGGAGTACAGGAGGGGGCTGAGAACGCACCCTTGTGGGGCCACCGTTTTGAGGATCAGCAGGGTGGAGATGTTGTTTCCTACCCTCACCACCTGGGGGCGGCCCGTCAAAGTCCAGGACCCAGTTGCACATTGTGGGGTCAAGAACCAGGGTCTCGAGCTTAATGACGAGTTTGGAGGATATTATGGTGTTAAATGCTGAGCTGTAATCGATTAACAGCATTCTTACATAGGTATTCCTCTTGTCCAGATGGGTTAGGGCAGTGTGCAATATGATTGTGATTGCGTCGACTGTGGCTCTATTGGGGCGGTAAGCAAATTGGAGTGGGTCTAGGGTGTCAAGTAGGGTGGAGGTGATATGATCCTTGACTAGTCTCTCAAAGCACTTCATGATGACGGAAGTGAGTGCTTCGGGGGTGATAGTTGTTTAGCTCAGTTACCTTAGTTTTCTTGGGAACAGGAACAATGGTGGCCCTCTTGAAGCATGTGGGAACAGCAGACTGGGATAGGGATTGATTGAATATGTCTGGAAACACACCAGCTGGCTGGTCTGCGCATGCTCTGAGGACGCGGCTAGGGATGTCGTCTGGGCCGACAGCCTTGCGAGGGTTAACACGTTTAAATGTTTTACTCATGTTGGCTGCGGTGAAGGAGAGCCCGCAGGTTTTGGTAGCGGGCTGTGTCAGTGGCACTGTATTGTCCTCAAAGCGAGCAAAGAAGTTGTTTAGTTTGTCTGGGAGCAAGATGTCTGTGTCCGCGAGGGGCTGGTTTTCTTTTTAGATTTAGGGAGCCTTGTTTTCAGATCAGCCTTGTTAAAATCCCCAGCTCCAAAAAATGCAAACTCAGGATATGTGGTTTCCAGTTTACACATAGTACAATGAAGTTCTTTCAGGGACATCGAGGTTTCTGCTTGGGGGGGGATATACATGGCTGTGATTATAATCAAAGAGAATTATCTTGGTAGATAATGCAGTCGGCATTTGATTGTGAGGAATTTTAAGTCAGGTGAACAAAAAGACTTGAGTTCCTGTATGTTGTTGTGATCACACCACGACTCGTTAATCCTAAGGCATACACCCCCGCCCTTCTTAGGGATGTTTGTTTCTGTCGGCGCGATGCATGAAGAAACCGGGTGGCTGTACCGAGTCTGATAAGGTATCCCAAGTGAGCCATGTTTCCATGATACAGAGACTGTTACAATCTCTGATGTCTTTCTGGAAGGCAACCATTGCTCGAATTTCGTCTACCATGTTGTCAAGAGACTGGACATTGGCGAGTAGTATACTCAGGAGTGGTGAGCGATGTGCCCGTTTACGGAGCCTGACCAGAAGACCGCTCAGTCTGCACCTTCTGCGGCACTGTTGTTTTGGGTCACCTACTGGGATCAGCTCCATTGTCCTGGGTGGTGGTCCAAACAGAGGATCCGCTTCGGGAAAGTCGTATTCCTGGTCGTAATGTTGGTAAGTTGACTTTGTTCTTATATCCAATAGTTCTTCCCGGTTGTATGTAATAAGACTTAATATTTCCTGGGGAAACAGTGTAAGAAATAATACATAAAAAAACAAAATACTGCATAGTTTCCTAAGAACGCGAAGCGAGGCGACCATCTCTGTCAATATAATAGACAAATCTTCGATTGCAATGAATTAAATTCTACTTCCTTTAACTCCAACTCAAATTCTACATTCTTTAGAAGTTTTAGGAGTGTGGTGAATTTAAATTTATGAATCAATTCCAAAAATCCTAATTGAGCCCAACCTTGATTCACAGCTAATAAGACACACCTGAGATACAACAGAGGATCAGATAAATGCCATGACCTTGTTTGTACCTTTTTCATTGTAAACCTGACTCTAAGACATGGGGGGTCGTTTTCAGCTCAAATCGTTCAGACTAGACAGACGATTTCTTGAGAAGTAACTTGTCGGTATCCTCTCATGTCTGGCAAAGAAAGGCGCTGACAAGTGCCTATCCACCACATATGTGAATGGCCGATACAGGCGGATTCAGTGGAATGCGACGCAGCCCGTGCAAATAAACAAAGTCTCTAGCGTGAACTCAAGGGGGCCTTTTCTCAATTGGATTTGCTCAACTCCCGCGTCCTCTTTCCACAGTCCTCTATGGGCTTTTGAAAAAGGTCAAAGGTAATCAAGGAATGGCGGCAACGAGAGGGAAAGTGGACGAAAATACACTTGTATGAAATGAGACTTCTTCAATCGCACGTCATCAGGCACATGGAATCCCAAAAGAAATGTATAAAGTGATAAAAACGAATCTAGCATTTATACAGAAAAGGATAAGTAGCATATTGTTTTTAAACGTGTGAATGGTTTTCTCCTTCGAGAAAACAACAGCTGATTCAAATGGGGTGTGGCAGATTTCAAGATTCTTCGGAGAATTGGTAGGATTCTCTTGTGCATCCTCGCCAAAAGGGGGATATCAAGGAGGGAAGGGCCGTGTTCCGTTTGCCTACTAACGAATTAAGACTCTCCTTGACCACTTACCGGTTTTCTGGGTCACGGAGGACAGACTTTTTACCAAATGAGAAAAGTCAGGGGTTTTATTTAATAAAATGTGGTAACGTCACCAACGTCATTCCTCATGGAATAACATTTCACAGCAGCCACACATCTCTACTGCGTTGCACACAGTCAAAATAGCCCCAAGATTGCCTTGTTAAACCTTGTACATTCTCTTAAATTAAATACCATGACTGTTTTCTCATTAGCTGGGCTTGACGTTTGAAATATCTGATACAACATACTTTGGTGATGTCGTTATCAACCTACTGCAGATCCCTTAAAAATAAATGTGAATGCAGGATGTGCTATTAGCTTGCTAACACTCTTTAAGAGAGACTGGTAGAATAGCTAGCATAGCTAGATATCACTATCATTCACTGGTTGAAGGTGAAGTAACTTTTGAGTGTAATGGAGTGGACTATTACATGAATACATGTCATTAAGATGTCCAATCAAAAACACATATTTTGACCAAAATAGTATGTAAATTGTGTAGATAGATACTCCTCTAAGAAAACCAATGGTCCAAACCCATGTCTCATTCATAATCCGTTCAAAAGTGTTTACCCTTAGGGATAGCCAAAATTAGGGTGACTAAATCAGTGGAGGCCAGAGAATGAAAGTGGTCAAAAATCTGGAAAATTGTGTCAGCTAGGCTGGATGCTGTGAGAGAATTAGGCTAATTGACAGACTCACTGTTGACCTCATCATTTTTCTTCTCGAATCTGGAGGACATAAAATAGATATTGATTTTGAGACATGCCATGTCGTATTTTCATATTGTAGTATACTGTACGCTTTTCATATTAATACAAAAGTCCCTGTTCTTTTTTGAAGATTTCTCACAAACAACTTCGCAGAGGACCAACACCTGTAAAACCCTCAAATGTTACTGCGAGATTGCGCCACCGCTCTGTCAACAGAGTTTGGTGCTTATTATCAGATGCATGAAGATAGGAAATCCGATTAAAAAAAAAAAAAAATGTTAATGATATGTTAGAGAAAGACCCCACTGAATGACTCAGAACATGAATAATCATATTTTACTTGGTCAAATGTATTTTATAAGATAAGGAAGATACATTTCATCACCAAATCGCGTTTTTCATCCATTTAGAGTTGGTGGATGGGAGCCATAATCCAGTGTCATTATCGCTTGGATTAACTGCTTTCCATTGAGAAAGATTACTTCCGTGATTGTAGTTGAAAACGTAATTATGTGGAGTTATGCTATAGATCAGGAATCAAATTAAAAGTGTAAAGGTAGTCTACCCACCACTTTGTCCATGCTGCTACAGACTGAAAGCTAACGTGTGTTTTATATACGAAGGTTACTTATTTCCTGTAACAAAACATTGGAGTTAAACAAATTACAACATTGCACAATCTGATTTTCTTGGAAAATTACATAACATTTGTATTTATTCCAGACCCACATTAGCTACTCTTCCTGGGGTCTAGTCACCATTACACAATTACATACAAAATAAAACAGTACATAACACAACATATTATTACACTCTACCACAACACATCTATAATACAAAATCAATAACACAGCAATTTAACAATAATAACATGAAAATGAATAACATAAATACACAGAATGATAAATGAGTCTTATGTTATGCTACCAAATAGGATTTAAACAATAAAAATAACATCAACATGGCATATTTCACAAACGTTTTAATTGTTACTCACAATAATGTTATAATAATGGCACATTGGCACAAAACTAACAGGTCTGTGAGAGCCAGACTTCTTACTGGTTGGTAGGTGATGAAATACTTATGCCATGCAATAAAATGCAAATTAATTACTTAAAAATCATACATTGTGATTTTCTGGATTTTTGTTTTAGATTCCGTCTCTCACAGTTGAAGTGTACCTATGATAAAAATTACAGACCTCTACATGCTTTGTAAGTAGGAAAACCTGCAAAATCGGCAGTGTGTCAAATACTTGTTCTCCCCACTGTAGGTGGCTTTATCTCAAATGTCTGCTCTTTTTTATATTATGTACACAGCTGCAATCCACTGGCAAGCTAAACAATGTCCAGCTATAAAAAGATACAGGGGAGGCACCTACATTTAAACAACAGAACAGACAATACTGCAAATAGGCTTTGGCACAGCAGTAGCATTGCAAACACACTAGTGAATTGTATTAAAATATATGTTCCATTTGTTTTAACTTATACATTGGGATTTGGGACAAAAGGCACTTGACAAGAAGGATTATCCTGATCCTGCTACTAACTCAATGCATAGTTATTGAATTGGACAGTATCAGTGGATGTCATCGAGGTCTCTATTTGACAGAAGGTCTGTGAGAATGACCTACAAAGGAAGCCTGAAATTCTAATATCAGCGCAGCAGTTCCAGGGGATTTTTTTATCCCATAACAACTGTGCACTAAAAGGTTTTCTGGGTGAATATATTTTTACTTTCATTTTGTTTCAATGTCCTCTTTATGATATACCAATCTCTACAGGATGTCAGTTATCATTTCGGCCTCCTATTGACTTCCCGTTTTTCCCTTTCGTGCTGTGTCAACATCCCCGCTGGCAGCCATGCGATGTAACAGGAGTGTATCATAAACTGATGTCAGGGTACACGACTCCAATTCTGGTATATCTGTTCGCTCCTCCTAGGCAAGGAGAAGGGGGTAGGTAGGGGGGGGGGGGAAGAACGGAGAGGGACAAGGAAATAAGGGGCAGAGAGAGGGGAGATAAAAGAGGTTAGGAAAGTAACAAAAAAGGATCTTATGCTTTATTAGAAACGTTGTGCCAGAGGAAGGAAGGAAACAGGATACGCCTGACACTCTCTTGTCTACTCTCATTGTTCTGCAGTAGGTAACTCAACACAACGCATCTAGAACCTTTCCTAACGCTAGTGGGGGGAATCATGAAGAATAACTTTTAAAAAGTCCACAGACTTTGCAAATACTGTAAAAGACTATATAAAAATCAAAGGAATTACTAATCTAATCAAATCAAATGTTATGTCACATGCGCCGAAGACGACAGGTGTAGACATGAAGTGAAAGTGAAATGCTTACTTACTGTACAAGCCCTTAACACTTATTTTTCTTAAAACTGTGTTGTTGGTTAAGTTAAAAAGTTACAAATAATTAAAGAGCAGCAGTAAAATAACAATAGCGAGGCTATATACAGGGGGTACCTGTACAGAGTCAATGTGCGGGGGCACCGGTTAGTCGAGGATTGAGGTAGTATGTATATGTAGGTAGAGTTAATAACTGACTTGCCTAGTTAAAAAAAGGTAAAATAGATATATATTTTTTAAATCAGTGTGAACAAGTTGTGATGGACTAACATTACTCTCACACGGTTGACTGGAATGACTTGACACAACAACGGGCGTGGTGTAGCTAGCTACAATGCCGTGAAGAGTACATCCATGCATATGATGTTATACGTTTCTAATTTTCTCAGAAAGTCATTTTCATTGCAAGTTAACATGTACTGTTAGCTAGAAAGCAAATATTAGCTTGCTGGCTCGCTAGCTAACGTTACGTGGATGGATGATCTGTGTAGTAATATTATTGCTCGTTATAGCCATATGTTAGCTAGTTAGCTAACATTGAACCTAGTTGGTTATCTTTAGCTACCTGCAGAATCAAACTTCATGGATGGTGGCTAGCTATGCCAATCTGTATGTACTGTAGCTATTGGTGTCACGCCCTGACCTTAGACATCTCTGTTTTTCTATATATTTTGGTTAGGTCAGGGTGTGACTAGGGTGGGTACGCTAGTTTTGTATGTCTAGGGTTTTTGTATGTCTAGGGGTGTTGTATGTCTATGTTGGCCTGATATGGTGCCCAATCAGAGACAGCTGTTTATCGTTGTCTCTGATTGGGGATCATATTTAGGCAGCCATTTTCCTTGTTTGTGTTGTGGGATCTTGTCTACATTGAGTTGCACACCTGTAGCTTCACGTTTTGTTCGTTCGGTTGTTTGTTGTTTTGTTAGGTGAGTTTCAGTTGATTAAAATTATGTGGAACTCTACTCATGCTGCGCCTTGGTCTCATCTTTATGACGAACAAAGATCCCACCACCAACGGACCAAGCAGAGTGGTCAGGAGGACTGGACCTGGGAGGAAATCCTGGATTGAGCAGGACCCTGGACAAGGGCTAAGGAGTATCGCCATCCGAAGGAGGAAATAAGGCAGCGAAAGATGAACGGCGTCGATACGAGGGGACACGGCTAGCACGGAAACCCGAGAGGCAGCTCCCCCCCCAAAAAAACTTGGGGGCACACGGGGAGATTGGAGGAGGTAGTGTTTGGACCTGAGCCAACTCCCCGTGCTTACCGTGGGGAGCGTGTGACTGGTCAGGCACCGTGTTATGCAGTGATGCGCACGGTGTCTCCAGTGCGCATTCATAGCCCGGTGCGCTCTATTCCAGCTCCCCGCATTTGCCACGCTAGAATGGGCATCCAGCCAGGACGGTTTGTACCGGCTCAGCGCTCCTGGTCTCCAGTACACCTCTTCGGACCAGGATATCCTGCGCCGGCTCTACGTACTGTATCGCCAGTGCGCCTTCATAGCCCAGTGCGTCCTGTGCCAGCGCCCCGAACTTATCGAGCTAAAGTGAGCATCCAGCCAGGACGCATTGTGCCAGCTCTACGCTCCAGATCTCCAGTGCGCCTCCACAGTCCAGTACGTCCTGTGCCTCTTCCGCCCACTCGCACTGAGGTGTGTGTCATCAGCCCGGTGAAAACTGTACTGGTCCCGCGCATCAGGTTTCCAGTGCGCCTCCACAGTCCAGTACGTCCTTTGCCTCTTCCCCGCACTCGCACTGAGGTGTGTGTCATCAGCCCGGTGCCACCTGTACCGGTCCCACGCATCAGGCCTACCGGTCCCACGCATCAGAAAATGCTGCCCCCTACCCCAAAGAAGTTAAGCATATCCCAGTTTAGGTCACCTAACAGAACAAACTCTGAAGATAGATGGGGGTTATTCAATTCACATAGGGTCTCCAGGGCACAGCTGGGAGCTGATGGTGGTCTATAACAGTTGGCAACAGCGAGAGACTTATTTCTGGAGAGATTCATTTTTAAAATTAGAATACTGTTTGGGCATAGACCTGGAAAGTATGACAGAACTTTGCAGGCTATCTCTGTAGTAGATTGTAACTCCTCCCCCTTCGGCAGTTCTATCTTGACGGAAAATGTTGTAGTTGGGTATGGAAATCTCAGAATTTTTGGTGGCCTTCCTAAGCCAGGATTCAGACACGACAAAGACATCAGGGTTGGCGGAGTGTGCTAAAGCAGTGAGTAAAACAAACTTACGGAAGAGGCTTCTGAAGTTAACATGCATGAAACCAAGGTTTTTTCGGTTACAGAAGTCAACAAATGAGAGTGCCTGGGGACACGCAGGTCCTGGGTTAACTTCTTATGGCTGAAGGGGCAGTATTGAGTAGGTTGGATGAAAGGTGCACAAAGGTGCCCAGAGTAAACAGCCTGCTCCTATGTCATAGTTGCTAATATATGCATATTATTAATAGTATTGGATAGAAAACACTCTCACTCATATGGCAGGCAAAAACCTGAGAAGAAATCCAACCAGGAAGTGGGAAATCGGCTGTAAAGCCTATTTGAAATCGGACACTTTGGTGGGATTAACAACAAGATTACCTTTAAAATGGTATAAAATACATGTATGTTTGAGGAATTTTTATTATGACATTTCTTTTGTTTGAATTTGGCGTCGTGCACTTTCCCGTTAAATCCCGTTAAAGGGATTGCAGCCATAAGAAGTTTTAACTACACACAGGGACTGAGTTCGAGGCTGGGGCCGACAGATAAACAAAAAATAAACAAAATGGAGTACTGTGATTAATGAACAGTCCAGCAGGCATCAGCTATGTAGCCAAGTGATCATAGGGTGCAGTGAACAGCAATAGATGGAACCGGGAAGCCGGTTGAGGGCCGGTTGAGGGCACAGCGGATGGAGTTACGTCGGCGGACCAGTCGTGGTGGTATGGCGGGGTCGCCGTGTCAACAAAGGGTCCGGGCCAGATGGCGAAAGAGGTATTGTAGTTGTAGTAATTTTGTTTGCTTGCCGGGAGATGCGCCTGGCTCACTGCTAACTGGTGATAGATTCGGGGCAGGGGCGTTAGCCACTATAGCCACTCGGTAGCAGCTAGCTAGCAGCGATGATCCGATGCAAAGGTCCAGAGCTTACGGCAAGGATTCGGTGGAGTAGTGGATTCTAGCCGTGTTGGGGTAGAGTCCGGGAGGCATTGTATGAGTAGCCGAGTGATCACAGAGTAGGCCAGGACGTGGGCCTGGCTCAGGGCTAGCTTCGGGGGCTGGGTCACTCAGTGGCAACTAGCTAGCTGTGATGATCAGGAGTAATGGTCCAGGGTTAACGGCAGGAATTCGGCGTTGTAGTGGAGAAAACAGTCCGATACTGGCAGGCTGGCAACTATTATCCAGGCTAAAAAAACGTCTGGTGTCTGTGTAGAAGATAAAGGCCGCTAGCAGTGGCTAACAATGACTAAATAGCTAGTAGCTAATTAGCTGGTTAGCTTCTGATGGCTAGCCTCTGATGGAGGTTCTGGCTATAAGTTCAAAGAAAATAGCGGATCCGTGGCACATTGGGTGAGGAGGGTTACCGGTGGGTATATTTAATTTTAAAATGGAAAAGAGATTGAAAATAAATTGAAATATATACAAGAAATACAAAAAAGTCAACAAGAGGACGACAAACCACATCTGCACTGCTACGCCATCCTGGATACAGTAGTTCTTTAAAGTATTTTTTACTTAATTACTTTACACCACTGCTGACCACATAGTTTTAGTCATGTGGAGTAGCTTTTATTGCTCTTGAACGTCTTCATTCTCAGTTTTAAGACTTTCAAGCGAGACACTTACACCCTAAAAAACACAGCTTTTTTTTCTCACGCTATGAACAGAGGAACATCACATTTGTGGTGAGCTGACCAGTGACCAGACCATGACTTTTGTAAAAAAAAGTACATTGCCTGTTCCAACAACCTGCCTCATGCTCTTCCATCCATCTATGTGACAGACAGCCACTGACCACATAATGACAGAAACCAGAAACATTTCCTGTTTAATGTCCCACTCGAAAGTAGCTTAAATGCCACTGAGTTTTAATGTAAATTTTTCCTGATGACTTTTAGATAATGATATCCATGAAAGAATTTCATCATTTTGGGATGAAGCCATGTCCATTGTCCTTCAATGATTCATCATGGTTGACGGAATTCCCAAGTCACAACACCATAAAGGTGCATCCTTTATTATCCCATCCATAGGCATTAGTCTTTTCAAACATCAATGGGCAGACACTGTGAGACTAAACACAGTGAACATGTGACATCTGTCATTTGGCCAACATTCTAATAGAACACAAATTAGTTTCAAATGACAAGCTACAGTCTCAGAGAATTATAAAAGGTTATCAGCCTGTTGTTTCCAAAATATTTTGAATCTCTCATCTAAATTAGTCTATGAATCAATAAAGTATTGGCATACTCTGTAGTTGGTGTACAGATCACAACCTTTTATATCCAACAACTCTTTCTTTCCATTACAGAGCTCTGTTTTTAGAAACTAGTCTCTGTCTGCATCTATCCCGTACTGTAAATATTTGTCTAATGCTTGGACAGGATACAGGAGGACGTCGCTCCGGAAAGGGAGGAATATTATTTTGGAATGAGTCTTAGTGATAGGCTACACACAGTGTAAATGTTGCACTGTTTAAAATATTTCACATTTTTTAATTTGACCAATGTCACTAATTAAAACATTGAAAATGTAAAAATAAAAACATTAGGCTACTTATCTATCATCTCCTACATAAAATGTTAGTTAGTGCAGCAAATCAGTAAAAACAAAAGAAACATACCATTAATGACAAAATTTAGCAGCATGAACGTCAGTCTGGCAAGCCTTCTCCATCTCAACAAATGGTTCATTCCTCTAAATCTTCAGCTGTTCAGTGGTTTGTGTTGTGAAGAGATGTGATCTTGTCCTGGTACAGAGGAGAGAATAGACTCAACCAGACCAGCAGCCCACCGATGTGTATTCATTATGCAGATTCCTCTGCAAAAGGTTTCTTAAACAGAAGGAAACAGAAAGGGGAGGGACCTACTTGAATTTATCCAATGGAAACTGTTGTTTTAGTTGCAACTGTTTGGACCTATGTTTACACCCTGATCTCATCACCAGCCAGTCTCACCCTCTGGAGGTAGAGAGATACGATTACAACTCCATCTACAGTGGTGTAGTTGCAAACCCTGTCAGTAATCCCACCATCAACATCAACATCACAGCACCATGTGGAGATGGAGGCTTAGGAGAAGAAGTATAGTGAGAAAGCGGATTATCCATGAATGCCATCAGCTCTGAGCTCATTATACTTAAATACCTATCCCTGTAAATTGGACAGTTCAATTAGATTACGGAGAATTTAAGCTTTCTGCCAATATCAGATATGTCTATGTCCTGGGAAATGTTCCTGTTACTTACGACCTCATGCTAATCACATTAGCTCAACCAACCCGTGGGAGGGTCACCGATCCCGAATACGTTTTTAAAGAGCACCTTCTAGTGGAGGAAAGAGAATTTCACTATTAACTGTTTGCATGACAGGTGAATCCAGGTGAAAGCTATGATCCCTTGATGTCACGGTCACCTGTTAAATCCACTTCAATCAGTGTTGATGAAGGGGAGGAGACATGTTAAATAAGGATTTTTAAGCCGATAAGACAATTGAGACATGGATTGTGTATGAGTGCCATTCAAGGGGTGAAAGGGTAAGACTAAAGATTTAAGTACCTTTGAACAGGGTATGGCAGTAGGTGTGTCAAGTGTGTCAAGAACTGCAATGCTGCTAGGTTTTTTCACACTCAACAGTTTCCCGGTGTGTATCAAGAATGGTCCACCACCCAAAGGACATCCAGCCAACTTCACACAACTGTGGGAAGCAAGGGTGCTGACATGGGCCAGCATCCCTGTGGAACACTTTCATCACCTTGTAGAGTCCATGACCCGGTGAACTGAGGCTGTTCTGAGAGCAAACGTGTGTGCAACTCAATATTAGGAAGGTGTTCTAATGTTTGTACACTCAGTTCCTTCAGAAAGTATTCACACCCATTGACTTATTCCAAATTTCGTTGTGTTAGACTAAATTCAAAATGGATTAAACAGATTTTTTCTCCTCACCCACACAATAACCCAATAGCACATTTATTGGAAATTAAATAGAGAAATACTTAATTTACCTAAGTACTCACACCCCTGAGTCAATAATTTGTGGAAGCATCTCTGGCAGCTATTACAGCTGTGTCTTTCTGGGTAAGTCTCTAAGAGCTATGCAGACCTGGATTGTACAGTATTTGCACATTATTCTTATTCTTCAAGCTCTGTCAGGTTAGTTATTGTTTATTGCTAGACTGACTCTTTCAAGTCTTGCCATAGATTTACAAGCCGATTTAAGTGAAAACTGTTATTAGGCCACTCAGGAACATTCAATGTAGTCTTGGTAAGCAACTCCAGTGTATAGTTGGCCTTTTGTTTTAGGTTATTGTCCTGCTGAAAGGTGAATTTGTTTCCAGTCTGTTGGAAATCAGAATGAATCATGTTTTCCTCTAGGATTTTGCCTATTCCATTTATTTTTATCCTAAACAGACTCCCAAGTACTTCCCGGTGACAAGCATACCCATAACATGATGTAGCCACCACCATGCTTGAAAATATGAAGAGTGGTACTCAGTGATGTGTTGAATTTGCCCCAAACATAACACTTTGTACTCAGGACATAAAGTACATTTCTTTGCCTTATTGCAAACAGGATGTATGTTTTGGAATATTTTTATTCTGTATTGGCTTCGTATTAGTATTGTGGATTAACTATAATGTTGCTGCTCCATCTCCAGTTTTCTCCTATCAAAGCCATTAATGGCTCTGTAACTGTTTTAAAGTCACCATTGGCCTCATGGTGAAATCCCTGAGTGGTTTCCTTCCTCTCGTCAACTGAGTTAGGAAGGACGTCTGTATCTTCCTAGTGACTGGGTGTATAGATACACCATCCAAAGTGAAATTAATAACTTCACCATGCTCAAAGGGATATAATTCAATGTTTGTTTTTTATTTTTTATCTATCTAACAATAGGGTGCCTTTTTGCAAGGCATTTGAAAGCCTCCCTTGTCTTTGTGTTTGAATCTGTGTTTGAAATGCACTGATCAACTGTGGGACCTCACAGATAATGTGGGAGGTACAGAGATGAGGTAGTCATTCAAAAAGCATGTTAAACAATATTATTGCACACAAGACCATGCAAGTCATTCTGTGACTTGTTAAGCTAATTATTTTCTCCTGAACATATTTAGGCTTACCATAACAAAGGGGCTAGAAATGCTGTGAAAAGTGCAGCTGCTACATCAACAAGTGAAAGGGGCAACAAGTGTAACAACTATCAGATCAGAGTAGCATGTCTCTTTCTATAAGCATGGTGTGGTCTGATAGAAATGTGCTGTATAGAACATACTGTACAGACACCTCTTCTGTACACTCTGCGAGGTTCTATGAATAAGGCCCTGGTGTTAGTCTCAAAACAACACCCACAAATGGAGAGAGAGCGGAAGCCTTGTGGTTGCTATATCTCAAGTAAAGCCACACAAATGCATGTATCAAAATGAACAAGTGTCAACGTATATGGATTCCATCAACCCCCAAAACACCCCCATTTTGTCTCTGTGTGTTAGTGTACTCTTCTCTATCGCCACTTTTACAGAATGTGGTTATTGCTTATTTGTTCTCTCTGAGGTCAGTAACCTATATGGGTCAGTCGCTTTCATTCTCACGTGCTTATATGGGGAGATGTGGTACCGCCCTCTATCTCTGCACAGCTTCTCTCCAGCAAGAGAGCTGACACCACAAACCATGCTCACAGTCCCCTGCACCCACATTTAGCAGGCACTCTCATAAAGAGATCATCTTTTTGCTGTGAAGTACACTACCACAAGCTCACCAATAGCATTTTAACTCAATTAAATGCTCAAGTCATTTTAAGATACAAGGGGTATGATGAATGACGTTTATTTCTCTTTATAGAGAGGTGTAGATAAGGTCTCTGTCTCTAAGCTAGACAGGATGTGGTAGGGCTGCAGAGAAACAGAGATGATAAAAAATGGGGGCTTGGAGAAATACACCATCTCTGACTGATATCATCGACCACACGCCCAAGGTCACAAGCACCAAAATTCTGTTCAAACTAGATTTTAGGTTCAGAGTAGGGCTAATGCCAAAAAAAGTGTATTGTTGTATATAATTTGACGTTTTGAGGATATGGTAAGTGCATTATCTGTCTCTTCCCCATGCTGGTGTCTTAGCAAAGATTCAAGATGGCTGATGTGTGAAACTACACTGAGTAGTTTGAGTAGAAAGCCTCAAAACAGCATGGTTGTGTAATGAATCCCTGAAAAGTAGTGCTCCTAATCAAACATCTAATCAAATATTATTGGTAGCATACACATATTTTGCAGATGTTATAGCAGGTGCAGTGAAATGCTTATGTTTCTTGCTCCAACAAAGCAATACTGAATGTATCATGGAGGTTTGAAGCGTTGGGCCAGTAATCGAAAGGTACAAATCTGTCGTTCTGTCCTTGAGCAAAGGAATTAACCCTAATTGTTCCAGGGTCGCTGTCAATATTGGCTGATCCCTGGCCGTGACCCCAACTCTCTGAGGGTGTCTCAGGGGAGTGGGATCTGCAAAAAATGTACATGCAGTGTAACATGAAAATATAATTACCCTGTAATTATAACAATACACACAAATCCAAAAAAGAAAAAGAAATAATGAAGAAATATCAGAATGAGCAATGTCAGAGTCTGGAATAAAAAAGATCAGAATAAGCAATGTCAAAGTCTGGAATATAAATATCAGAACGAGCAATGTCAGATTCTGGAATATAAATACATTTGTATTTTATGGTGTGTTTAGACATTGTCACGCCCTGACCTTAGTATTCTTTGTTTTCTTTATTATCGTTGGTTAGGTCAGGGTGTGACAAGGGTGATATATATGTTTTTGTCCTGTCTAGGGTTTTTGTATGTTTATGGGGTAAGCACTAGTCTAGGTGTTTTGTTATGTCTATGGTTGCCTAGATTGGTTCTCAATTAGAGGCAGCTGTTTATCGTTGTCTCTGATTGGGAACCATATTTAGGCAGCCATATTCCTTGAGTATTTCGTGTGTAATTGTCTATGGTTAGTTGCCTGTGTCAGCACTATTATTCTATAGCTACACGTTCGTTATGTTGTTTTTGTATAGTTCGTTCAGAGTTCGTTCAGTGTTCGTTCTTCATTAACTTCTTCTGGCTGCAAGCCCGAGGCCGCCCACAATATGACAACAGCCACTTCAAGTGCAGGGCGCGAAATTCAAAATATATTTTGTAGAAATATTTAACTTTCACACATTAACAAGTCCAATACAGCAAATGAAAGGTACACATCTTGTGAATCCAGCCAACATGTCCGATTTTTAAAATGTTTTACAGCGAAAAGAGCACGTATATTTATGTTAGCTCACCAACAAATACAAAAAAGGACAGACATTTTTCACAGCACAGGTAGCATGCACAAAGCCAACCTAACTAACCAAGAACCAACCAAACTAATCAACAAACAACTTCATCAGATGACAGTCTTATAACATGTTATTCAATAAATCTGTTTTGTTCGAAAAATGTGCATATTTCAGGTATAAATCATAGTTTACATTGCAGCTACAATCAGAAATTGCACCGAAAGCAGACAGAATAATTACAGACACCAACGCCAAATACCTAAATACTCATCATAAAACATTTCTGAAACATACATAGTGTACAGCAAATGAAAGACAGGCATCTTGTGATTCCAGACAATATTTCCGATTTCTTAAGTGTTTTACAGCGAAAACACAATATAGCGTTATATTAGCTTACCACAATAGCCAGAAACACAAGCCATTTCCCAGTAGCAAAAATTAGCGATCGTAACAAACCAGTAAAATATATATAATTTGATTAACCTTGATAAGGTTCATCAGATGACAGTCCTATAACATCAGGTTATACATACACTTATGTTTTGTTCGAAAATGTGCATATTTAGAGCTGAAATCAGTGGTTATACATTGTGCTAACGTAGCTACTTTTTCCCACAACGTCCGGATTTTTTTCTGACACTTTTTCTGACACACATATTCTGACCAAATAGCTATTCATAAACATAACTAAAAAATACATGTTGTATAGGAAATGATAGATACACTAGTTCTTAATGCAATCGCTGTGTTAGAATTCTAAAAATAACTTCATTACGACATCCAGCTTAGGTATGGCGAGAGCGTACCCAAAAGCTTGGCGCAAACGACTAGTTCACATGTTCGACAGATATATGAAATAGCATCATAAAATGGGTCCTACTTTTGCTGATCTTCCATCAGAATGTTGTACAAGGTGTCCTTTGTCAAGAACAATCGTTGTTTGTATTTAGAACGTCCTTTTTCCCTCTTGAATTAGCAAGCGCACTAGCCAAGTGGCGCGAAGCTCTCCTTTCTGAACAAAGGCACACAACGCAACACGCCTAACGTCCCGAATAAATTTCAAAAATCGAATAAAACTATATTGAAAAAACATACTTTACGATGATATTGTCACATGTATCAAATAAAATCAAAGCCGGAGATAGTAGTCGCCTATAACGAAAGCTTTTCAGAAGGCAATTCCAGGTCCAACCTCGCGCCTTCCTGAAAACAGGAAATGGGTGACACGTCATTCCAAGACGATTTATTCCAACTCAGACCAAGATAAACACTCAATTTCTTCTCTCGCAGCCTCTTGACATCCAGGGGAAGGTGTATGACGTGCATGTATACTAATACGTATCATGCCCATTTATAGGCAGGACCTAGAAGAGAGCATCGATTTCAGATTTTCCACTTCCTGGTCAGGAAGTTTGTGCCAAATGAGTTCTGTTTTACTCACAGATATAATTCAAACGGTTTTAGAAACTAGAGAGTGTTTTCTATCCAATAGTAATAATAATATGCATATTGTACGAGCAAGAATTGAGTACGAGGCCGTTTGAAATGGGCCCCTTTTATCTGGCTACTCAATACTGCCCCTGCAGCCCAAACAGGTTAAAGAAGATGTACTCAAATCACGCTGCGCTTTGGTCTCATCACTATAACGAACGTGACAGACATTTAGGTTATGAACAGAAAAGGTATGTACAGCATACAGAATACAGTATATACATATGAAATGGGTAAAACAGTATGTAAACATTAAAGTAAGCAGTGTTTAAAGACACATTACACAGGGCAGCAGTCTCTAAAGTGCAGGGTAGAGTAACAAGTGGTAGCCGGCTAGTAACAGTGACTAAGTTCACGGCAGAGGCCGGCAAGTGGTGAATGTTTAACAGTCTGATGTGCTGGCGATATAAACTATTTCAGTCTCGGTCACAGCTTTGATGTCACGTTTGTTGAAGGAAGAGGACCAAGGTGCAGCGTGGGAAGCGTACATTTTATTTTTATTAGAATGACGCCGAACAAAACAATAAACACTACAAAAACAAACCGTGAAGCTAAAGGCTATGTGCCATAAACAAAGTCAACTTCCCACTAAGACAGGTGGCTACCTAAGTATGGTTCTCAATCAGAGAGAACGATAGACAGCTGTCCCTGATTGAGAACCCTACCCGGCCAAAACATAGAAATACAAATAATAGAACATAGAAATCCCACCCCAACTCACACCCTGACCAAACCAAAATAGAGACATAAAAAGGATCTCTAAGGTCAGGGCGTGACAGTTGATGCACCTGTACTGTCTCCGCCTTCTAAATGGTAACAGGGTGAACATGCCGTGGCTCGGGTGACTGAGGTTGATGATGATATACTTCGCCTTCCTGTGATACCGGGTGCTGTAGAGGTCCTGGAAGGCAGGCAGTAAGCTGAGATCTGGTGTTTGGAGGATGTTTGTTTGTAAACCCAGCTTAATGTACGTGTCATAATACACAGAAATTAAGTGTTAAACCTAAATATTGGAACTTTAGAGAATGTTGTGAATTCACTTTTTGGGGGTTTCAGTGCAGGTAAAAGGCAGCATCAAAACACAATAACTCTGTTTCTCAAACAATCAATGGTTTAGAAATGAAAATGGTTGAACTTCTCTAGGATAGGGGGCAGCATTTTCACTTTGGATGAATAGCGTGCCCAGAGTGAACTGCCTCCTACTCTGTCCCAGATGCTAATATACAGTATGCATATTATTATTACTATTGGATATAAAACACTCTGAAGTTTCTAAAACAGTTTGAATGATGTCTGTGAGTATAACAGAACTCATATGGCAGGCAAAAACCTGAGAAAAAATCCAAACAGGAAGTGAGAATTCTGAGACTGGTCAATGTTCAACTCATCGCCGATTCAATTCCCTGTAAGATATGGAGCTGTTTGCACTTCCTACGCCTTCCACTAGATGTCAACAGTCTGTAGAACATGGAATGAAGCCTCTAGTGTGATGTGGTGCCTGATGGGAGGTGTTTCAGTCATTGGTCTGGCAGAATGCCAGTTCCTGGTCATGCGCTTTCCTCATGATATCGCCTTGCGTTCCATAACTTCTACAGACATGAAGGAATGCTCCGGTTGGAACGCTATTGGATATATATGATAACAACATCCTGAAGATTGATTCTCTACTTAGTTTGACCAGTTTATTCGACCTGTTATATAACTTTTTGAAGTTTTCGTCCGAGTTTGCCTGCATCTGCGCGAGCGTTTGGACATGTGCACTAAACATGCTAGCAAAAGTAGCTACTTAGACATAAGTAATGGACATTATTGAACAAAACAACGATTTATTGTGGAACTAGGATTCCTGGGAGTGCATTCTGATGAAGATGATCAAAGGTAAGGGAATATTTATGATGTAATTTCGTATTTCTGTTGACTCCAACATGGCAGAGAAATTTTGTTTTTATCTGAGCGCCGTCTCAGATTATTGCATGGTGTGCTTTTTACGTAAAGTTTTGTGATGAGTGATGAGCTCTACAGCAGAGTCTCACAACTCAATCACTGGTTGAAAACTGTTTTCTGCCCCTCCCAAAAGATAGAATTTGTAGATAATTGGCCTTCTTTCTGGGACTCACCCACAAACAGGACCAAGCCTGGCCTGTTGAGGAGTGAAGGACTCCATCCTAGCTGGAGGGGTGCTCTCATCTTATCTACGAACATAGACAGGGCTCTAACTCCCTTAGCTCCATAATGAAATAAGGTGCAGGCCAGGCAGCAGGCTGTTAGCCAGCATGCCAGCTTAGTGGAGTCTGCCACTAGCACAGTCAGTGTATCAGTCATCCCCATTGAGACTGTGTCTGTGCCTCGACCTAGGATGGGCAAAACTTAACATGGTGGTGTTCGGCTTAGCAATCTTACTAGAATAAAGACCTCCTCCATTCCTGCCATTATTGAAAGAGATTGTGATACCTCACATCTCAAAATAGGGCTATTTAATGTTAGATCCCTCACTTCCAAGGCAGTTATAGTCAATGAACTAATCACTGATCATAATCTTGATGTGATTGGCCTGACTGAAACATGGCTTAAGCCTGATGAATTTACTGTGTTAAATGAGGCCTCACCTCCTGGTTACACTAGTGACCATATCTGTTTACAGGCCTCCTGGGCCATATACAGCGTTCCTCACTGAGTTCCCTGAATTCCTAATATTCAAAGTTTTGTGACTTTAATATTCACATGGAAAGGTCCACAGACCCACTCCAAAAGACTTTCGGAGCCATCATCGACTCAGTGGGTTTTGTCCAACATGTCTCCGGACCTACTCACTGCCAAAGTCATACTCTGGACCTAGTTTTGTCCCATGGAATAAATGTTGTGGATCTTAATATTTTTCCTCATAATCCTGGACTATCGGACCACCATTTTATTACATTTGCAATCGCAACAAATAATCTGCTCAGACCCCAACCAAGGAGCATCAAAAGTCGTGCTATAAATTCTCAGACAACCCAAAGATGCCTTGATGCCCTTCCAGACTCCCTCTGCCTACCCAAGGACGTCAGAAGACAAAAATCAGTTAAGGGGGCAGCATTTTCACGTTTGGATGAAAAGCATGCCCAGAGTAAACGGCCTGCTACTCAGTCCCAGTTGCTAATATATGCATATTATTAGTATATTTGGATAGATAACACTCTGGCGCTTCTATAACTGTTTGAATCATGTCTGTGAGTATAACAGAACTTATGTAGCAGGCAAAACTCCGAGGACTAACCATTCAGAATATTTTTTTTTGAGGTCACTGTCTGTTCAATGAGGTTTCATTGGGATACTAGATTTCTAAGGGACTTGTTTGCAGTTCCTACCGCTTCCACTGGATGTCACCAGTCTTTGGATATTGGTTGAGGTTATTCCTTTGTGCAATGAAGCAGTACGGCCATCTTGAATCAGTGTAACGTTATGTGTACTGTTTGAGAGTTGCGCAAGACTAGAAAAGTAGCGTTAGTTTGTTGTCCTCCTATATTGAAAACAGACAGACCCGTCTTAAACTTCTTCTCAATAGGGGGTGCTATTTGCACTTTGTAATAATTTCGTTCCCAAATTAAACTTCCTCGTACTCAATTCTTGCTCGTACAATATGCATATTATTATTGGATAGAAAACACTCTCTAGTTTCTAAAACCGTTTGAATTATATCTGTGAGTGAAACAGAACTCATTTTGCAGCAAACTTCCTGACAGGAAGTGGAAAATCTAAAATCGATGCTCTGTTCTAGGGCCTGACAATAAATGTCCTTGATATATATCAGTATACATGCACTTCATACGTCTTCCACTAGATGTCGACAGGCAGTGAGAGAAGAAATTGAGTGTATAACTTGATCTGGGGTCGAATAAATGCTCTTTGTATGACGTGTCACCAGTTTCCTGTTTTCTGGAGAGCGCGTGAAGGGACCTGGTTTTGCCTTCTGTACAGCTGTCGTTATAGACGACTAATATCTCCGGCTTTGATTTTATTTGATACATGTGACAATATCATCGTAAAGTATGTTTTTTCAATATAGTTTTATTAGATTATTGAAATTTTTTCGGGACGTTAGGCGTGTTGCGTTGTCTGCGTTTGTTCACGAAGGAGAGCGTAGCGCCACTTTGCTAGCTTTCCGTGCTAATTGACTGGAGAAGAGGACAGTCTAAATCCAAACAACGATTGTTCCCGACAAAGGACCCCTTGTACAACATTCTGATGAAAGATCATCAAAAGTAGGACCCATTTTATGATGTTGTACCCATTTTATGACGCAAGCGTCCCACATCCATGAGAGGTTAATTTTGACAAGAAGTTAAGCTTTATTTTGGTCTATTGCACTTGTGATTTTATGATTTTATAAATATTTCTAATAATTTAATTTGAATTTTGCGCTAGCGGAACGTCTAGCTGTAACAGGTTATGCTTTCGCCGTAAAGCCTTTTTGAAATCTGACAACGCGGTTGGATTAACAAGAAGTTAAGCTTTTAAATGATGTATGACACTTGTATTTTAATGTATGTTTAATATTACAATTTTTGTATTTTGAATTTTGCACTCCGCAATTTCACCGGATGTTGACGTAGGTGTCCCGCTAGCGGTTCATCCGCCCTAACATGGTTTCAAGAACAAATTCTTGCTAACAATGATGGCATAGGAACAGTGGGTTAACTGCCTTGTTCAGGGGCAGAACAACAGATTTTTACTTTGTCAGCTTGGGGATTCGATCTAGCAACCTTTCGGTTACTGGCCCAACACTAACCACTAGGCTACCTGTCTTTCTGCTGACAGGGTTAGGAGCCACACAGCTGTATGTGGAGTAGTAGTTATTTCCCTCTACCTCCAAACGGAGAGATAGATCAGTGGTGAGATCAGGACTGCTGGTCTGGTTTAGTATTTCTTCTCCCCTGTACAAGGTCAAAGTCACCTCTCTCTTATGTATTACTGAAAACACACCACACTCCAGGAGCTGTTGTCACACTCTGTCTCCTGAGGTATGGAAACAACATCTGGAAGACAAATAGTAAATACATTGGAATGGAATTTATATTTAATGTTTTTGTAATATAACACACACACACACACACACACACACACACACACACACACACACACACACACACACACACACACACACACACACACACACACACACACACACACACACACACACACACACACACTTACAGTAAAGAGTGAGGCTAAATTTAGGTGTCCTCTTCTCTCCATCTTTATTCTCCACAGAATAAACCTCAGCATCTTCTATCTGTAGGTCTGACAGACTGAATAATCCTGTCACATTGTCCCAGTGAAGGCAATTTTTAAATCTCTCTTCTGGATCTATTTAGCTTTGTCCATTGATCACATTTGCATTAGTGTCTTCTCCATACCTTAAATATCCAGTTTTAAACACTCTCTCTGGAAAAGATAAAGACTTTCCCATGATGCCTTTCACCTGCTGAGTCTCAGACTTGATTGTTTGCTGGGAAGCACAGAATACTGTGGACAGGGAGAGACTCAATATCAACACAATAGTAGTATTCCAGGAGGTCTGCAAAACAGTCGCACAATAAATCTCACAATACCTGGATAAGTGCTTAACATGTCAGTAACTGCATCCATATGATATTGCAATCTGATGCCAGAAGATAACAATGACATTCAATCATTAGTTGATTTGTGCAGCACGTCTACGATGTAGTTGCCTGGAACCACACTATTGACTTGAGTATCACAGTTCCTCTTAGCTAATAACAGGTCTGATGTGATGGTGAAGGTCAGGAAACAAAGTTTTAGGACTGGTAGTTCAATATTTTGTCTGAAATTGAGTTCACATGGAAATACATTCTCTGAGCAAGGGAAAATCTTCCACCAATTGACTGTTTTCTTTTCTTTCTAAAATAAAAAAATCAAGGATCATTGAAAAGCACATGATAGAGGGATATTTAACACATTTCACTAGCTAAACAGGAGAGGCTCAAAACTGTGCCTCACCTGCCCTGAATGACGGACAGCCACTGTTCATGCCACGAGAAGTACCTGATCCTGGAAAATAGGTTTCGGAATGCAACAGTCCGAAACTGAGAGGTGCCGGATCCTGTTCTCAAATTAACTTCTTCTTGCTGCAAGCCCGAACCTGGGCACAATATGACAACAGCCACTTCAAGTGCAGGGCGCGAAATTCAAAATATATTTTTTAGAAATATTTAACAAGTCCAATACAGCATTTGAAAGATAAACATCTTGTGAATCCAGCCAACATGTCCGATTTTTAAAATGTTTTACAGCGAAAACACCACATATATTTATGTTAGCTCACCACCAAATACAAAAAAGGACAGACATTTTTCACAGCACAGGTAGCATGCACAAAACCAACCTAACTAACCAAGAACCAACCAAACTAACCAAGAAACAACTTCATCAGATGACAGTCTTATAACATGTTACTCAATAAATCTATGTTTTGTTCGAAAAATGTGCATATTTGAGCTATAAATCAGTTTTACATTGCAGCTACCATCACAGCTACCGTCAGAAATGGCACCGAAGCAGCCAGAGTAATTACAGACACCAACGTCAAATACCTAAATTCCGTTCATAAAACATTTCTGAAAAATACATGGTGTACAGCAAATGAAAGACAGGCATCTTGTGATTCCAGCCAATATTTCCGATTTCTTAAGTGTTTTACAGCGAAAACACAATATAGCATTATATTAGCTTACCACAATAGCCAGAAACACAAGCCATTCCCCAGCAGCAAAAGTTAGCGATCGTAACAAACCAGCAAAAGATATATAATTTTTGACTAACCTTGATAAGCTTCATCAGATGACAGTCCTATAACATCAGGTTATACATACACTTATGTTTTGTTCGAAAATGTGCATATTTAGAGCTGAAATCAGTGGTTATACATTGTGCTAACGTAGCTACTTTTTCCCACAACGTCCGGATATTTTTCTGACACTCACATATTCTGACCAAATAACTATTCATAAACATAACTGAAAAATACATGTTGTATAGGAAATGATAGATACACTAGTTCTTAATGCAATTGCCGTGTTAGAATTCTAAAAATAACTTCATTACGATATGCAGTTTACGTTATGGCGAGAGCGTGCCCAAAACCTGGCCGTAAACTACTAGTTCACATGTACGACAAATATATGAAATAACATCATAAAATGGGTCCTACTTTTGATGATCTTCCATCAGAATGTTGTACAAGGGGTCCTTTGTCCAGAACAATCGTTGTTTGGATTTAGAATGTCCTCTTCTCCAGTCAATTAGCACGGAAAGCTAGCAAAGTGGCGCGTAGCTCTCCTTCCTGAACAAACGCAGACAAAGCAACACACCTAACGTCCTGAAAAAAATTCAATAATCTAATAAAACTATATTGAAAAAACATACTTTACGATGATATTGTCACATGTATCAAATAAAATCAAAGCCGGAGATATTAGTCGTCTATAACGACAGCTGTACAGAAGGCAAAACCAGGTCCCTTCACGCGCTCTCCAGAAAACAGGAAACTGGTGACACGTCATACAAAGAGCTTTTATTCGACCCCAGATCAAGTTATACACTCCATTTATTCTCTCACTGCCTGTCGACATCTAGTGGAAGACGTATGAAGTGCATGTATACTGATATATATCAAGGACATTTATAGGCAGGCCCTAGAACAGAGCATCGATTTCAGATTTTCCACTTCCTGTCAGGAAGTTTGCTGCAAAATCAGTTCTGTTTTACTCACAGATATAAATCAAACGGTTTTAGAAACTAGAGAGTGTTTTCTATCCAATAGTAATAATAATATGCATATTGTACGAGCAAGAATTGAGTACGAGAACGTTTGAAATGGGCACCTTTTATCCGGCTATTCAATACTGCCGCTGCAGCCCAAAAAGGTTAATGGGGAGAACCGGTTGAAATTCTGTCGGCTGAATGAGCGACACCGGTTGAGCATTAATACAGCATTTCCCTCCAGAAGCCATGAGGAAGTTGGTCTGCTGCGGGGACCGTGGGAGGGGATTTATACTACCATCTGTACTTACTGGTGGCACAGACGCTGTTTCATCCTTTCCTACACTGAAATGACCCTTGCCTAATGATTGCGTTTGAAGCTGGGCTTGCAGCACAGCTATCCTCGCCGTAAGGCGATCGTTCTCTTGTATATTATGAGTTCAGCGACTGCAATTAGAAGGCATCATGTTAATACTTAGCTTCGGCTGTTGGAGGTCCAGATAAAGCGTCTAGAGTGAAAAAGTTGAATGAAAAAAAATTGTGTTTTCTATCCAATGCTACCAATTATATGCATATCTTAGCTTCTGGGCCTGAGTAACAGGCAGTTTACTTTGGGCACGTCAGTCATCCGAAATTCCGAACAATAACCAGTATGCCAAAGAAGTTTCAACTGACTTGCCTAGTTAACTTCTCTGGGATTTTTGGGACGGTAACGTCCCACTTGGCCAAAAGCCAGAAAAAAATGGAGCGCGCCAAATTCAAATATATTACTATAAAAATCAATCTTTCATGAAATCACACATGAAAGACACCAAATTAAAGCTACACATGTTGTGAATCCAGCCAACATGTCTGATTTCAAAAATGATTTACGGGGAAAGCACACCAAAACATTGTGTTAGCTCAGTATATAGCCACAGAAAAACACAGCCATTTCCCAGCAAAAGATAGTAGTCACAAAAAGCAGAAATATAGATAAAATGAATCACTAACCTTTGATGATCTTCATTAGATGACACTCATATGACATCATGTTACACAATACATTTATGTTTTGTTCGATAATGTGCATATTTATATCCACAAATCTCGGTTTACATTGGCGCCATGTTCAGGAATGCCTCCAAAATATCCGGAGAAATTGCAGAGAGCCACGTCAAATAACAGAAATACTCATCATAAACTTTGATTAAAGATACATGTTTTACATATAATTAAAGATACACTTGTTCTGTATGCATTCACTGTGTCAGATTTAAAAAAAATCTTTACGTAAAAAGCACACCATGCAATAATCTGAGACGGCGCTCAGATAAAAACAAAATTTCTCTGCCATGTTGGAGTCAACAGAAATACGAAATGACATCATAAATATACCCTTACCTTTGATCATCTTCATCAGAATGCCTCCCAGGAATCCTAGTTCCACAATAAATTGTTGTTTTGTTAAATAACGTCCATTACTTATGTCTAAGTAGCTACTTTTGCTAGCATGTTTAGTGCACATGTCCAAATGCTTGCGCAGATGCAGGCAAACTCGGACGAAAACTTCAAAAAGTTATATAACAGGTCGAATAAACTGGTCAAACTAAGTAGAGAATCAATCTTCAGGATGTTGTTATTGTCACGCCCTGGCCTTAGTATTATTTGTTTTATTTATTATTTTAGTTAGGTCAGGGTGTGACATGGGGTATGTGTGTATTTTGGGGTATTATATGGTAGAGGGGGTGTTTGTTGTAGTTTATGGTTTTGTGTTGAGTGTATGTGTCTAGCTGTGTCTATGTTGGGTGTAGTTCTAGGAAAGTCTATGGTGGCCGGAATGGGTTCTCAATTAGAGACAGCTGATTTCGGTTGTCTCTAATTGGGAGCCATATTTAAGGCTGCCATAGGCTTTAGCTGTTTGTGGGTCATTGTTTGTGTATATGTATATGTCGACGTAAGTAGTTTGTGTGTGCACTTACGTTTGAAGTTTCACGATCGTTTGTTGTTTTTGTTAGTGTTGTTTAAGTGTTTCGTGTTCATCTTCGTCGTTGTAATTAAAGAAGATGAATTCATATCATGTTGCGCCTTGGTCCTCTCATTCACGTCAACACGATCGTGACAGTTATCATATATATCCAATAACGTTCCAACTGGAGCATTCCTTCATGTCTGTAGAAGTTATGGAACGCAAGGCGATATCATGAGGAAAGCGCATGACCAGGAACTGGCATTCTGCCAGACCAATGACTGAAACACCTCCCATCCAGCACCACATCACACTAGAGGCATTCATTCCACGTTCTACAGACTGGCGACATCTAGTGGAAGGTGTAGGAAGTGCATACAGATCCATATCTTACAGGGAATTGAATCGGCGATGAGTTGAACATTGACCAGTCTCAGAATTCTCACTTCCTGTTTAGATTTTTTCTCAGGTTTTTGCCTGCCATATGAGTTCTGTTATACTCACAGGCATCATTCAAACTGTTTTAGAAACTTCAGAGTGTTTTATATCCAATAGTAATAATAATATGCATACTGTATATTAGCATCTGGGACAGAGTAGGAGGCAGTTCACTCTGGGCACGCTATTCATCCAAAGTGAAAATGCTGCCCCCTATCCTTGAGAAGTTCAACCATTTTCATTTATAAACCATTGATTGTTTGAGAAAAAATAGTTATTGTGTTTTGATGCTGCCTTTTACCTGCACTGAAACCTCCAAAAAGTGAATTCACAACATTCTCTTAAAAATTCCAATATTTAGGTTTAATGTGTGAAAGTTAAATATTTAAAAAAAATATCTTTTGAATTTCGCGCCCTGCACTTGAGCTGGATGTTGTCATAAGTGTACCGGTGTACATATATCACCCTTGTCACACCCTGACCTAACCAACGATAATAAAGAAAACAAAGAATACTAAGGTCAGGGCGTGACAATGTCTAAACACACCATAAAATACAAATGTATTTATATTCCAGACTCTGACATTGCTCGTTCTGATATTTATATTACAGACTCTGACATTGATCATTCTGATATATATATATTCCAGACTTTGACATTGCTCATTCTGATATTTATATTCCAGACTCTGACATTGCTCATTCTGATATTTATATTCCAGACTCTTACATTGCTCATTCTGATATTTATATTCCAGACTCTGACATTGCTCATTCTGATATTTATATTCCAGACTCTGACATTGTTCATTCTGATATTTCTTCATTATTTTCTTTTTCTTTTTGGATTTGTGTGTATTGTTATAATTACAGGGTAATTATATTTTCATGTTACACTGCATGTACATTTTTTGCAGATCCCACTCCCCTGAGACACTCTCAGAGAGTTGGGGTCACGGCCAGGGATCAGCCAATATTGACAGCGACCCTGGAGCAATTAGGGTTAATTCCTTTGCTCAAGGACAGAACGACAGATTTGTACCTTTTGGTTACTGGCCCAACGCTTCAAACCGCCAGGCTACCTACAGTATGCTCTGTTGGAGCAAGAAACATAAGCATTTCACTGCACCTGCTATAACATCTGCATAATATGTGTATGCTATCAATAGTATTTGATCAGATGTTTGATTAGGAGCACTACTTTTCAGGGATTCATTACACAACCATGCTGTTTTGAGGCTTTCTACTCAAACTACTCAGTGTAGTTTCACACATCAGCCATCTCGAATCTTTGCTAAGACACGACAAATATTGCACTTACCATATCCTCAAAACGTCAAATTGTGACCTTGGGCGTGTGGTCGATGATATCAGTCAGAGATGGTGTATTTCTCCAAGCCCCCGTTTTTTTATCATCTCTGTTTCTCTGCAGCCCCACCACATCCTGTCTAGCTTAGAGACAGAGACATTATCTACACCTCTCCATAAAGAGAAATAAACGTCATTCATCATACCCCTTGCATCTTAAAATGATTTGAGCATTTAATTGAGTTACATGCTATTGTTGAGCTTGTGGTAGTGTACTTCACAGCAAAAAGATGATCTCTTTATGAGAGTGCCTGCTAAATGTGGGTGCAGGGGACTGTGAGCATGGTTTGTGGTGTCAGCTCTCTTGCTGGAGAGAAGCTGTGCAGAGATAGAGGGCGGTACCACATCTCCCCATATAAGCACGTGAGAATGAAAGCGACTGACCCATATAGGTTACTGACCTCAGAGAGAACAAATAAGCAATAACCACATTCTGTAAAAGATGGCGATAGAGAAGAGTACACTAACACACAGAGACAAAATGGGGGTGTTTTGGGGGTTGATGGAATCCATATACGTTGACACTCGTTCATTTTGATACATGCATTTGTGTGGCTTTACTTGAGATATAGCAACCACAAGGCTTCCGCTCTCTCCATTTGTGGGTGTTGTTTTGAGACTAACACCAGGGCCTTATTCATAGAACCTCGCAGAGTGTACAGAAGAGGTGTCTGTACAGTATGTTCTATACAGCACATTTCTATCAGACCACACCATGCTCATAGAAAGAGACATGCTACTCTGATCTGATAGTTGTTACACTTGTTGATGTAGCAGCTGCACTTTTCACAGCATTTCTAGCCCCTTTGTTATGGCAAGCCTAAAATATGTTCAGGAGAAAATAATTAGCTTAACAAGTCACAGAATGACTTGCATGATCTTGTGTGCAATAATATTGTTTAACATGCTTTTTGAATGACTACCTCATCTCTGTACCTCCCACATTATCTGTGAGGTCCCACAGTTGATCAGTGCATTTCAAACACAGATTCAAACACAAAGACAAGGGAGGCTTTCAAATGCTTTGCAAAAAAGGCACCCTATTGTTAGATAGATAAAAAATAAAAAAACAAACATTGAATTATATCCCTTTGAGCATGGTGAAGTTATTAATTTCACTTTGGATGGTGTATCTATACACCCAGTCACTATGAAGATACAGACGTCCTTCCTAACTCAGTTGACGGAGAGGAAGGAAACCACTCAGGGATTTCACCATGAGGCCAATGGTGACTTTAAAACAGTTACAGAGCCATTAATGGCTTTGATAGGAGAAAACTGGAGATGGAGCAGCAACATTGTAGTTAATCCACAATACTAATACGAAGCCAATACGGAATAAAAATATTCCAAAACATACATCCTGTTTGCAATAAGGCAAAGAAATGTACTTTTTGTCCTGAGTACAAAGTGTTATGTTTGGGGCAAATTCAACACATCACTGAGTACCATTCTTCAGATTTTCAAGCATGGTGGTGGCTACATCATGTTATGGGTATGCATGTCACCGGGAAGTACTTGGGAGTCTGTTTAGGATAAAAAATAAATGGAATAGGCAAAATCCTAGAGGAAAACATGGTTCAGTCTGATTTCCAACAGACTGGAAACAAATTCACCTTTCAGCAGGACAATAACCTAAAACAAAAGGCCAACTATACACTGGAGTTGCTTACCAAGACTACATTGAATGTTCCTGAGTGGCCTAATAACAGTTTTCACTTAAATCGGCTTGTAAATCTATGGCAAGACTTGAAAGAGTCTGTCTAGCAATAAACAATAACTAACCTGACAGAGCTTGAAGAATAAGAATAATGTGCAAATACTGTACAATCCAGGTCTGCAAAGCTCTTAGAGACTTACCCAGAAAGACACAGCTGTAATAGCTGCCAGAGATGCTTCTACAAATGATTGACTCAGGGGTGTGAGTACTTAGGTAAATTAAGTATTTCTCTATTTAATTTCCAATAAATGTGCTATTGGGTTATTGTGTGGGTGAGGAGAAAAAATCTGTTTAATCTATTTTGAATTTAGTCTGTAACACAAACGAAATTTGGAATAGGTCAATGGGTATGAATACTTTCTGAAGGAACTGAGTGTACAAACATTAGAACACCTTCCTAATATTGAGTTGCACACACGTTTGCTCTCAGAACAGCCTCAGTTCACTGGGTCATGGACTCTACAAGGTGTTGAAAGTGTTCCACAGGGATGCTGGCCCATGTCAGCACCCTTGCTCCCCACAGTTGTGTGAAGTTGGCTGGATGTCCTTTGGGTGGTGGACCATTCTTGATACACACCGGGAAACGGTTGAGTGTGAAAAACCTAGCAGCATTGCAGTTCTTGACACACCTACTGCAATACCCTGTTCAAAGGTACTTAAATCTTTAGTCTTACCCTTTCACCCCTTGAATGGCACTCATACACAATCCATGTCTCAATTGTCTTAAGGCTTAAAAATCCTTATTTAACATGTCTCCTCTCCTTCATCAACACTGATTGAAGTGGATTTAACAGGTGACTGTGACATCAAGGGATCATAGCTTTCACCTGGATTCACCTGTCATGCAAACAGTTAATAGTGAAATTCTCTTTTCTCCACTAGAAGGAGCTCTTTAAAAACGTATTTGGGATAGGTGTCCCTCCCACGGGTTGGTTGAGCTAATGTAGGCTAATGTGATTAGCATGAGGTCGTAAGTAACAGGAACATTTCCCAGGACATAGACATATCTGATATTGACAGAAAGCTTAAATTCTTTGTAATCTAATTGAACTGTCCAATTTAAAGTAGCTATTACAGTGAAATAATACCATGCTGTTGTTTGAGGAGAGTGCACAATTTTGAACAGGAAAAGTTATTAATAAACAAATTAGGCACATTTGGGCAGTCTTGATACAAAAATACAATGGTTCATTGGATCAGTCTACAACGTTGCACATACACTGCTGCCATCTATTGGCCAAAATCTAAATTGCACATGGGCTGGAAAAGTACATTATGGCCTTTCTCTTGCATTTCAAAGATGATGGTACAAAAAAAATACAATATAACGTTTTTTCTTTGTATTATCTTTTAACTGATATATTGTGTTATATTCTCCTACATTCCTTTCACATTTCCACCAACTGCAAAGTGTTTCCTTTCAAATGGTACCAAGAATATGCATATCCTTGCTTCAGGGCCTGAGATACAGGCAGTTAGATTTGGAAATGTCATTTTAGGCGAAAATGTAAAAAAAGGGGCAGATCCTTAAGAGGTTTTTAACAACCTACACTTTGGTTTGTCACTACATAACAAGTCTACTAACGGCTCTCTTTATCTCAATAGGGATAGGTATTTAAGTATAATGAGCTCAGAGCTGATGGCATTAATGGATAATCCGATTTCTCACATATACTTCTTCTCCTAAGCCTCCATCTCCACAGGGTGCTGTGATGTTGATGTTGATGGTGGGATTACTGACAGGGTTTGCAACTACACCACTGTAGATGGAGTTGTAATCGTATCTCTCTACCTCCAGAGGGTGAGACTGGCTGGTGATGAGATCAGGGTGTAAACATTGGTCCAAACAGTTGCAACTAAAACAACAGTTTCTATTGGATATATTCAGGTAGGTCCCTCCCCATTCTGTTTCCTTCTGTTTAAGAAACCTTTTGCAGAGGAATCTGCATAATGAATACACATCGGAGGGCTGCTGGTCTGGTTGAGTCTATTCTCTCCTCTGTACCAGGACAAGATCACATCTCTTCACAACACAAACCACTGAACAGCTGAAGATTTAGAGGAATGAACCATTTGTTGAGATGGAGAAGGCTTGCCAGACTGACGTTCATGCTGCTATTTTTTGTCATTAATGGTATGTTTCTTTTGTTTTTACTGATTTGCTGCACTAACTAACATTTTATGTAGGAGATGATAGATAAGTAGCCTAATGTTTTTATTTTTACATTTTCAATGTTTTGGTCGTTAAAAAATGCTAAGTATTTTAAACAGTGCAACATTTACACTGTGTGTAGCCTATCGCTAAGACTCATTCCAAAATAATATTCCTCCATTTCCGGAGAGACATCCTCCTGTATCCTGTCCAAGCATTAGACAAATATTTACAGTACGGGATAGATGCAGACAGAGACTAGTTTCTAGAAGCAGAGCTCTTTAATGGAAAGAAAGAGTTGTAGGATATAAAAGTTTGTGATCTGTACACCAACTACAGAGTACGCCAATACTTTATTGATTCATAGACTCATTTAGATGAGAGATTAATAAAATTTTGGAAACAACAGGCTGATAACCTTTTATAATTCTCTGAGACTGAGACTGTAGCTTGTCATTTGACACTAATTTGTGTTCTCTTAGAATTTTGGTCACATGTTCACTGTGTTTAGTCTCACAGTGTCTGCCCATTGATGTTTGAAACGACTAATGCCTATGGATGGGATAATAAAGCATGCACCTTTATGGTGTTGTGACTTGGGAATTCCGTCAACCAATCCGTGGCTTCATCCCAAAATGATGAAATTCTTTCATGGATATCAATATCTAAAAGTCATCAGGTAAAATGTACATTAAAACTCAATGGCATTTAAGCTACTTTTGAGTGGGGCATTAAACAGGAAATGTTTCTGGTTTCTGTCATTATGTGGTCAGTGGCTGTCTGTCACATAGCTGGATGGAAGAGCGAGAGGCAGGTTGTTGGAACAGGCATTGTACTTTTTTTTTTACAAAAGTCATGGTCTGGTCACGAGTCAGCTCACCACAAATGTGATGTTCCTCTGTTCATAGCGTGGGACAAAAAAATCTGTGTTTTTTAGGGTGTAAGTGTCTCGCTTGAAAGTCTTAAAACTGAGAATGAAGACGTTCAAGAGCAATAAAAGCTACTCCACATGACTAAAAGTATGTGGTCAGCAGTGGTGTAAAGTACTTAAGTAAAAATACATTAAAGTAGTACTGTATCCAAGATGGCGTAGCAGTGGAGATGTGGTTTGTCGTCCTCGTGTTTACTTTTTTGTATTTTTGTATATATTTCAATTGTTTTGGGAACTTAAAGCCAGAACCTCCATCAGAGGCAAGCCATCAGAAGTTAACCAGCTAATTAACTACTAGCTATTTAGTCATTGTTAGCCACTGCTAGCGGCATTTACCTTCTCCACAGACACCAGCTGTTTTTTTAGCCTGGATAATACTTGCCAGCCTGCCAGTATCGGACTGTTTTCTCCACTACAACGCCGAATTCCTGCCGTAAACCCTGGACCATTACTCCTGATCATCGCAGCTAGCTAGCTGCCACTGAGTGACCCAGCCCCGAAGCTAGCCCTAAGCCAGGCGCACGTCCTGGATAATACTTGCCAGCCTGCCAGTATCGGACTGTTTTCTCCACTACAACGCCGAATTCCTGCCGTAAACCCTGGACCATTACTCCTGATCATCGCAGCTAGCTAGCTGCCACTGAGTGACCCAGCCCCGAAGCTAGCCCTAAGCCAGGGGCACGTCCCGGCCTACTCTGTGATCACTCGGCTACTCAGCCGATGCCTCCCGGATTCTACCCCAACATGGCTAGAATCCACTACTCCACCGAATCCTTGCCGTAAGCTCTGGACCTTTGCATCGGATCATCGCTGCTAGCTAGCTGCTACCGAGTGGCTATAGTGGCTAACGCCCCTGCCCCGAAGCTAGCACCAGTTAGCCGTGAGCCAGGCGCATCTCCCGGCAAGCAAACAAAATTACTACAACACCTCTTTTGCCATCTTGCCCGGACCCTTTGTTGACACGGCGACCCCGTCGTACTACCACGACTGGTCCGCCGACGTAACTCCATCCGCTGTGCCCTCAACCGGCCTTTGCTGGACGTCGGAGCAGACGCTTCTACTTACCCCGGTCTGCTAACTTTAAACGCAGTGTCTCCCACGTGCTAGCGTAGCAACGACTACCCCGCGGCTTCCCTGTTCCATCTATTGCTGTTATGATCACTTGGCTACAAAGCTGATGCCTGCTGGACTGTTCATTAATCACAGTACTCCATTTTGTTTATTTTTTGTTTATCTGTCGGCCCCAGCCTTGAACTTAGGCCCTGTGTGTAGTTAAAACTTCTTATGGCTGCAATCCCTTTAACGGGATTGATATGACAACAGCCAGTGAAAGTGCAGGGCGCCAAATTCAAACAACAGAAATCTCATAATAAAAATTCCTCAAACATACATGTATTTTAGACCATTTTAAAGGTAATCTTGTTGTTAATCCCACCAAAGTGTCCGATTTCAAATAGGCTTTACAGCCGATTTCCCACTTCCTGTTTGGATTTCTTCTCAGGTTTTTGCCTGCCATATGAGTGAGAGTTTTTTCTATCCAATACTAATAATAATATGCATATATTAGCAACTATGACATAGGAGCAGGCTGTTTACTCTGGGCACCTCTGTGCACCTTTCATCCAAGCTACTCAATACTGCCCCTTCAGCCATAAGAAGTTAACCCAGGACCTGCGTGTCCCCAGGCACTCTCATTTGTTGACTTCTGTAACCGAAAAAACCTTGGTTTCATGCATGTTAACTTCAGAAGCCTCCTCCCTAAGTTTGTTTTACTCACTGCTTTAGCACACTCCGCCAACCCTGATGTTCTTCCATGTCTGAATCCTGGCTTAGGAAGGCCACCAAAAATTCTGAGATTTCCATATCCAACTACAACAATTTCCATCAACATAGAACTGCCGAAGGGGGATGAGTTACAATCTACTACAGAGATAGCCTGCAAAGTTCTGTCATACTTTCCAGGTCTATCCCCAAACAGTTCGATATTCTAATTTTAAAAATGAATCTCTCCAGAAATAAGTCTCTCACTGTTGCCGAATGTTATAGCTCCCAGCTGTGCCCTGGAGACCATATGTGAATTGAATAACCCCCATCTATCTTCAGAGTTCGTTTCGTTAGGTGACCTAAACTGGGATATGCTTAACTTCTTTGGGGTAGGGGGGAGTATTTTCTGATGCGTGGGACCGGTACAGGTGGCACCGGGCTGATGACACGCACCTCAGGGCGAGTGCGGGGAAGAGGCATAGGACGTACTGAACTGTGGAGGCGCACTGGAAACCTGATGCGTGGGACCAGTACAGTTTGCACCGGGCTGATGACACGCACCTCAGGGCGAGTGCGGGGAAGAGGCACAGGACGTACTGGACTGTTGATGCGCACTGGAGATCTGGAGCGTAGAGCTCGCACAATGCATCCTGGCTGGATGCTCACTTTAGCTCGATAAGTGCGGGGCGCTGGCACAGGACGCACTGGGCTGTGAAGGCGCACTGGCGATACAGTACGTAGAGCCGGCGCAGGATATCCTGGTCCGAAGAGGTGTACTGGAGACCAGGAGCGCTGAGCCGGTACAAACCGTCCTGGGTGAATGCCCATTCTAGCGCAGCAAATGCGGGGAGCTGGAATAGAGCGCACCAGGCTATGAATGCGCACTGGAGACACCGTACGCATCACTGCATAACACGGTGCCTGACCAGTCACACACTCCCCACGGTAAGCACGGGGAGTTGGCTCAGGTCTAAACCCTACCTCCTCCAATCTCCCCGTGTGCCCCCAAGTTTTTTGGGGGGGGAGCTGCCTCTCGGGCTTCCGTGCTAGCCGTGTCCCCTCGTATCGTCGCCGTTCATCTTTCGCTGCCTTATTTCCTCCTTCGGATGGCGATACTCCCCAGCCCTTGTCCAGGGTCCTGCTCCATCCAGGATTTACTCCCAGGTCCAGTCCTCCTGACCACGCTGCTTGGTCCTTTGGTGGTGGGATCTTCTGTCACGTTCGCCATAAAGATGAGACCAAGGCGCAGCATGAGTAGAGTTCCACATAATTTTAATCAACTGAAACTCACCTAGCAAAACAACAAACAACCAAACGAACAAAACGTGAAGCTACAGGTGTGCACTCAGGCAACTCAATGTAGACAAGATCCCACAACACAAACGAGGAAAATGGCTGCCTAAATATGATCCCCAATCAGAGACAATGATAAACAGCTGTCTCTGATTGGACACCATATCAGGCCAACATAGACATACAACACCCCTAGACATACAAAAACCCTAGACATACAAAACTAGCGTACCCACCCTAGTCACACCCTGAACTAACCAAAATATATAGAAAAACAGAGATGTCTAAGGTCAGGGCGTGACACCGATAGCTACAGTACATACAGATTGGCATAGCTAGCCACCATCCATGAAGTTTGATTCTGCAGGTAGCTAAAGATAACCAACTAGGTTCAATGTTAGTGTAATGGATGTGAAATGGCTAGCTAGTTAGCGGGTACGCGCTAATAGCGTTTCAATCAGTTACGTCACTTGCTCTGAAACCTAGAAGTAGTGTTGCCCCTTGCTCTGCAAGGGCCGCGGCTTTTGTGGAGCGATGGGTAACGATGCTTCGTGGGTGTCAGTTGTTGATGTGTGCAGAGGGTCCCTGGTTCGCCGCCGGGTCGGGGCGAGGGGACGGACGTAAAGTTATACTGTTACATGAGCTAGCTAGCTAACATATGGCTATAACGAGCAATGCAAATGGTTTTCTGAGATAGTAATAATATTACTACACAGATCATCCATCCACGTAATGTTAGCTAGCGAGTCAGCAAGCTAATATTTGCTTGCTAGCTAACAGTACACGTTAACTTGCAATGAAAATGACTTTCTGAGAAAATTAGAAACGTATAACATCATCTGCATAGATGTACTCTTCACGGCATTGTAGCTAGCTACACCTTCTTTGGCCCGTTGTTGTGTCAAGTCATTCCAGTCAACCGTGTGAGAGTAATGTTAGTCCATCACAACTTGTTCACACTGATTTAAAAAATATATATCTATTTTTAACTAGGCAAGTCAGTTAAGAACAAATTCTTATTTTCAATGACAGCCTAAGAACAGTGCCTTAACTGCCTTGTTCAGGGGCAGAACAACAGCTTTTTATTTTGTTAGCTCAGGGATTTGATCTTGCAACCTTTCAGTTACTAGTCCAAAGCTCTAACCACTAGGCTACCTGACACCCCAATCTTTGAGAGCAGTAGCAACCTCTCCCATATCGTGGATTCAGAGCTATATTTCTAATAGAACTCAAGAGGGTTTTTCTTTCATAGACATTTTTCTAATGTCAAACATGTAAAGTGTGGTGTACTGCAGGGTAGCTCTCTAGGACCTCTACTATTTTGTATGCTTACCAATGACCTGCCTTTGGCATTAACCTTTCTCGCCCCGGGGTTCCGCTAGCGGAACACCCACAACATTCCGCAACCTTCGCAGCGCGCAAAATTCTAAAATATTTTTTAGAAATATTTAATTTCCACACATTAACAAGTCCAATACAGCAAATGAAAGATAAACATCTTGTGAATCCAGCCAACATGTCCGATTTTGAAAATGTTTTACAGTAAAAACACAATATATATTTATGTTAGCTCACCACAAAAGCCAAACACACAACGCCATTTATTCACCGCTAACATAGCTTTCAAAACCCACAACTAGAGATAAAATTAATCACTAACCTTTGAACAACTTCAGATAACAGTCTTATAACATCATGTTATACAATACACTTATGTTTTGTTCGAAAATGTGCATATTTATAGGTATAAATTGTAGTTTTACATTGCAGCCACCGTCACAAATAGCACCAAAACAGCCAGAATAATTACATAGAGCACCGTGAAATACATAAATACTCATCATAAAACATTTATGAAAAATACATGTTGTACAGCAAATGAAAGATAAACATCTTCTGAATCCAGCCAATATTAACGATTTTTCAAGTGTTTTACAGCGAAAACACAATATATACAGTATTTATGTTAGCTCACCACAATAGCCAAACACACAACGCCATTTATTCACCGCTAACATAGCTTTCACAAAACCCACAAAGAGATAAAATTAATCACTAACCTTTGAACAACTTCATCAGATGACAGTTTTATAACATCATGTTATACAATACATTTATGTTTTGTTCGACAAATGTGCATATTTATAGCTACAAATCCTGGTTTTACATTGTGAATACGGCACCATAATGCACCAAATTGTCCAGAGAAATTTTGGACAGTCACGTTATCTAACCAAAAAATTCCTTATAAACTTTTCTAAAAAATACATGTTGTACAGCAAATGAAAGAATCACTGGTTCTTAAATAGCCAGCACTAGCACAGATAGGCTGCTGCATACATACACAGACTTGAAATCATTGGCCACTTTAATAAATGGAACACTAGTCACTTTAATAATGTCACTTTAGTGTTTACATATCTTCCATTATTCATCTCATATGTATATACTGTATTCTATACTTTATACTGTATTGTAGCCTATGCCACTATGACATTGCTCTGACATTGCTTATCCATATATTTCCAATACTTTACTTAGATTTGTGTATATTAGGCATTTGTTGTGAAGTTGTTAGATATTACTTGTTAGATATTGCTGCACTGTCGGAACTCGAAGCACAAGCACTTCGCTACACCTGCAAAAACATCTGCTAAACATGTGCATGTGACCAATATAATTTCATTTGATGACCAAGTTTTATCTTGATAAGTGTATGAATTTGACAATTTTCCTGTCCTGTTAAGCATTCAAAATGTAACGGGTTGTCACGTTCCTGACCTATTTCTGTTAATTTGTTATATGTGTTAGTTGGTCAGGACGTGAGTTTGGGTGGGCATTCTATGTTTTCTGTTTCTGTGTTGGTTTTGGGTTGCCTGGTATGGCTCTTAATTAGAGGCAGGTGTTTGGCGTTCCTCTAATTAAGAGTCATATTCTGGTAGGCGTTGTCACAGTGTTCGTTGTGGGTGATTGTCTTCTGTGTCTGTGTAATTGTTTGCACCATACGGGACTGTTTACGGTTTGTTCGGTTTGTGTAGTCTAATTGTCCTATTCGTGTGTTCTTCTTGTTTTATGTAAGTTCGTCGTATAGGTCTGTCTACACCGTTTGTTGTTTTTGTTAGTTTAGTCAAGTTCGTGTTTTCGTTAAATAAATATGTGTTCAAACTCCACTGCGCCTTGGTTCGATCAATACTCCTCCTTTTCGGGCGAAGAGGAGGACCGCCGTTACACGGGTGCTTTTGGTTGTCAGGGAAAATGTACGAAGTAAAAAGTACAATATTATCTTTAGGAATGTAGTTGAAGTAGTAAAAGTTGTCAAAAATATAAATAGTAGAGTAAAGTACGGATACCCCAAAAAACGACTTAAGTATTACTTTAAAGTATTTTTTACTTAAGTTCTTTACACCACTGCAAGAGGTCTGTCCGTAATAAAGAGATGCTCTGCTTTGATGACACCACACTCAAAAAAGCAAGTCCTGCCGGCTCTAGTTTAGTCTTATCTTGATTATTGTCCAGTCGTGTGGTTGAGTGCTGCAAGGAAAGACATAGTTAAGCTGCAGCTGGCCCAGAACAGAGCGGCACGTCTTGCTCTTCATTGTCGTCAGAGGGCTAATATAAATACTATACATCCAAGTCTCTCTTGGCTAAGAGTTGAGGAGAGACAGGCATGCCACCGGGGGTCTTTTCACAGTACCCAAATCCAGAAAAAATGTATGAGAGTGTGCTGTATTATCTAGAGCCATTATTGCATGGAACTTCCATCTCATATTGTTCAAATGAACAGATAAAGATAAACAAATAAAGCAACACCTCATGGCACAACGCCTCTCCCCTATTTGACCTAGATAGGTTGTGTGTATTTATTGTTATGTAGGCTAAATGTGCCATTTTTTATTGATGTAGTTATGTCCTTGAGCTGTATTTGTCTATTAATGTTCTGTATTATGTCATGTTTCATGTTTTGTGTTGACCCCAGGAAGAGTAGCTGCTGCTTTCGCAACAGATAATGGGGATCCTAATAAAATAAAATACGTTTTAAAAAAGGCACATGAAAGTTCACCTGGGCATTTTTGGCATTTTTGCCAAAAAACACATTTTGATAAAAACATTGAAAATAAGTATTGAATTTATCATGCACAAGCTTATGTGCCGAATACATTATGCTGTTACATGTGTCAAATTTATGGGCATGTGGCAGCAGTGTGTAGGAGGGAGGTGTCACGATCGTGTGGCGGATTGACGGACCAAAATGCAGCTTTTGGAAAATAAGCCATCTTCTTTATTAAACACAACACGAAGATGAACACGACACAAAAACTCTATACAAAATAACAAAACAACAGTGAAGCTACAAACGTTGTGCACATACAAACAGGCTACAAACGTTCTGACATAGACAATTACTCACAACCAATGAGAGCCTATGGCTACCCTAAATAAGGCTCCCAATCAGAGACAACCGAAATCAGCTGTCTCTAATTGGGAACTCATTCAGGTAACCATAGACTCTCCTAGATAACTAAACATACATAGACAACGCTAGACATCTACACTCAACACAAACCCATATACTACACCCCATAACCCCTTTACCATATAAACACCCAAAACCAACAAAACATAAACATTCCCCATGTCACACCCTGACCTAACTAAAATAATAAAGAAAACAAAGAATACTAAGGCCAGGGCGTGACAGGAGGTTCCTAGGTGTGAGAAGTCTGCAGAAGAGCATGAGACAAAGGAATGTGTAGCATTGGGGGAAAAAAGCGGTATGTTTTAATTGTAGGGGTGTCCATGAGTCTGGGCATCAGAAGTGTCCGGTGCGAGAGAGGCAGGTTGAGGTTACCAGGGTTAGGGTAGAGCAGAGGGTGTTGTATGCTGAGGCAGTAAAGAAAGTTTAGGAAGATGGGTCAAGGGGGCGGGATACTGAGAGTAGTTGTGTGAGTAGCAGATCTGTATCAGTACAGAGGGATAGGCCAAAGAGTGATATATGCTTCAGTAAGATTGGCTTTTAGCATTCATAGCAATGGTTATCATCTGTCCTGCAGGGATGGAACGTAAGTCGCACAAAATAGAGGTTGTGGTGGCAGCTGCAGAGAAATATTTACAGGGTGTGTTGTTACAGGGTGTGTTGAGTGGTGGTGTCCCATCCTTTCGGAATGTAGGATTAGATAGATTTAAATAGCGGAGTAGTGTGGTAGGGCTTTAATGGGCGCAGGGTTAGATGGTATGGTATTTGTTGAGTTATTGTCCAGTCTAGTTGGTGGTGGTAATGCAACTTTTATTGGATGCCAACCGCTGTTAAACCTCATCGAAGAAGTAGTGATGTGCAAAATATGCCTAGCTTCTTGAAACGGGTCACATATCATGGTGTCAAGGTATATGAACTAACAGGTTATAGAGCACACAATGCAATTATCCCAACACATAAGTTGTAATATGTTTTTTATCCTTGCTTGGCTTCCCCGTTTTTTTACCCATGCACCCCTACTGCTGTCCTGTATAGGCTACCTGAACCTGCATGATTTGAGCCGTCCTCATGCTCTCTCCCAGCTTGGATAGAAAGTTGAGTGTAAAACCAGTCTAGTATTGCCAAATAATACAGTCAGTCCACCCTCAAAACACTAGCTTACTCGGGAATGTTTCATTATGCAGTGTATTATCTATTATCTACGACACCCCCAATAAAGGAGTGGTTCTGCAGGTGGTGACCACAGACCACTTCTCAGTTCCTATGCTTCCTTGCGGATGTTTTGGTCACTTTTGAATGCTGGCGGTGCTTTCACTCTAGTGGTAGCATGAGATGGAGTCTACAACCCACACAAGTGGCTCAGGTAGTGCAGCTCATCCAGGATGGCACATCAATGCGAGCTGTGGCAAGAAGGTTTGCTGTGTCTGTCAGCGTAGTGTCCAGAGCATGGAGGCGCTACCAGGAGACAGGCCAGTACATCAGGAGACGTGGAGGAGGCCGTAGGAGGGCAACAACCCAGCAGCAGGACCGCTACCTCCGCCTTTGTGCAAGGAGGAGCACTGCCAGAGCCCTGCAAAATAAGTGTGTATTTGTACTAAAAGTAGTTTTACTTTTACTTGAGTCACATTTAATTGAAGTAACAGTACTTCTACTTGAGTAGGATATTTCAGTACTCTTCCCACCCCTGCTGTAAACCAATCACAAAGTGTCTGGACTCAGCTCAGTGCAGATTAACATCCTTCACACAGGCTTGTGCAAGAGTGTGATGAGTGTCTTGATTATTGTTCAACATTTTATAATCCTATTCTAAAATTCCCAGGTTGGAACCAATGTGGCTGAATATTTCCGCCAAGCAACCAAAAGAACAAGATACCTAACCCTTTGTTCTGACTCTGGGGACAATCACCTCTACTCCCTGGAATTCATCATGAATGAGCAGGCTCTGGAGCAGAAGAGAATATGTTTTGTTGTTTTACATAAATTCATGTTGAAAATGAACTGTTGGGGGAGTAGAGCGTAAAGTGGTTACTTTTCTTCAGCCCCATTACTCAGCTTTAATTGGTAGGGTCGCTGTTATTTTTTTTTAGTGTGGGTTGTGCTTCTAAAGTTGTTTATTTGTTGGTTATATTTTGCATGACTTCATTTCGTAGCTAAAATGTATATCTTAAACATTTTGTATTTTGTCTACAATTTGTCATGATTGGCCATATGACATGTGTAGTAAGGATTAACAGATTTTTATTGTTCGAAATATTTGTGAATTAACAGGTTCTGTAATAGAAAAGGTAGAACAAAATAATCGTGCAATAATGTAAGAACTAACCCACTGCTGGGTCAAATGCATGAATAACAATAACCCAGCAAAACATTAAAGTAATCCACTGCTGGGTCAAATGCATGAATAACAATAACCCAGCAAAACATTAAAGTAACTCATTGCTGGGTCAAAATAACAGAATTTTGGGGGTAAATCAAGTAACCCAAAGTGTTGGGTACTTCACGTAACACAACAGTGCCGGGTTAAAATAACCCAGTGCTGGGTATGTACTATAGTGACCCACCAAAGCATTTTTTTTAAGTGTATGAAGCATTAGGCTTTCGGTCTGGTATGCACTTTTGAACACCCAGGAAAGTAATTAAGTAAAAATACTTTAAAGTACTACTTAAGTAGTTTTTGGGGTATCTGTACTATACTTTACTATTTATATTCCATACATTTTCCTTGACACCCAAAAGTGCTCATTACATTTTGAGAGCTTAGCAGGACAGAAACATTTTCAAATGCATGCACTTATCAAGAGAACATCCCTGGTCATCCCTACTTCCCCTTCTGATCTGGTTGAGTCGCTAAACACAAATGCTTAGTTTGTAAAGATGTCTGCGTGTGCCCCTGGCTATCCGTCAATAAAAAAATAAAATGGTGCCGTCAGGTTTGCTTAATATAAGTCTTTTATATTTTTCATTTTATTTAACCAGGCAAGTCAGTTAAGAACAAATTCCTATTTACAATGACGGCCTACACCAGCCAAACCCGGATACACTGGGCCAATTGTGCTCCGCCCTATGTGACTCCCAATCACGGCAGTTTGCGATACAGCCTGGAATCGAACCAGGGTGTCTGTAGTGACTCCACAAGCACTGAGATGCTGTGCCTTAGACGGCTTCGGGACTCGGGAGCCCATGTTTATACATTTACTTTTGATACTTATGTATATTTTAGCAATTACATTTACTTTTGATACTTAAGTGTATTTAAAACCAAATACTTTTAGACATTTACTGAAGTATTTTACTGGGTGACTTTCACTTTGGTAATTTTCTATTAAGGTATCTTTACTTTTACTCAAGTATGATATTGGGTACTTTTTCCACCACAGTGAGTAAACTCCAGTCATTGTACTGTCACCATCATAGCCTTGACCATGGCATTTGTTCACTGATATCCCCTTATACTTTTAATCAGTTTAGTTTTTCCTTTTTCTGTCACATTCCTGAAGCCCAAGAAACAAACGCTTAGATTTCTAGTACATATTGAAATTAAAACGGTTTATTAATTACTTTTTGAAAGGTTACTGTCAAAATGATTTACATAAAACATTTAAATAGACATTTAAATAGACACCCTCGCAGCCTTGCCGGTGTAGATGTGGCTGCAACCGGACTAGATTGTGAACGACTCTTGGCGGAATGCATTGCGTGATGTTCATTGCGTGTTATTCTAGATCTTTGGGACATTCCATACCCTAAACTCTAACCCCTACCCTTAACCCAAAGGTGCCAAACTCAATCCACGGAGGATCGAGTTGCTGCAGGTTTTCGCTCCACCCTTGTACTTCATTGATGAATTAAGGTCACTAATTAGTAAGGAAGTTCCCACAACTGGTTGCGTTGGGCTTAATTGAAAGGAAAATCACAAAACCTGCAGACACTGGGCCCTCCATGGAATGAGTTTGACACCCCTGCCTTAACCCATACCTTAACCATTTTAAATGTCAACTTCAATTGGATAGGGACGTCCCAAGGATTATGTACAGCACGGACCGTTGCTTGATGTCCGTGAGAGTGATACACACAATATCGTTCACAAACTGAAGCCCCCCCCCAAACAATTAATTCTTAAATTCAATGTTCAAAAGTTCAATCTCATCACGGACAAATATAGCATTTTAGCTAATTAGCAACCTTTCAACTACTTACTACTTTTTAGCTAGTTTGCAACTACTTAGCATGCTAGCTAACCCTTCCCATAACCCTAACCTCACAACCCTTTTAGTTAACCCAAACTTTAACCCTTCAACCTAACTCCTAAACTTAACCCTAACCTTAACCCCTGGCCTAGCTAATGTTAGCCAGCTAGCTAACGTTAGCCACTTAGCTAGTATTCGAATCAAATTGTATTTGTCACACATACACATGGTTAGCAGATGTTAATGTGAGTGTAGCGAAATGCTTGTGCTTCTAGTTCCGACAGTGCAGTAATATCTAACGAGTAATCTAACAATTCCGCAACAACTAACTAATACACACAAATCTATAGGGGTGAATGAGAATATGTACATATAAGTATATGGATGATCGATGGCCGAGCGGCATAGGCAAGGTGCATTATATGGTATAAAATGCAGTATATTCATGTGATATGAGTAATGTGAGATATGTAAACAGTATTAAAATGGCATTACTTAGAGTGGCATTGTATAAAGTGACTAGTGATCCATTTATTAAAGTGGCCAGTTATTGGTTCTCAATATAGGCAGTGAGTTAGTGATGAGCAATGAGTTAGTAATTGCTGTTTAGCAGTCTGATGGCCTTGACATAAAAGCTGTTTTTCAGTCTCTCGGTCCCAGCTTTGATGCACCTGTACTGACCTCGCCTTCTGGATGGTAGCGGTGTGAACAGGCAGTGGCTCAGGGGGTTGATGTCCTTGATGATCTTTATGGCCTTCAGGTGCTGTAGGTGTCATGGAGGGCAGGTAGTTTGCCACCGGTGATGCGTTGCCTTACGGTTGAGGGTGGTGCAGTTGCCATACCAGGCGGTGATTCAGCCCAACAGGATGCTCTCGATTGTGCATCTGTAAAGGTTTGTCAGGGTTTAGGGTGACAAGCCAAATTTCTTCAGCCTCCTGAGGTTGAGGAAGAGCTGTTGCGCCTTCTTCACCACACTGTCTGTGAGTGGACCATTTCAGTTTGTCTATGATGTGTACGCCAATGAACTTAAAACGTTCCACCTTCTCCACTGCTGTCAATTCAATGTGGATAGGGGGGTGCTCCCTCTGCTGTTTCCTAATGTCCAGGATCATCTCTTGTTTTACTGACGTTGAATGAGAGGTTATTTTCCTGACACCACACTCACCTCCTCCCTGTAGGCTGTCTCGTTGTTGTTGGTAATCAAGCCCACTACTGTTGTCATCCGCAAACTTGATGATTTAGTTGGAGGCGTGCATGGCCACGCGGTCGTGGGTGAACAGGGAGTACAGGAGGGGGCTGAGCCGCACTCTTTTGGGGCCCCAGTGTTGAGGGTCAGCAAAGTGGAGCAAAGTGTTGTTTCCTACCTTCACCACCTGGGGGTGGCCCTTCAGAAAGTCCAGGACCCAATTGCACAGGGCAGGGTTGAGACCCAGGGCCTCCAGCTTGATGATGAGCTTGGAGGGTACTCTGGTGTTGAATGCTGAGCTGTAGTTAATTAACAGCATTCTTACATGGGCATTCCTTTTGTCCAGATGGGATAGGGCAGTGTGTAGTGTGATGGCGATTGCGTCGTCTGTGGACCTGGAGCAGGACTCTAACTCGGAATCTTATAAGAAATCCCGCTATGCCCTCCGACGAACCATCAAACAGGCAAATCATCAAAACAAGACTATGATCGTATTGTACGACACTGGCTCTGATGCTCGTCGGATGTGGCAGGGCTTGCAAACCATTACAGAGTACAAAGGGAAGCACAGCCGAGAGCTGCCCAGTGACATGAGCCTACCAGATGAACTAAACTACTTCTATGATCGCTTCGAGGCAAATAACACTGAAACATGTATGAGAGCACCAGCTGTTCCAGAAGACTGTGTGATCACGCTCTCCACAGCCGATGTGAGTAAGACCTTTAAACAGGTTTACATTCACAAGGCCGCGGGGCCAGGCGGATTACCAGGAGGTGTACTGCGAGCATGCTCTTACCAACTGGCAAGTGTCTTCACTGACATTTTCAACCTCTCCCTGTCCGAGTCTGTAATACCAACATGTTTTAAGCAGACCACTATAGTGCCTGTGCCAAAGAACACAAAGGTAACCTGCCTAAATGACCACCGACCTGTAGCACTCACGTCTGTAGCCAAGAAGTGCTTTGAAAGGCTGGTCATAGCTCACATCAACACCAGCATCCCAGAAACCCTAAACCCACTCCAATTTGCATACCGCCCCAACAGATCCACAGATGATGCAATCTCTACTGCACTCCACACTGCCCTTTTCCACCTGGACAAAAGGAACACCTATGTGAGAATGCTATTCATTGACTACAGCTCAGCATTAAACACCATAGTGCCCTCAAAGCTCATCGATAAGCTAAGGACCCTGGAACTAAACACCTCCCTCTGCAACTGGATCCTGGACTTCCTGACGGGCCTCACCCAGGTGGTAAGGGTAGGTAACAACACATTCGCCACAGTGATCCCCAAAACAGGGCCCCCGCTGGGGTGCGTGCTCAGTCCCCTTTTGTACTCCCTGTTTACTCATGACTACACGGCCAGGCATGACTCCAACACCATCATTAAATTTGACACAACAGTGGTGGGCCTGATCACCGACAGCCTATAGGGAAGAGGTCAGAGACCTGGCCGTGTGGTGCCAGGACAACAACTTCTCCCTCAAAGTGAACAAGACAAAGGAGATGATTGTGGACTACAGGAAAAGGGGACCGAGCACCCCCCCCATTCTCATCGATGGGGCTGCAGTGGAGCAGGTTGAGAGCTTCAAGTTATTTGGTGTCCAAATCACCAACAAACTAACATGGTCCAAGCACACCAAGGCAGTCGTGAAGAGGGCACGACAAAACCTATTCCCATTCGGGAGACTGAAAAGATTTGGCATGGGTCCTTAGATTCTCAAAAGGTTCTACAGCTGCACCATCGAGAGCATCCTGACTGGTTTAATCACTGCCTGGTATGGCAACTGCTCTGCCTCTAACCACAAGGCACTACAGAGGGTAGTGCGAATGGCCCAGTACATCACTGAGGCCAAGCTTCCTGCCAACCAGGACCTCTATACCCGGCGGTGTCAGTGGAAGGCCCTAAAAATTGTAAAATACTCCAGCCACCCTAGTCATAGACTGTTCTCTCTGCTACCACACAGCAAGGCTTCTAAACAGCTTCTAACCCCAAGTCGTAAGACTCCTGAACATCTAATTAAATGGTTACCCAGACTATTTGCATTGTCCCCCCTCCCCTTCCCCCTCTTTACACCACTGCTACTCTCTGTTGTTATCATCTATGCTTAGTCACTTTAATAACTCTACCTACTTGTATATACTACCTCAACTAACCGGTTTCCCCGCACATTGACTTTGTATCAGTACCCCCCGGTATATAGTCTCGCTATTGTTATTGTACTGCTGCTCTTAAATTATTTGTTACATTTATCTCTGATTCTTATCCTTATTTTTTGAAACTGCATTGTTGGTTAGGGGCTCGTAAGTAAGCATCTCACTGTAAGGTCTACACCTGTTGTATTCGGCACATGTGACTAATACGATTTGATTTTATTCGTTTTTTTGGCCAACTGAAGTGGGTCCAGGGTGACCGGTAAGGTGGAGGTGATATGATCCTTGACTATTCTCTAAAAGCACTTCATGATGACAGAAGTGAGTGCTACAAGACGGTAGTCATTTATTTCAGTTATTTTTTCCTTCTTGGGTACAGGAACAATGGTAGCTATCTTGAGGCATGTGGGGACAACAGACTGGGATAGGGAGCGATTGAATATGTACGTAAACACACCAGCCAGATGGTCTGCGCATGCTCTAAGGACGCGGCTCGGGATGCCGTCTGGGCCAGCAGCCTTGCAAGGGTTGACACGTTTAAATTTTTTACTCACGTCAGGCACGGAGAAGGACAGAGGGGGGCTCAGTCCTTGTTAGAGGGCCGCAATGGTGGCACTGTATTATCATCAAAGCAGGCGAAGAAGGTGTTAAGTTTGTCTGGAAGCGTGACTTCGGTGTCCGTGACGTGGCTGGTTTTCTTTTTGTAGTCGGTGATTTCCTGTAGACCCTGCCACATACGTCTCATGTCTGAGCCATTGAATTGCGACTCCACCTTGTCCATGTACCGGCATTTTGCTTGTTTGATTGCCTTGCGAAGGGAATAACTACACTATTTATATTCAGTCATATTCCCAGACCTCTTTCCATGGTTAAATGCAGTGGATCACGCTTTCAGTTTTCATCGAATACCGCCATCCATCCACGGTTTCTGGTTAGGGTAGGTTTTAATAGTCACAGTGAGTACGACATCTCCAATGCACTTCTTTATAAACACATTCACCGAGTCAGCATATAGGTCGATGTTGTTCTCTGAGGCTGACCGGAACATATTCCAGTCCGCGTGATCAAAACAATATTGAAGCTTGGCTTCCGATTAGTCGGACCAGTGTTGAATGGTTCTCATCACTGGTACATCCATTTTGAGTTTCTGCCTATAAGACCTCAGAGCCTTGGATCATTTCTGTTCTGTTATTATATATATTAATATTACATTTTGGGGTTGTTTCGACATACACATTTCTCATGGTCTTGTTTCTACACATTTTAAGATGTTTGCTTGCCTTGCGCAGGGATGCATGCCAAGAATTTGGACGTTCAGTGAAAATGAGAAGATCCACCTTGATTCCTTTGTATTTTTGTTGCATAAAGTCTGCACTTAGGGTCTCTGTGTGCCCTTTTAAAACCTTTGCTTCACTGGCAATACCAATACCTGCATTTTGGATTGCAAGGTTGCTGAGTTTGGGGCTTTTAAATGTATCCATCTTAGTTTATTACAGCTGGATACAGTATGTGTTACAGTTGGTTTGCACTTGGCTAGTTGTAGCTAGATGTTGTTGAATGTAAACAAAGCCGACCTCGAATAGTTTTCTCTTGCTTGTGTAAGTTTAGGTACTAGTTTCCCTGTCCTTTGTCCTGTCCTTTGTCCTTTTGATTGTCCTTTTTGTTATTTGTTAGCTAGCTAGGTTTTTTAGCTAACAGCAGGTAGCCAGTAGCTAGAAACTCTTAGCAACTTGTAAACAACTGTTAGCTTGTTAGATATCCAGTTGAGTTATCTGGATAAAAGTTGTCTTCTGATGTTGTATTCTTAGTCCTTCTTTATCTTTCTCTCACTTGTTTTTCTGAAATGTACTCTTCCTTGAAATAATTTTATATATGATATCTAATACTAGATATTAGGAGCTCATCATTTTTCCAGCTGCTCTTGGAACTGAGGTTTTGAAATGATCTGTCATTTTCCATTGAGAAATATATTTCCCTACAAAAATCATTGGTTGTACATGCTGTTTTATTATATGGCTACTGCAATATCTGCGTCCAAAATAACATAGTTACAGTCACTTTTGTACCTGCAGGGTTAATGTTATATTATACTGTACAATTCAGTAATTGTGTAGTACAGGGGTAGACAACCCTGTTCCTGGAGTGCCGCAGTTACTACTACAGGATTTTGTTCCAACTAGGCACCACACCTGACCAACTGAGCTAATTGATCAGTTCAGTTATTGCCTAAATTCAACACACCTGTCCTTCCAGGTCTGTTAAATGAAAAACATCAATTGCCTGCATCACTCCAGGACCGTGGTTGCCCACCCCTGGTGTAGTGGTTATGTCCTAACTCTTTTTATTTTGCAGTTATACTGCAATTGCTGCATTCAAAATAACCAGTATACAGCAAATACTGTAACTGCAGTTTCACAATTCAAATGAATTACAAGTTGACGGCATAGCCAATGCTTTGTTGTTAATCGTCAGTTTTACTGTTACAGTAGCCAGCTGCAGAAATAGCCCCTCAACTGTTGCACACATTTTTTTTTTTTACTGTTTTTCTCTATAACAAGTCGCTGTCTGTGTGTTGTCCTTTGTTACAATCCATATAGCGATGCTGAGAAGTATGTTTATCCTAAATGAACAAGACTTTGGTATGTGAGTATGTGTTGGTGAGACATAAACGCAGAAAGATATTAGGCTTTTTCCGAATGCTTACTTAATATCAAATCTAATTTATTTATAAAGCCCTTCTTACATCAGCTGATATATCAAAGTGCTGTACAGAAACCCAGACTAAAACCCCAAACAGCAAGCAATGCAGGTGTAGAAGCACGGTGGCTAGGAAAAACTCCCTAGAATGGCCAAAACCTAGGAAGAATCCTAGAGGAACCAGGCTATGAGGGGTGGCCAGTCCTCTTCTGGCTGTGCCGGAGTATGTACGCTGTGTCTGGCTGTGTCTGGAGTATGTACGCTGTGTCTGGCTGTGTCTGGAGTATGTACGCTGTGTCTGGCTGTGTCTGGAGTATGTACGCTGTGTCTGGCTGTGTCTGGAGTATGTACGCTGGAGGCTAGCTGCCTTGTGCTGAAGAACATGCAACATTAGGGAGGCTATCACCACAATGTTCTTCGTCTCATCACCAATTTGCTTAGAGAATGTGAAAACATTGTGTATAAAAGTCCTGTAGTTACACTCCTAGGCCTACCCAACCATGCAAAATAGCCTTCCTTTTCCCAGTGCAATTTCACTTTTAATTTTAGAAATCCAAAGACCCCTATCAGGTCTACATTGATCCGACAACTGAAAGAATTATATGAGTCACGGATTGACCTTAAGCATTACTGAGAACTATTCTGTTCGCTGCAGTGAAAAGTAGTCATTGCGATGGAAACTTCTTTCACCACATACAGTAGGCCTGTGTGTGAGATGGGACTCCTGTACACAGGGAAGACTGTGTGGGGCTGCTTCTCAGTGTGGTCAAACCACCTGCGTGACAGAAAAAGGCGGACCACACGATGTGACAGACTGATGGGAAAGGAAACGACTCTGTGTTCACAAGCAGAGACACGGTCACATATTCAGATAGACAATGTATACCGTTTGTTATTGGAGGACAAATACATTACGTTCGTAGGGTGTGCATGAGTTTTCTATTCACCTGTAGAACTAATACTGAAAAGTTGCTCTTGTACAATCCCAATAATATACTGTTGGGCCTATGAGCCAATAACCAGATTATTAAGCTAATGACCTTGGTAACATAATGCCTATTTGAGCCCACCTGCCACATACATTAAGCCTATGTCTCCTCAGAGGATGTGACACTGAAACATTTGTTCTACCTTACTCAACACCTAAAACCATAGCCGTAGGAAGTAGGGGTGCTGAGGGTGCTGCAGCACCCCCTGAAAAATCAGAAGTAGTGCACTGGGCATTTAATCGTCCTGTATTAGCAGACCAATATAGCCATCTGTAGTGCGGGCAAAAAAACATCCACCCTCTGTGTCAATGAAAACAATAGCAGCACCCCCACTTCCAAACTACTTCCTGTAGCTGGGCCTAAAATCTACAAATCTTTTGCAGTTAGGACTTTTTTATTTAGGAAAAAAAAGGAAATACTTTAAAGTACTACTTAATTCGTTTTTGGGGAGTATCTGTACTCTACCATTTATATTTTTGACAACTTTTACTCCACTACATTCATAAAGAAAATAATGTACTTTTTACTCCATACATTTTCCATGACACCCAAAAGTACTCATTACATTTTGAATGCTTAGCAGAACAGAAAACAGTCAAATGCACACACTTATCAAGAGAACATGCCTGGTCATCCCTACTGCCTGTAATCTGGCAGACTCATTAACCACAAATGCTTAGTTTGTAAATTATGTGTTAGTGTTGGAGTGTGCCCCTGGCTATCCGTAAATACAAATTTTTTTTTTAAAGTATAATGCGCTCTGGTTTGTTTGATTTAAGGATTTTGAAATTATTCATACTTTTACTTTTGAGACTTAAGTATATTTTAGCATTTACATTTACTTTTGATACTTCAGTAGATTTAAAACCAACCACTTTTACTCAAGTTTATTTTACTGGGTGACTCATTTTTATTTTTTATTAAGGTATCTTTACTTTTATTCAAGTATGACAATTGGATACTTTTTTCACCTCTGATTATTGATATACATTACATTTGAGTAATTTAGCAGACACTTTCTACAGGCTATAGCTGCTTATAATCAGAATATTTTTGCAGTGTCCATATGTACAGAATACCTGCCTCTTTCCTACTGCTAGTAGGACAACCATCATGCCCCTGATCTATTTTTCTGTGTTCTCAACACAAAACCTTTTTCAACAAATAACACATAGGCTAATGCCTACAATAGTCCTCCATCATGCTGAAATTGTAACGGCCGTCGTCGGAAGAAGGTGAAGACCAAAACGCAGTGCGGTAAGTGTTCGTCATGTTTAATCGAAACTGAACACTAAAAGGCAAAAACAACAAAGTGACAACCGAAACAGCTCCGTCAGGTGTAACACACACGAAACAGAAATCAACCACCCACAAACACAGGTGGGAACAGGCTACCTAAGTATGATTCTCAATCAGAGACAACGATAGACAGCTTCCCCTGATTGAGAACCATACCAGGTCAAACACATAGAAATACAAAACAAGGACAACATAGAACACCAGACATAGAATTCTCACCCAAACTCACACCCTGACCAACCAAAATAGAGACATAAAAAGGATCTCTACGGTCAGGGCATGACAGCACCCCCCCCAACCCCCCCCGGTTCTGGTGCGGGTTGTTACCGCCCTTACCACCGACCTCGGACCGGGGACCCTCGCAGCGGGCCCCGGACAGAAGGGAGACTCTGGCTGCTCCGGACAGGAGGGAGACTCTGGCTGCCCCGGACAGGAGGGAGACTCTGGCTGCCCCGGGCAGGAGGGAGACTCTGGCTGCCCCGGATAGGAGGGAGACTCTGGCTGCTCCTGACTGAAGCCCATCGCTGGAGGCTCCAGACTAGAGGGCGTCGCTGGAGGCTCCGGACTAGAGGGCGTCGCTGGAGTTGGAGGCCTCGTGCCATAACTCCTCACTGGAGGTTTCGTGCCATGGATCCTCACTGGAGGCTTCGTGCCATGGAGCATCACTGGAGGCTTTGTGCCATGGATCATCACTGGAGGCTTTGTGCCATGGATCATCACTGGAGGCTTCGTGCCATGGATCATCACTGGAGGCTTCTTGCCATGGATCATCACCGGAGGCTTCGTGCCATGGATCATCACTGGAGGCTTCGTGCCATGGATCATCACTGGAGGCTTCGTGCCATGGATCATCACTGGAGGCTTCTTGCCATGGATCATCACTGGAATGGAGAGACACACAGGAGGCCTGGCTCTGGGAGAAGGCACAGGACTCACCAGGCTGGGGAGACATGCAGGAGGCCTTGTCCTTGGCCGAGGCACCGGATACATTGGGCCGTGGAGGCGCACTGGAGGTCTCGAGAAAAAAAGCCTGCACAACCCATCCTGGCTGTATGGTGACTTTGGCTCCGTCAGGTGTAACACACACGAAACAGAAATCAACCACCCACAAACACAGGTGGGAACAGGCTACCTAAGTATGATTCTCAATCAGAGACAACGATAGACAGCTGTCTCTGAGAACCATACCAGGCCAAACACATAGAAATACAAAACAAGGACAACGTAGAACACCAGCCATAGAATGCTCACCCAAACTCACGCCCTGACCAATCAAAATAGAGACATAAAAAGGATCTCTATGGTCAGGGCGTGACAGAAATGTTCCTCTGACCCTGAAATTCAAAGGATTCGATCTAGGCTATTTAAGATGCTGTAGTGGAAAGTTATGTTACTTGGTAATGAAATATCTCTGTAAAGTCATGTGCTTTTTCAGTGATATCCTTGACTTTTATTTTGGGGAAAAAATAACAGTCAATTGGGGAAGAACTTCCCTCAGAGAATGCATTTCCATTTGAACTTAATTTCGGACAAAATATTCTACTACTAGTCCTAACAATGATTTCCTGACCCCAACCATCACATTAGGCCTGTGAATAACTACGAAGGACTGTGATACTCACAGTCGTGTCATTCCAGACGACTACAATGCAGACGTGCAGAAAACATTAACTAATGATTGAATGTCATTGTCATCTTCAGTGCAGTCTGACATCAGATCACAATATCATGTGGATGCAGTTACTGACATGTTAAACACTTATCCAGGTATTGTGAGATGTAGTGTGTAACTGCAGTCATTGTGTTAATATTGAGTCACTCTCTTTCCTCAGTACTCTGTGCTTCCCAGCAAACAGTCCAGTCTGAGATTCAGCAGGTGAAAGGCATCGTGGGACAGACTTTCTCTTTTCCAGAGAGGGTGATCAAGACTGGCAATTTACTTTATGGAGACCTTGGCAGTATTGCAAATGTATACCCTGGTAAAGAAGGCAAAATCACCCTTGAGAAGAGATTTGAAAACCGCCTCCACTTGAACAATGTTACAAGATACTTCACTCTATCAGACCTTCAGATTGACGATGCTGGGAATTATACTCTGGAGATAACAGATGAAGGGAAAAAAACTAAAACATTTGAGCTCACTGTATACAGTAAGTGTTTGTGTGCGTGTGTGTGTGTGTGTGTGTGTTGTATATTACGAAAACATTTAATATAGGTTCCAATTTCAATTTATTTGTATTTTTTCTTCCAGATGTTGTTTCCAAACCTCAGGTGACAGAGTGTGACAGCAGCTCCTGTAGTGTGGTGTGTTCTGTGGACAACAAAAAAGAGGGGACCTTGACCTTGTACAGAGGAGAGGAAATACTAAACCAGACCAGCAGTCCTAACCTCACCACCGATCTCTCTCTCCGTTTGGAGGTAGAGGGAAAGAACTACAACTCCACCTACAGCTGTGTGGCTGCCAACCCTGTCAGCAATGAGACAGTTCATGTCCCAAAATGTTGCAGCGAAGATGGTCATGCTAATGATGCAGGTAAGACACATTTTTAATTAAAGCCATCCATGAAAATAGCATTTACCAAGTGAAAGTGAAGTTTAGTTGAGCTCATTCAAAACGGACTTTACAAAAATAATTACCTTGTGTTTTATTTCAGACAGCGATGGGATGACTCTGGGTATGCTTATTATTGCTGTAATCTGCGTTTTGGTTGCCTCAGGGCTGGTTGGACTTGCAATCTATCTTAAGAAGAGGGGAAATGAACACTCACAAGGCAGGTATTTATCTTTTAGAGGTGTGAGGTCACTCCCCAAAGTCAAAGCATGCTTAGTCTTTTTTTTACAATCAAGGGTAGTGTTTTGGAAAAGGTAGGAAATGTTTGCTTGATCACAGGATGCAGGTCAAATAAAGAGTCATATCTTCCACACTTCCTCTGCTTGGTCAGACAGTGTTATTATCCCAGACAAGTTCTCTAAATGTTGAAAAAGCAGAAGGCACACACACACACAGCCACACACAAACGCTCTCTCTCTCTGATAATGATTACTTGAATAGCTTGGCTTATCTGACACCAACATGACTGCAACCACAGAGACCAGTACTCATAGTAACAAATGAGTCCTGAGTGTTTACAGAACCTGTCCTGGGGGCTGAGCGTCTGTATGTCTCTGTCGGTTAGTCACACCTCCCCTTAGGCCTATATTTACTTTACTCTATTTGTCTTCTTAGATTCATCCGAAAGAATGCAAGTTGACATTGAGTATACAGAGATAACTCCTAAAAAACGAACAGATAATCAGGTTAGTAAAAATGTTACAGGCTGATTGACAATACAGCAGCTTTTGCATCCCTCATGGCTACAACTGTAGGCTTTAGCTCTGTGCCAGTGGGTTAATGTGGTCTTGAGTTGCACAGACCACCTGAGTTTTACACCCGGCCTGATGTCATTGCAACCAGTTTTGCCCATTTGGTTGCACAATGAAAATCTACACAGCACATATGGTGTACCGGAACGCCAAGTCTAGGTCCGAAAGACTTCTTTACAGCTTCTACCCCTGAACAGCTAATCAAATCGCTACCCAGACTATTTGCATTGCCCCCCCCCCCCCTCCACTCTTTTACGCTGCTCCTACTCCCTCTTTATTATCTATGCATAGTCACTTTAACTCTACCTACATATACATACTACCTCAATCCTCGACTAACCGGTGCCCCCGCACATTGACTCTGTACAGGTACCCCCTGTATATAGCCTCGCTATTGTTATTTTACTGCTGCTCTTTAATTTTTTTAAACTTTTTTTACTTAACCAACAATGCAGTTTTAAGAAAAATAAGTGTTAAGGGCTTGTACAGTAAGTAAGCATTTCACTTTCACTTCATGTCTACACCTGTCGTCTTCGGCGCATGTGACAAATAACATTAGATTTGATTAGATTAGTAATTCCTTTGATTTTTATATAGTCTTTTACAGTATTTGCAAAGTCTGTGGACTTTTTAAAAGTTAGGCTTCATGATTCCCCCCACTAGCTTTAGGAAAGGTTCTAGATGCGTTGTGTTGACTGTTGAGTTACCTACTGCAGAACAATGAGAGTAGACAAGAGAGTGTCAGGCGTATCCTGTTTCCTTCCTTCCTCTGGCACAACGTTTCTAATAAAGCATAAGATCCTTTTTTGTTACTTTCCTAACCTCTTTTATCTCCCCTCTCTCTGTCCCTTATTTCCTTGTCCCTCTCCGTTCTTCCCTCCCCTACCTACCTCCTTCTCCCTGCCTAGGAGGAGCGAACAGATATACCAGAATTGGAGTCGCGTAGAGACAGCCCTACCCTGACATCAGTCTATGATACACTCCTGTTACATCGCATGGCTGCCAGCGGGGATGTTGACACAGCATGAAAGAGCAAAACGGGAAGTCAATAGGATAACTCACATCATGTAGGGGACAGTATATCATAAAGACGACGTTGAAACAAAATGAAAGTAAAAATATATTCAGCCAGAAAACCTTTTAGAGGCACAGTTGTTATGGGAGAAAAATCCCCCGGAACTGTTGCGCTGATATAAATTCAGGGTTTCTTTGTAGGTCATTCTCACAGACATTCTGTCAAATAGGAGACTCGATGACATCCACTGATAAGGACCAATTCAATAACTATGCATTGAGTTAGTAGCAGGATCAGTATAATCCTTATTTTCAAGTGCCTTTTTTCCCAAATCCCAATGTATAAGTTAAAACAAATGTAACATATATTTTAATGCAATTCACTAGTGTGTTTGCAATGCTACCACTGTGCCAAAGTCACTCCCTCCTGCAGACTCTGTACACTCTCCTTCTATCAGAGAATGTTGTGCTCCACCTACATTAGTGCAGCCTTTGTATATATCTGTGCCAGCACAGGTTACTTTGACCCGAAAATACAAAATCTGTCAATACCATAGTGAGTTGTTGCATTGTTATACTACTCTATTTCAGAGTAGTTACTGAGTGTTACGATAATCCTCCTCCTCTTCATCAGAAGAGGAGGAGCAGGGATTGAACCAAGGTGCAGCGCGTTGAAATGACATGATGAATTTATTTAACAAGACAAAACGGACTATACTTGAAAATGATACAAAATAACAAAACGAAAGTAGACAGACCTGAACGACGAACTTACATACAACGTGAAGAACGAAATGAACAGGAACAGACTACATGAAATGAACAAACCGTAAACAGTCCCGTATGGTGCAAACATTGACACAGACACAGGAGACAACCACCCACAACAAACAGTGAGAATGCCCTACCTAAATATGACTCTTAATCAGAGGCAAACGCAAACCACCTGCCTCTAATCAAGAGCCATACCAGGCAAACCAAAACCAACATAGAAACAGATAACATAGAATGCCCACCCAACCTCACGTCCTGACCAACTAACACACAAAAACTAACATAAATAGGTCAGGAACGTGACAGTACCCCCCCCACAAGGTGCGAACTCCGGACGCACCAGCACAAAGTCTAGGGGAGGGTCTGGGTGGGCATCTAACCACGGTGGTGGCTCAGGCTCCGGGCGCGGTTCCCACCCCACCATAATCCATCCTAACTTCCTCCCACAAAGAATGTCCACCCTCTTTCTTCCCCCACACAATTCTCTTAATAATATATTAAATAAGGATAACACCAGGACAGAGAGATAAATCAAGATAGAGGGATAGATAAGACTATAGAGATAGATGAAGATAGAGAGGGAGATTAGGATAGAGGGGCAACTCCGGACTGAAAGGCAGCTCCGGACAGAGAGACAGCTCTGGACTGATGGGCAGTTCTGGGTATCCAGCCTTTTCAGGCTGAAGGGCAGCTCATGGCTGACTGACGACTCTCGATGCTCATGGCTGGCTGACGGCTCTCGACGCTCATGGCAGGCTGACGGCTCTCGACGCTCATGGCAGGCTGACGGCTCTCGACGCTCATGGCAGGCTGACGGCTCTCGACGCTCATGGCAGGCTGACGGCTCTCGACGCTCATGGCAGGCTGACGGCTCTCGACGCTCATGGCAGGCTGACGGCTCACGACGCTCATGGCGCTCTGACGGCTCTGGCTGCTCATGGCTCTCTGACGGCTCTGGCTGCTCATGGCTCACTGACGGCTCTGGCTGCTCATGGCTCTTTGACGGCTCTGGCTGCTCATGGCGCTCTGACGGCTCTGGCTGCTCATGGCTCGCTGGCGGCTCTGGCAGATCCTGTCTGGTTGGCGGCTCTGGCAGATCCTGTCTGGTTGGCGGCTCTGGCAGATCCTGTCTGGTTGGCGGCTCTGGCAGATCCTGTCTGGTTGGCGGCTCTGGCAGATCCTGTCTGGTTGGCGGCTCTGGCAGATCCTGTCTGGTTGGCGGCTCTGGCAGATCCTGTCTGGCTGACGGCTCTAGCGGCTCCTGTCTGGCTGATGGCTCTAGCGGCTCCTGTCTGGCTGACGGCTCTGTAGGCTCATGGCAGACGGGCGGCTTTGCAGGCTCATGGCAGACGGGCGGCTTTGCAGGCTCCTGGCAGACGGATGGCTCAGATGGCGCTGGGGAGACGGATGGCTCAGATGGCGCTGAGGAGACAGATGGCTCAGATGGCGCTGGGGAGACGGATGGCTCAGATGGCGCTGGGGAGACGGATGGCTCAGATGGCGCTGGGGAGACGGATGGCTCAGATGGCGCTGGGGAGACGGATGGCTCTGGCCGGATATGGCGCACTGTAGACCTGGTGCGTGGTGCCGGAACTGGAGGCACCGTGCTAATGATAAGCACCTTCCTACTAGTGCGGGGAGCAGGGACAGGGCACACTGTATTCTCAAAGCCTACTCTATCCCTGATGCGTGGTACCGGCACTGGTGACACCGGGCTGAGGACAAGCACATCAGGATTAGTAGGGGGAGAAGATACAGTGGGTTCAGGGCTCTGGAGACGCACTGGTAGCTTAGTGCGTGGGACCGGAACTGGAGGCACCGGGCTAGATACACGCACTACAGGGAGAGTGCGTGGAGGAGGAACAGGGCTCAGGATACGCACTGGTAGCCTAGTGCGTAGTGTATACACTGTAGGTACTAGGCTGGGGCGGGGAGGTGGTGCCGGAAATACCGGACCGTGGAGGCGTACTGGCTCTCTTGAGCATTGAGCCTGCCCGACCTTACCTGGTTGAATGCTCCCGGTTGCCCGACCAGTGCGGGGAGGTGGAATAACCCGCACCGGCCTATGTAGGCGAACCGGAGAAACCATGCGTAAGGCAGGTGCCATGTATGCCGGCCCGAGGAGACGCACTGGAGACCAGACGCGTTGAGCCGGCCTCATGACACCTGGCTCAATACCCAATCTAGCCCTACCAGTGCGGGGAGGTGGAATAACCCGCACCGGGCTATGCACTCGTACAGGAGACACCGTGCGCTCTACTGCGTAACACGGCGCCTGCCCGTACTCCCGCTCTCCACGGTGAGCCTGGGAAGTGGGCGCAGGTCTCCTACCTGCCCTTGGCCCACTACCCTTTAGCCCCCCCCCCCAAGAAATTTTTGGGAGTTACTCACGGGCTTTTTCGGCTTCCGTGCCAGACGCGTTCCCTCATAGCTCCGGTTCCTCTCTCCGGTAGCCTCCGCTCTCCTCAGTGCCTCCAGCTGTTCCCATGGGAGGCGATCTCTACCAGCTAGGATCTCCTCCCATGTGTAGACACCCTTTCCATCCAGAACATCGTCCCAAGTCCACGAGTCCTGATTATTTGGTCGCTGCTCGTAGTCACACTGCTTGGTTCTGGACATTTGGTGGGTGGTTCTGTTACGATAATCCTCCTCCTCTTCATCAGAAGAGGAGGAGCAGGGATTGAACCAAGGTGCAGCGCGTTGAAATGACATGATGAATTTATTTAACAAGACAAAACGGACTATACTTGAAAATGATACAAAATAACAAAACGAAAGTAGACAGACCTGAACGACGAACTTACATACAACGTGAAGAACGAAATGAACAGGAACAGACTACATGAAATGAACAAACCGTAAACAGTCCCGTATGGTGCAAACATTGACACAGACACAGGAGACAACCACCCACAACAAACAGTGAGAATGCCCTACCTAAATATGACTCTTAATCAGAGGCAAACGCAAACCACCTGCCTCTAATCAAGAGCCATACCAGGCAAACCAAAACCAACATAGAAACAGATAACATAGAATGCCCACCCAACCTCACGTCCTGACCAACTAACACACAAAAACTAACATAAATAGGTCAGGAACGTGACACTGAGACTGAATATGAAGATCTAATTCATTTTTCACTATTTTAAAATAATCTCTTGACTTATTCAAACTCATAAAAATAAACATTTTGTACTGAGCTTCAATATATTAAGTCAAAGACTTACCCATACATTTAATTTAAAGTCATAAAATGTGTATATTTCCTGATGTTTAACAGTCATCAATACATCAATACCCTTGCTTGAAATATATTAATGTTTTACATACCCCATCACAACTCAAAATATGATGGTAGATTACTCCGTTCTCCATTTATGTGTTTGTTGTCATTTAAATCTGTGTAAACAAATAATGTATTGCTTCAGAATACTTGTGTAAACTGTCATTCCTTGAATCCATGGCTGCTTCTATTAGTTTGAGAGTGGCAACATTTCTCCAGAGACACAACTCCATGTTGTGGTTTTAATGTAACCTACTTCTAGGGTCAAATAGGAGGGACCACTGTAATTGGTTGGTGGATTCTCTATTTAGTGAGTTTAAGTGTGTGTGATCTTTTTTTCCTGCCACTTTGCATGCCAGGCAGCTGTACATTTCAATTTTGGTATTTACAATAATGACTGCAAATAGTGAATTACTAACTTTTTATTTAAAAATCCTATAAAATGTCCAGCTTTGTTTTGAAAAAACGTTGGCCTTTTCTTCCAATCCTTTTCCTCCGTCTAGTGGTTGAATGTTTTTATATTTCAGTATACTGTATACTGTTGTAATGCGTCTGTGTGTAGCTGGGGTAGATGAGTCAGGCGCAGGACAACAGATATGAGTAATGTAAGCAATTTTACTCAACAATAAATAACAAAACACGTCAATAAATCCCAGGCCACAATTACGGACCGCAATACAATAAACGACCACTCATAAACAAATATGGGGGAACAGAGGGTTAAATAATGAACAAGTAATTGGGGGATTGAAACCAGGTGTGTAAGACAAAGACAAAAAAAATTGAAAATGAAAAGTGGATCAGCGATGGCTAGAAGGCCGGTGACGTCGAATGCCGAACATCGCCCGAACAAGGAGAGGGACTGACTTCGGCGGAAGTCATGATAACTGTACATAATGCACAGTGTTTCGCTCTGAGACGGTGTACTGTAAATTGTGTAAGTATATCTTAAATCATGTGCAACCAAAATGTTCTCTCATCTTTCTATGCCTTAGACTGTGGTCATGCATTTTTGTGCCAATGTGCCATTATTATAACATTATTGTGAGTAACAATTAAAATCATTTGTGAAATATGCCATGTTGATGTTATTTTTATTGTTTAAATCCCATTTGGTAGCAAAACATGAGACTCATTTATCATTCTGTGTATTTATGTTATTTATTTTCATTTTATTATTGTTATATTGCTGTGTTATTGATTATGTATTATAGATGTGTTGTGGTAGAGTGTAATAATATGTTGTGTTATGTACTGTTTTATTTTGTATGTAATTGTGTAATGGTGACTGGACCCCAGGATGAGTAGCTAATGTGGGTCTGGAATAAATACAAATGTTATGTAATTTTCCAAGAAAATCAGATTGCGCAATGTTGTAATTTGTTTAACTCCAATGTTTTGTTACAGGAAATGAGTAACCTTCGTATATAAAACACACGTTAGCTTTCAGTCTGTAGCAGCATGGACAAAGTGGTGGGTAGACTACCTTTACACTTTAATTTGATTCCTGATCTATAGCATAACTCCACATAATTAAGTTTTCAACTACAATCACGGAAGTAATCTTTCTCAATGGAAAGCAGTTAATCCAAGCGATAATGACACTGGATTATGGCTCCCATCCACCAACTCTAAATGGATGAAAAACGCAATTTGGTGATGAAATGTAGCTTCCTTATCTTATAAAATACATTTGACCAAGTAAAATATGATTATTCATGTTCTGAATCATTCAGTGGGGTCTTTCTCTAACATATCACTAACATTGTATTTTTTAAAAATCGTATTTCGTAACTTCATGCATCCGATAATAAGCACCAAACTCTGTTGACAGAGCGGTGGCGCTTTCTCGCAGTAACATTTGAGGGTTTTCCATGTGTTGGTCCTCTGTGAAGTTGTTTGTGAGAAATCTTCAAAAAAGAACAGGAATTTTTGTATTAATATGAAAAGCGTGCAGTATACTACAATATGACAATACTACATGACATGTCTCAAAATCAATATCTATTTTATGAGGTCAACAAATTATGAGGTCAACAGTGAGCCTGTCAATTAGCCTAATTCTTTCACAGCATCCAGCCTAGCTGACACAACGCTATTTTCCCAATTTTTGACCACTTTCATTCTCTGGCCTCCATTGATTTAGTCACCCTAATTTTTGCTAGGTTAAGGGTAAACACTTTTGAACGGATTATGAATGAGACATGGGTTTGGACCATTGATTTTCTTAGAGGAGTATCTATCTACACAAATAACATACTATTTTGGTCAAAATATGTGTTTTTGATTGGACATCTTAATGATATATATTAAGGTCATAGTCCACTCCATTACACTCAAAAGTTACTTCACCTTCAACCAGTGAATGCTAGTGATATCTAGCTATGCTAGCTGTTCTACCAGGCTCTCTTAAAGAGTGTTAGCAAGCTAATAGCACATCCTGCATTCACATTTATTTTTAAGGGGTCTGCGGTAGGTTGATAACGACATCACCAAAGTATGTTGTATCAGATATTTCAAACATCAATCCCAGCTAATGAGAAAACAGTCATGGTATTTAATTTAAGAGAATGTACAAGGTTTAACAAGGCAATCTTGGAGCTAATTTGACTGTGTGCAACGCAGTAGAGAGGTGTGGTTGCTGTGAAACGTTATTCCATGAGGAACTAACAGAGGCCCGGACGTTGGTGACGTCACCACGTTTTATTGAATAAAACCTCTGACTTTTCTCATTTTGTAAAAAGTCTGTCCTCCTTGACCCGGAAAACCGGTAAGTGGTCAAGGAGAGTCTCAATTCGTTAGTAGGCAAACGGAACACGGTCCTTTCCTCCTTGATATCCCCCTTTTGGTTGGCGAGGATGCACAAGAGAATCCTACCAATTCCGAAGAGTTTTGAAATCTGCCACACCCCATTTGAATCAGCTGTTGTTTTCTCGAAGGAGAAAACCATTCACACGTTTAAAAACAATATGCTACTTATCCTTTTCTGTATAAATGCTAGATCCGTTTTTATCACTTTATACATTTCTTTTGGGATTCCATGTGCCTGATGACGTGCGATTGAAGAGGTCTCATTTCATAAAAGCGCATTTTCGTCCACTTTCCCTCTCGTCGCCGCCATTCCTTGATTACCTTTGACCTTTTTCAAAAGCCCATAGAGGACTGTGGAAAAAGGACGCGGGAGTTGAGCAAATCCAATTGAGAAAAGGCCCCCTTGAGTTCACAGTAGAGACTTTCTGTTTATTTGCATGGGCTGCGTCGCATTACACTGAATCCGCCTGTATCGGCCATTCGTATATGTGGTGGACAGGCACTCGTCAGCGCCATCATTTGCCAGACAGGAGAGGATACCGACAAGTTACTTGTCAAGAAATCGTCTGTCTACTCTGAACGATTTGAGCTAAAAACTACCCCCCATGTCTTAGAGTCAGGTTTACAATGAAAAGGATGCAAACAAGGTCATGGCATTTATCTGATCCTCTGTTGTATCTCAGGTTTGTCTTATTAGCTATGAATCAGGGTTGGGCTCAATTAAGATTTTGGGAATTGATTCATAAATTTAAATTCACCACACTCCTAAAACCTCTAAAGAATGTAGAATTTGAATTTGAGTTGGAGTAAAAGGAAGTAGAATTTAATTCATTGCAATCGAAGATTGTCTATTATATTGACAGAGATGGTCGCCTCGCTTCGCGTTCTTAGGAAACTATGCAGTATTTCGTTTTTTTATGTATTATTTCTTAAACTGTTTCCCAAGGAAATATTAAGTCTTATTACATACAGCCGGGAAGAACTATTGGATATAAGAGCAAAGTCAATTTACCAACATTACGACCAGGAATACGACTTTCCCGAAGCGGATCCTCTGTTTGGACCACCACCCAGGACAATGGAGCTGATCCCAGTAGGTGACCAAAAACAACAGCGCCGCAGAAGGTGCAGACTGAGTGGTCTTCTGGTCAGGCTCCGTAAACGGGAACATCGCTCACCGCTCCTGAGTATACTACTTGCCAATGTCCAGTCTCTTGAGGTAGACGAAATTCAAGCAATGGTTGCCTTCCAGAGAGACATCAGAGATTGTAACAGTCTCTGTATCATGGAAACATGGCTCACTTGGGATACCTTATCAGAGTCGGTACAGCCACCCGGTTTCTTCATGCATCGCGCCGACAGAAACAAACATCCCTAAGAAGGGCGGGGGTATATGCCTTATGATTAACGAGTCATGGTGGGATCATAACAACATACAGGAACTCAAGTCTTTTTGTTCACCCAACTTAGAATTCCTCACAATCAAATGCCGACCGCATTTTCTACCAAGAGAATTCTCTTCGATTATAATCACAGCCATGTATATCAACCCCAAGCAGACACCTCGATGGCCCTGAAAGAACTTCATTGGACTATGTGTAAACTGGAAACCACATATCCTGAGGCTGCATTTATTGGAGCTGGGGATTTTAACAAGGTTGATCTGAAAACAAGGCTTCCTAAATCTAAAAAGGAAACTAGCCCCGTCGGGAACACCGACGTCTTGCTCCCAGACAAACTAAACTACTTCTTTGCTCGCTTTGAGGACAATACAGTGCCACTGACACAGCCCGCTACCAAAACCTGCGGGCTCTCCTTCACCACAGCCAACATGAGTAAAACATTTAAACGTGTTAACCCTCGCAAGGCTGCCGGCCCAGTCGACATCCCTAGCCGCGTCCTCAGAGCATGCGCAGACCAGCCGGCTGGTGTGTTTCCAGACATATTCAATCAATCCCTATCCCAGTCTGCTGTTCCCACATGCTTCAAGAGGGCCACCATTGTTCCTGTTCCCAAGAAAGCTAAGGTAACTGAGCTAAACGACTATCACCCCCGAAGCACTCACTTCCGTCATCATGAAGTGCTTTGAGAGACTAGTCAAGGATCATATCACCTCCACCCTACTTGACACCCTAGACCCACTCCAATTTGCTTACCGCCCCAATAGAGCCACAGTCGACGCAATCACAATCATACTGCAAACTGCCCTAACCCATCTGGACAAGAGGAATACCTATGTAAGAATGCTGTTCATCGATTACAGCTCAGCATTTAACACCATAATACCCTCCAAACTCGTCATTAAGCTCGAGACCCTGGGTCTCGATCCCACCCTGTGCAACTGGGTCCTCGACTTTAACGGGCCGCCCCCAGGTGGTGAGGGTAGGAAACAACATCTCCACCCCGCTGATCCTCAAAACTGTGGCCCCACAAGGGTGCGTTCTCAGCCCTCTCCTGTACTCCCTGTTCACCCACGACTGCGTGGCCATGCACGCCTCCAACTCAATCATCAAGTTTGCAGATGACACTACAGTGGTAGGCTTAATTACCAACAACCATGAGGCGGCCTACAGGGAGGAGGTGAGGGCCCTCAGAGTGTGGTGTCAGGAAAATAACCTCACACTCAACGTCAAAACAAAGAAGATGATTGTGGACTTCAGGAAACAGCAGAGGGAGTACCCCCTTATCCACATCGACGGGACAGTAGTGGAGAGGGTGGAAAGTTTTAAGTTCCTCGGCGTACACATCACGGACAAACTGAAATTGGTTCCACCCACACAGACAGTGTGGTGAAGAAGGCGCAACAGCACCTCTTCAACCTCAGGAGGCATGAAGAAATGTGGCTTGTTACCAAAACCACTCACAAACTTTTACAGATGCACAATCGAGAGCATCCTGTCGGACTGTATCACCGCCTGGTACGGCAACTGCTCCGCCCACAACCGTAAGGCTCTCCAGAGGGTAGTCTGCACAACGCATCACCGGGGGGAAACTACCTGCCCTCCAGGACACCTACACCACCCGATGTCACAGGAAGGCCAAAAAGATCATCAAGGACAACAAACACCTGAGCCACTGCCTGTTCACCCCACTATCATCCAGAAGGAGAGGTCAGTACAGGTGCATCAAAGCTGGGACCGAGAGACTGAAAAACAGCTTCTATCTCAAGGCCATCAGACTGTTAAACAGCCATCACTAACATTGAATAGCTGCTGCCAACATACTGACTCAAATCTTTAACCACTTTAATAATAAAACATTGGATGTAATAAATGTATCGCTAGTCACTTTAAACAATTTCACTTTATATAATGTTTACATAGCCTACATTACTCATCTCATCGACTGTACTCTACATACTCATATACTGTACTCTATAGCATCTACTACATCTTTCCTATGCCGTTTGGCAGTCGCTCATCCATATATTTATATGTACATATTCTTATTCATTCCTTTACACTTGTGTGTATAAGGTAGTTGTTGTGAAATTGTTAGATATTACTGCATGGTCGGAACTAGAAGCACAAGCATTTCGCTACACTCGCATTAACATCCGCTAACCATGTGTATGTGAGCAATAACATTTGATTTGATTGACAAGATAGTCAAGTGACCACTTTTCTTCTTCATTGGCTGATTGCTTCCATCTCATAGGAATCCTCACCCAGTTGACTACTTTAAATTGGTTGAAGCCATCATTGGCAATGTCCATGCTAAAACAGGTTATATCAATGATGAGTCCTCTATCTATCTCTATGACAACAGGCACAACTCAGATAGTCATTTTTTTCAAAGTTGCCGAAATGCCACGTGTGTCCACTTATGTGCATTCATAACAACCTAACCATTACAGCATTTCTGTTCAATCAAATAAGTCTCACGTAGCAAATTAGCAATTACGTTTTTTGTTGACCAAATTCGATACCCTCATGGACCTCAATACAAAATGTTCTCACTTCGTGGGCTTATTTTGGTGGACAGATTTTGCGGGCAGAGTAAAACCTCTGGTGCAATTAAAATAAGTTCCACTCAGTTATAAAACATGACAGTTTCATTGAATCTGACAGGGCACACTTCCAGATACCCAAAAAATATTTAACTTTTCTCTGGAAACAATGTTCATATACTCTTTTAACCTCAGTGCTTAGAATAGCCACTTCTATTTCCACCAAATGTGATCTCTTCTTTATGAAGCCCTCAAGCCAGGGTCAACTTGTGGGTAAACTAATGTATTCTGGGAAATTTAATATTTTCCCCATTTTGAACGAAATGTAAGTGATTAGTTAAGTAGAATAACTTCGGTTATTCTACTTAACAGGTTTTGTTTTCCTTGGTCATTCATTTTATTGTTTCAACAATATTTTAAGTGCATGTATATAACGACACGTTTGATGTGTTGTGTACAAGTATACAGCTAACATAGAATAGAAGAGACATTTTAATTTCACTGAATTCAATTCTATTTCCTTTAATTCCATTCCATATCCTGTTTACTACTTCAATTGGAATTCAATTCAAATTCAATAATCTAATTGGAATTTATCAGACATTCTCAATTAAATTCTGAATTGAGCCCAACCCCGTTTCCTATGGAAGATTGACAGTATCATTTAAAACAACTGATATTCCCACTAGTGTCAGAATTCTCTGATGTGGCCCTCCAACCATCTTTGAGGTACCATTTGGAAGTTGACATTTCTATTGAATTCCCATTTTAGTACATTTAGCAGCCAAAACATGACTCCCACCCTTTATTCAAGAGCATGCTGAATTGAGCCCAACCCTGCTGTGAATCTCTTCCTGGCGGAAATCACAAGTGTATCCCAGACCAACCCCACGGATTGTGACATACCCCGGGGGATAACGTACAGCCCATACTCAGAGGACCAAGTGTAAGTATTTTATCTCTTCATGATTTTCATATGCCTGGAATTATATACAGAATCTACTTCCTATTGACATTTATTCTGTAGCTCATCTCACTGTGCACACAACGTTTAGAGCTAAGTTCACTCGAGACAATAATAGATTTAGTTTCAGTCAGAATGTTTCTCTCTTGTCAGCATGCATACATAAATTGTTCACCTGCAAAAATTCCTGAACAATCTAATCTGAATTCCCGATCTCTCTCTCTCTCTCTGTGTGTTTATCCCAGCAGTAGGAGGAGTCAGGGAGAAACTCCAATCAGAGCTGAGAGGGAGGTGCGTGTCATTGTGTGATGGAACCCCAGCAGGACAAGAGGTGCGGAGCCACTGCCTCACACACTCCTATGTGGAACTCCTCATCACCGAGGGCAACGTCCAATGGCACAACGATAGGTATGCTGCCATGCGAACCATAAGGTCACCATCAGATATGCCCACTGCTAATGAGGAAGCAACAATCAAGCTTGACAATATCTTCAAACCACCGTTATCTCTGGATTGGCCTCAAAGTAAAAACCGCCCTGTTGAAGGGACCCGCGGGCTCACGGAAGATGGCAATTGTCTAGAAGTTTGTTTTTAACTGAGCAGAGGACAGAGCCAATCAGGATGTTGACTCCTTGTTTGTCTTTCCCTTCAGTGAACTCAATTGGCTAATTGACCGGAGCTTCAGTCTGAGTGGCCTCATCAGCCACTTCCACTCGTCCATGACGTCGGAGAGCGAGAACCCTGGTCTGGATCTGAGTCGGTCTAAAGTGGACTTCATCTTGGACGGTTTGGACAAATTCAACCTTCCCCTGGACTTTGAAAGCATATCAGTGGAGTCTGACATCAATAAGGAGATGCCTTTGCCCATCCTCCTAGCGAACCTCATCTGGTGTCAGCTGCTTCTTCCCTCCACCTACGTCTGGGTGATCACCAGCCCTGCGGCTGCCAGTTTCATCCCCATCAACTTCCTCCCCCAATAACAGTGCTTGACAGAGATACGGGGCTTTGATGACACCCAGAAGAGGGAGTTCTTTAGAAAGAGGTTTGGCGATCAGAGTCTGGTGCACAAAGCTATCTCCCTAGTCATGAAAGCTATTGCCCAAGAGTCATCACGGAACCTCTGCATCCTGTATCAAACACCGTTGTGCTGTGAGATGTTAGCGGCCATTTTAGAAAATACTGAGGTGGGAGACTTACTTACTTTTTGCTCGTTCATATCGGTTTGAAGATCGATCGAAATGGTGAACACTCAGAATCAATCAGAGAGGTTGTTCGTAAGCTTGGGAAGCTGGCTTTTCTACAACTGGAAAGAGGAAGCCTCATATTCAGCGAGCGCGATGTGAAGGAATGCGGAATCGACGTCTCCAAAAGTTCCATATTCCACAGGTTGTGTAGGCCGCTCATCGCAGGGTGTGAGATGTACCTGGAGGAAATGTACCGCTTTGCGTACACAGGCATTCAATACTACCTAACTGCTCTGCACGTGTTTCTCACCTACACAAATAAAAGGAGAAACCTACTACTCCAACCTACTACACTCTTTGATCGATTGAAAGGGACGTTCAGGAGAGAAACTCTTTTAGACCTCCACAGATGCACCGTGGACAGGGTTTTATGGAATACGCATGGAACTTATGGCCTCTTCCTCTGCTTCCTCCTTGGCCTCTCAACAACACCCAACCAGACTCTCTTAGATCTAGCATGTCTAGGGAAAAGTTTAAAGGTCACAGGCTCCAAGGGGATCACAGTGATCACGGCGGAATACATTAATAATTACAGGTCCAATTAAATTTGATTCCCGATTAAACTGTACAACATATTTGAGGGGTTATTTTGTAAAAACAGATATCTCCATTTGTATGTATTATCCTAAATCATGTTTTTTGTGTGCACTCCAGGGAACACTTCATATATAATACGTGAGAGGTAATATTTCGATTTATTTTACACAATGGTATCAATTTCAAAGCATTTTTCGAGTTTCATCCTTCTGCCATCAAATTCGCAGTTTCTAATTTCTCCAGTTTATGTGCATACGTTTGGGTCAAAGTGTCCGTGGAGGACCGCACATTCTCCCGTCAAGTTTGTTTTTTATAAATCCCAAAGTTTGCTTAGAAAGTGGCGTACATCTTCTTTGTGCCTACGCAACATTTCTAAATGAGGCCCCAGGTCTGTTGAGATCTCACATGCACCTGTAAGGTCCTAACCGTTAGGACATGCTATAGAGGGCTAAACTTAAGTTGGTATGTAGGCCCATGTTGTGTCTTGACTATCATTGATATGTTTGACTGTTATTTGATCAAATAATTACATGCCACGTTCAATTTTTATGAAATTAAATTAATAATATAACAATTAATTAAGTAGTAATCTGGTGCCCCACAAGAAAAGTTTAACGAGTTACTATCTCCTAACTAAACTCTAAAGATATAAATGTCTTACATCAGTCACAGTCAATTCATTAATTCTTATTTACCTTCAGTCTCATTCTGAATGTTGCATAACTCTTGGAAATCTGCACGAACCCTAGTCTCCATGATGAATCAGCGATACACAAATTGGCTTAATTATTTATTTACTGACTAACTAAATAATCACACAGAATTACATAAACACACACACAGGATACTTACTTACTAACATAATACAATGATAGGTCCCTAGTGGACTAACCCGATATGACCGCTTGGTAGACAATGGGAATGGATGGCGACAGTTAAAGAGCAAGAAAGACAGAGTGGGAGAGACAGAGAGTGGGATAATTGTACATACATGTGGAAAATACGCCCATCGTAAATATGGATATTTAGCACCCTAACATCTGCTCATTCGGATCTAGAAATGCAATGTACATATTTACGCTTGCATGTCTTTGTGGTCTCTGTTGAAATCGCCGGTCCATCTGTGGAGAGTAGTTTGAAGGAAGTCTCTGGTTTGTCCACCAGAGATCAAAGTCTCTCATAGTTGTAGCTTGTTCAGCGGGCTCTGTTCGTTAGAATAGAGTGGTGAGAGGAAATAGTTCTTTGTCTCTTGTCTTCGGTCAAGTTTACTAGACTATTTTATATATACAGCTGCAGACTGTGAATGTGTAGTCTTTATCTTCTTCACTGTTGAAAGTTTCAGAGTTTCTAACCATTTCGTACCTTGCAGCTCACGCTGTCCGTGTACTGGTCTTGTAGAGTCTAACCATTTGTGATGTCCGGCACACCGTCCACCTGATTGGTCTAATGTAAATTTTGTTAGGAGGGATTTTATGCACCCTGGTAAAAGGGGGTGTTCCATAATGACGACGTAATGTCTGTGCTCACGTGGGTGTGGTCACTGACTGGGTAGAACTTTTATATGAAACACATTTCTCATTTAGAAGACTAACATCACATTTCCTCTTCTCACAAATAGTTTCATATTTAATCCTGTAAGTTCCACAACATTTGGATGTAAACCTGACAACTGGTAAATATACACATTCAGAGATACAGTTATGTTGTTATACCATCCTTAATGAGATCCCAAAACAACAACAGATCTGACAAAATTGTTCTTTATTAAGTACCCACAAACCCTTCTAACTGTTTGGATTACAGAAATATTGTTAGTTTATCCAATCTTGGATGTCACAAGATTGGATAATGAAGAGTGGGAGAGAGAGAGTTTCTGCAGAGGGAGAGAGAGAGTTCCGGCAGGTATTTACAACCATCATAAAATGGCGAAACTTCACCCCTCTCCCCCCTGCAGGAGAGGGCACTGTAAAATAAATATATAGTTCATTTCTCAATCATGTAATATTTAAATAATGATCAATTTATGTTGATATAAGAAAGATGGTGCAGAGGTTGAGTAGATACAGACTTTAATTTAATTTCAACATTGATGTTTCCTACTATTTTAACTACAGGTTGTTGGTTTGTTGTATTGAAACAATGTGTTGTATTTGCATCACTGCAAGCCATTCCTGTCTTTACTTCTGTTGGAGAGAGAGAGAGGTAAATAGGCTATTAAATAGTGCTTTTTCATGGGAGAAAGAAGCTCTTACAGGTTTTGGTCTGCACAATGTCTCTAACATGGTCTCTGGGGATTTCGCAAGACTACTATATAAATATGTTCCCCACCATTTAGTATGATACATTACTTTATGTTAGGTTACATTATGATTGGAACAACGTGTACATTATCACACGAATTAGAGGACGGTATCATAGTTCTTACGAATTGGATGATGTAAGTGATCACACATCTTGGAGGATGTACGGCACATTCAGAAAGTATTCAGACCCCTTGACTTTTTCCACATTTTGTTATGTCACAGCCTTATTCTAAAATTGATTAAATTGTTTTTTTACCTCATCAATCTACACACAATACCCCATAATGACAAAGCAATAACAGGTTTTTAAAAAACTGGATTTTGCAAATGCTATTTTTTTCTAATAGAAGGCCAGCATCCGGGACTCGCCTCTTCACTGTTGACGTTGAGACTGGTGTTTTGCGGGTACAATTTAATGAAGCTGCCAGTTGCAGACTTGTGAGGCATAGACACTCTAATGTACTTGTCCTCTTGCTCAGTTGTGCACCGGGGTCTCCCACTCCTCTTTCTATTCTGGTTAGAGCCAGTTTGTGCTGTTCTGTGAAGGGAGTAGTACGAGATCTTCAGTTTCTTGGCAATTTCTCACATGGGATAGCCTTCATTTCTCAGAACAATAGACTGATGAGTTTCAGAAGAAATGTCTTTGTTTCTGGCCATTTTGACCCTGTAATCAAACCCACAAATGCTAATGCTCCAGATACTCAACTAGTCTAAAGAAGGCCAGTTTTATTGCTTCTTTAATCAGAATAAAATTATAAACCTGGATTAGCTAGCAACGTGCCAGCAATGTGCCATTGGAAAACAGGAGTGATGGTTGCTGATAATGGGCCTCCGTACGCCTATGTAGATATTCCATTAAAAAGAAATCTGCCGTTTCCAGCTACAATGGTCATTTACAACATTAACAATGTCTACACTGTATTTCTGATCAATTTGATGTTAATTTAAGGGACAAAAAATCATTTTCTTTCAAAAACAAGGGCATTTCTAAGTGACCCCAAACTTTTGAATTGTAGTGTGTATATACACTGCTCAAAAAAATTAAGGGAACACTTAAACAACACAATGTAACTCCAAGTCAATCACACTTCTGTGAAATCAAACTGTCCACTTAGGAAGCAACACTGATTGACAATAAATGTCACATGCTCTTGTGCAAATGGAATAGACAAAAGGTGGAAATTATAGGCAATTAGCAAGACACCCCCAATATAGGAGTGATTCTGCAGGTGGTGACCACAGACCACTTCTCTTCCTATGCTTCCTGGCTGATGTTTTGGTCACTTTTGAATGCTGGCGGTGCTCTCACTCAAGTGGTAGCAGGAGACGGAGTCTACAACCCACACAAGTAGCTCAGGTAGTGCAGCTCATCCAGGATGGCACATCAATGCGAGCTGTGGCAAGAAGGTTTACCAGGAGACAGGCCAGTACATCAGGAGACGTGGAGGAGGCCGTAGGAGGGCAACAACCCAGCAGCAGGACCGCTACCTCCGCCTTTGAGCAGGAGGAGCACTGCCAGAGCCCTGCAAAATGACCTCCAGCAGGCCACAAATGTGCTAAAGATCAGGAATCAAAGTTAAAATGTAAAAGGTACTCACTTCCTTGTCCATGCTGCTGCAGACTGAAAAAGTGTATGGCTAATCTGTGTTTTATACAGGAATATTACAAATTTCCTGTAACAAAAGAGTCACAACATTGCAAAATCGGAACGTGGAAAAATACACAGAATGATAAATGAGGCAATCATGTTCTGATATATTTGGCATGGCATAATTTAGAAGACATGTTTTTATATAAAATGGCACAATGCATGAGCACAGTCCAATTGTAAAAGCATAGAAATGTTTGAGAACATTTTGCTGACACATTTTAGTTACACTTACAATATACAGTGCACTGGCTCAGACAAAATGGTGTAGTATGTAAGTCTACTGAAATATATAAACATTCAACCACTAGATGAGAAAAATACATTACAAGAAAAACTGTTTCCTTGAAAGCAATGCTTGAAATGTAATATGATTAGTCATCATTATTTTCAAATTAGAAATGTACAGCTGCCTGGCATTAAAAGTAACAGGTCAGAATGTCCCAAATACACTTAAACTCAATAAATCAAGAAACACAAACAATTAGTGGTCTCTCCTAGACCCCAGAAGTAGGCTACATTTGGCATTTTGTTAGGATGTTGCAAAAGCAGCAGCTACTCTTCCTGGGGTCTACACATAACATAATACAGAGCATTAGACGAGAACAGCTCAAGGACAGAACTAAAAATAAAAAAAATTAAAAAAGGCACACAGCCTACATGTCAATACATACACAAATCATCTAGGTCAGACATTAAAACCAGAATCTGGAGAAATGATGCCGATCTCACCTCTTGAACGTATCTATAGCTGCAAAGACTGACAGTTCTCACAGGTTGTATTGTTGCAATACATTTTTGGTTTACAAAAACTTAAATGAAAAAAATAAACAATGGAGTAAACTTAAATCATAATGTGGGTTGTGATAAGGTAGGTATACGTTTCAAGTATACAGTTGAAGTCGGAAGTTTACATTCACTTGGAGTCATTAAAACTCCTTTTCAACCACTCCAAATATCTTGTTAACCTGTTTGGGCTGCAGGGGCAGTATTGAGTAGCCAGATAAAAGGTGCCCATTTCAAACGGCCTCGTACTCAATTCTTGCTCGTACAATATGCATATTATTATTACTATTGGATAGAAAACACTCTCTAGTTTCTAAAACCGTTTGAATTATATCTGTGAGTGAAACAGAACTGGACTTAGAGCAATTTTCCCATGTGTATGTGAGAATGCCAAATTTTGCAAGCTGCTCTGAGACCTGTGTATAAATCTGCCTGTCTTCTATTGGTTGAGATGCACTGCATACGCCTTCCCCTGGATGTTAGCGAATAGGGAGACTTGAAATGGAGTCTCTACGTAGATCTCAAAGGTTATAAATCACTTGGCAAAGACGTGTCTGTTCTTTTCCCTCTTCGCTCTGACGCACTGAGGACCTTGGCATATTGTACTAGAACCATCGGTTATAGATCTCAGAAATTTCCGGCTGTGTTTTTATTCGATATAGGCTTTAAAGACATCATAATCTTGTTATTTTAAACCAAATTATATCAGTTTATGTCAGTATATTGCGATTTTCGGGTATTTCATTTCCTGGCGTTCTAGGGGGTTGGGTATCTCTCTCTCACATGCTAATGTTTACTGCTAATTGCAACGTTGAAGAGGACGTTATACAACCTAGCAACGATTCTTTTGGACAAAGGACACAAGATTCAGATGAGAGTTCATCAAAAAGTAAGAACTATTTATGCTGATAATTCATTGTTCTGTTGAAAAATGTGAAATGCATAATCCGCCAATAATTGCAGTGCAGCCTCGCTTTATCGCACGCTGTATTTTGAAGTAAAGTTAATTTTAAAAATGTAACCCAGCAATTGCATTAAGAACTAATTTGTCTTTAAATTGCTGTCCAACCTTTATTTTTTAGTCAAGTTTTGGAATAGTTACTTATTAGAATAGGTGCCTCTCCAAAGATTTCTCTTGACATTTTCTGGGCAGCTTTGCTACTTTTCTCATTGTATAACCACGATTTGTGATGCTAAATATGCAAATTTTCGAACAAACTCTATATGCATTGTGTAATATGATGTTATAGGACTGTCATCTGAAGAATTCTGAGAAGGTTAGTGAAAAAAGTTATATATTTTGGTGGTTTATACGTTATCGCTATTTTGGCTTGAATCAATGCTGTTGTGATGTTTGCTATTGTGGTAAGCTAATATAACGCTATATTGTGTTTTCGCTGTAATACACTTAGAAAATCTGAAATATTGGCTGGATTCACAAGATCTGTGTCTTTCATTTGCTGTACGCTGTGTATTTTTAAGAAATGTTTTATGATGAGTAATTAGCTTATACACGATGGTCTCTGTAGTTATTCTAGTTGCTTTGGTGAGAGTTGTGATGGTGGCTGCAATGGTAAACTATGATTTATACCTGAAATATGCACATTTTTCTAACAAAAGATATTTATTGTATAGCATATGTTATCAGACTGTCATCTGATGAAAGTGTTTCTTGGTTAGTCGCTATTTATATCTTTATTTGGTCGAATTTGTGATAGCTACTGATGCAGTAAGAAAAGAGTGGAGTAAAAAAAAGTGGTGTCTTTTGCTAACGTGGTTAGCTAATAGATTTACATAGTTTCTTCCCTGTAAAACATTTTTAAAATCAGAAATGAAGGCTGGATTCACAAGATGTGTATCTTTCATCTGGTGTCTTGGACTTGTGATTTAATGATATTTAGATGCTACTATTTACTTGTGACGCTATGCTAGCCAGCTTTTTTTACTGATGGGGGTGCTCCCGGACCCGGGTTTGTGAGGAAGTAGAGGTTAACATTAGGAAATATCAAAGATTGTATAACTTTAAATGAAATGAATAGGTAAGACTGCCTTAATATATTGAAGGTCAGTAAAAAAAAAGCTCAGTAACAAATCTATCAGTTTGAATAAGTCATAAGCTTATTTTATAATAGTGAAATGTTAATTATATTATCTTAATATTCAGTCTCGATAACTACTATAAAAATGAAAGCCTCCAGTGCAACAACTCACTATGGTATCAGTAGATTTGTTTTTTTTCAGTTATATACTGTATGTTGGCTAACGTAGGTGGAGCACAAAATGCTCTAGAAGGTGTGCAGGATTGTAACCATCCCCTAACACTGGGCCAATTGTGCACCTCCCCATGGGTCTCGACAGAGACTGGACTCGAACCAGGATCTCTAGTGGGATGCAGTGCCTTAGACCACCTCCCCACTGATTGTATTCTTAAGAGATTAGCTACATACTGTGTAGATAAAGACAAGCAATAAATGGTCCATCATAATAAACTAAACTGTTGATTTTGTACATTCAAACTGCATGAACACACTTGTTGTCAAAGCAAGATCTGAACTACACTTAATCACGTCTGCATTTTTTGAAAAGCAATAAGAGTAAAATGTCACCAAAGATCACTTGAGTCAAAATGCAAATCAAGATCAACCACTTAAAAATGTTTCAATAGAATCTACATGGTAAAAATATAAACTTGTGGACTTTGTTTCCAACGTAGCCTAACACCCTCTTTATATACACCGCTGCTGTCCACTGGCAAGCTAAACAATGACCAGCTATAACAACATACAGGGGAGGCACCTACATGTTAAAAAGAACAGACAATACTGAAAAGAAGCTTTGGCCCAGCAATAGCATAGCAAACACACTAGTGAATTGTATTTAAAAAGGTTCCATTTGTTTTAACCTATATATTGGGACAATGGGCACGTGAATAAAGGGATCATCCTACTAATAACCCTAGGCATAGCTATTGAATTTGTCTTTATAAGTTAATCTCATCGAGGCCCCAATTCAACAAAAGACAGAATGACCAACACAGGAAGTCTGAAATGATGGTTAAATGGGAATTTTCTCCAATAACAACTGTGACTCCATTAGGTTTCCTAAACTAATATTTACTATAATTCTGTCTCAACGTCCACTTTAGGATGTAACGCCTTCTCTTGGATGTGAATGATCATGTCACCCTCTCAGAACCTTCCTGTTTTGCTCCTTCATGCAGTGTCAACATCCTCGCTGACAGCCATGTGATGTAACTGGAATGTATCAAACTTCTGTCAGTTCAGGGTTGTCTCTAAGTGACTCCAGTCCTTGTATACCTGTTCGCTCCTCCTAGACAGGGAGGGAAGAAAGGATTGAGAGGGACAAGGAAAGAGGGGGGTGTAGGAAAGCAACAAAAAGTAAAACTGATCATATGTTACGTTATTAGATACTTTGCACCAGAGGAAGGTAACAAGACAAGTCTGACGCTCTCGTCTACTCTCATTGTTCTGCAGTAAGTAACTCAGTCAACACATATAGAACCATTCCTAAATCTAGTGGGGGGAACCATGAAGCCACGCTTAAGTCTACTGACTTGGCAAATACTGTAAAAGACACGGGCAGATCAAAGGCATTGCTATACAGAACAAAAATATAAATGCTACAACTTCAAAGATTTTACTGAATTACAGTTCATTAAAGGACAGTCAATTTAAATGAATTCATTATACTCTAATCTATGGATTTCACATGACTGGGCAAGGGTGCAGCAATTGGTGGGCAAGGGAGGGCATAGGTCCACCCACGCGGGAGCCAGGCCCAGACAATCAGAATGAATCTCCCACAAATGGGATTTTTTACAGACAGAAAAATCCCCCCCCCCCCCCCCGACAACCCACAGGTGAAGCCGATGTGGAGGTCCTGGTTGGTATGGGTACATGTGGTCTGCAGTTGAGGCCAGTTGAATGGGTAGGTGTCCAAACGTTTGACTGGTACTGTATGTACAATATGAAGTGTGGCTTCTCATTGTGCAAACCAACCATATCATATGGGCAAAACTGGTTGCAGTGACATCAGGTCTGGTATCAAACTCAAGAGGTCTGTGAAACTCAAGACCACATTAACTGGCACAGAGCAAAAGCCTACAGTTGTAGACATGAGGGCTGCAAAACCTGCTGTATTACATCTCTTATGTTTATCAGCCTGTAGCATTATTACTAACCTGGTTATCTGCTGGTTTACCGTGAGTTATCGCTGCATAGTGAATGTCACCTGGCTCTCTTTCAGGTGAATCTATAAAGGCAAATAAAGTAAATGAAACATACAGTGTGGGTGGGAGTAACTGACAGATATGCACAAATGCTCACCCCCAAGACAGGTTCTACAAACACTAAGGACTCATGTTACTATGGGTGCCTGTGTCTGTACTAGCAGTGGTTTTGGCACCAGAGAACATATAAAGTAATGATTGTCAGAGTGTGCTTGTGTGTATGTGCCTTCTACTTTTTTCAACATTTAGAGAAGGGGTCTGAGACAATGCAATTGTCTGACCAAGCAGAGGAAGTGTGGAAGATACACCTCTTCATTTGACCTGCATCCGTTGTTCAGGCAAACATTTCCAAAACACTATCCATGGGAATTAATAAAGGTTGTGCACAAGATGTTTTGACTTTGACAAGGAGAATGACCTCACCCCATTAAAAGATGAATACCTACATTTGAGTGTCCGTTTCTCCTCCTCTTAAGATATATTGCACGTCCAACAAGTCCTGAAGCAACCAAAACGCAGATTACAGCAATAATAAGAGAACCTCGAGTCCTCTCATCACCATCTAAAGAAAAAAGAGAGCAAACAATATTTTAATTTAAACGTTGGGATTCAAAAAATGAGCTCTACCATACTTATTGTTTCATATAGAAGTTGGTATTGTCTGGATATCTGCAATGTAACATTGCAACTGTACATGTATTTACCTGTCACCTTGGAGGGATCACTCTATACAGGGATTTGGAACAACAACTGTCTCCTTGCTGACTGGGTTGGCAGCAACACATCTGTAAGAGTCTCTGTTCTGTACATCCACCTTGAGAGGTAGAGAGAGGGTGATGTTGAGGTCAGGGCTGCTGGTCTGGTTGAGTATCTCCCCTCCTCTGTACCAGGACAGGGTCACCTCTCTCCCGTTCTCCACAGAACACACCACGCTACAGATGTTATCATGGACCGTCACTTGAGGTTTGGACAGAACATCTGGAAGGCAAAATGAAATGTGAATTAGTGAAATGGAATTTCTTTAAAAAGTGGCAAAGAGCAGTTACATCATTTTTGGACTTATAAAGTCTTGATGAACACAACTTAACGCCACAGCTTGATTTACGCCAGTGTTTTTAAACAAAGAAATTGTAAACAATCTATATGGTCTCATAACATGGTTAACACTATACTTGTTATATGGCTGATCAGGCCTTGCATCCATAGCTCTATGAATTTGGGAGTGGTTAAATTTCTCCAGGCCCTCAGCTTTTTAACCAAACCAATAAAGCGACCGCTTTAGTATTGTTTCTACTACTGATTGCAGCCTTAATGATTTTGTAATTTACAGCACACACTTACAGTACACAGTCAGCTGAAATGTATGTGTCATCTTCTCTTCAGCATCTGCATTCTCCACAGTGTAAACCCCAGAATCGTCTATTTGTAGATATGACAAAGTGAAGACTCCAGTAACATTGTTCCAGTGAAGGCGGTTTTTATATCTCTTCTCAAGGTTTGTATTACTTTGTTTACCAGGGTACACCTGTGCAATATTGCCAAGGTCTCCATAAAGTAAATTGCCAGATGTCAACACCCTCTCTGGAAAAGAGAGAAAAGTTCCCACGATGCCTTTCACCTGCCGAGTCTTTGGCTGTTCTGAACGCTGGGCTGAGCAGAGTACTGTGGAGAGAAAGAGACACCCAACATCAAAGCATTGACTTAAATATCATAGTTCGCTAACATACTGTAGCAACTTAGTTTCTCGATTGCTTGAGAATGTCCAAACAGAAGTCACTTTTCCTAAAGAAAATGTACATGCAGCCCCAAGCTGAAACACATTTGTAACGTAGACACAGGGAGTCCGGAAGCAAGTGCAGTTAGTTTAACAAAGCACATGGAACAATACAAAAAGAGAAGCTTAAAAATATGGAAACATGAACAATATTGCCTGGTGAGTGATGACAATGGAGGGCTATATACAGGGGAAGTAGTCAGGGAGGTGATGAAGTCCAGGTGTGCCTAATGAGGCACAGGTGTGCATAATGAGTTGCCAGGAACGGTGATTAGTATTCCAGCGCAGGAGTAGACATGACAACGCTGGCCAAAATGTAATTTGCAATAATGCATTAAGACCAGCGGCAGTATTAGCATGTAAATCTTGGTGGGGCAAAAAATGTGATGAATGCCAGCAAAGACACTACTGTACACAACACATTAATGGCAACAAGTGGTGCCCACAAACTATTAGGGCCTACATAAAGCTGTCCCAACAGCAGAGCTCTCTTTTCAGCACTATGGATTGAATCTTTACCATTGTTACACCTGGCTATCAGCGAAACAATTCAGCCTGGTTTACTGCGTTTTTTTTAAACATAGCTGGTGTGGCTAACTTCCTTAAACAAATGTGGTTTCTATTGACAATTGAGATGTACAAACTACGACATAAGGGAACGATAATGGATAAGAGGCATTCCATAATTTCAATAGACAAAGAGCGAGCGACAACGGACTTTGTCAATATAACTGTTTATCACTTTTGAAATGTACAGCAACAATTCCTAACAATGGGCTGCTCTTACAGTATTTTCCCTGTACACCAAGTAAGAACTGTAGGATAAATAAAGGGGCATATAAAGACAATGAGACATCCTACAATATTAGATTGACATCTCAAAAACAGGTTACAGGCTACATGTGTAACACCACCGGGTCAGAACAGTAACATTAGGCGAAAATAAGAGGTGAAAATAGACCAAATTATTAGGGTGAGGCACATGGGCTACTAACACCTTACTACACTTAGTATTACTTTATGTATACTCTAGCCATCTCCCTTGCATATTACAATTTATGCAGCAGCATACAAGACATTTTTGGACTCCTTGGCTTGTGATGTGCTCACTGAAACATGAATGTGGCACGGTGGTTTCGTCATCAGTCTGGCATTCTCTGGATTTATGGTGGGAACTCAGGAAAAAAAAAAAAACAGCCACTCCATTGAATAGCAGGCTAATGTTACCGGTTGCTTTGCACTGCACCACTGATTCCTTCCAAACGACTCATTGTATAAGAGCACAGTGTGAAACCGATGCAGACACGGGAGGCAGATGGTTCGAGTTTGATATTTACTATAATCCAAGGGGCAGGCCAGAGAATGGTCACGGACAGGCAAAATATCATAACGAGGTACAGAGTGGCAGGCAGGCTCAGAGTCAAGGCAGGCAGGCTCAGAGTCAAGGCAGGCAGGCTCAGAGTCAAGGCAGGCAGGCTCAGAGTCAAGGCAGGCAGGCTCAGAGTCAAGGCAGGCAGGCTCAGAGTCAAGGCAGGCAGGCTCAGAGTCAAGGGTTAAAACCGGGAGGACTAGCAAAAGAGCGATAAGAAAAAAAGCAGGCGCAAAGAAAAACACGCTGGTTGAAAGACAAACTGGCAACAGACAATCAGGGAACATCGGAATAAATACCCAGGGACTAATGGGGAAAATGGGTGACACCTTGAGGTGTAGGAGACAATCACAAAAACAGGTGAACCAGATCAGGGCGTGACACATTGTTGAATTTGCGATTTCCAAGTTGTTGTGTAATCTTTATGTCCAATGGCCGATGAGCACCGATACATTTTATCTATAATTTATCTTCATTATTTTTCTTCATATGACAATATTTAAAAAGGATTTGCCAGTAGATTGTCTACTTGATTTATGATTATGACTGCTAGCTAAGATTTTGAAAGTAAGATGTTGACATGATCAGTCCAATCCAAGCTACTGTAGATATAACTTGATTTGACGTCATTTTATCTGTGACCAATGACCTTGAGCCTTCTGGAAGGGCACTTCTAATCTAAGTCTATGGCAGGACCCAAATGGCTCACATTCTTGATGTCTACCCTTACTAAAGGCGGGTGACGTAGTGTCCCCATGAGTGACAGAACACTGAGCCAATCGCGGTGCAATTCTGAGCCAATCATGGTCAAATGCTCCTATTTTCTGCTGGCCTGCCCCACCACCAAAGAAAGCACTGAACTAGGCTGAAACACATGCATTTTGGAGATTCCTATTTGTACGTGGCTTTATTAACTCAAATATATACATTTTTTACACTGTTTGCAAACTGATGTGACACGTATTAATTAATACAAAACTAATATGCAAAACAGGCAAGCCCCCCCCCCCCAAAAAAAATATAATTTATTTTTAAAATCGGTATATATCTATATTATTTTTTTTTGCAAAAAATATGGGTCTCCCGAATGACGGGTCGCTACTGATTGAGACTCAAAACATGAACTACTTGAAATCAACAACCTCAACATCAAAAGGTATTACTTATCTAATGAAAAGTTTACTCGTTACACAATGGCGCAATACATACTAACTACAACTATCAATATACCCTAACGTGGTTAACCCTCTTTTATATTTCTGTGCCATTTGTTGATACTATAATTATACTATGCACCATAAAATACAACCAAACACATAACAGCATGGGCTGTATTCTTTTTTCCTAAAATAATTTTACCAAAAATGACCAAAGCAGAAAGAATGTCACTCAAGAATATGAATATCCAGACTCAAATACTTTATTTTACTTTTTTCCATGTTGTCCTTTACAAATTCAATGATGCTGTACAGTATATACAGAGAATAAAAATAAAATAAACCAAGCAAACAAATCGCTGCAAAAACAAAGAAATTTAAAAAAAAAAGCAACATAAATAGAGTATATACCACATTCATCTCCATTCGTTCTTGTCGATCAGGTCACATGTTTTCATCAACATCACCCTGGATGTTTTCCCTTGCAATGCAGAGAAGAAAAAAATATCCTTGTATCCTTATACCTCTCCTCTTCCTCTTACTTGGTCCATTCTTGCAAACAGCAATTCAGAGGTGAGTGACCTCTTTAACACATGAATAACTACTGATTGGTGATTGAACAATTGTGCAAAGAAGCTTTGCACGCGTGTAGACGAAGTTCACATTAATTGGAGTAATTTGTATCAGCTGTGACCAAATGTTTTAATTTTGTTTGACCTGATTTACTCAACTGAATTTTGCCCTTTTTTGTTGAGATTTGTGTTTACTGTTTTGCAAAAAATTGCTTAGCATTTGCATTTAGTGAGAAAGCCTTTACAGTTTTGCAAAGAATAATACTGTTTTGCTCATTAGGTTATGATGTAGATAATTGTCATTAAAAGTGTCTTAGCAATCGAGAAAAACTGTAAAGGACTGATGTGATATTGACGGATAGGAAAGAAATGACTCTCATAGGAGAACCATTTTGGGTTCCATGTAGAGCCTCCTGGGGTAAGGGTTCCACATGGAACCCAGAAGGGTTCTACCTGAAACCAAAAACGGTTCTTCTAGACAGCACCTTTTTTTCTAAGAGTGTACACACTGAAATTAAGTTCAAATGGAAATAAAGACTATCTCAGCAGAATCTTCTTCTGCTGTTAATGGCACAATCACTGAAATGCCATCATTGTAAAATAAATCACAATCCTTTATTACTTTCTTTTTTCGTAGCTACATTTTTACAGGGAAATCCCATTGAAACCAAAACCCATTTTGCAAGAGAGCCCTGCATGTACACAAATTATACAAAATGTACAACCTGAAGGCACAAAAGTGCCTTTTCAACCTCAGGAGGCTGAAAGAATTTGGCTTATCACCGAAAACCCTCACTAACTTTTACAGGTTCCCAATTGAGAGCATCCTGTTGCGCTGTATCACCGCCTGGTACGGCAACTGCACCGCCCACAACCGCAGGGCTCTCCAGAGGGTGGTGCGGTCTGCACAACGCATCACTGGGGGCAAACTACTTGCCCTCCAGGACACCTGATGTCACAGGAAGGCAAAATAGATCATCAAGGACAATAACCAACCGAGCCACTGCCTGTTCACCCTGCTTCCATACAGAAGGTGAGGTCAGTACAGGTGCATCAAAGCTGGGACAGACAAACTTGATGATTGAGTTGGAGGTGTGCATGGAGTACAGGAGAGGGCTCAGAACGCACCCTTGTGGAGCCCCAGTGTTGAGGATCAGCGGGATGCAGATGTTGCTACCTACTCTCACCACCTGGGGGTGGCCCGTCAGGAAGTCCAGTACCCAGTTGCACAGGGCGGGGTCGAGACCCAGGGTCTCGAGCTTGATGACGAGTTTGGAGGGTACTATGGTGTTAAATGCTGAGCTGTAGTCGATGAACAGCATTCTCACGTAGGTATTCCTCTTGTCCAGATGGGTTAGGGCAGTGTGCAGTGTGGTTGCAATTGCGTCGTCTGTGGACCTATTGGGGCGGTAAGCTAATTGGAGTGGGTCCAAGGTGTCAGGTAGGGTGGAGTTGATATGGTCCTTGACTAGTCTCTCAAAGCACTTCATGATGACGGAAGTGAGTGCTACAGGGCGGTAGTCGTTTAGCTCAGTTACCTTAGCTTTCCTGGGAACAGGAACAGTGGTGGCCCTCTTGAAGCATGAGGGGACAGCAAACTGGGATAAGGATCAGCCAGCTGGTCTGTGCATGCTCTGAGGACACGGCTGGGGATGCCATCTGGGCCTGCAGCCTTGAGAGGGTTAACACATTTAAATGTTTTACTCACATCGGCTGCAGTGAAGGAGAGTCTGCAGGTTTTGGTAGCGGGCCGTGTCAGTGGCACTGTATTGCCACTTTAATAAATGGAACACTAGTTCCATTACTTTAGATATTACCTGTTAGATACTGCTGCAGTGTCAAATCTAGAAGCATAAGCATTTTGCTACACTCACAATAACATCTGCTAACCATGTGTATGTGACCAACACAATTTGATTTTAATTAAAGGTATACAAAGGCACCAGAGAATCATGGCGCAAATTTATTTTATGCAGATTTACCTAATTCTGTAGTGATCAATGGGACATTAGAATACGTAACGTATAGATAAGGGCAGGAAAGGCTGCTCTCGAGCGGCTAGATGTTCTTCTGCTTCTTGTGATGTATTGTTGTCTCTACCTTCTTGCCCTTTGTGCTGTTGTCTGCGCCCAATAATGTTTGTACCATGTTTTGTGCTGCTACCAAGTTGTGTTGCTATCATGTTGTTGTCATGTTGTGTTGCTACTATGCTATGTGGTTGTCTTAGGTCTCTCTTTATTTAGTGTTGTGGTATCTCTTGTCATGATGTGTGTTTTGTCCTATATTTGTATTTTTGTAAAAAAAAAAAATATCCCAGTCCCAGTCCTGGCAAGAGGCCTTTTGCCTTCTAGTACTGTAGGCCGTCATTGTAAATAAGAATTTCTTCTTAACTGACTTGCCTAGTTAAATAAAGGTTAAATAAAAATTGCATCGAGAGTTAGCCATCCCGGTGATCGGGTCTGGTAACTCGTATGTCTGTAATTGAACAAGGAGGTAAGGTATGACAGAAGTTTGCACAAGAGGGCTTTATAAACAAAAAGAGAGCAGTGTATTGATCTACAAGAGTTAGGAGAGGGTCAGCCTACTTTCTGATATGGAATGCAATGATTTGTAATGAACCCGTCACCCGTAATAAAGCGAAGTGTGCTATTCTAAACTGCATCGAATGGTTTCAGTGTAGTGGTAGATGCATTCATATAAACGTTGTCACCGTAGTCTAGTACTCGCAGGAAAGTTGACTGAATTATCTGCTTTCTGCGGTTCAAGGAGAGGCATGATCTATTACAAAAAAGAAGTCCATTTTTATTCTCAACTTCTTAAAGACAGAGTTAATGAGGACTTGAGGTCACCGAGAAAGTCTGGACATGGCCTGCTCTCCCTTATGTAAGTATTTAGGCACTTTACCATGTTTACTACAGTATGTACAGTAGGCTAGATTTACTTGTCAGACTGCAAAGTAGCCTAATAAACAAATGCAGGGGGCATCTATCTTCAAAATGCTTTATTATCCAAACGTTTAAAGTGCGTGTGGGGGCGACCTCATGCAACCGCAAAATGTCGGATAAAGCTTAAGCTGTACAGTACTGTATTTCTTCATCAGCATCTTTATGCTTTCGTTCATAAAATAATGACGAAAATACTCTTTCAAAATGCAGGTGTTTTTTTCCTTATGGATCCATAACGAATTACTATGGGAATAAATATCACTGAATGCCAGAAATAATGGAACAAAGTAGGCTAATGAAGGTAAACAAATAGTTGCTTACCAGAAGATACTCTTTCAAAATTCATGGAAGAGACAGCATTCAGAGGCCAAGACAGCGCTGCTCTGAGACAAGCATAGGTACTGGTCTTGATACATCAATGCAATTTTTATTTTCACTGAAACTCCGTTTGGTTATTGGTTAGACTACAATTAGGGTGTGGAAATGTTAGGATTTTTTTGCTCTTACTGTAGTACTGTAGACTACTCCCGACCGGTCACGTTGTAAAGTGTCATTATGGGCTATTAATAGGACAGTAGCTTCTTGCCAAGAAGGAGGGTAGGGGGAGAATTGTATCGTCAAATATATTTCTTAGTTAGGTTGGCTGTATCACAAACGGCCGTGATTGGTTGGAATTTCAGTTTTATCCACCAGAAAATACAGAACAAATAATACAACAAATATTGTGGTTAAACTCAAATATACTCATTAATAAAAATACTTTAGCAATTGGAACCTTTAACATGTGGAAGGGGGAAAAGATATTATTATTATTAACCCTGTTTTTCACAAACGTAGCAGACTGTGAATTCTGCAAACAACGTTTCTAGGATGGGCTATTAACAGGACAAACTACACTGCTCAAAAAAATAAAGGGAACACTTAAACAACACAATGTAACTCCAAGTCAATCACACTTCTGTGAAATCAAACTGTCCACTTAGGAAGCAACACTGATTGACAATAAATCTCACATGCTGTTGTGCAAATGGAATAGACAAAATGTGGAAATTATAGGCCATTAGCAAGACAACCCCAATAAAAGAGTGATTCTGCAGGTGGTGACCACACACCACTTCTCAGTTCCTATGCTTCCTGGCTGATGTTTTGGTCACTTTTGAATGCTGGCGGTGCTCTCACTCTAGTGGTAGCATGAGACGGAGTCTACAACCCACACAAGTGGCTCAGGTAGTGCAGCTCATCCAGGATGGCACATCAATGTGAGCTGTGGCAAGAAGGTTTGCTGTGTCTGTCAGCGTAGTGTCCAGAGCATGGATGCGCTACCAGGAGACAGGCCAGTACATCAGGAGACGTGGAGGAGGCCGTAGGAGGGCAACAACCCAGCAGCAGGACCGCTACCTCCGCCTTTGTGCAAGGAGTAGCACTGCCAGATCCCTGCAAAATGACCTCCAGCAGGCCACAAATGTGCATGTGTCTGCTCAAACGGTCAGAAACAGACTCCATGAGGTTGGTATGAGGGCCCGACGTCCACAGGTGGGGGTTGTGCTTACAGCCCAACACCGTGCAGGACGTTTGGCATTTGCCAACAATACATTTGTGGAGAGGTTGAAAAACGAGTTTTAATGACTCCAACCAATGTAAACTTCCAATTTCAATTGTAGTTCTCTAGTTGCCTCTGATCACGTCCTGTACATTTCAGATTTTTCAGATATATACTCAGCCATTTGTAGGTGTTTAGTTCTTTATCTTTCTTGTATTGCCTGAATTGTAAAGTTGTTAAACTTGGGTATTTGAATTGGGTAGCTGGAATTTAACCAGTCACTGATATTGGGTAAATGAGGGACGTCTGTTGAAATCAGAAGAAGGGTTGCATACAAAATGCTGTGCAGGCCTGGCTGGCTGGCTGCCTAAACACTGAGTACACCAAGCATTGCACCCCCCCACCCTTTTTCCCCTAGAACAGCCTCAATTTGTTGGGCATGATCTCTACAAGTTTCAAAAACTTTCCACAGGGATGCTGGCCCATGTTGACTCCAATGCGTCCCACAGTTGTGTCAAGTTGGTTGGATGTACTGTCGGTGGTGGACCATTCTTTATGTGCACGGAAAACTTCCAGGCCCACCCACGGCCCAGCCAATCAGAATGAGTTTTTCCCCACAAAAGAGCTTTATTACAAGACAGAAATGGCGCCGGAGAAAAAGGATAACGTTTTACGTGTCCCAAACCGATTGTGTTTTTTTGTTTGTTTATTTGCGTTGTTTGTAACTTATTTTTTTACCTTATTTTGTACATAATGTTGCCTTCTGGACATCAGGACTGCGATTACTCACCACGGACTGGCAGAATCCTTTTTTTTCTTTAACGAGTCTGACGAGCCTTGATATTCTGCTTTCTCGGGAACAGGCCCAGATCCCCGTGATTTGTGTGAAGAGGAAAGGGGGCCAGAGGGCAGCCTGCTTTCTGAGAATTTGTAGGCGATCAAATAAACCCCCAATTCCTTCCATTTTGCTCACAAACATGCAATCTTTGGAGAATAAAATCAATGACCTACGCAGAAGATGAAACTACCAATGGGACATTCAAAACTGTAATATCTTACGCTTCATGGAGTCATGGCTGAACGACGACACCGTCAACATACAACTGGCTGGTTACACGCCGTACTGGAAAGATAGGACAGCAACGTCTGGTAAGACAAGGGGCGACAGACTATGTATTTTTGTAAATAACAGCTGGTGCTCACCTGAGGTAGAGTATCTCATGATAAGTTGTAGACCACACTATCTACCTAGAGAGTTCATCTGTATTTTTTGCAGCTGTTCACAGACTGAGGCTGGCACTAAGGCAGCAATGAATGAGCTGTATTCCGCCATAAGCAAACAAGAAAACGCTCACCAAGAGGCGGCGCTCCTAATATCCGGGGACTTTAATTCAGGGAAACTTAAATCCGTTTTACAAAATTTCTATCATCATGTTAAATGTGCAACCAGAGGGAAAAAAACTCTGGACCACCTTTACTCCACACACAGAGACACATACAAAGCTCTCTCTCGCCCTCCATTTGGCAAATCTGACATAATTCTATCCTCCTGATTCCTGCTTACAAGCAAAAATTTAAGCAGGAAGCACCAGTGACTAGATCAATAAAAAAGTGGTCAGATGAAGCAGATGCTAAGCTACAGGACTCTTTTGCTAGCACAGACTGGGAATATGTTACAGGATTCCTCCGACAGCATTGAGGAGAACACCACATAAGTCATTGGCTTCATCAAAAAGTGCATTGATGACGTCGTCCCCACAGTAACCGTATGTACATTCCCCAACCATGGATACAGACAACATCCGTACTGAGCTAAAGGAGCTGCCACTTTCAAGGAGCGGGACTCTAACTCGGAAGCTTATAAGATATCCCGCTATGCTCTCCGACAAACCAAAACACAGGCAAAGGGTCAATACAAGACTAAGATCAAATCGTACCACACCGGCTCTGACGCTCGTCGGATGTGGCACGGCTTGCAAAACATTACGGGCTACAAAGGGAAGCACAGCCGAGAGCTGCCCAGTGACACGAGCCTAACAGACGAGCTAAATTACTTCAATGCTCACTTCCAGGTAAATAACACTGAAATATGCATGAGAGCACCAGCTGTTCCGGAAGACTGTGTGATCACGCATTCCGCAGTCGATGTGAGTAAGACCTTTAAAAAGGTCAACATTCACAAGGCCGCAGGGCCAGTCGGATTACCAGGACGTGTACTGTGAGCAAGCGCTGACCAACTGGCAAGTGTCTTCACTGACATGTCCAACCTCTCCCTGTCCGAGTCTGCAATACCAACATAATTTAACCACAGTGCCTGTGCCCAAGAACACTAAGGTAACCTGCCTAAATAACTACCGACCCGTAGCACTCACGTCTGTAGCCATGAAGTGCTTTGAAAGGCTGGTCATTGCTCACATCAACACCATTATCCCAAAAACTCTAGACCCACTCCAATTTGCATACTGCCCCAACATATCCACAGATGATGCAATCTCTATTGCACTCCACACTGCCCTTTCCCGCCTGGACAAAAGGAACACATATGTGAGAATGCTATTCATTGACCACAGCTCAGTGTTCAACGCCATAGTGCCCTCAAAGCTCATTAATAAGCTAAGGACCTTGGGACTAAACACCTCCCTCTGCAACTGGATCCTGGACTTCCTGGCAGGCCACCCCGCAGGTGGTAAGGGTATGTAACAACACATAGCATGCTCAGTCCCCTCCTGTACTCCCTGTTCACTCATGACTGCACGGCCAGGCACGACTCCAACACCATCATTAAGTTTGCAGATGACACAACAGTCACCGACAACAACGAGACAGCCTATAGGAGGAGGTCAGAGACCTGGCCGTGTGGTGCCAGGATATACACCTCTCGCTCAACGTAATCAAGACAAAGGAGATGATTGTGGACTACAGGAAAAAGAGGACTGAGCACGCCCCCATTCTAATTGATGGGCTGCAGTGGAGCAGGTTGAGAGCTTCAAGTTCCTTGGTGTCCACATCATCAACAAACGAACATGGTCCAAGCACACCAAGACAGTCGTGAAGAGGGCATGACAAAACCTATTCCCCCTCAGGAGACTGAAAAGATTTGGCATGGATCCTCAGATCCTCAAAAGGTTCTACAGCTGCACCATCGAGAGCATCCTAACTGGTTGCATCACTGCCTGGTATGGCAACTGCTCGGCCTCCCACCGCAAGGCTGTATATAGCCTCGCTATTGTTATTTTAATATTATTTTTACTTTTATTTCTTTTTTTTAAAAGTATTTTTCTCAAAACTACATTGTTGGTTTGGGGTTTGTAAGTAAGCATTTCACTGTAAGGTCTACACCTGTTGTACTAGGCGCATGTGACAAATAGAATTTGATGTTGTAGAACTATCTCAAAGATGATCAATAGAAACAGGATGCACTTGAGCTCAATTTTGAGTCTCGTAGCAAAGGGTCTGCATACTTATGTAAATCATTGTAAATCAAAGGTAAGATACATTTACTCTAACACAGTTCACTTATCCTGTACGTGTCCTTCAAAAAGAGCTGTTTCTGTCTAACTTATTCTGTGTGCATTCATCCTCTCACTTCATATTCTCCAGAGAATCTTTGAATGTTGATGGAGCAGAGGTCAATGTTAGTGAGAGAAACTAGGTTGGTTGAAATTGAAACCAAATGGGCTTGTAACACAACGCTGCTTGGAAGCCTTTGGAATCTCCCTGATATGAATCTTGTCTGCGGGTGACTGAGCTCATGAATATGTTTGGGAGGAGCAGCCAGATTGTGGGAGGGTTTGGGGCCAGTATGGGGTAACCAGAGATCTGTGTGGGTATGTTGTTCCAGCTAACTCAGCCAGGTGAAACCTTGACGATTATACTTGTTAGGGGTGCGTGGGATAAACAAGCTGTGTGGGTGGATAAAATTTGCCTTGGCAAAGATCTCATCAACTGATTTAACGTTTAAATGAATAATTTACCCTGGCCACAATAAGACATACTGGGGGCCCCAGGACAAAGTTTGGGAAACCCTCCTCTAGATGACAGATTGATATTGATATTGCAGCTTATCTATTGATCATATTTTCAAACCGCGTATGAAATATGATGCAATAGACAGAATGGAAAAATGCCTGAAGGCCAGGGTATCAGGCCGGGGTATTATGTACATACAATGAAGGTTACTGAGTGTTAATGTCCGTTAGAGAGAATGGTAAATGATAGTTCATGTTTCAAGACAAATAAATGCAGTTCAAAAGAAAATGCTATAAAAAGGTGCAGCTGCTACATCTTTTCAATACTGTATTTGAAAGTTGTTACACATGTTGCCTCTTTCATATCAGAGTAGCATGTCTCTTTCTATGAGCATGGTGTGGTCCTGATAGAAATGTGCTGTATAGAACATACTGTACAGACACCTCTTCTGTTCATCACTCTGCAAGAATCTTTGAATAAGGTCCTGATGTTAGTCTCAAAACAACACCCACAAACGGAGAGAGAGTGGGAGCCTTGTGGTTGCTTTAGCTCAAGTAAAACTACACAAATACATGTATCAAAATGAACGTGTCAACATGGATTCCATCAACCCCCACAACACCCCCATAGTGTCTGTTTGTGTGTGTGTGCGTGTGCATGTACGCTTCTCCATCGTCATCTATGTCAGCGTATGGTTCACTTATTTGTTCTCTCTGAGGTCAGTAACCTATATGTGTCAGTCGCTGTCATTCTCACTTGCTTATATAGGAGATGTGGTACCTCCCTCTATCTCAGCAAACTGGATGCAGTCTATTGGAGTGCCATCCGTTTTGTCACCAAGCCCCATATACCACTCACCACTGCGACCTGTATGCTCTAATCGGCTGGACCTCGCTACATATTCGTCACCAGACCCACTGGGTCCAGGTCATCTTTAAGTCTTTGCTAGGTAAAGCTCTGCCTTATCTCAGCTCACTGGTCACGATAACACCCACCCGTAGCACACGCTCCAGCAGGTATATCTCACTGGTCATCCCCAAAGCCAACACCTTCTTTAGCCACCTTTCCTTCCAGTTCTCTGCTGCCAATGACTGGAACAAATTACAAAAATCGCTGACGCTGGAGACTTATAGTTCCCTCACTAACTTTAAAAGTCAGCTATCTGAGCAGCTAACCGATCGCTGCAGCTGTACATAGCCCATATGCCTCATATTGTTTTTATTTACTTTTTTGCATACCAGTATTTCTACTTGCACATCATCATCTGCACATCTATCCCTCCAGTGTTCATTTGCTAAATTGTAATTACTTCGCTACTATGGCCTATTTATTGCCTTACCTCCTAGACTTTCTTTTTTTCTATTGTGTTATTGACTCTACGCTTGTTTATTCCATGTGTAACTCTGTGTTGTTGTTTGTGTCGCACTGCTTTGCTTTATCTTGGCCAGGTTGTAGTTGTAAATGAGAACTTGTTCTCAACTAGCCTACCTTGTTAAATAATGGTTAAATAAAAAATCTCTGCACAGCTTCTCTCAAGCAAGAGAGCTGACACCACAAACCATGCTCTCAGTCCCCTGCACCTACATTTAGCAGACACTCTTACTCACAGTAAGTGCCTACAACTAAAGTACAGTAGGTATGACAACATACAGTATCACAATCATTCCAAAATAACCACCATCAGCAAGTTATGTGCTAGTGAAATCTGTGCTAGTAAGCTAGTCAAATTATGTGCCTAACTTTCAAGCTTAGTTTCCCCTGCTTCGAAAGGAAAATGAACATAACTAAATGGCGGCCAATGTTCTGTGGTCAGAGGCAATAGAACGGCCACCCGCTACATATAACCAGAATTCGCTTGAATCGTGTGGTAATAATGGTTTGCCAGGCTTAGCCCGAAACTGGAAAGTGTGTGGTTGCCATGCACATGCAGTAGGGCAGACGGATGAGGTCTTAGTGTTTGAAATGTGTGAATGCTTCAAACTATCTTCCACTTGCTGTGAAATACATAATGACAAGCTCTCCAATAGCATCTTAATTGAAACCTGTACTGCAAGATCATTCTCTCATAAGCCCATTTAAAAAAAAGGGGTATGATGAGTGATGTTTATAGAGATGTGTAGTGAGGGTCTCTGTCTCTAAGCGAGACAGGATGTGGAGGAGCTACAGAGAGTATAGATGGAGGCATAGAGAAATATACACCATCTCTGACTAATAGCATCAACCACACGACCAAGGTGACAAACACCAAAAACCTGTTCAAACTAGATCCATTGAAAGTGTTAAAATGTGGGGTTCTCAGTAGACCTAGTGCCAAATGAAGTAGTGTTGAATTATATAGAATTTGAACTTTTGAGGAAGTGCTTTATTTGTCTCTTTCCCATGGTGGAGTCTGTGGAGGGGGGGAGGGGATAAACCCTGCGAACGGGGAACAAAATAAGAGGAACAACTGAAAAGTGGAAATAAGAAACCAGGAAAAAGGAATACACATGCAAGGCGCACAAAAGCCCTTTTCACACTGAACTGGAGGAAAGAATGCGGCAGTGTTGAATATTATCGTCTAAGGGGTTGGACTTTTAACGAAATCCACAAAGAAGGAAGTGGTACAGTGATCGTCTGGTGGTCAGTGAGCGTGAGCAAAACAGATGACTAAAAAGTTGTGGGAAGCAGACATTACACGCTACGTGTTGCTGTATAGTGCTCCCAAAAGTCCCTCAGAGCACAGCTCATGCTCTCTCTCGTAGTCCATAAAGTGCTTTAGGCTTACCTTTGATGATATTCATCAGAATGCATTCCCAGGAATCCCAGGTCCACAATACATGCTTGATTTGTTCGATACTGTCCGTTATTTATGTCAAATTAGCTACTTTGGTTAGCGCGTTTGGTAAAAAATTCCAAAGTCACAAAGCGCGTCCACTATAACTTGACGAAATGTCCAAAAGTATTGGAGTGAGGTATTGGAGTGGCCATCACAAAGCCCTGACCTCAATCCCATAGAAAATGTGTGGTCAGAACTGAAAAAGCGTGTGCGAGCAAGGAGGCCTACAAACCTGACTCAGTTACACCAGCTCTGCCAGTAGGAATGGGCCAAAATTCACCCAACGTATTGTGGGAAGCTTGTGGAAGGCTACCCGAAATGTTTGACCGAAGTTAAACAATTTAAAGGAAATGCTACCAAATACATATTGAGTGTATGTTAACTTCTGACCCACTGGGAATGTGATGAAAGAAATCAAAGCTCAAATAAATAATTCGCTCTACTATTACTCTGACATTTCACATTCTTAAAAAAAAGTAGTGATCCTAACTGACCTAAGACAGGGAATTTTTACTATGATTAAATGTCAGGAATTGTGAAAAATAGAGTTTAAATGTATTTGGTTAAGGTGTATGTAAACTTCCGACTTCAACTGTACCTTGCACACAAACCGCCGCCCGTTTGGAAAAAGGAAATAATGAATGTATTTTACGCGTTGAATGCCATTTGTTTGTCGTTTATCTCAGTGAGCCTTTCCCGTGGGCCACTTGTACATGCTTTGACTGTTCACCAGAGTTCACAATGTCCTTCTTCTTAGTTGTCCGGTCTCCAATTGGCTGTTTCCTAAGAACAGCTACTTAGCCGTACCAGTGATATTCTGAGGGGGGAGTTTTCTTCTCCTCTTCCTCGGTAAGATAGTCAAAATTCCAAACCCCTTTACATGCACAGCTGCAGACTGGCAGTGTCCTGGTCTGGTAAGTTAATTTTCTTCACCTTGCGTTGAGAGTTTCAGAGTTTCTAACCATTTGGACATGTGGACCACGGTTTCACGTCTTTCTGGTCTGATATGTTAATTATTAGCCAGTCGATTTCAGCACTCTGGCCAAAGGCGACGGCTCCGTCCGTCTGACATGCTCTTCTGACCTCACTCGGGGTGTTGATACGTAATGTGCAAAGGATATGATTAGAAGGTGTCTTCTGACTCCTAAAATCACATTCCTAACTTAACAAAAATTGTTTAATCCATTTTCATATCACATAGACAACGTATTGGATGGAAACTTGACAGATAAAGAGGGTATCCTTTCTAAGTTATAGTATTTGGTTCATACAGTTTTTAATAAGATCAAAAAATAAAAAGCAATATGACATTAGTTTATACATCAATGCACTGACCATTTCCCACATTCGGATGTTAGAAATATTGTTCCAAAGTTCACTTTTTGGACGTTAAGAGTTTTTGAACAAAGACATTCCTTTGGTTCATACTAGAGTGTCAGAGAGTCCTCTGCTGCATAAAATGTATGACCCCCCACTCTTCTGTGGGTGAGAGAGGCCCTGATTATTTGTCAACCATTGCCAAGCTGATCTGAGCCACTGGATCCTCACGTGTAGTCATGACAATGTAAAGCTTTTTGTTTTCATTAAGATTTTTTTTTAAATTTTTTATTAAAGGTGTTCTTCAGAAAGTTGTTGTGGTGCATCAAATGTGTTTTACAATTGGAACAGGTTATTCCAGCAAATCTCTAATGATAGACTGATTCTGGAGGAGCAGGTGATGGCTTTATCAAACAGCCTATGAAATATGATGCAATACATAAACAGAATGGAAAACTGCCTGAAGGCCCATAATAAAGAATAAGGTCAGGGGATTGTATACATTCAAAATGAAGGTTACTGAATGTTAATATCCATGGAGAGAGAATGGTAAACGGTAGTTGTGTCGAGACGAATGCTGTGAAAACACCAGGCAGGATGGGGCCATGGGCTCACGCTGCTTACGCCAAATCCATACTCTGCCATCAGCATGTCGCAACACGAACTGGGATTCGTCAGACCAGGTGCTGTTTTTCAACTCTTCAGTTATCCAGTGTTGGTGATTGTGTGCCCACTTTAGCCGCTTCTTGTTTTTAGCTGACAGGAGTGGAACCTAGTGTGGTCATCTGCTGCAATAGTCCATCCGTGACCAGGACCGACGAGTTCCGAGATGCCATTCTGCACACCACTGTTGTCCTGCGCTGTTACTTGCCTGTTTGTGGCCCGCCTGTTAGCTTGCACGATTCTTGTTCTTCTCATTTGACCTCTCATCAACGAGCTGTTTTCGCACACAGGACTGCCGCTGATTGATGTTTTTTTGTTTGTCTCACCATTTTTGGTAAAGTCTAGACACTGTCATGCATGAAAAGCCAAGGAGCCAGGCCGTTTCAGAGATACTGGGAGCAGCGAGCTGGCACCGATGATCATACCACACTCAAAGTCGCTATGTCACTCGTGTTGCCCATTCTTCTAATTGTCGATCAAACACTAACTGAGTCCCTCGATGTCTGTCTGCCTGCTTTATATAGCAAGCCATGTGACTGTAGGAGCAAACCATTGTCATGAACAGGATGGTGTACCAAATAAACTGGCCACTGAGTGTACATGTATCTAAATGAACACGTGTCAACATACATGCATTCCATCAACCTCCACAACACCCCCATATTATTGTGCGCATGCGTGTCTGTGTGTACGCACGTGTGCATGTGCGCTTCTCTATCGCCATCTATGACCGCGTGTGGTTATCGCTTCTCTACTCCACTGTGAACAATTCAAAATCAAATCAATTTCAGTATATGTTTTCACTCTTATTCTTATTTGTTTATAGGGGAGATGTGGTACCAACCTCCACATCTCTGTATAGTTATTTTCCCACAAGATAGCTCACCCCACAAACCATGCTCTCCATTACCTGCACCCATATGTAATCTACATTTGACATTTTAGTCATTTAACCAGCGATGTAATACAACCAACCACACAGTATCACAATCATTTTAAAATAACCAAGTTCTGTGTTAGTAAAATATGTGATAGCAAGCTAGTGAAATTAAATACTTGTACGCCTAACCTTTAACCTTAACTTAGTTTAGCCTGTACAGAAAGGGAAATGAACAGAACAAAAACAATGGCCAATGTTCTGCGGTTAGAGGCAATAGGACGGCCACCTGTAGCACACAGCCAGCATTCGCTAACACGGAACCCAAACCGGCTGCGCGCGTGCGCCATCGTGCATAAATGTATTTTGTCCCCCTACACCAAAAGCGATCATGACACGCAAATTAAAATATCAAATCAAACTCTGAACCAATGACATTAATTTGGGGACAGGTCGAAAAGCTTTAAAAATGTATGGCAATTTAGCTAGTTAGCTTGCAATTGCTAGCAAATTTGTCCTATTTAGCTAGCTTGCTGTTGCTAGCTAATTTGTCCTTGGATATAAACATTGAGTTGTTATTTTACCTGAAATGCACAAGGACCTCTACTCTGACAATTAATCCACACATAAAATGGCCAACTGAATCGTTTCTAGTCATCTCTCCTCCTTCCAGGCTTTTTCATCTTTGAACTTATATGGTGATCGCATCTAAACTTTCATAGTATTACCATGACCACCGGCAAAACAATTTGTCTTTCAATCACCCACGTGGGTATAACCAATGAGGAGATAGCACATGGGTACCTGCTTCTATAAACCAATGAGGAGATGGGAGAGGCAGGACTTTCAGCGCGATCTGCGTCAGAAATAGAAAGGAGTTCTATTTTAGCCATTGGCTTCGCAGACGCTCGTTGGGCGCGCGAGCAGTGTGGGTGCAATAATTGAATAACATGGATTTCTACATTTATTTTGTGACGCTCACGCACGTGACGTGTCCGGTCTGGTCAGCATTTTAGATGTCACTGCATTTGACTCACACAGCCTCAGTCACTTAATCACCTTGTCCACTGTGTGTGTGCCTCTCAGTGACATAAGCTAAACATCTAGCTGGCTAGCTCATCATGTCTCAATCTAAACTGTACACTCAAAAATACAGAAAGGAGTGGGAATCAAACCCTGAATTCAAAGGCTGGTTGAAGTCGTTTATTGGAGATGATACACGGGCATACTGCCTGTATTGTAAGGCTGATTTCTACGCCAAACTTAGTGATGTAAAAAAACACATGACAACTCAAAAACATACTCAAAAGGCAAAGCCTCATAACTGTTCCACCCAAAACAAGCTGCCATTTATGGTTAAAAAGAATTTACTCTGCAAAAAATGCTGAGGCCACCATGGCATTAGCTATCGCTGAACACTGTTCCATGCTGGCATGTGATCACAATGGAGAATAATGTAGAGCTGCTTTATCAGACTCCACTACTGCTACCCACTTCAAAATGCACAGGACAAAGTGCAGAGAAATAGTGAACTTCTTCAGGATTGGTGGATCCCCTGTGGAACAGTTGAGCTAACGTAGGCTAATGTGATTAGCATGAGGTTGTAAGTAACAAGAAGATTTCCCAGGACATAGACATATCTGATATTGGCAGAAAGCTTAACTTCTTGTTAATCTAACTGCACTGTCCAATTTGCAGTAGCTAATACAGTAAAATAATACCATGATATTGGTTGAGGAGAGTGCACAGTTTTGAACATAAAGTTATTAATAAACAAATTAGGCACATTTGGGCAGTCTTGACACAGAATTTTGAACAGAAATACAATGGCTCCTTGGATCAGTCTAAAACTTTGCACATACACTGCTGCCTTCTAGTGGCCAATATCTAAATTGCACCTGGGCTGGAATAATAAATTTGGGCCTTTCTCTTGCATTTCAAAGATGATGGTACAAAAAAAGGTTGTCTTTTTCTTTGTACTATCTTTTAACAGATCTAATGTGTTATATTATTGTACATTCCTTTTACATTTTCACAAACTTCAGTGTCTCCTTTCAAATGGTACAAAGAAAATACATACCCTTGCTTCAGGGCCTGAGCTACAGGCAGTTAGATTTGTATATGTCATTGGGGGGCAAAAATTGAAAAAAAGGGTCCGATCCTTAATGCAATGCAATGCGCAATACAGATTATATGAAAGATTCAAACATGATTAAATGTTTCTTTATACACAAATACCCCAGCTTAGTTCATAACATACAGCTCATGAGAAAGTGCAGACATACAACTTTTTCATTCAGCTGCTGTGTTTGTAAGGCAGGGAAAGACACTGATCTTACTTCAGGTCTGTTTGGTGTTTTCTCCTACTAATGGGGAAGATTTATTTTTTTCAGGAATATCAACAGATCATAGAGTGATTTAGTGTTGTTAGATACAATGATTTTGTCAGTGTCTGAGGTTGAACTGCCACATTGGTAAGCAGCTGCTCTTGTGATCTTGTAATGAGGCCACACCTGTCCAACTCGTGTAAGAAGTTCAGAACGAGAAAGTGTAGGCTATATATAAAAAATCATGGCGCTCAAATTGAAAATTATCAAATTAAATAATGAGATTTCTATCAGCCTTATGGAGATGTAGATTACATCTCACATTCTAGCTTTCGAAATTGTAAACACGGTTGCATGGGATTTCTCTTAAAGTATCAATGCAGCCGTTTTTATCCCAATATCAAATCATTGGTTTAAAATTTAAAATGTTAAAAAATTACAAAAATAGATAATTTGAGAGCCTTTCAACAGGCACAACCAACGGACAGAGTGTGTGTGTGGGGGGGGGGGGGGGGGGGGGGGGCAAACTTGACGACGACTTGCGGGCAGTGAGGTCCAAACAACAATGACAAAAAATATAGACAAAAACTTATTTTGGGTGGAAATTATACCACCTACAAGGGCACTTTGAAAACTGGAAGGGCACCTGCCTGTTGGAACTTATCACTCCTCTCATCTCCTGTTGTCTGTTTTTCCCAAGAGGACAAAAGTTCACCAAACCCACATCCTCACACAATGACTGCTGAGTGCTATGTGTTAGTATAAAGCAGGTCACCCATGATACAAATCAGTATTTGAAGTCCATCCATCACTAGGTCTAATTTCCAAGTATAATGACATCCTGTCCAGTCCAGTATGTGGTACAAAATAGAAACACTGCTGTATTAACAAAGCTTTCTCTCAAGCTTTTAGTAGCCAGTTATCAGACTGTGTCAGTAAGATTTTCAGAGGATTGGGGAAACAAATCAACAAGTCCAAACCTGTTCATAAGATGAACAGGTTCAGGCAGTCAGTTGATGGCTGCTGTCTTTTGAAAGTACACGTATTACCGTTTTGTGTACATACTGTAAATTGCAAGGCACATGCAAAACATTTTCAAATATTGGTACAATCAAATGCAGTATGTGCATAATGGGTGGTAGGTATTTTGACTTGAGATCTACAGTGCCTTCAGAAAGTATTGACACCTCTTGCCTTTTTCCCCATTTTGATGTTTTACAGCCTGAATTTATAATGGATTTAATTGAGATTGTGTGTCACTCACCTAAACACAATACCCCATAATGTCATAGTGGCATTATGTTTTTAGAAATATCCCTTTGAGCATGGTGAAGTTATTAATTAGACGTCGAATGGTGTATCAATACACACAGTCACTATAAAGATACAGGCGACCTTCCTAACTCAGTTACCGGAGAGGAAGGAAACCACTCAGGGATTTCACCATGAGGCCAATGGTGACTTTAAAACAGTGACAGTTTAATGGATGTGATAGGAGACAATTGAGGATAGGTCCACAACATTGTAGTTACTCTACAATGCTCATCTAAATGAGCACTAATAGCCTGTACAGAATAAAAAATATTCCAAAACATGCATCCTGTTTTCAATAAGGCATTAAAGACAAACTGCAAAAAATGTGGCAAATAAACTAAATTCATGTCCTGAATGCAAAGTTTTACGATTGGGGCAAATCCAGCACAACACATAACTCAGTACCACTCTTCATATTTTCAAGCATGGTGGTGGCTTCAATATGTTATGGGTATGTTTGTCATCGGCAAGGACTAGATCAATTTTTGGGGGATAAAAATAAATGGAATAGAGCTAAGCACAGGAAAAATCCTAGAGGAAAACCTGGTTGACTCAGGGGTGTGAATACTAATATAAATGAGATATTTCTGCATTTACTTTCAGTACATTTTTTTAGATCTAAAAATATGTTTTCACTTTATCATTATGGGGTTTTGTGTGTAGCTGGATGAGAGGAAAATAAATGTAATCCATTTTGAATTCAGGCTTTAATACAACAAAATGTGGAATAAATCAACGGGTCAAGGGGCGGCATGTAGCCTAGTGTTTAGAGGATTGGGCCAGTAACCGGAAGGTTGCTGGATCGAATCCCTGAGCTGACAAGGTAAACATATGTCATTATGCCCCTGAACAAGGCAGTTAACCCACTGTTCCCCGGGAAGGTCGTCATTGTAAATAAGAATTTATTCTTAACTGACTTGCCTAGTTAAATTTAAAAAAGTATGAACTTACATTTCCATGAAAATCTCTTTTTCATCAATTAATGGTTTACACAAAAGTAAGAGTTCCATGTGCAGATCTCAAGTCAGAACACCGCCATGTGTATAATCCAACAAGCAAGGTCAGGTTTTTAAAGGTAAACTATCTAAGTAAATACTAGACATAGGACAGATTGTAATTAGTGTCTAATTATTAAAAAGTGTCAGATGTGTGCAGTACATTTTAAGCCTAGCGTCACTCCTCTCATCCACAAAAAGGTATAACATTGGGAAATGGCTCATTCTCAGTTGGCCAAAACATTGTTAATACGTTGAATGAGCCTGATTACACGATAACGTGCAAGTCTCTACAAGTTCATTTTGTGGGTGTAGTCTTTGATATCACAGATGAAGGTGATGACATGCCAGCATAAAAAATGCACTGCTTATAATATGGGTGGCCAAACCTAGTCCAGAGAGCAGCATCCGGCAGGCTTTGTTCCAGTGAAGCACTAACAAACTGATTCAAATAATTAACTTATATTGGTCTTCATTCAAAAGAACCATGATTCATTCATTCAGTTGAGCTGGAACAAAAACATGCATGAACTTCAGCCCTAGAAGACCGTGGATTGGCCACCTTTGGTGATGTACTCTCACCATGGGTTCTATAATCAACTTTATTTTCTAAGATGTCAAACACATTCGTGTTCTTTCACTTGCAAGAGTGCATATGTGTAAACTGCAGTACGAGTTAAACAACTATTGTAGAACAACCAATGAAGTTGTGAAATCTAGTTCAGTTGGGAAGAACGTCAACCCAGTAAGCCTGCTTTGCCAACCCACACCACTTGTAAGCTAATACCAGACATTAGAATTCATAATGTGAAGAAGCAGGCCTACACTAACCTCATATAACCATCCTGATCTTACAATGTGTTTTGCTACAAAGATAGTGAAACACATTGTGAAGCTTGCGAGATCAGGATGGTTATACCAGGCTAGGCCTATACCCCAAGCAACTACCGAGTTGTTCTGAAAAGCCGGAAAATTATAAAAATAAATGGAAGCTTACATAATACGGCTTGCAGCTTCAGTTACAGTAATGTAGCAATGTGATTGACTTCTGTCAGTTGCTAAGCATTCAGGACCGTAATGGCCAGTTCTGAGTAATGAAATGGCTTAGACTTAACAAGGCAGTATTATGAACAATGACTATGGTCATCTTCAGTGGATTGTCTAATGCGAACACCCGAGTAAACCGTTTCTTCAACCCTCTCTGAGGCATCTGCACTATCATGTCCTCCCTGCAAAGAATTACAAAGTAGTTCATTACTTTAACACTTAAAGCACAGAGACAGAGAAAAAAACATCTACGTATAATACTAACTGGCACTACACATTTCTGTGAGTGTTCCGTTTTTCCTTGTGTCAGCTGTGGTCTTTTCTGGACAATGTGGTTCCTAATTTTACCAAGCGCGCGCGCGTGTGTGTGTGCGTGTGCGTGTGCGTGTGTGTGTGTGTCTATAGAGTCTGAGAGAAGATAAAAAAGAAGGGACATACTGAACTCCTACAAGCATGCATTCTTCGATTTACTTAGTGTAGGCTACATACACTAAACATAAATACATACAGTTGAAGTCGGAAGTTTACATACACTTATGTTGGAGTCATTAAAACTCGTTTTTCAACCACTCCACAAATTTCTTGTTAACAAACTGTAGTATTGGCAAGTCGGTTAGGACCACAATCTACTTTGTGCATGACACAAGTCATTTTTCCAACAATTGTTTACAGACAGATTATTTCACTAAATCACAATTCCAGTGGGTCAGAAGTTTACATACACTAGTACGCAAGTATTAACACCATGGGACCACGCAGCCGTCATACCGCTCAGGAAGGAGACGTGTTCTGTCTCCTAGAGATGAACGTACTTTGGTGCAAAAAGTGCAAATCAATCCCAGAACAACAGCAAAGGACCTTGTGAAGATGCTGGAGGAAACAGGTACAAACATATCTATATCCACAGTAAAACAAGTCCTATATCGACATAACCTGAAAGGTCGCTCAGCAAGGAAGAAGCCACTGCTCCAAAACCGCCATAAAAAAGCCAGACTATGGTTTGCAACTGCACATGGGGACAAAGGTCGTACTTTTTGGACAAAATGTCCTCTGGTCTGATGAAACAAAAATAGAACGGTTTGGCCATAACGATTATCGTTATGTTTGGAAGAAAAAGGGGGACGCTTGCAAGCTGTAGAACACCATCCCAACCGTGAAGCACGGGGGGTGGCAGCATCATGTTGTGGGGGTGCTTTGCTGCAGGAGGGACTGGTACACTTCACAAAATAGATGGCATCATGAGGTATGAAAATGATTGGTTACAAATGGGTCTTCCAAATGAACAATGACCCCTAGCATACTTCCAAAGTTGTGGCAAAATGGCTTAAGGACAACAAAGTCCAGGTATTGGAGTGGCCATCACAAAGCCTTGCCCTCAATCCTATAGAAAATGTGTGGGCAGAACTGAAAAAGCGTGTGCGAGCAAGGAGGCCTCCAAACCTGACTCAGTTACACCAGCTCTGTCAGGAGGAATGGGCCAAAATTCACCCAACTTATTGTGGGAAGCTTGTGGAAGGCTACCCGAAACATTTGACCCAAGTTAAACAATTTAAAGGCAAAGCTACCAAATACTAATTGAATGTATGTAAACTTCTGACCCACTGGGAATGTGATGAACGAAATAAAAGCTGAAATTAATCATTCTCTCTACTATTATTCTGACCTTTCACATTCTTAAAATAAAGTGGTGATCCTAACTGACCTAAAACAGGGAATTTTTACTAGGATTAAATGTCAGGAATTGTGAAAAAATGAGTTTAAATGTATTTGGCTAAGGTGTATGTAAACTTCCGACTTCAACTGTATACCAAGACCTCGATGTCACCGATTGTGATGTAGGTCTATTCTGTGATAGTTGGACAACACCGGCGTAGATTATATCAGTACCATTTGCATGAGAACATAGAATAAAGACACAATGTTACCCTTCTATCGATAATATTAACAGTTACTTGCATGGAAGCCTGTATTTTCGCATCAACTCAGTCTCAAAAAAATCTTGTGTTACTTAATCATATAAACTCAGAGAAGGCATCATACTAACCTTTGTGTTTTAGTTCTTTTTTTCCATTATATCCAAACTTTTAGCCCGAGTGTCATCAAGCCAACAGCTATCAGGACACCAGACAGTATACATTTCCGTTTAGTGATAGAAGGAGGTACAGTGGGACCTAACAAAACAAAACACACATTAATCTCTGTGTCAGGGTAATTTCATCTCTCACACACTGTGCTCAAACCTTACAATGTTTAACAAAAGGGGTGAAAATGTTTAAAGTAAACATTTTGAAAATATGCAACTAAACTGACACTATTTTTACGGTATTGGAAAACTCCCTTAGGTGGTTCATTTTCTGCATAATGTTTGACAATATTTTATGACGCATTGCAAAGAATGTACAGTGCATTTGGAACCCTTCATTTTTTCCATATTTTGTTACTTTACAGCCTTATAATAAAATGGATGAATACCCCATAATGACAAAGCCAAAAACTGTTTTTTATACATTTTTGCACTTATTAAAAAAAAAAAAAATACAGAAATTCCTTATTTACATAAGTATTCAGACCATTTGCTGAGACACGAAATTGAGCTCAGGTGCATCCTGTTTCTATTGATCATCCTTGAGATGTGTCTACAAATTGATTGGACCCCACCCGTGGTCAATTTAATTGATAGGACATGATTTCGAAAGGCACACACCTGTCTACAGTCGTGGCCAAAAGTTTTGAGAATGACACAAATGTTAAATTTCAAAGTTTGCTGCTTCAGTGTCTTTAGATATTTTTGTCAGATGTTACTATGGAATACTGAACTATAATTACAAGCATTTCATAAGTGTCAAAGGCTTTTATTGACAATTACATGAAGTTGATGCAGAGTCAGTATTTGCAGTGTTGACCCTTCTTTTTCAAGACCGCTGCAATCCGCCCTGGCATGCTGTCAATTAACTTCTGGGCCACATCCTGACTGATGGCAGCCCATCCTTGCATAATCAATGCTTGGAGTTTGTGGGTTTTTCTTTGTCTACCCGCCTCTTGAGGACAAGTTATCAATGGGATTAAGGTCTGAGGAGTTTCCTGGCCATGGACCCAAAATATTAATGTTTTGTTCCCCGAGCCACTTAGTTATCACTTTTTCCTTATGACAAGGTGCTCCATCATGCTGGAAAAGGCATTGTTCGTCACCAAACTGTTGCTGGATGGTTGAATGGTCTCAGGATGAACGGTCTCAGGGTGCTTTACTGTTGGCATGACACAGGACTGATGGTAGCGCTCACCTTGTCTTCTCCGGACAAACTTTTTTCCGGATGCCCCAAACAATCGGAAAGGGGATTCAGAGAAAATGACTTTACCCCAGTCCTCAGCAGTCCAATCCCTGTACCTTTTGCAGAATATCAGTCTGTCCCTGATGTTTTTCCTGGAGAGAAGTGGCTTCTTTGCTGCCCTTCTTGACACCAGGCCATCCTCCAAAAGTATTCGTCTCACTGTGCGTGCAGATGCACTCACACCTGCCTGCTGCCATTCCTGAGCAAGCTCTGTACTGGTGGTGCCCCGATCCCACAGCTGAATCAACTGTAGGAGACGGTCCTGGCGCTTGCTGGACTTTCTTGGGCTCCCTGAAGCCTTTTTCACAACAATTGAACCGCTCTCCTTGAAGTTCTTGATGATCTGATAAATGGTTGATTTAGGTGCAATCTTACTAGCAGCAATATCCTTGCCTGTGAAGCCCTTTTTGTGCAAAGCAATGATGATGGCACGTGTTTCCTTGCAGGGAACCATGATTGACAGAGGAAGAACAATGATTCCAAGCACCACCCTCCCTTTGAAGCTTCCAGTCCGTTATTCAAACTCAATCAGCATGACAGAGGGATCTCCAGCCTTGTCCTCATCAACACTCACACCTGTGTTAACGAGAGAATCACTGACATGATGTCAGCTGGTCCTTTTGGGTCAGGGCTGAAATGCAGTGGAAATGTTTTTGGGGGATTCAGTTCATTTGCATAGCAAAGAGGGACTTTGCAATTAAATTAATATTTGTGTCATTCTCAAAACTTTTCACCATGACTGTATATAAGGTCCCACAGTTGACAATGAATGTCAGAGCAAGAACCAAGCCATGAGGTCGAAGGAATTGTCCGTAGAGCTCCCAGACAGGATTGTCACGAGGCACAGATCTGGGGAACGTTACCAAACAAATTCTGCACCATTGAAGGTCCCCAAGGACACAGTGGCCTCCATCATTCTTAAATGGAGGAAGTTTGGAACCAAGCACCAAGACTCTTCCTAGAGCTGGCTGCCTGGCCAAACTGAGCAATTGGGGGCGAAGGGACTTGCTCAGGGAGGTGACCAAGAGCCTGATGGTCACTCTGACAGAGCTCTGGAGAGACCTGAAAATAGCTGTGCAGTGACGCTCCCCATCCATCCTGACAGAGCTTAAGAGGATCTGCAGAAAAAAATGGGAGAAACTCCCCAAATACAGGTGTGCCAAGCTTGTAGTGTCATACCCAAGAAGACTCGAGGCTGTAATCACTGTCAAAGGTGCTTCAACCGAGTAAAGGGTGTGAATACTTGTTTTAAATAATGTTTTAAATAATAATATTTCAGTTTAAATTTGAGGAGAAAAATTTCAAACCTGTTTTTGCTTTGTCATTACGGGGTGTGTAGATTGACAAGGAACCAAAGAGAATCAAACAGAAGCACACGGAACGAAACGGGAGGGACCTACCTGAATTTCTCCAATAAAAACGGTTGTTTTCATTGCAAAAGGTAACTGTTTGCAACGGTGTGGACTAGTGATTAAGCTTCTGGATGTCTGTGATAGAAATCACTCTTTGGTTAAAAAGCAAAGACGGAAGTCAGCAGTAAATATATCAATTACCACAAAACATTTTCTGATAGTGATTTATTAATACAAATGGTGCGTGCAGGCAGTCAATCACATAACCTCTCACTCCCACTCTGAGCCATTCATTGTTGTTGTTTATGTATGTAGCTAGTGAGCTAAGCTGTTGAATTAGCAATGTCTTTCAAAAGGAGACAACTCACAAATTCAGAAATAAAAATTTCTGACATTGAGTCTGAAAGTCAGGAATCAGATTCTGACAGTGACAGTGAGGAGCTTCCCCCCAGCCATTGAGAACCCTGAATCTGAGGACCCCTTGTCCACTGACAAAGTCCCAGTTCCCTTTGAAGATGCTGGTGGTGATGGAGGCAGACCGACAGTGGATGAAGTACAGGAGTTCTGTGGTAGCTGGAAGGCTGCCAGCCATTTCACCAATCCTGACCCTGCTGTTTGCTTTGACGAGTCCCAGTCTGGAGTGCAACGCCCCTTGCCATTTCCATCTAAGGCAGAGTGCTTCAAGTTGTTTCTGACAGAGGAGCAGGTGGGAGACATAGCAGAGACCAATCGCTATGCCTTGGAGATACAGGAGAAGAGAGAGGGACAACCACAATTTGTGAAATGTATACCTTCCTGGTGACAGTCCTTCTCATGGGGATAGTAAAGAAGAACTCCCTAAGAGAATACTAGAGCACAGATCCTATGTTTGCACCTCCCTTCTTTGCCACCCACTTTTCCCTAGAATGCTTCCTAGTTCTGCTATGCTTCCTAGTTCTGCTATGAGCAAATGTCTGCAGACTTGAACTGCACAAACAATTGGGAAGTGTTCAGGGAATTTTGTCCGGGTCAGAAATGTAAAAAAAAAAAAGTTTATTGGTCCGCAAAAGTAAAAATGACTACTTTTATGTGAATGAATTAGGCCGAACACACCTTAATTCAAACTGTTCTTAGAAAATACGAAGCTTGTTAGAAAATAATTTGAAATTGACAAGTTGAAAACAGCCTATAAATAAAAACAGGCTGCATGCTTTGGTTTGAGGGCAAAGTGGATTAAATGTACTGTTGCGTAACAATCACATTCTGGAATGGAGAGAATATACATACATCACGTGCATAAAAAAAAAACTCACGCTGGGGCAACCGTTAGAGATATTTGGAGCTCACGCATGAAAGGGTTAAAGCAAGGCCCCTGAACTCTCGTGTATTTTCTGCACTATGCAATGATATGGGCAGCGAGCATGTAATGCTTTTACAACATACAGAAGTACACTAGTTATGAAGTGCACCATAATGAGATCCTGAGGCCCATTGTGAGGCCCATTTTTTTAAGGTATCTGTGACCAACAGATGCATATCTGTATTCCTAGTGATGTGAAATCCATAGATTACGGTCAAATACATTTATTTCAATTGACTGATTTCCTTATATGAACTGTAACTAAGTGTCACGCCCTGACCTTAGATATCTCTGTTTTTGGTATATATTTTGGTTAGGTCAGGGTGTGACTAGGGTGGGTATTCCACGCTGCACCTTGGTCTCCTTCATACAATGAACGTGACGGAAGATCCCACAACCAAAGGACCAAGCAGCGTGGTCAGGAGGAATGGACCTGGGAGGAGATTTGATGGAGCAGGACCCTGGATGCAGGCTGGGGAGTATCGCCATCCGAGGGAGGAAATTGAGGCAGCGAAAGAGGAACGGCGACGTTACGAGGAGTATTACCAACGAGGCAAGCACGAGAGTCAGCCCCAAAATATTTTTTGGGGGGGACACACGGGGAGATTGGCAGAGTCTGGGTTTAGACCTGAGCCAACTCCTCGTGCTTACCGTGGGGAGCGTGTGACTGGTCAGGCTCCGTGTTATGCAGTGATGCGCACGGTGTCTCCAGTTCGCATTCATAGCCCGGTGCGCTCTATTCCAGCATCGGCCGGGCTAGAATGGGCATCCAGCCAGGACGGAGGGAGCCGGCTCATCGCTCCTGGTCTCCAGTACACCTCCTTGGACCAGGATATCCTGCGCCGGCTCTGCGCATTGTGTCTCCGGTGCGTCTGCACAGCCCAGTGCGTCCTGTGCCAGCTCCCCGCACTTGTCGGGCTCAAGTGAGCATCCAGCCAGGACGCGTTGTGCCAGCTCTACACTCCAGATCTCCAGTGCACCTCCACAGTCCAGTACGTCCTGTGCCTCTCCCCCGCACTCGCTCTGAGGTGCGTGTCCCCAGCCTGGTACCACCAGTGCCGGCACCACGCATCAGACCTCCAGTGCGCCTCCACAGTCCAGTACGTCCTGTGCCTCCTCCCCGCACTCGCCCTGAGGTGCGTGTAATCAGCCCGGTGCCACCTGTACCAGTCCCACTCACCAGGCCTCCAGTGCACCTCCACAGTCCAATACGTTCTGTTCCTGCTCCTCGCACTCGCCTTGAGGTGCGTGTCATCAGCCCGGTACCACCAGTACCGGTCCCACGCATCAGGCCTCCAGGGCGCCTCCACAGTCCAGAGCTTCCGGCGACGGTTCCCAGTTCGGAACCTCCAACGACGGTTCCCGGTCCGGGGCCTCCAGCAACGAGCTGCAGTCCAGAGCCTCCTGCGATGATCCACGGTCCGGTTCCACAAAAGCAGAGGGATCAGTGTAAGGAGGGGGTGCTGCGTTCAGAACCGGAGCCACCACCGAGGGTAGATGCCCACCCGGACCCTCCCCTATAGGTTCAGGTTTGCGGCCGGGAGTCCGCACCTTTGGGGGGCGGGGGTACTGTCACGCCCTGACCTTAGATATCTGTTTTTTGTATACATTTTGGTTAGGTCAGGGTGTGTCTAGGGGTTTTTCGTATGTCTAGGTTTTTTTTGTATGTCTAGGGTTTTTGTAGGTCTAGGGGTTTTTGTATAGCTATGTTGGCCTGATATGGTTCCCAATCAGAGACAGCTGTTTATCGTTGTCTCTGATTGGGGATCTTATTTAGGTAGCCCTTTTTCCCACTTCTGGTGTGGGATCTTGACTATGTGTAGTTGCCTGTCAGCACTATTGTATAGCTTCACGTTTCGTTTGTTATTTTGTTCGGTGTTCATTCTTTTAATAAAGAGAATGTACGCATACCACGCTGCGCCTTGGTCTCCTTCATACGACGAACGTGACACTAAGTAAAATCTTTGAAAATGTTGCATGTTGCATTTATATTTTTGCTCAGTATATGTTCTCATGCAGATGGCACTGATATGATCTACGCAGATGTCATCCAACTATCTACAGAATACACCTACATCCCAATTGGTGATATCGAAGTGTTGGTATATGTATTTATGTTAAGTGTATGTAGCCTACTGTCACGTCTGCTCCCGCTCTTCCTTTCCCCTGGCGCTTGAGGGCGCCAGATTACCCTACATCACACGCTCCTGCCATCATCACTCACACCTGCCCTCCCTCGTCACTCGCTTCAGCGTTATTGACTCACCTGGACTCACTTATCACCTGTTATTTCCTCCCCTATATTTGTCAGTTCCCTACCTCTGTTCCCTGCTGCTGCATTGTATTGTTCTTGTCTTTTGAATTTGTTTCTGACGCTGTTCCTGTCTCGTCTCTGTCCGTTATAATTAAATGTTTTACTCCCCGTACCTGCTTCGTCTCTCCAGCGTCATTCCGCCTGACAGCCTAGACTAAGTGAGTGGAAGAAGGCATGCTTGTAAGAGTACAGTATGTCCCTCCTTTTAATCTTCTCTCTAACTTTATAGACAGACACACACGCACGAGCTTGGTAAAATTAGGAATCACATTGTCCAGAAAAGACCACAGCTGACAAAGCAAAACAGACCTGGAACTCTCACAGAAATGTGTAGTTTCTGTTAGTATTATACGTAGATGTTTTTGCTCTGTCTCTGTGCTTTAAATGTTAAAGGAATGAACCACTTCATGTCCTTTCTTAAAAAAACAAATACATCTACTATTTCTTTCATTGTTAGCCCAGAAAATCTCAAGTGTTATTACATACAGCCGGGAAGAACTATTGGATATAAAAGCGATGTCAACTTACCATCATTACGACCAAGAATACATCTTTTTGGGTCTGCCTCATTGTTTTGGGTCTGCCTCTGGGATAAGATTGCATATCCAGGGTGGAGGTCCGAACAAAGGATTCGGTTCGGGAAAGATCCTTTGTTCGGACCTCCACCCTGGATATGCAATCTTATCCCAGAGGCAGACCCAAAACAATGAGGCAGACCCAAAACAATGAGGCAGACCCAAAACAATGAGGCAGACCCAAAACAATGAGGCAGACCCAAAACAATGAGGCAGACCCAAAACAATGAGGCAGACCCAAAACAATGAGGCAGACCCAAAACAATGAGGCAGACCCAAAACAACGCGGTCGCCGCGGGAGAGGCAGACGGAGCGGCCCACTGGTCAGACTCAGAAGGTGAGCACACCATCCACATCTCCGGAGCATATTACTCGCCAATGTCCAATCTCTAGATTACAAGGTGGATGAAATTAGGGCACAAGTTTCCTTCCAGAGAGACAAAGATTGTAACATTCTCTGTTTCATGGAAACATGGCTCACTCTCATATGTCGTCAGAGTCGGTACAGCCACCCGGTATCTTCACGCATCGCACCGACAGAAACAAACATCTCTCTGGTAAGAAGAAGGGCGGGTGTATGCCTTACGGTTAACCGTCTCATGGTGTAATCACAACAACATACAGCAACTCAAGTCCTTTTGTTCACCTGACCTAGAATTCCTTACAATCAAATGCCGACTGCATTATCTTCCAAGATAATTATCTTTGATTATAATCACAGCCGTGTATATCCCCCCAAGCAGATACCTCCACTGGACTATATGTAAACTGGAAACCATACATCCTGAGGCTGCATTTATTGTAGCTGGGGATTTTAACAAAGCTAACCTAGGATCAACACTCCCTAAATTCTATCAGCATATTGAATGCGCGACACGAGCTGGCAGAAATCTGGATCAATGCTACTTGAACTTCCGCGATGCATACAAAGCCCTCCCGCACCCTGCCTTCGGCAAATCTGACCATGAACCCATTTTGTTGCCGCCAGCCTATAGACAGAAACTAAAACGGGAAACGCACGTGCTCAGGTCAATACAACGCTGGTCTGACCAATCAGATTCCACGCTTCAAGATTGTTTCGATCATGTGGACTGGGATATGTTCCGGATAGCCTCAGACAACAACATTGAAGTATACGCTGACTCCGTGTACGAGTTTATTAGCAAGTGCATCGGAGATGTCGTACCCGCTGTGACTAGTAAAACCTTCCCTAAACAGAAACTGTGGATTAATAGCAGGATTCGCGCAAAACTGAAAGCGGAAACACGACCAAATACGGAAAATGCAAATATTCCCTTTGCAAGGCAATCAAACAAGCAAAGCGTCAGTATAGAGACAAAGTAGAGTCGCAATTCAATGGCTCAAACACGAGACGTATGTGGTAGGGTCTCCAGTAAATCACGGATTGCAAAAAGAAAACCCCAAAAACGTGTACTATTGTTTGTACAGATGAACGTGGTACCTTCAGGCGTTTGGAAATTGCTCCCAAGCATGAACCAGACTTGTGGAGGTCTATAATTTTTTTCTGAGGTCTTGGCTGATTTTCTTTTGATTTTCCCATGATGTCAAGCAAAGATGCACAAGTTTGTAAGGTAGGCCTTGAAATACATCCACAGGTACACCTCCAATTGACTCAAATTATGTCAATTAGCCTATCAGAAGCTTCTAAAGCCATGATATCATTTTCTGGAATTTCCCAAGCTGTTTAAAGGCACAGTCAACTTAGTGTATGTAAACTTCTGACCCACTGGAAAGGGGATACAGTGAAATATAAGTGAAATAATCTGTCTCTAAACAATTGTTGGAAAAATAACTTGTGTCATACACACAGTAGACGTTCTAACTGACTTGCCAAAAGTATAGTTTGTTAACAAGAAATTTGTGGAGTGTTTGAAAAACAAGTTTTAATGATTCCAACCTAAATGTATGTAAACTTCCGACTTCAACTGTATAATTATATTTAAGGTCCCTCAATCAAGTAGTGAATTTCAACCAATAAAGACCTGGGAGGTTTTACAAAGCCTAGCAAAGAAGGGCAACGATTGATAAATATGTAAATATGTAAATGATAAATATGTAAATAAAAACAGCAGACACTGAATTAATTAGGATGGTGTATCAATACACCCAGTCACTACAAAGATATGTCCTTACTAACTCAGTTTGCTGGTGAGGAAGGAAACTGCTCCAGGATTTCACCATGAGGCCAATGGTTACAGAGTTACAGAGTTGAACGGTTGTGATATGAGAACTGAGGATGGATCAACAAATCAACAACATTGAATTTACTCCACAATACCAACCTAAATGACAGAGTGAAAAGAAGGAAGCCTGTACAGAATATAACTATTCCAAAACCTGAAAAGAGCTAAGCACAGTCAAAATTCTAGAGGAAAACCTGGTTCGGTCTGCTTTCCAACAGACACTGCGAGACAAATTCACCTTTCAGCAGGACAATAACGTAAAAGACAAGTTAAAATCTACACTGGAATTGCTTACCAAGACGACATTGAATGTTCTTGAGTGGCCTAGTTACAGTTTTGACTTAAATCGGCTTAATTAAAACTCAATGGCAAGACATGAAAATGGCTGTCTAGCAATGATCAACATTCAACTTGACAGAGCTTGAAAAAAGTCATTAATGGGCAAATATTGTACAATCCAGGTGTGCAAAGCTCTTAGAGACTTACCCAAAAAGACTCACAGCTGTAATCGCCACCAAAGGTGCTTCTACAAAGTATTGACTCAGGGGTGTGAATACTTATGTAAATTAGATTTTTCTTGTCTTTATAGGGTATTGTGTGTAGATGGCTGAGATTATTATTTTTTAAATACATTTTGAATTCAGGCTGTAACACTACAGAATGTGGAATAAGTCAATAAATAACTGAATACTTTCTGAAGGCAATGTAGACTAGCCTACAACACCACACTGCAACGAATTATTGAGTACAAAATTATACTCTAAGCTGTAGTGAAAATGTCATTTGAATAACGGCGCTAAAGCCCCGTGATTTGAATATTTCATTCGATTTGGATCAGTTCTGGGTCTAGTCTCAACAGTTTATACGATCTAGAATGGCACAGTAGCAGGCCAGTCCAGCTGTATTTGTACTTCTGATACTGAGATGCGCTGTCTGTTGCAGATCATCATTCTCCTAATTCACCTTATACTAATGTGGCCACATATGCTTCCGGCAGGCCCAGTCATTCAGGAAAGCTTAAAGTGTGCTCTGCCTCCTCTCCAATCCAAACAGCTATTCCTTGCACACCTAGAACCGAATGCTTCAACAGTTCCCTGTGTGTATCAAGAATGGCCCACCATCCAAAGGACATCCAGCCAACTTGACAAAACTGTTTGAAGCATTGGAGCCAACATGGGCCAGCACCCCTGTGGAAGCTTTTGACACATTGTAGAGTCCAGAACCCTAATGTGTTCCTAATGTTTGATATACTCAGTGTATGTTTGTCAAACACATCACAACAGATTAACCCCTCTAGTAGTGTAAATATACATTTTACCCAAAGCTACACAATCGACAACAATGACCCCCACTAGCCATGCTAAGCATATAGCTAAGGCTTAACTAGCCCTATGAACTTTATAACCATTGTTCACAACAAAAATATTAATTACTTAAACATCTAACTACAAGAATTCAATAGTGCAATATAGAAGTATCTAAATCTGAGCTTTATTTAAAAAAATAAAGTCATCCGGAGCCTAAATTTGTATATGTGTGGAAAGGTCAGCAACACAATTTTGTTAGGTTCCCCTCCATGTTAAATCCTTTCCACCTTGTGTGACTTCAATACATACAATGGGGAGACTTAGAATTTTCTAGCTTAGACAAAACATTTAAAAACTATAAATGCACATTAAACATAACAACAGCAACCCATGAAATAGTTAGCAAAACATGTTCTTACTACTTCGAGGTATATTTTGTATAGTTACATTACATCTTGACCAGCTTGGCCCGCATCCAACCAGCACTGACCAGCATAGACCAGCTTGAAATGTATCATGGTCTATGCTAGTTTTTTCTGCAGGGGTGCTCTTCCTTCTCTCTAATCCAAGTGGCTATTCCTCACGCACCTAGAACCTAATGCTTCAATATATCCTAATAATACGTCATTTAACTTTCAAAAGTTCTACAGCTGCACCATCGAGAGCATGCTGACCGGTTGTATCACCACCTGGTACGGCTGCTCGGCATCTGACCGTAAGGCGCTACAGAGGGTTGTGCGTACGGCCCAGTACATCACTGGGGCCAAGCTTCTTGCCATCCAGGACATATATACTAGGCGGTTTCAGAGGAAACCCAAACATTTTTCAGACTCCAGTCACAGACTCCAGTCACTCCAGTCATAGACTGTTTTCTCTGCTATCACACGCAAGCGGTACTGGAGCACCAAGTCTGGGAACAAAAGGCTCCTTAACAGCTTCTAACCCCAAGACTGCTGACCATTTAATCAAATATCCACCCGGACTATTTACATTTACATTCTTTACTTAGGGGTTACCAGGTGCACGCAGAATGGCCAGACACAGAGTGTCAGAGAGCTCAGGCCGGCGGGTAGAAGGCATAAGACATTGACATGGGGCTATGGATTGGTTAGGGGGCTAGGTGATGGTCGCCCATCCAACCAGGCCCGTCCTCTGGTATGACTGTGAGTCAGGTTGTGACTCGCTGTGGAAGTCAAAGGGTCACCAGGTGCACAAGTAGGCCTCCATACAAGGCGAGGGGCACTCGGAGTCCGAGCAGGGGCAGCCGGACCCGGGGGCTAGGGGCAGCACTCAGGCCATAGAGGTTGGAGTGGGGACTTAGCCTCTGAGCTGAAAAAAAAGTGGGCGGGTCACCAGGTGCACAGAGCCTGTTTCAGGTTTCTAGGTGCATGTGGTTCCTGACGGAATATAGACATCTTAGTGTCCGGGGAGGGGTGCTTAAGTGTGGGTGCCCCAGTTATCCTGGTGGGCAAGGTTCTGGAGCTGGCTGAGCCCCTCCCGGGACATGGTGATAGATGATGCCCAGTGAGAGGGGTGTTGACCGGGTAGGGAGAATAGCCGTAGAGGTCTAGAGATCTGTAGTTCCAGGGAGTAAGCTATACACTCTCAGGCCCAGGAAGAGGGCCGGCAGGGAGTGTAGTCTTAGAGGCCTGAGTCAGAGGTCACCAGGTCAATGGGGGCCTGCCTGGAGGTCAGGAGGGCTCCAGGGAGAAGGCCCAAGTGAATAGGTGTGTGAGTGACACTGTCTTTCAGCGGGGCAGAGCAGGCAAATTAATGTAAAATCGTGTGAGATGAAAATGTACAAACTAAAGGGTGTGCAATATAGGATAGTCAATGGACATTCCAAACCTTGGTTGAGTCCAGTAGATCACATGAACAAGGAGTTATTGAAATTAGAAAATGTACACAATTCATGTAACAAAGTGTGAGATGAAAATGGACAAACTAAAGGGTGTGCAATGTGTAGGCGCACTGAATGTACATTCTGAACTGTGTTTGAGGTCAGTAGGTCACATGACCAAGGAGCTATTGAAATTAGAATGTAAAAAAAGTTGATACTTTGTTTGCGCTCCCTAACTAATTCAACTCAGAATACGTAATGCTGCTCACATTTCCACATGTTTATTAGCTTTGGAAAGTGAATTAATGTCAAAATCGTGAAAATAAGACCTGTGCAATGTTGTGCACAATTTTTCCAACATCATGACACTTATTTGGTGTCTGTGTCCTAAGTGGTTTGAAAGCTATTGAGGTTTGAAAGCCGAATATCTGGCGAATATCCAAAATGAAACTGTTTTTACCTTGGTCCTAAGTTAGTAGGCTAAATAATGCATACAAAACGAAAGAAAAGAGATGGCTATAGAGTACATGGGGCAAAAGCGCTCTCTGTTAAATTATTATCATTTGACGTAGTCAGTCAGCACAAGATAGTCTACATGTCCATATCCATGTGTCGCGGTTGCTTCGAAATTTAAAAAAAGTCCATAAGGCTTAAGTCATAAGCATAGGCTATATGAATAATGTAGTCTACATTCAATTATTTTTGGAATGCCTTTTACAATTTGCTGATAGCCCATGTTTGGTTAACCTGTTCAGGTATTACATTCCACTCCTCGTACTCCGTGTCATCTGGTATCATAACTGTCGATTTTTCCCTGGCAGTGAGAGCTGTTCGGTGGTGTGTTGTGTGAGAGATGTGACTGTCGTGGTACGGTAAAGATGAGAGACTGAAACAGACTAACAGCAATGTACTCACCCACAACCTCTTTCCGAGGAAATGGCAGGTTTTGAAACCAGAGCTGTATACTTATTGTGCGACTTTATTCGTGGGGAATGGTGTTTAAAAAGGACAAGGACTATAGGCTAAACAATAGATTGACAACGAATTAAATGTATAAATGAATAACAGTAGGTCTAATAGGCTAGCATATACATTATGAGAAGACATGCCTATATATCACAACAGTAACCAACACAAAGTACAACTTCTACAGTAATAGCCTACTTACCGATGATGAAACGTACTGATATTCCCAAATATTGAAGCGTTGTCATTTTCTAGTTCTCTATTGCTGGGACTTTAGAGGTCTCTTCACAGCCGCTGTATTTCCAATAATCTTTTAGGCGGGCTGAGTTATGTACTGTTGTGCTGTGGATGACCCGTTTCAATAGCAGCCGCTACACTACTTCCCCTTCCTTTTCTCGGCGCGTTCCAGGAAGAAATACAGGTGTGCCAAGCTTGTAGCATCATACCCAAGAAGACTCAAGGCTGTAATCGCTGCCAAAGGTACTTCAACAAAGTACCGAGTAAAGGGTCTGAATACTTATGTATATGTGATATTTACTTTTTTTATTTTTAATACACTTGCAAAAATTTCTGAACCTGTTTTTGCTTTGTCATTATGGGGTATGTGTGTAGATTGATTAGGGGGAAAACGATTTAATCCATTTTAGAATTAGGCTGTAATGTAACAAAATGTGGAAAAATGTAAATGGGTCTAAATACTTTATTTGCACTGTATTTCACCGATGTGAATGTAGCCAAAGACATGACTGAAACAGGAACCAATTGCCAATTTATGTGTACAGTGTATATATACACATACATGTGATATTTGAGGCTCTCTCTCAGTAAGTAATGAACACACATGTTATATTATGCTTTTAGCTTGTGGGTATGTGATATGGGTTAGATTTTAAAGAAAACCTTTTATTTTATTATTTAACCTTTATTTAACTAGGCAAGTCAGTTAAGAACAAATTCTTATTTACAATGACGACCTACTCCAGCAAAACCCTCCCCTAAACGGATAACACTGGGACAATTGTACGCCGCCTTAAGGGACTCCCGATCAGTCGGGATCGAACCTGGGTCTGTAGTGACACCTTAGACCGCGGCGCCAGTCGTCCTCCCCCCCCAAAAAGGTATTTATAACCAATGGCAACCTGCCACGTTGAGTTGAGGTTTGTGGTTGGAAAACTACATTAGTGTCTGACTTTCGGCCGTTGCAGATGCACCTCCCCCTACCTCACTCCTTCACAACCCCCTAAAGGCATTAAAAACCTTTTAAAAAATGCGCACCTGGTAAATAGCAGCCGCTGCACTTCTTCCACTTCTTCCTTTTTTTCTGCACGTTCCAGGAAGGGCTCACTTGGTAAGAGCTCAATGTTAGAGTGTATAAGCGCAGAAGTATAGGCTACCAGCATCTATTCAATGGCTTGGAGCAGCAAACAAGCAAGCTAGCCTCCATCAGGGTGCTCTGCTGTCCCCCCGCTAGGTGTCGCTTGTGCCATCGTTTGGGTTGTGTCCTTGTTTTTATTACTTGTGACAGTGTACCAACCTGGGTGCTACCAGTATTGCGGTGCTGAGGATTTGTTGTCCTTGTGACTTGCTTTCGGGTTCGGAGACCAGGAGATCAGGAGACCAGGAGACCAGCAAGATCAGGAGACTGTATGTTTCGGTTGCAGTTCTCCCCTGAGACCTAGGTGTAGCGAGGCGCACCATGTTTAACGACGCTCCTACTAAGGTTCCAACAAAGAATTTAAGATGCCTTTGAGAAACCAGACCCTGGTTGCTGTGGAAATTGACCCACTACTACAGTTCACTTTGTGCGTGTACTTCATCTGGCTGAGTCTACCTTTAAAGTTAACCTAACCTATCCCCTGACCCATCACCTTATGCATTACTGCCCCACAAAGGCAGGAAGTGACATCCCCAAAAACTATACAACACATAAATGCACGTCTTTCTGTCCCTAACACTAAAACTGAAACTAAATAATATACTAACAAAGAAGTGTTTCTATAAAACTTAAACTAAATAAAAACTAGTCAAGTGGATCTGAAAACTAACTGAAAATCAAATAAATATCTAATAGATTATTTTGGGAGCAGTCGGGAGCTGTGAATGCTGAAGTAAATACATTGACACAGAGAGAGAGGCAGTCTGTCACTCTACACACTGGACTAACTGGACTACATGATGATAAGATATTTTGGTTCTTTGGTCCAGTCATTCCAAACACTTCAATAGTTGAGAGTCAGGTCAGAGGAGAGAACATCACAGGATTCAAAGGAAGATTCCCAGACAGACTGCAGCTGGACAGACAAACTGGATCTCTCACCATCAGAAATCTCACCCTCAACAACTCTGGAGTTTATCAGCTAGACATTTTTAATACACACAAAACATCTCAGAGATTCTATCTAACTGTCTATGGTGAGTGTTGGCTTTATATACAGTTCAAGTCCGAAGTTTACATACACTTAGGTTGGAGTCATGAAAACTTGTTTTTATACCACTCCACACATTTCTTGTTAACAAACTATAGTTTTGGGAAATCTACTATGTGCATGACAATACATTTTTCCAATAATTGTTTACAGACAGATTATTTCACTTTTAATTCACTGTATCAAAATTCCAGTGGGTCAGAATTGCAAGCCGAAGAACACCATCCCAACCGTGAAGCACGGTGGTGGCAGCATCATGTTGTGGGGGTGCTTTGCTGCAGGAGGGACTTGTGCACTTCACAAAATATTTGTTAATATAGTTTAAAAAGCATGTCACTAGGTGTAGGCAAAACCATAAGCAAATAGGTAAACTGTGATATGACTAAAGAGTTAATCAAGGTGATTTTTCCACAAATAGACAGGTATTTTCCTTTCCATGGTAGCAAGATCTTATCTATTTTTGCTAACTTTCTAGAATAATTTCTTGGAGTGAGATAATTTCTTTCTTTTGGGATTTGTGTACCGAGTATGTCCACATCTCTGTCAGACCATTTAATTGTTCAACTACACGGTAATGTAAAATTTGCATTTTTTTAGTGATCCAATACGTAATATAGTACACTTAACATAATTTGGTTTTAATCCAGAGAGGATAGCAAAAGTATCTAGAGCCTCTGAGGCCGTGGAGATATTATAATTGTGGTTTTAAAAGAAAGCATGAATCGTCAGCGTACAATGACACCTTAGTTTTTAAGCCACAGATTTCTAATCCCTTAATATTATTGTTTGATCTAATTTTAACAGCTAACATTTTGATGGCAATAATAAATAGATATGCCGATAGTGGACAACCTTGTAAACTCCTCTAGATAGTTGAAAACTTTCTGAGATGTAGCCATTATTTACTATTTTACACCCAGGGTTACTATACATAACTTTAACCCATTTTACAAGAGAGTTTTATCAGTTTATTCAACGTTTATTGGGACTTTTGGAGTTATCCGTTCTTTGCGCCAAGAGAGGATGGGAATGTTAGCAACCTTGGCTACCATTGTGGTGCGAATTCGACAGAAGAAATGGACATTATAAAACCAAACAACGATTTATTCTGGAAATAGGACTCCTTGTACAACATTCTGATGGAAGCTCAGCAAAAGTAAGACAACATTTATGATGTTATTTCGTATTTCTGTGTAATATGTTGATGCCTATTCTCCGCCGTGTTGGTGAGCGCTGTCTCACAATAACCCAAGCTGTATGTTGTGGTAAAGTTATTTTTAAAAATCTAACAGCAGTTGCATTGAGGGCATGGCGCAGCTTTTTCACTTTCGGGAAAAATAGCATGCCAAAATTCAACTGCGTGCTACTCATCCCCAGAATATAAGATATGCATATTATTAGTAGATTAGGATAGAAAACACTCTGAAGTTTCTAACACTGTTTGAATCATGTCTGTGAGAATAACAGAACTTATGTAGCAGGCAAAACCCTGAGGACAAACCATTCAGAATATTTATTTTTTTGATGTCACTGTCTTTTCAATGTGGTTTTTAAGAGACACCAGATTTTTAAAGGACTTGCTTGCAGGTTCTACCGCTTCCACTGGATGTCACCAGTCCTTGGAAATCGGTTGAGGTTATTCCTTTGTGAACTGAAGAAGTAGGGCTATCGTAAATGAGGGTCACATGAAGTAAATGTTTGGAGAGAGTCATGTTATGAAAAAAGTTGCGTCAGTTTGGTTTCGTTTTGTATTGAACACAGATCATCCCGTCTTCAAATTGATAGATTATTAACGTTTAAAAATACCTAACGTTGTTTGACAAAAGTAGTTTGAAATGTTTTGGTAAATTTACATGTAACTTTTGATATATTTTGTAGTGACTTGGCGAAAGTTGGAAGCTGTGTTTTTCTGGATCAAACGGTCCAAATAAATTGACATTTTGGATATATATCGACGGAATTAATCGAACAAAAGGACCATTTGTGATGTTAATGGGACATATTGGAGTGCCAACAAAAGAATTTCGTCAAAGGTAAGGCATGATTTATATTTTATTTCTGCGTTTTGTGTCGTGCTTGCAGTGTTGAAATATGCTACTCTGTTTGTTTACTGATGTGCTGTCATCAGATAATAGCATCTTATGCTTTTGCCGAAAAGCTTTTTTGAAATCTGACATGTTGGCTGGATTCACAACGAGTGTAGCTTTAATTTGGTGTCTTACATGTGTGATTTAATGAAAGTTAGATTTTTATATCATGCTATTTGAATATGGCTCGCTGTATTTTCCCTGGCTATTGGCCGGTGGGACGTTTGAATGAGTAGGTGTGTCCAAACTTTTGACTGGTACTATATATATATATATATATATATACACTGCTCAAAAAAATAAAGGGAACACTTAAACAACACAATGTAACTCCAAGTCAATCACACTTCTGTGAAATCAAACTGTCCACTTAGGAAGCAACACTGATTGACAATAAATTTCACATGCTGTTGTGCAAATGGAATAGACAAAAGGTGGAAATTATAGGCAATTAGCAAGACACCCCCCAAAACAGGAGTGATTCTGCAGGTGGTGACCACAGACCACTTCTCAGTTCCTATGCTTCCTGGCTGATGTTTTGGTCACTTTTGAATGCTGGCGGTGCTCTCACTCTAGTGGTAGCATGAGACGGAGTCTACAACCCACACAAGTGGCTCAGGTAGTGCAGTTCATCCAGGATGGCACATCAATGCGAGCTGTGGCAAAAAGGTTTGCTGTGTCTGTCAGCGTAGTGTCCAGAGCATGGAGGCGCTACCAGGAGACAGGCCAGTACATCAGGAGACGTGGAGGAGGCCGTAGAAGGGCAACAACCCAGCAGCAGGACCGCTACCTCCGCCTTTGTGCAAGGAGGTGCACTGCCAGAGCCCTGCAAAATGACCTCCAGCAGGCCACAAATGTCCTAAAGAGGATATTGTGTTATCTTTGTACTCCCTGACGAAGGCCATGCATTTCCATTGAATATGCTATACAAATAAAGTCATATTAATAAATTATATGAAGGGTGCCTTGGTCCTCCTTTCTTTTTAATGTTGTATGCATGTTTGAAGAAAGACAAGTATATTTAGATATTAGTATTAAGCTTGTGCGATGAGGTGCAATGGATCATGATGAACGGATATCAAAACTGTCAGGCAAATGAATGTTCAATGAGGACAGCACCCATTCCCACATCCAAGATTGTGAGACCAAGAGACAGTGATGGGAAGAACATGAGCTTCAGTAAGGTGGGCTTTGTAGCATTTATAGCCATGGTTGTCAATTATACTGCAGATATGGATCGAAAGTCACAGAAAATAGAGGTTGTGGCAGTGGCAGAGAAGAACTTAGGATTTTTATTGATGAACATATTACCTTTCTATACCGAACATCTGCCTTGGCCGACTCGGGGAGTTATAGGAAAAACAAAAACACTCAAAGATATTGGTTTTGCTACGTATTCCAAACTGTATCAGACATGTGTGTGTCCTGTTCTGGACTATTCAGCAGGAGTGTGGGGTGCTAAGAGGTATTTTAAAAACAAACAAACAGAGCAGTACATTACTTTTTAGGTGTCCTACAAGTTTGCACCTATACTTCCAATAACTGGGGACATGGGCTGCGAACCCTGTGAGGTGAGATGTAAGGTGTGTATTGTGAGACTTTGGAATAGACTGTTCGATATGCCAACTGCCAGAATAGCAAGTAAAGTTTTTCAATGGGATCTATCTATAGGGGGAGCCTGGCCAACTGAAATGTCTGACCTTTTTCAACAGTCTGACTGAACATCTGTACGAAAATCAAATTAAGGGAGACACTGTTGATGTAATATGAAAAAAAAATGGGTGGAGAAGATTAATCATAAACTCAAATTGAGAACCTTATGTTTGATTAAGGGTGAATTCGTGTCTGAGTGATATTATGTATAACCTGCCTAAAAGCAAATAAATACCAGAGGAAAGTGGAAAGCCTAATGGATGATGCTATGGAAGCTATCAAATCATATGGATTTATTTTCGACTTCCTAGAAAAGATAGTTGAAAGTTTGATATGTTCAGCAAGTAAAGCGTCGTAAAACCTCTGCAAGCTCCTTGTAGTTGCCCTTGTTGAAAGAACTTTCCCTCTCGTCCTGTCCTCTATCGATGCAGCTTTTTCCCAGAAGCTTGAATCTGATGTGGGCATTTATATGCTTCCTGTTTTTGTTTTTTCCGTTTAGCTGAATAATCAACGTTCTTCAGGTCACTGTATCCACCTTTCGACCAAAGCTCAGACTTTCCAAAAATCAGGCTTGGCCAGCAATACAGGCAGCTTGATGAAAGTCTTCCTGTTAACCAGCTATACTTGACACCAGTTGGTATTGAACGCCCTCACCTTTCGATCCTTCTTCATGAAACTGATCTCAGGCAGCGATCGACCCTCGCTTTTAATTTGCACATTTTCCATGTACTTCAGAGAATGAAAGGAGTTCTTCAACAACAAACAAATCGAAATTTCCCAAAAATGCTCAACTATCCCTCTTCACTCTTAATCTCTATCCAACAATGTCACCGAGCTTCTCAACACATAGAATCCCCATAACTCTCTGTGACACAATCCCAATACAACACACTAGGTTCATTCTCTGATCCAAATTATATGACTGGATGGATAACATGTCAGTTCATACTGCAAAAGCTTTGATTGGTTGGAGGACGCCCACCAGAAGTGGTCATAATTACCATGTACAGTACCAGTCAAAAGTTTGGATACAAATACTAATTCCAGGGTTTTTGTTTATTTTTACTATTTTCTACATTGTAGAATAATAGTGAAGACATCAAAACTATGAAATAACACATATGGAATCATATAGTAAACAAAAAAGTGTTACACAAATACAAATATATGCCATATTTGAGATTCTTCAAAGTAGCCACCCTTTGACTTGATGACAGCTTTGCACACTCTTGACATTCTCTCAACCAGCTTCATGAGGTAGTCACCTGGGATGCATTTCAATTAACAGGTGTGCCTTGTTAAAAGTTAAGTTGTGTAATGTCTTTCCTTCTTAATGTGTTTGAGCCAATCAGTTGTGTTGTGACATTGTAGGGGTGGTATACAGAAAATAGCCCTATTTGGTAAAAGACCAAGTGCATAATATTGCAAGAACAGCTCAAATAAGCAAAGTGACCATCACTTCCCACGAGGCGGGGTTGTGACAAACTCACTCATTCTTATGTTAAATAAATGTATCGTATAGTTTGTGTGTGGCAGACTTACAATGATGCCAAAAAACAACATTTGCGAGTGCGCTGACCCTGGTGCTAGAGGGGGTACGCAGCTGGAGATTGAATGTTTGAAGGGGTACGGGGCTTTAAAAAGTTTGGTAACCACTGTAGTAGGGTATTGTGTATGCTATGCTTTTATGATTAATTAAAATATGATTTGAGTGCCAACATTTTATATAATGTTATACCTCTGAAAAGGGGGAAATATGAGAAAGGATTCACACTGAAACGTAGCATCAACGGCGTATTACAGTGTTAGAACTGTAATGTTTGAATTTTGATAGCGTTTTAATGTAAACCTATAGGGAAGATAGGCCATGTGGAGATGTACAGATTGAAACATCTTCATTTTTTAAGTTCCTAACTTAGTTCCTACATAGAGCCCCGACCCCAAGTTTGGGAACCAATGTGCTAACTTCTCTCTGCTGACTTCCTCTCTCTCCCTCTGTGTCCTCTGATTCCTCCTGCATGCATTGCAGCCTGCCTTAGAATCACCACTGAGCCCTTCATCAATGTTTGTCTCAGTGTTCTACTCTCTGTTAAGCAAAGTTATTAGGGGAGGGCACCGTTGTTCCTGTTCCCAAGAAAGCTAGGGTAACAGCTAAACGACTACCGCCCCGTAGCACTCACTTCCGTCATCATGAAGTGCTTTGAGAGACTAGTCAAGGACCATATCACCTCCACCCTACCTGACACCCTAGACCCACTCCAATTTGCTTACCGACCCAATAGGTCCACAGACGACACAATCGCAACCATACTGCACACTGCCCTAACCCATCTGGACAAGAGGAATACCTATGTGAGAATGCTGTTCATCGACTACAGCTCAGCATTTAAAAACACCATAGTACCCTCCAAACTCGTCATCAAGCTCGAGACCCTCGACCGCGCCCTGTGCAACTGGGTCCTGGACTTCCTGACGGGCCGCCCCCAGGTGGTGAGGGTAGGTAACAACACCCCGCTGATCCTCAACACTGGGGCCCCACAAGGGTGCGTTCTGAGCCCTCTCCTGTACTCACTGTTCACCCACGACTGCGTGGCCATGCACGCCTCCAACTCATTCATCAAGTTTGCGGACGACACTACAGTGGTAGGCTTGATTACCAACAACGACGAGACGGCCTACAAGGAGGAGGTGAGGGCCCTCGGAGTGTGGTGTCAGGAAAATAACCTCACACTCAACGTCAACAAAACAAAGGAGATGATTGTGGACTTCAGGAAACAGCAGAGGGAGCACCCCTCTATCCACATCGACGGGACAGTAGTGGAGAGGGTAGTAAGTTTTAAGTTCCTCAGCGTACACATCACGGACAAACTGAATTGGTCCACCCACACAGACAGCGTGGTGAAGAAGGCGCAGCAGCGCCTCTTCAACCTCAGGAGGCTGAAGAAATTCGGCTTGTCACCAAAAGCACTCACAAACTTCTACAGATGCACAATCGAGAGCATCCTGTCGGGCTGTATCACCGCCTGGTACGGCAACTGCTCCCCCCACAACCGTAAGGCTCTCCAGAGGGTAGTGAGGTCTGCACAACGCATCACCGGGGGCAAACTACCTGCCCTCCAGGACACCTACACCACCCGATGTCACAGAAAGGCCGTAAAGATCATCAAGGACAACAACCACCCGAGCCACTGCCTGTTCACCCCGCTATCATCCAGAAGGCGAGGTCAGTACAGGTGCATCAAAGCAGGGACCAAGAGACTGAAAAACAGCTTCTATCTCAAGGCCATCAGACTGTTAAACAGCCACCACTAACATTTAGTGGCTGCTGCCAACATACTGACTCAACTCCAGCCACTTTAATAATGGGAATTGATGGAAATGTGTAAAAATGTATCACTAGCCACTACAATGCCACTTAATATAATGTTTACATACGCTACATTACTCATCTCATATGTATATGTATATACTGTACCTTGTCATCTACTGCATCTTGCCATCTTTATGTAATACATGTATCACTAGCCACTTTAAACTATGCCACTTTATGTTTATATACCCTACATTACTCATCTCATATGTATATACTGTACTCTATACCATCTACTGCATCTTGCCTATGCCGTTCTGTACCATCACTCATTCATATATCTTTATGTACATATTCTTTATCCCTTTACACTTGTGTGTATAAGGTAGTAGTTGTGGAATTGTTAGGTTAGATTACTTGTTGGTTATTACTGCATTGTCGGAACTAGAAGCACAAACATTTCGCTACACTCGCATTAACATCTGCTAACCATGTGTGTGACAAATAAAATTTGATTGATTAGAACTTAGTAGGGTAATTTTTGCTCCTGCAGAGGTAGGCTCAGTTTAATGTTAGCTTCTTACTTCATCCTGCTGGCTGGCTAAGTAATACTAGCCAGAGCCCTTCAACATTACTGCAATACAAGTATCTGGAAGCAGCTAGCCACCTGACTGACTGACATATCTATATGCGACTATTTACAAGTTGTGCACTCCAGAGGAGGTTTCGGGAGGAGCTATAGGAGGACGGGCTCATTGTAAAGGCTGGAATGGAATTAGTGGAACGGAGTCCAACACATTGTTTCCATGTGCTTGGTGTGTTTGGTACCATTCCATTTCATGGGCCCCTTCTCCTACAGCTCCTTCCACCAGCCTCCTCTAGTGCATTCATTCTATGAGAGTCTGTTTTAGATTATTTCGGGGATGTCTGTGGACACAGCAGGAGTTGCGGGACAGCTTTAAAATGACCCTTTGTCCTTTTAAGAACACTGCAAAGATTCCTGGGTACACCACAACTGCTGCTGGAATAAGAGTATAGTATCTTCTTCCATGTCTCTCATCTTTGTTGTGTGGTGTTGTGTGTGTGAAAAACAAATACAGTACATTACATACATAGTGTACCTCACATAATACAAGGTAATGCAAACTGAAACAGTTGAAGACGCAGCAGATATTCTTTCTGGGGTCCACAATTTCAAGTATATAATTGTATAAGTTCACAGTGAAATTCTACATTTTCTCCAATAGAAGGTGCTCTTGACACATCTAAGCTCAGGTTCATCACAATACAACAAGTCTACTAAGCCCTCGTCTCAAGAGAGAGATATACAATAGAGTATTGAGCTCAGAGCTGATGGCAATAAAGGATAATGATTTATCTTACCTTGCTCATCTCCCGGGCCTCCATCTTCACAGGGTGTACTGATGTTAATGGTGATGGTCTGTTTAGTGACAGGGATGGCAGCTAACAAGCTGTAAATGGAGTTGTAATGTTCTCTCTCTACCTTCAGAGGGAGTGAGAGGTTAGGTTAGTGGTGAGATCTGGGGCCTCATTTATAAAACTGTGCAGAGGATTCAGTCAAAAGGTGGCGACCAGACGAAACAGAAAGTGCTTACTCACAAAAATATTCTGATTTGTAAGAGTGCGCAAACACGTCCCACACCGGTTTCACTTTAAAAATCACAATCAAATTGAAATTTGGCGCACGTGAAGCCGCCTACAAACATTGTCTCTTTTGTTTTCTTGAGTAAGGCAGCTCCAAAATGCAGTTGTTTCAGCCTAGCTCAGTGCTTTCTGTGGTGGTGGTGGGGCAAGCCAGCAAAAAAATAGGAGCATTAGCTCAGTGTTCTGTCACTCATGGGGACACTACGCCACCACATGCCATAGTTTGTACATCTCAATTGTCAGTAGAAACCACATTTGTTTAAGCAAGTCAGCCTTATCAGCTATGTTGTTTTAAAGGCAGTAAATGAGGCTGAATGAACTGTTTCGCTGCCAGACAAGGCTCCACTGATAGTCAGGTGTAGCAGTGGTAAGGTGTTGGGACTGGAGTCACAACATTGCAAAATCTGAACTTTGTGGAAAAATACATCACATAAATACACAGAATGATAAATGACGCAATCATGTTTTCTGACCAAATGTGATTAAAAATGTCATTGGCATGGCATAATTTACAAGACATGTTTTTATATAAACATAAATTGGCACAATAATGCATGGCCACAGTCCAAATGTAAAAGCATAGAAAGGTTTGAGAACATTTTGCTGACACATGATTTAAGCTACACTTACAATATACAGTACACTGGCTCAGAGTACAAAATAATGTAGTATGTACAGTACAGTCTACAGTGCTGAAATATAAAAACATTCAACCACTAGATGAGGGAAATACATTAGAAGAAAAACATTGTTTCCTTGAAAGCAATGCTTGAAATGTCATAGGATTAGTCATCATTCTTTTCAAATAAGAAATGTACAGCTGCCTGGCATTAAAAGTAACAGGTCAAACGTCCCAAATACAATTTCAGTGGTCTCTCCTAGACCCCAGAAGTAGGCTACATTTGGTAGCATGACATAATACAGAACATTAATAGATGAGAACAGCTCAAGGACAGAACTACATCAATAAAAAAGGCACACAGCCTACAAATCAATACATACACAAATTATCTAGGTCAAACATTAAAACCAGAATCTGCAGGTTGTGTGTCTCTGGAGAAATTATGACAATCTCAAACTCTTGAGTGCAACTTTGGCTGCAAAGACTGACAGTTTTCACAGGTATATTGAGCAATATATTGTTTGTTTACAAAAACTCAAATGACAACAAAAATATAAACAATGGGGTAAACTTAAACCATATTGTGGGTTGTGATAAGGTAAGAATATTTTTCAAGTATACAGTTGAAGTCGGAAGTTTACATACACTTAGGTTGGAGTCATTAAAACTCGTTTTTCAACCACTCCACACATTTCTTGTTAAATTGACGACGTTATTGTCCGGTTGAAATATTATCGATTATTTAGGCTAAAATCATAATTTGACATGTTTCTATGACCTTTACGGATACAATTAGGATTTTTTTGTCTTCCTGTTTTGACTGCGTTTGAGCCTGTGGATTACTGAAGAAAAGGTGCGAACAAAACTGAGGTTTTTGGGTATAAAGAGACTTTATCGAACAAAAGGAACATTTATTGAGTAAATGAATGTCTGCTGAGTGCAACCATATGAAGATCATCAAAGGTAAGGGATTCATTTTATCTCTATTTCTAAATTGTGTAACTGTTCTACCTGGCTGGCTACTGTTTGCAAAGATTTGTCTAGTGGGCTATGTTCTCAAATAATCGTAAGGTATGCTTTCGCCATGAAGCATTTTTTAAATCTGACACTGTGGTTGGATTCACAAGCAGTTAAACTTTAAACCTATGTAAAATATGTTTTGTTTTCTGAATTTTTATAATGAGTATTTCTGTATTTGAATTTGGCGCCTAGCAGTTTCACTGGCTGTTGAAGAGGTGGGACGCTACCGTCTCACGTGCCCAAGAGAGGTTAACGAAGTATCGTTTTGGCAAGTCCAAATCAGTCAGGTTTCAAGACTAGTCATTCAACTGAGACTGCTCTTCTCTGTGTCACGGAGGCGCTCCGCACTGCTAAAGCTAACTCTCTTTCCTCTGCTCTCATCCTTCTAGACCTATCGGCTGCCTTTGATACTGTGAACCATCAGATCCTCCTCTCCACCCTCTCCGAGCTGGGCATCTCCGGCGCGGCCCACGCTTGGATTGCGTCCTACCTGACAGGTCGCTCCTACCAGGTGGCGTGGCGAGAATCTGTCTCCGCACCACGTGCTCTCACCACTGGTGTCCCCCAGGGCTCTGTTCTAGGCCCTCTCCTATTCTCGCTATACACCAAGTCACTTGGCTCTGTCATATCCTCACATGGTCTCTCCTATCATTGCTATGCAGACGACAAACAATTAATCTTCTCCTTTCCCCCCTCTGATAACCAGGTGGTGAATCACATCTCTGCATGTCTGGCAGACATATCAGTGTGGATGACGGATCACCACCTCAAGCTGAACCTCGGCAAGACGGAGCTGCTCTTCCTCCCGGGGAAGGACTGCCCGTTCCATGATCTCGCCATCACGGTTGACAACTCCATTGTGTCCTCCTCCCAGAGTGCTAAGAACCTTGGCGTGATCCTGGACAACACCCTGTCGTTCTCAACTAACATCAAGGCGGTGACCCGTTCCTGTAGGTTCATGCTCTACAACATTCGCAGAGTACGACCCTGCCTCACGCAGGAAGCGGCGCAGGTCCTAATCCAGGCACTTGTCATCTCCCGTCTGGATTACTGCAACTCGCTGTTGGCTGGGCTCCCTGCCTGTGCCATTAAACCCCTACAACTCATCCAGAACGCCGCAGCCCGTCTGGTGTTCAACTTTCCCAAGTTCTCTCACGTCACCCCGCTCCTCCGCTCTCTCCACTGGCTTCCAGTTGAAGCTCGCATCCGCTACAAGACCATGGTGCTTGCCTACGGAGCTGTGAGGGGAACGGCACCTCCGTACCTTCAGGCTCTGATCAGGCCCTACACCCAAACAAGGGCACTGCGTTCATCCACCTCTGGCCTGCTCGCCTCCCTACCTCTGAGGAAGTACAGTTCCCGCTCAGCCCAGTCAAAACTGTTCGCTGCTCTGGCACCCCAATGGTGGAACAAACTCCCTCACGACGCCAGGTCAGCGGAGTCAATCACCACCTTCCGGAGACACCTGAAACCCCACCTCTTTAAGGAATACCTAGGATAGGATAAAGTAATTCTTCTAACCCCCCCCCCCTTAAAAGAGTTAGATGCACTATTGTAAAGTGGTTGTTCCACTGGATATCATAAGGTAAATGCACCAATTTGTAAGTCGCTCTGGATAAGAGCGTCTGCTAAATGACTTAAATGTAAATGTAAATGCAAGTCCGTTAGGACATCTACTTTGTGCATGACACAAGTAATTTTTCCAACAATTGTTTACAGACAGATTATTTAACTTATAATTCACTGTATCACAATTCCAGTGGGTCAGAAGTTTACATACACTAAGTTGACTGTGCCTTTAAACAGCTTGGAAAATTCCAGAAATTGATGTCATGGCTTTAGAAGCTTCTGATAGGCTAATTGTCATCGTTTGAGTCAATTGGAGGTGTGGATGTATTTCAAAGCCTACCTTCAAACTCAGTGCCTCTTTGCTTGACATCATGGGAAAATGAAAAGAAATCAGCCAAGACCTCAGAAGAAAAATTGTAGACCCCCACAAGTCTGGTTCATGCTTGGGAGCAATTTCCAAACGCCTGAAGGTACCACGTTCATCTGTACAAACAATAGAACGCAAGCATAAACACCATGGGACCACGCAGCCATCATACCACTCAGGAAGGAGACACGTTCTGTCTCCTAGAGATGAACGTAATTTGGTGCGAAAAGTGCAAATCAATTCCAGAACAACAGCAAAGGACCTTGTGAAGATGCTGGAGGAAACAGGTACAAAAGTATCTATATCCACAGTAAAACGAGTCCTATATCGACATAACCTGAAAGACCGCTCAGCAAGGAAGAAGCCATTGCTCCAAAACGCCATAAAAAAGACAGACTACGGTTTGCAACTGCACATGGGGACAAAGATCGTACTTTTTGGAGAAATGTCCTCTGGTCTGATGAAACAAAATTAGAACTGTTTGGCCATAATGACCATCATTATGTTTGGAAGAGAAAGGGGAGGCTTGCAAGCCGAAGAACATCATCCCAACCGTGAAGCACGAGGGTGGCAGCATCATGTTGTGGGGGTGCTATGCTGCAGGAGGGACTGGTGCACTTCACAAAATAGATGGAATCATGAGGAAGGGAAATTATGTGGATATGTTGAAGCAACATCTCAAGACATCAGTCAGGAAGTTATAGCTTGGTCATAAATGGGTCTTCCAAATGGACAACAGCCCCAAGCATAATTCCAAAGTTGTGGAAAAGGGCTTAAGGACAACAAAGTCGAGGTATTGGAGTGGCCATCACATAGCCCTGACCTCAAACCTATAGAACATTTGTGGGCAGAATTGAAAAAGCATGTGCGAGCAAGGAGGCCTACAAACCTGACTCAGTTACACCAGCTCTGTCAGGAGGAATGGGCCAAAATTCACCCAATTTATTGGTGGAAGCTTGTGGAAGGCTACCCGAAACGTTTGACAGGCAATGCTACCAAATACTAATTGAGTGTATGTAAACTTCTGACCCACTGGGAATGTGATGAAAGATATAAAAGCTGAAATAAATCATTCTCCACTATTATTCTGACATTTCACATTGTTAGGGCTAGGGTCCTTTTTCCAGAATATCTGCCTGACTGACGTGCTGAAAGTAAACTGCCTGTTACTCAGGCCAGAAGATGCATATAATTGGTAGCATTGGATAGAAAACATTTTGAAGTTTCCAAAATTGTTAAAATAATGTCTGAGACTATAATACAATTGATATGGCAGGCGAAAATCCGAAGAAAAAACGACCAGATATTTTCTTTTTTGGAAGTCCCAGGATCTTATAATGGAAAGCTATGGGTCCTATGTAATTCTAGCTCCCAGATTGCAATTCCTATGGCTTCTACTAGATGTCAACAGTCTTTGTCCAATGTTTCAGTCTTGTTTCTTCAAAAACGAGTAAGAATTTTTTGTTTTTGTATAGAGACCACCGGAACAATATCAGTCTTTCGACGCGCGAGGACGCGCGCTTACTAATTTTACTTTCCTATTGAACATACTACTTTCCATATGAAATTTATAGTTTATTTACATTTTAGGGTACCTGAAGATTAAATAGAAATGTCGTTTGACTTGTTTGGATGAAGTTTAGCGGTAGCTTTTTGGTTTCCTTTGAATGCACGTTGAACGCGTGGATTACTGAAATCGACGGCGCCAACTAAACTTTTTGGGATATAAAGAAGGATTTTATCTAACAAAATGACCATTCATGTTGTAGCTGGGACCCTTGGGACTGCAAACGGAGGAAGATGTTCAAAAGTACGTGATTTATTTAATCGCTATTTGTGATTTTGTGAAGCCCGTGCTGGTTGAAAAATATGTTGATGTGGGGCGCCGTCCTCAGACAATCGCATCGTAGGCTTTCGCTGTAAAGCCTATTGTAAATCGGACAACGCAGTTAGATTAATACGAATTTAGGCTTTTAAATGATAGATTAATACGAATTTAGGCTTTTAAATGATATAAGATACTTGTATGTTCATGAATGTTTTAATATTACGATTATTTATTTGAATTGCGATTTCACCGGATGTAGCCTTAAGAAGTTTTTAAATAAAGTGGTGATCCTAACTGACCTAAAACAGGGATTACTAGGATTAAATGTCAGGAATTGTGAAAAACTGAGTTTAAATGTATTTGGCTAAGGTGTATGTAAACTTACGACTTCAACTGTAACTGGGCGGCAGGTAGCCTAGTGGTTAGAGCATTGGACTAGTAACCGGAAGGTTACTTTGCAAGATAAAAATCTGTCGTTCTGCCCCTGAACATGGCAGTTTACCTACTGTTCCTAGGTCGTCATTGAAAATAAGAATTTGTTTTTTACTGACTTGCCTAGTTATATAAAGGTGAAATAAAAAAATAAAAAATATGGGGGATTGACGACCATTTAACATTAGGAAATTGTTAAGGCTGTCGCTCTCTTCATCCTCGGATGAGGTGAGGAGAGAAGGATCTTCAGACCAAAATGCGGTTTCAGGGAAATAAGCCATCTTTTTATTTTATAACAACGATGAAGCTGATGATGGCAACACGAAAAACAAACACTTTAACAAACTTACAAAATAACAAAACGACGTAGAACGAAACCTGAACATAAACTCACATCACTAAACGTAAACTCACGGACAGGAACGTTACATCAAAACACACGAACAGCCAAACAGTCCCGTATGTGAAAATACATCGACAACGACGAAGACATCACAGGAGACAATCACCCACCAACAAACAGTGAGAACGCCCTACCTAAATATAACTCTTAATTAGAGGAAAACGCAAACCACCTGCCTCTAATCAAGAGCCATACCAGGTAACCCAAAACCAACATAGAAACAGATAACATAGACTGCCCACCCAAAACACATGCCCTGACCATAAACACATAAAAAACAACATAAAACAGGTCAGGACTGTTACAGAACCCCCCCCTCAAGGTGCGAACGCCGGGCGCACCAGCACAAAGTCCAGGGGAGGGTCTGGGTGGGCAGTTGACCACGGTGGTGGCTCCGGCTCAGGACGCTCTCCCCACACCACCATAGTCACTCCCCTCTTCTGTCTACCCCTTCCACTGACCACCCTAAAACTACCTTCCCCTAAATAAACAGCCAGCACCGGGACAAGGGGCAGCACCGGGACAAGGGGTAGCACCGGGACAAGGGGCAGCACCGGGACAAGGGGCAGCACCGGGACAAGGGGCAGCACCGGGACAAGGGGCAGCACCGGGACAAGGGGCAGCACCGGGACAAGGGGCAGCACCGGGACAAGGGGCAGATCCCGGCTGAAGGACTCTGGCAGGTCCTGGCTGGACGGCTCTGGCAGGTCATAGCAGGACGGCTCTGGCAGGTCCTGGCTGGACGGCTCTGGCAGGTCCTGGCTGGACGGCTCTGGCAGGTCCTGGCTGGACAGGTCCTGGCTGGACGGCTCTGGCAGGTCCTGGCTGGACGGCTCTGGCAGGTCCTGGCTGGACGGCTCTGGCAGGTCATAGCAGGACGGCTCTGGCAGGTCCTGGCTGGACGGCTCTGGCTCAGGCAGATCCTGTCTGGTTGGCGGCTCTGGCAGATCCTATCTAGTTGGCGGCTCTGGCAGATCCTGTCTAGTTGGCGGCTCTGGCAGATCCTGTCTAGTTGGCGGCTCTGGCAGATCCTGTCTGGCGGGCGGCTCTAGCGGCTCCTGTCTGGCGGGCGGCTCTAGCGGCTCCTGTCTGGCGGACGGCTCTGTAGGCTCATGGCAGACGGGCGGCTTTGCAGGCTCATGACAGACGGGCGGCTTTGCAGGCTCATGGCAGACGGATGGCTCAGACGGCGCTGGGGAGACGGATGGCTCAGATGGCGCTGGGGAGACGGATGGCTCAGATGGCGATGGGGAGACGGATGGCTCAGATGGCGATGGGGAGACGGATGGCTCTGTAGGAAGGAGAAGGAGAGACAGCCTGGTGCGTGGTCTAGGCACTGGCTGCGCTGGAGAGGAGGAAACAGCAGGAGAGAGAACCCGTTGAGACAGCCTGGTACGGGGGGCTGCCACCGGAGGACTGGTACATGGAGGTGGCACCGGGTCTACCGGACCGTGAAGGAGGACACGTGCTCTTGAGCACCGAGCCTCCCCAACCCTACCAGGTTGAATGATCCCCGTAGCCCTGCCAGTGCAGCGAGGTGGAATAGCCCGCACTGGCCTATGCAGGCGAACCGGGGACACCACCTGTAAGGCTGGTGCCATGTACGCCGGCCCGAGGAGACGTACTGGAGGCCAGATACGTTGGGCCGGCTTCATGACATCCGGCTCGATGCCCAACCTAGCCCTCCCAGTGCGGCAAGGTGGAATAGCCCGCACTGGGCTAAGCACGCGTACTGGGGACACCGTGCGCTTTACCGCATAACACGGTGTCTTACCAGTACGACGCCTACTACCTCCACGGTAAGCACGGGGAGTTGGCTCGGGTATCCTACCCGGCTTTGCCACACTCCTCGTGTGCCCCCCCCCCAAGAAATTTTTTGGTCTGACTCACGGGCTCCCAACCGCGTCGTCGCGCTGCCTCCTCATACCAGCGCCTCTCAGCCTTCGCTGCTTCCAACTCCTCCTTTGGACGGCGATATTCCCCTGGTTGAGCCCAAGGTCCTCTACCGTCCAGGATCTCCTCCCAAGTCCAGAAGTCCTTGTTGCTCCGTAGAGCATTCCCATACCGCTTGGTCTTAGCGTGGTGGGTGATTCTGTTAAGGCTGTCGCTCTCCTCATCCTCGGATGAGGTGAGGAGAGAAGGATCTTCAGACCAAAATGCGGTTTCAGGGAAATAAGCCATCTTTTTATTTTATAACAACGATGAAGCTGATGATGATGGCAACACGAAAAACAAACACTTTAACAAACTTACAAAATAACAAAACGACGTAGAACGAAACCTGAACATAAACTCACATCACTAAACGTAAACTCACGGACAGGAACGTTACATCAAAACACACGAACAGCCAAACAGTCCCGTATGTGAAAATACATCGACAACGACGAAGACATCACAGGAGACAATCACCCACCAACAAACAGTGAGAACGCCCTACCTAAATATAACTCTTAATTAGAGGAAAACGCAAACCACCTGCCTCTAATCAAGAGCCATACCAGGTAACCCAAAACCAACATAGAAACAGATAACATAGACTGCCCACCCAAAACACATGCCCTGACCATAAACACATAAAAAACAACATAAAACAGGTCAGGACTGTTACAGAAATATCAAAGATTGTATAACTTTAAATGAAATGAAAGGTAAGTCTGACTTAATATATTGAAGGTAAGTTAAAAAGCTCAGTAAACAAATCTTTATCAGTTTGAATAAGTCATAAGCTTATTTTATAATAGTGAAATGTGAATTATATTATCTTAATATTCAGTCTCGGTAACTACTATTAAAATGAAAGCCTCTAGTGCAACAACTCACTATGGTATCAGTAGATTTGGTATTTTTTCACAGTTATATACCGTATGTTGGCTAACGTAGGTGGAGCACAAAATGCTCTAATAGACGGAGTGTCTGCAGGAGCGTGCAGGAGGTAGTGATTGTAACCCTCCCCTAAAAACACTGGGCCATTGTGCACCTCCCCATGGGTCTCGACAGAGACTGGACACGAACCAGGATTTCTAGGGTCAAAGCTAGCACAGCGATGCAGTGCCTTAGACCACTTCCCCACTCGGGAGGTCCGAGTGATTGTATTCTTAAGATATGATGACCTACATACTGTGTAGATAAGGACAAGCAGTAAATGGTCCATCATAATAAACTAACCTGTTGATTTCGTACATTAAAACTGCATGAACACAGTTGTAGTCAAAGCGAGATCTGAACTACACTTAAGCACGTCTGCATTTTGTGAAAAGCAATAAGAGAAAAATGTCACCAAAGATCATTTTCTGAGTCAAAATGCAAATCAAGATCGACCACTCAAAAATGTTTCAATAGAATCTACATGGTGAAAATATAATCTTGTGGACTTTTTGTTTCCAACGTTGCCTAACAGCCTTTATCTCACCAAACATCTGCTTTTTATATACACCGCTGCTATTTACTGGCAAGCTAAACAATGACAAGCTACTAAAAGATACAGGAGAGGCACCTACATGTTAAACAACAGAACAGACAATACTGAAAAGAAGCTTTGGCCCAGTAATAGCATAGCAAACACACTAGTGAATTGTATTAAGAGGTTCCATTTGTTTTAACCTATATATTGGGACAATGGGCACTTGAAAAAAGGGATCATCCTACTAATAACCCTTTGCATAGCTATTGAATTTGTCTGCATCAGTGAATCTCATCGAGGCCCCAATTCAACAAAAGACTGTGAGAATGACACAGGAAGTTTGAAATGATAGCGCAATGGTTAAATGGGAATTTTCTCCAATAACAACTGTGACTCCATTAGGTTTCCTAAACTAATATTTACTATAATTCTGTCTCAATGTCCACGTTCTTCTCTTGGATGTGAATTATCATGTCACCCTCTCAGAACCTTCCTGTTTTGCTCCTTCATGCAGTGTCAACATCCTCGCTGACAGCCATGCGATGTAACTGGAGTGTATCATAAACTGTCAGGTTAGGGTTGTCTCTAAGTGACTCCAGTCCTTGTATACCTGTTCGCTCCTCCTAGACAGGGAGAGGGAGGGAGGTAGGGAGGAAAGGATTGAGAGGGACAAGGAAAGAGGGGGGTGTAGGAAAGCAACAACAAAAAATTATAATATGTTACGTTATTAGATACTTTGTACCAGAGGAAGGAAACAAGACACGTCTGATGCTCTCTTGTCTATTCTCATTGTTCTGCAGTAAGTAACTCAACAGTCAACACATCTAGAACCATTCCTAAATCTAGTGGGAGGAACCAAGAAGCCAAGCTTAAAAGTCCACTGACTTGACAAATACTGTTAAAGACACGGGAAAATCAAAGGCATTGCTATACTGAACAAAAATATGAATGCAACAACTTCAAAGATTTTACTGAATTACAGTTCATTAAAGGACAGTCAATTTAAATAAATTAATTACGCTCTAATCTATGGATTTCACATGACTGGGCAAGGGTGCAGCAATTGGTGGGCCAGGGAGGGCATAGGTCCACCCACGCGGGAGCCAGGCCCAGACAATCAGAATGAATTTTCCCCACAAAATGGCTTTTTTACAGACAGAAAAAGACCCCCCCAGACGACCCACAGGTGAAGAAGCCGGATGTGGAGGTCCTGGTTGGTATGGTTACATGTGGTCTGCAGTTGTGAGGCCGGTTGAATGGGTAGGTGTGTCCAAACGTTTGACTGGTACTGTATGTACAATATGCAGTGTGGCTTCTCATTGTGCAACCCAACCATATCATATGGGCAAAACTGGTTGCAGTGACATCAGGCCGGTTATCAAACTCAAGAGGTCTGTGCAACTCAAAACCACATTAACCCACTGGCACAGAGCTAAAGCCTACAGTTGTAGCCATGAGGGCTGCTAAAGCTGCTGTATTACATCTCCTATGTTAATCAGCCAGTAGTATTATTACTAACCTGGTTATCCGCTGGTTTAATGTGAGTTATCTCTGCATAATGAATGTCATCTTGCTCTCTTTCGGGTGAATCTATAAAGGCAAATAAAGGAAATTAAATATATAGTGTGGGTGAGAGTAACTGACAGATATGCACAAATGCTCACCCCCAAGACAGGTTCTACAAACACTAAGGACTCATGGGTGCCTGTGTCTGTACTAGCAGTGATTTTGGCACCAGAGAACCTATAAAGTAAATATTGTCAGAGTGTGCTTGTGTGTATGTGCCTTCTGCATTTTCAACATTTAGAGAAGTGGTCTGAGAAAATGCAGCTGTCTGACCAAGCAGAGGAAGTGTGGAAGATAAGTTCAGGCAAACATTTCCTACGTTTTCCAAATCACTATCCATGATAATTAAGAAAAGGATGTGCACAAGATGTTTTGACTTTAACGTGGAGAATGACCTCACCCCGTTAAAAGATTAATACCTGTATGTGAGTGTCCGTTTCTCCTCTTAAGATATATTGCAAGTCCAACAAGTCCTGAGGCAACCAGAACACAGATTACAGCAATAATAAGACAACCTCGAGTCCTCTCATCACCATCTAAAGTAAAACAAAAGAAAACAATATTTGAATTAAAACAGTGTTTCATAAAATGAGCTCTACCATACTTAATGTTTCATATAGAAGTTGGTATTGTCTGGATATCTGCAATGTAACATTGCTACTGTACATGTTTTTACCTGCCACCTTGGAGGGATCACTCTCTATACAGGGATTTGGAACAACAGCTGTCTCCTTGCTGACTGGGTTGGCAGCCTCACATCTGTAAGAGTCTCTGGTCTGTACATCCACCTTGAGAGGTAGAGAGAGGGTGATGTTGAGGTCAGGGCTGCTGGTCTGGTTGAGTATCTCCCCTCCTCTGTACCAGGACAGGGTCACCTCTCTCCCGTTCTCCACAGAACACACCACGCTACAGGAGATGTTGTCATGGACCGTCACCTGAGGTTTGGACAGAACATCTGGAAGACAAATAATGAAAAAATGTGAATTACTGAAATTGAAATTATCTTTCAAGTGGGAAAGATCAGTTGGTACATCCATTTTTGGACTTATAAATGAATGATATGTACTCATTGATACTTAAAGAATATTTACAATTGCTTCATGACCTTAGTCCCCATCAGAGAACCCATAAGCTTGTTTAACTCTGGTGTTTGTAAACAAAGACATTGTAAACAAACACTATGTAACTATAAACTACAATCTTTATATAATGGCTGATCAGTCCTTGCATCCATCGCTATGTCTATGAGTTTGAGAGTGGTTACATTTCTCCAAAAACATCCCTCAGCTTTTTACCGAACCAATAAAGCGACCGCTTTAGTATTGTTTCTACTGCTCATTGCCACTTTAATGATTTTGTAATTTACTGCACACACACACACTTACAGTACACAGTCAGGTGAAATGTATGTGTTGTCTTCCCTTCATCTGTATTCTCCACAGTATAAACCCCAGAATCATCCATTTGTAGGTCTGACAAAGTGAAGAATCCAGTAACATTGTTCCAGTGAAGGCGGTTTTTAAATATCTTCACAAGGTAGGTAAGAGTTTGTTCACCAGGGTACACGAGTGCAATATTGCCAAGGTCTCCATGAAGTAAATTGCCAGACTTCAACACCTTCTCTGGAAAAGAGAGAGACTTTCCCACGATGCCTTTCACCTGGGAAGTCTCAGGCTGAGCTGAATGCTGGGCTGAGCAGAGTACTGTGGAGAGAAAGAGAGACTCAATATGAAAGCACTGATTTAAATATCATAGTTATTCTCTAATATCAATGTAGCAAATTTCAGTTTCTTGATTGCTTGTTAACTTAAAAAAAATTAACAATCAGCCCCAAACTCGAGCACGTTGGCCAAAATGACACATTTAATTAGCAAAATTCATCAAGACTCTCAAAACATTAAATACATGACTCAAAATCAACTACCTCCATCAAAACATACAACTTGTTATCTAATGAAAAGTAATTTCAATAAATCATTACACAATGGCCCAATAAATGCTAACTACAACTATCAATATACTCTATCATCGTTAACCCTCTTTTATATTTCTGTGCCATTTGTTGATACTATAATTATAATATGCACCATAAAAGACAAGTAAATATATTATCCCAACATGGGCTGTATTCTTTTTTCCTAAATTGATTTTACCAAAGATGACCAACACAGAAAGAATGTCACTGAAGAGCATGAATATCCAGAAACAAAATACTTTATTTGACCTTTTTCCATGTTGTCCTTCACAAATTCAGTGATGCTGTACAGTATATACAGAGAATACAAATAAAATACACCAAGCTAACAAATCACTGCAAAAACAAAGAAATGTAAAAAAAAGGCCACACCAATACAGTATACACTACGTTCAGTCTATTCATCCTTGTCAATCAGGCCACATGTTTTCATCAACATCACACTGAATGTTTTCCCTTGCAATGCAGTGAGGAAAACATCTCCTTGCATGGCACATCCACGCTTGGCAGTCCTCTGCAGTGATTTCCATACAACTGACATTCATTGCGTCTAGGAGGGACATCTGGTCATGTGGACGGTAATCATAAACTTTCCACCTCCACACATCTGAACCCCTCTACCTCTCCTTTGCCCTTGACCTTTGCCTCTTACGCGGTCCATTCTTGCAAACAGCAACTCAGAGGTGAGTGACCTCCCAAACCATGAATAAGGACTGATTGCTGAGTGAACAATTGTGTAAAGAAGTTTTGCATCCGTGCAGAAGAGGTTCACATTCATGGGAGTAATTTGTATCAGTGTCTTTTGTAGAGAGTTGTGTTTACTGTTTTGCAAACATTTGCTTAGTATTTGCACTTACAGTTTTGCAAAATATACTGTTGTGCTCCTTAGGTTATTATGGAGATCAGTTTCATTGAAAGTGTCTTAGCGACCGAGAAACTGTAAAGGCCTGATGTGATGGTGACGGTAAGGAAAGAAAGTATACACTCTTACAGAAAATGGTTCCAAAAGGGTTATTTGGCTCTGCCCATAGGAAAACACTTTTTGGTTCTAGGTAAACCCCTTTTTGGTTCCAGGTCGAACCCTTTTGGGTTCCATGTAGAGCCGCCTGGGATAAAGGTTCTACCTGAAACCAAAAAACCAAGGGATGGGGACAGCTGAAGAACTGTTTTAGGTTCTACACACCGAAATTAAGTAAACATGGAAATAAAGACTATCTCAGCAAATCCTTATTCTGCTGTTAATGGCACAATTTCTGAAATGCCATCATTGTAAAAAAAAAAAAATCTATCCTTTATTACTCAAAAAATAACGTCCTACTTCTATACTCAAGAAAGAGAAAAACATAGTTCGGCTGTTGCATCACTATTTAAATCAATGCTGCTACTGTTTTAATTTCGTAAAGCAGCTTGTGTTTCTTAACCAGGCAAAGAGAGAGTCAACTGCACGAGTCGCCTGCGCGATGTGTAGCCGATAATCAGAGTGGAGTCTGTCTGCCTTTCTGCCCACACTCAAAGCTTCCTCACAAGCTGATGTACAACATCTTTCCTTCTGCTGAACAGAACTGCGCTGCGCAGACACGGAAAAGCTCTCAATCTCTCCAAAAACTATTGTCCAGTCCATTTAGTAGTCAGATTTTAGTAGCAGAGATAATTTAGTCAAGTTTCGTTTTAGTAAACTGAAATGAAAAACATTTGTTCTTGTTCTTGGTCTCTTTAGCCAGTGTTTGACGAATATTTTAGTAATTATTTTTGTTGACGAAATTAATACTGATCCAAACAATGTACCACTTAATAAAATACTTCAAAGTACTATTAAAAGTCATTTTTGGGGGGGTATCTGTAATATAAGGAATTTGAAATGATTTAGACTTTTTCTTTTGATACTAAAATATATTTTAGAAATTTTATTTACTTTTGATACTTAGGTATATTTCAAACCAAATACTTCTAGACTTTTACTCAAGTAGTATTTTACTGGGTGACTTTCACTTTTACTTGAGTCATTTTCTATTAAGGTATCTTTACTTTGAGTGAAGTACGACAATTCGGTACCTTTTCCACCTCTGCTTAATTTAAAACCAGTGATGCTGCCGAGATGTTGCAATGTCCTGGTCTGAAGCCTGACTGATGCTCATTTAGAATATATTTTGTAGCTAGCAAAGATCTAAGCTGACAGTTTTTTCAGAGATTCAACAATTTTGTCAAACTGGTCCTGACTAAAAAACACTTTCAATGTTCATTCTTAATTTGTGTCCGGAAACCAGCCCTATGTGTCACATTGACGTGAGACTCTGTGTTTCTCTATGTCTATTTGTTTCCTGCTCATCCAACATAACACACACTGACATACAAAAACAAAGAATAGACTATAGCTTTATACACTGTTTAATAAAGTGTTAAAACACAAGTATTTTGTAAAAAAAAGAAAGCTATTGCATCTAGCTGCCACAATTTTGCGAGTGTCGGAAACACCTCAAACTGTTATGTTAGGCTTTAGGACTATGTTAATAACAAACATAATCATAAAAAAACGTGTACACGCATTGTAATGGCCAGAACCTACAGTAGGCATATAACAAAATATGGACTTATTGACTCTCCTCTTCAGCTCATGCCACAGGTTTTCTATGGGGTTTAGGTCAGGGGACTGGGAGGTCCATGGCAAAACCTTGATTCTGTGGGTAGTGAACCATTTTTCTGTTGATTTTGAGGTGTGCTTTGGATCATTGTCCTGCTGGAAGATCCAACCAAGGCCCAGTTTAAGCTTCCTAGCAGAGGCAGACAGGCTTTGATTTATTATCTGCTGGTACTTGATGGAGTCAATACCTTGTATCCCAACAAGTTGTCCAGTGCATTTGGAAGAAAAACAGCCCCACAACATCAAAGATCCACTACTTCACAGTGGGGATGAGGTACTTTTCTGCATGTCTATGCCAAACCCACCTCTATTTTTCGTTTCCAAAAAGCTCTATTTTGGTCTCATCTAACCATAGTACCCGGTCCCATTGAAAGTTCGGCAAACTGTAGGCACTTGAGTTTGTTGTTTAATGACAGCAAATGCTTTTTTTATGGCAACCCTCCCAAACAACTTGTGGTTATGTAGGTCGCATCTGATCGTAGTTTGAGACTTTATTATTATATTTGTAATTTTTTTCATTGTATTTTTTTACCCCTTCTTCCCAATTTCATGGTAGCCAATTGGTAGTTACAGTCAGTCAATTGGTAGTTACCGTGTCAACATGCATGCGCCCGGCCCGGCCTGCCATGGGAGTCTAGAGCGCAACGGGACAAGGACATTCCGGACGGCCAAACCCTCCCATAACCCGGACGACACTTGGCCAATTGTGCACTGCCTCATTGGTCTCCCAGTTGCGGCCGGCTGCGACACAACCTGGAATCGAACCAGGATCTGTAGTGACAAAGCTAGCATGCATGTTGACACGGTCGCCAAGTGTACGGTGTTTCCTCCAACACATTGGTTCGGCTGGCTTCCGGCTTCTGGGTTAAGTGGGCATTGTGTCAAGAAGCAGTGCGGCTTGGCGGTGTCGTGTTTCGGAGGACGCATGGCTCTTGACCTTTGCCTCGCCCAAGTCCGTACGGGAGTTGCAGCGATGGGACAAGACTGTAACTACCAATTGGATACCATGAAATTGGGAAAAAGGGGTAAACAAATACAATGAAAAATGTTTTACCGCTGTGCCACTTGGGAGGCCCCAGTTTTGGAGACTTTCTGACCCCACGACCCAACTAACGTCTGCAATTCTTCAGCTGTGATCCTTAGAGATTTTTTTGGCCACTCCAACCATCCTCCTCACTGTGCGTCGGGTCAATATAGACACACGTCCTTTTCCAGGCCGATTGTTAACATCTCCAGTTGGGCATTTTCAACCGTTTAGCTATTTTCTTATAGTCATTTCCTGATTTGTGCAGCTCAACAACCTTTTGTTGAACATCATTACTGTATTCTCGGGTCTTTCCCATAGGGATGGATGACCATGGGAACTTGGCCTGTGTGTCACCTCATATTTATACCCCAGTGAAACAGGAAGTCATAGTTTACCTCTTAAGTGTTCCTAGTCACTCATGTGAACTTAAAAACATAATATATGAAAGGGAATATACTTCTGTTAGATTTTACTCATAAAACATTTATAGGAATGCCAATAATTGTGGCACAAATGTTTCGGAGAAAAATATTTATTACATTGATTTCACATTTTTTGTGAACATTTTGAATGAAAGACCAGGGGGATAAACAGCAAAGACATTTTTTTTCACAGCCAATTTTGCTCATATTTACCAAGGGTGCCAATGTTAGTGGAGGGCACTGTATACCAAAGTAACTTGTATGATGTACTATAAGCTAGAGCTAGGCAAAAGTTGGCAAACGTTAGCTAGCTAGCTCTCCTCTGGACCATAACCCTCCCAGTCAACCAGGTACTGGAAACCCCTGCCCTGCGGTCGAACACTCAGGAGGTGTCTCCCCGTGTACGCCCAATGGCCATTGATGACACAGAGAGGAGGGGTGGGCCTGGAAACAGAAGACAAATGGCTGTGAGGCAAGGGCTTAATCCTGGACACATGAAAAGTGGGATGTATACGGAGGGTACGGGGTAACAGAAGACGAACAGCAGTGGGACTAAGGACTTTAGAGATGGGGAAAGGACCAATAAATTGGGGAGAAAGTTTACGGAACTCCACCCGAAGGGGCAGGTCCTGTGTAGACAGCCATACCCTCTGCCCATGACGACAGCGGGGAGCTGGAGTCTGGTGGTGGTCCGCTTGTCGACGATACCTGGAGGTGGTCTTGAGAAGAGCCGACCGAGCTCTTTTCCAGGTACGCCGACAGTGGCGGAGGAACATCTGGGCCGATGGTATGTTGGCTTCATCTTCTTGCTCGGGAAGAGTGGAGGCTGATACCCCATGGAGCACTCGAAAGGGGAGAGCCCAGTGGCCCGAGCAGGGAAGAGTGTTCTGAGCATACTCCACCCAGACCAGTTGCTGGCTCCAGGTGGTGGGGTTTGTCGAGACGACGCACCGAAGTGTCGTTTCCAGGTCTTGATTGGCACGCTCCGACTGGCCGTTGGAATGGGGATGAAACCTGGAGGACAGGCTGGCCGACAACTCAATAAGAATGCCTTCCAGAATCAGGACAAGAATTGAGGACCACTATCAGAGACAATGTCGAGTCCATGGATTCGAAAGATGTGCTGCACCATAAGCTTGGCCGTCTCCTTGGCTGAAGGTAACTTGGGGAAAGGGATGAAATGGGCAGCCTTAGAGAACCTATCCACTACCGTCAGGATAGTGGTTTTGCCATCAGACGTAGGAAGCCCAGCGACAAAATCCATGGAAATATGGGGCGATGAGGAACTGGAAGTGGCTGAAGGAGGCCAGACGGAGCTTGCCGCAGAGTCTTATTCTGGGCACACACCGTGCATGCGGCGACGAAGGCCGCGACGTCAGGAACCATAGTGGGCCACCAGAAGAATTGTCGGAGGAAGGCCAGTGTTCAACGGGAGCCAGGGTGACAGGTAAGCCTGGAGGAGTCCGGCTGGGAACGTTGTGCCTTGCGGCCCAGGATCTCAATACCCAGACAACTGATGCCGCAAGACATGAGGTGGGGAGGATGGTCTTGGAGTCAGAGGGTGTGGCAGCGGAACTGTACAGGTGAGAGAGGGCATCTTGCTTCACATTCTTGGACCCTGGGCGGTAGGAGATGGTGAAGTTGAACCTGGTGAATAACAGAGCCCAACAGGCCTGCCTAGAGTTAAGGCGCTTGGCTGTGAGGAGATTTTCAAAAATGTTATGGTCAGTCCACACCAAAAAATTGATTTTCTAACCATTCCAGCCAGTGCCTCCACTCCTCCAATGCCATCTTGACCACCAGAAGTTCCCGGTTCCCTATGTTATAGTTTCTCTCCGCGGAGTTGAAATGATGGGACAGGAAGGCACAGGGATGAAGCTTTTGGTCCTGGGTAGACCACTGGGACAGTATGGACCCCACTCCAACGTCGGAAGCGCCAACCTCAACCACTGACGGGACGGGTCCGGATGGATGAGGATGGGGGCTGTGGTGAACCGATGCTTGAGATCCACAAATGCCCTGTCAACAGCTGGGGACCATGTGAACGGTACCTTGGGAGAAGTGAGTGCAGAGAGAGGAGCCACCAGGGTGCTGAAGCTCTGAATGAAACAGCAGTTGAAATTAGCAAATCCCAGGAAACATTGCAGTTGCACACTGGACATGGGTTGGGTCCAATCCACCAACGCTCTCACCTTTTCAGGATTCATCTGAACATTCCCCTCAGCGATGCCGTATGCCAGAAAGGAGATAGTAGAGCTTCTCTGCTTTCACGAACAACTGGTTCTCCAGGAGGCACTGAAGAACTTGTCGGACATGAAGGACGTGTTCTTGGGCAGAACGGGAGTAAATAAGAATGTTGTCGAGGTAGACAAACACAAAACAATTCAATATGCCTTGCTGAAAACCTCCAGGAGGTCCTGGTATTCTGCAGGAATGGCAGAGAAATCCGAGGCTTTACCTAAACCCGTAGGAGGACGTCCCGGGGGAGGCTGCACCGCTTTAAGGCAATGTGAGTAGCAGAACGGGCTCCAGAGTGAACCCCACAGCACCACAATACATTCAACTGTTGGAGCTCAGCCTACGCGAACATTCCTTAGGCAATAATCTAGCTGTGCCCGGTTGCATAGGCTCCAGAGTGAACGAGACGCCCGTCCCCGATGATTCCCGAGGGATCTCGGGTGGCTTTGGCTCATCTCGGATTTAAAGACTTCGGGGACTTCCGGACTTCTTCGGAGATGAGCAAACAGCAGCGGATGGGCGAGTGTGACCGGAACCAGACCTCCTCCCCCTCCTGCATTCCCGTAGACGCCCATCAATACTAATGGTTAACTTCTCTAGGGTATGTGGGACGGTAGCGTCCCACCTCGTCAACAGCCAGTGAAACTGCAGGGCGCCAAATTCAAAACAACAGAAATCCCATAATTTAAATTCCTCATACATACAAGTATTTTACACCATTTTAAAGATACACTTGTTGTAAATCCAGCCAAAGTGTCCAATTTCAAAAAGGTTTTACGACGAATGCACACCAAACGATTATGTTAGGTATGAGCCAAGTCACAGAAAAAGAGAGGCATTTTTCCAACCAAAGAGAGGAGTAACAAAAAGCAGAAATAGAGATAAAATGTATCACTAACCTTTGATGATCTTCATCAGATGACACTCATAAGACTTCATGTTACACAATACATGTATGTTTTGTTCGGTAAAGTTCATATTTATATCCAAAAATCTGAGTTTAGGCGGGACGCTACTGTCTCACTTGGCACAAAGGCTGAGAAAATGCAGAGCGCCAAATTAAATGAATTACTATAAAAATTACTATAAAAATCAAACTTTCAATAAATCACACATGAAAGATACCAAATTAAAGCTACACTGGTTGTGAATCCAGCCAACATGTCAGAATTTAAATAGGCTTTTCGGCGAAAACAAACGATGCTATTATCTGATGATAGCACCATTGTAAACAAAGAGAGATAAGCATTTTTCAACCCTGCAGGCGCGACACAAAACGCAGAAATAAAAATATAATTCATGCCTTACCTTTGACGAGCTTCTGTTGTTGGCACTCCAATATGTCCCATAAACATCACAAATGGTCCTTTTGTTCGATTAATTCCGTCGATATATATCCAAAATTTCCATTTATTTGGCGCGTTTGATCCAGAAAAACACCGGTTCCAACTTGCTCAAAAGTGACAACAAAATATCGCAAAGGTTACCTGTAAACTTTGCCAAAAAAATTCAAACTAGTATTGTAATACAACTTTAGGTATTTTCTAACGTTAATAATCGATAAAATTGAAGACTGGATGATCTGTGTTCAATACAGGATTAAAACAATATGTAGCATGCTTTCTGGTCTGGCGCCTCTAACAAACCTGACACGTCGAGTGACTCTCGTTCAAGATGGCCGTACTTCTTCATTACACAAAGGAATAACCTCAACCAAATTCTCAAGACTGTTGACATCCAGTGGAAGTGGTAGGAACTGCAAGCAGGTCCCTTAGAAATCTGGTTTCCCAATGAAAGCTCATTGAAAAGAGAGTGACCCCCCCAAAAAAATATCTGAATGGTTTGTCCTCGGGGTTTCACCTGCTAAATAAGTTCTGTTATACTCACAGACATGATTCAAACAGTTTTAGAAACTTCAGAGTGTTTTCTATCCAAATATACTAATAATATGCATATCTTATCTTCTGGGGATGAGTAGCTGGCAGTTTAATTTGGGCATGCTTTTCATCCAAAATTCTGAATGCTGCCCCCTACCCTAGAGAAGTTAAGGCATTGAGGAAATCGAGGTCCAAGGTAACTCCCGAGCTGCGAGCTTATCTTTTATCTCCCTGACAGTCCATGAAGGAAGTTATCGAACAGGGACTCCAGATTCCAGGCACTCTCGGAAGTGTGAAAATCTACTGCATAGTCTGCCACGTTACGGGAGTCTTGACATAATCCAGGTAGCTTTCGGGCTATCACATGGTTCAGAACAATCAGCAGGTGTTGCTACATTAAATGTGGTTTTGCCGGTGTCATTTTGCATTCAGATTGTGACTCAAGTGGTCATTAACTTTGTCTTAATAATTTAATTTAGTGAAATGATTTTGGTTACTGTCAATATTTATGGGTACAACACAAAACAAGAAAATGATGTCCTTGACACTAGATGGGATTTATAGGTTATATTCTGACGTACTAAGCTTTGCTACGTTTCTTGAATACACTTTAAAAACTGCATGATTCTCTCATCATGTGTTAGAGTTGACTGACTGATTTGGCCCCCCATACAGAATAAATCAGTTGATACTGTATAATAGAAAAATATATTGTATTTGTATCATTAAAACACTGGGGCGGCAGGTAACCTAGTGGTTAGAGCGTTGGACTAGTAACCGTAAAGGTTGCAAGATCCAATCCCCGAGTTGACAAGGTAAAAAATCTGTCATTCTGCATCTGAAAAAGGCAGTTAACCTGCTGTTCCTAGGTTGTCATTGTAAATAAGAATTTGTTCTTAACTGACTTGCCTGGTTAAATAAATAAAAAATATACATAAATCAGACCGAAGGGCACCCGCTGACCCACTTGACCCACATCCATCTCCAATTCATATTGTGATTGCGTAGTGCAATGTTTACAGTAGGCGAAAATCATTTTCCAGGTTATAACAGTTTGTTATTACTAGATGGTTTTAATTCTGACAAACAACTGGCATTGGAGTTCAATTAGTTGTATCTCAGTTTTGTACTAAAAGCTACAGCCGAATAGCTTCCACCAGAACATTTCTCACTGGAAATGGCTGCTGACACCGAACATAATTTACGGTTACTCATAAGACACCATTTTTTTGTAAATCAGTAATTTATACAAATCAGATGTCCAAGAAAAAACTCACACACACACACAGCCAAGATGGAGGGACACAGTGTGGGGCTTACATGCTGACCAGACCGGACATGTCGCGTGCGCGAGCGTCGCAAAATAAATTTTGAAATCCATGTTATTCAATTACTGCACCCACACTGCTTGCGCGCGCCAACGAGCGTCTGCGTTGCCAAGGGCTAAAATAGAACTCCTTTCTATTTCTGACGCAGATCGCGCTGAAAGTCCTGCCTCTCCCATCTCCTAATTGGTTTATAGAAGCAGGTAGCCATGTGCCATCTCCTCATTGGTTATACCCACGTGGGTGATTGAAAGACGAAATGTTTTGCCGGTTGTTGTGGTAAAAGTGTAAATGCCAATCACCATATAAGTTCAAAGATGAAAAAGCCTGGAAGGAGGAGAGATGACTAGAAATGATTCGGTTGGCCGTTTTATATGTGGATTAGAGGACCGTGTGCATTTCAGGTAAAATAACAACTCAATGTTTATATCCCAGGACAAATTAGCTAGCAACAGCAAGCTAGCTAAATAGGACAAATTAGCTAGCAAGTGCAAGCTAACTAGCTAAATTGCCATACATGTTTATTGCTTTTCGACCTGTCCCCAAATTAATGTCATTGGTTCAGAGTTTGTTTTGCTATTTTATCCTGCGTGTCATGATCGCGTTTGGTGTGGGAGGAAACATTTTTTTATGCACGATAGCGCACGCGCGCAGCCGGATTGGGTTCCGTGTTACATACACACAGAGCCTGCAAAAATTTGTATATTTCTTTAACTAGGCAAGTCAATTAAGAATAAATTCTTATTTACAATGACGACCTACCCCGGCCAAACCCAGAGCCAATTGTGCACCACCCTATGGGACTCCCAATCACAGACGGATGTGATGCAGCCTGGATTCAAACCAGGTACTGCAGTGTCTTAGACCACTGCGCCACTCAGGAGCCCTAATAGTTACCGGCATTCGCCCCATCAAAGAACCTTCAGACCTAGAACTCTGAAATTGTGTAAACCTGTTCTAGAGCTTAGGTCAGTAGTGCACTGTGAGTCGTGTGGACATTTTTTTATGGTTATGTGATAGTTGGCTTCTAAATGAGTGGGACAAAGTGAGTTAGGTGTCTGTATTGGACATTTCAGCAGTATATTAGAGCATGTCCAATTCATGAAGTTAAATGCCCTTTGTAATATATTGCAAATGCACACTGTAGATTTGTACATTTCCAATGTATTTAATGAAGGATTTACCATCACCAAATGGACAGACTGAAATCAACACCAACAAGCGAGGGAGAGGAACCACTATCACTGCTAGGCAATCCCGAGTTCAACAAGCGAGACATTGGGCATTTCAGCAGTATATTAGAGCATGTCCAGTGTTCAGGGGCAGAACGACAGATTTGTACCTTGTCAGCTCGGGGATTCGATCTTGCAAACTTTATGCTCTAACCACTAGGCTACCTGCCACCCTAAGTGAAAGGCTTGGTGTGTTAAGTTAAAACCAGGACTCGAATTGACGACGTGCGTGTGAGGGTATTGTGGCTTAGGCCTACCCCTTGTTGGTTTAAGTTTTAGGAAAAAAATGATGGACCTGATTATATAAAGCGATCTATACCAATGTTTTATTCCGCAATGCTGCATGCTAGAAACAAGCTGTAAAATGCCGGGTAAAGACATGACGGGTAAAGGCATATGGGATATCTTTGGTTTGTCTCTCTAACCACGTTTGTATCTGCAGTTTTATGTGAACAAAGTCATACTGCATTTTTTTAAAAACTGTTTTTTAAATGCCGACGATCATTTGTTCGTTCGACATGCTGGGATCTTTTGTGTCGGTAAAATAAATAATGGTGGAAACACCTTTAAACGCAAATATTGTTATAAAAACCATCATGTCGAAGTAAACTTGGAGTCACAAAATGACATAGTGTGTGAACCTCCCACTACGACTCGGAAACCATGCAGTTTATTAGTCAACAGATGAAATAACTTATGATGAACTTCACAGGGTGTTGAAATTGTACAGTGATCTTGATCCTCCTTTCCAATAAATATCGAGGATCTGATTCTGGTGACATTATGATCAATACTTGACTGCCATTTTACAAATAAAAAAATCCATAATAATCTCATCATGTAGACCATGGGTAGGGAACCCTGTTCCTGGAGTTCTGCAGGTACTGCAGGATTTTGTTCCAACTATGCACCACACCTGACCAACTGAGGTAATTCAGCAGTTCAGTGATATCCTAAATTCAACACACCTGGTCTAGCAGGTCGGGTAAATCAAAAACATGAAGTGTCTGCGGCACTTCATCAACAGGGTTGCCTATCCCTGATGTAGACTTTACCCGCACAGCCTAAACACTATATCTGTGATGTGTTGACTAGAGCGCACATGCCAAGACCATAGTTCACATTTGATCATGACAATACTATTGGTATAGTTCAAAATGCGATGGAAACTTATTGAACTTTCTATTTTTATTCAGTACATGAAAACTTAAGCTAAAAAGTACAATTTGTGTGCGTAAAGTCATCACACACTGATTTTTATCTATGAAAAGTCAATTTGGTGGAAACACACCACAGGTGAGAAAATGCGCATGCAAATTCTAGGGTATTCACATGAAAATCTGTCCCAATTACATGAAAACCTAGCTTATGACATAGAAGTTTGTGCTACAACCTCTTTAGCCGAGGAGACAAATGTTCTTTGCTTGGGAAGTAATGTGTGATTCTGTCACTATCAATTGAAGTTCAACATTTAAACAGGCAATTAAACAACATACTATCTCTAAATCAGTCAGGGGTAAGCCAGGTAGCCTAGGAAGGAACGGAAATTAATTGTTTAGGCTATGTTAATATTCTTTCAAGGCTATAGCCTGCCATTTTAAGAAATTAATTGCGAAGCATTTGTGACACTACAGGCAGGAAGGAGCACTCAGAGGTTTTAAAGTGCTGTTGTTTAAATGCAATGTCATCGGTGTGCCTAAAACGGGACTGTTGTTGATTAATATGCGATAATGTGACAATAATGACGTTGTAAACAGCAGCCAACTTTCCAGGACATAGACATGTCTAATATGGGCAGAAAGCTTACATTCTTGTTAATCTAACTGGAGTGTGCTGTTTAAAGTAGTTATTACAGCAAAAAAATACCATGCTATTGTTTGAGGATAAAACACTTATCACGGCAACTGGTAATGTACTTACATTCAGTAATCTTTCTCTAATTTGTCATCCTGAGGGTCACAGAAATAAAATGTATTTTTATATTTAAATATAGAAACTGGGTTCTACAGTTTGACCCCACAGCTCTCTGGCAACACCCAGAGTGTGTAAACTTATAATTTTTATTGCCAGAGCATTTTTGTATGATCTCTATAGTTATGTACTTGAAAATGTATAAATTGACCAATTCGGCACATTTTGAAAACTCATGGCAGACTTGATGCAACATTTTGTGTTGTGAATTAATTATTCACTGGATCAGTCTGAAACTTTTCACACACTGCTGCTATCCTGTGGACAACATCTAAATTATTCCTAGAGTTCTACAGGATCTCAATCTACAATGTATGGCCTTTCTCTTGCATTTCAAAGATGAATTTACATTTTTTTTTAAATATTTTACCAGATCTAATGTGTTACAGTCTCCTACATGAATTTCACATTTCCACAAACTTCAAAGTGTTTCATTTCAAATGGTATTAAGAATATGCATATCCTTGCTTCAGGTCCTGAGCTATAGGCAGTTAGATTAGGGTGTCATTTTAGGTGAAAATCGATGCTTAACAACATGCCTATACATTTTGCATTTAGGCTGTATAAATAGACATTTCCAAAAACAATTACTTAGAATTAAACAATAATGAAACAAATAATGCCTTATTAAGCTATACAGTCATTCTACAGTGCCTTTGAATACACTTTAGAAACACGAGTTTGGCCAGTCTTTGGTTTGAGGATCAAGTGGTGAGCTATGCATGCAGTTGGTTAATTTAGCATAGCAGATGTTCTTATATTCCCATGCCCTAATCACAGTCAACACTAATGTATTTTGTAACAACAATATCATGGAAAAAGTATGATAAATTAGTAGATAGTTTCCTGAATGTAAAAAAAGTTACAAGTGCATATACTGTAGGCCTACCTGATGATATGCGGCCCTGTGTTCAAAAAATAAATGGCTTTTTCTCAAACTCGACGATTAGATACATCAGATGTAACTGGTTCATTTTTACACTGTTCTCACTGTTCCTAACTTAGACTATCCACTTTTTTTAACAGTAGCCTGTATAGAAATTAAAACCTCTCTGGTGCTGCAGCAATGCGCTCATTTGTTGTCATGCTCTGTTGTGGTATTAAAAGATTCCGCTTGTCTTCAGTCATTTAAAATGATGTAGAATTGCATGAAATGCGTCTATAAAAGGCATTTTCTTTCTCTGAATTCAAACAATATGATAGATTCATTCAGTGCTTTTATTATAATGGAGATACTTTCACTTACACTTGTTCGTGGTGGAATGTGAATCCACAATCTTCTGACAACTTTTCTGAAACTGCCTATCTAAAGGCTCTGGTCTGTCCTAGGCTTGAGGGTAAACGGTAGGCAGGTTCTCTGCTATCCACATTGTTTTAATTATTATTTTGGGTATAGGGGGGTTACTTATTTTAAGCGTTCAGGGAGGGTAAAAATATATTTTACCGAAGGGTCATCCTTTTTCATTCCAGAGAGGTCCGATTTTCTCCAGGTATCCCTCATTATAAATAACTTACAGTCCCTTAACAGTTCACAAGCGCCTCAGTCAAGAAACTCAAGATAGATATGACAGACAAAACCCAAACCTGAAAACCCACATCGTTTCCTTCTCACACTACATCTTAAATACTTTGAGGGCTTGTTTCCCAGACACATATTAGGCCTCGTCCTGGACTAAAATACAATTTTAATGGAGATTCTACATTGTGCGTACTTTTTAGTCCAGGGCTTAATCTGTGTCCAGGAAACAGGCCCTGAACATTTGATAATCGGGGTTCTTCATTTTGTTGATGGACCTGGGCTCATTGTCATTCAATGATACAACACCATGGAGGAGATTCCCAATTCTAGTTCTTATCATGACAATAATGTTTTTAAAATAATACCATTTCAGAAAAGGGAAGTTGTTCGAGATCAGCGCTTTAGGCAAGTTTAACAAACATCTAATCCATTGAGTTGATAACATCTCCTTACCAAGAGAAAGTGCTCTCTAATCTCCATCCTGAACACAGAGGGGAATGACTTGTGTGAGTTCACATTTAAGCCCAACATTCAAATAAGAGGGTAATTGGTTGCAGTCAGATCATTAGTCTCAGAGAAATAGTTAAGTCACCTGCCTGTTAAAATGAGTTACTCAAGTTGATCAACTTGTGTGCAGAATTTGTCTACACACATGTTTTTCACACAACTGTTGTTAGGTGTAGCCATCAAAGCTTGTGAACATAGCCACGGGAAATAGGGGTGCTGTAGCACCCACTAAAAAATATAAAATAAGAAAAAAAACGAATGAAAAACAGCGCCCAGCCCCCACCATCAAACTGATTTCTGCGGCTATACTTGTGTAAATGCTTTTGCACAGAAAAACTCCCTACATCCTTAGCAAATGGGTCGATGCCTCCTTTTATATCATTTGTGTAACTTAAGGGTGTACGCTACGTCTGGAACAACAGTGGAAGTCCCATAAAATTGTATAAAGCATCAGGTAGCCTAGTGTGCAGATATAGTAATTACATTTGGGAACATAACTAATAAGACTAATAAGCCTTCATGTACACCTTACCTATATATATCTATATATAATGATGTTTCTGTATAACATGGAAAATGTCTAAAGGTGTCACAAATGAGATTAAGCACAGCTGTCTCTAGTCTCCAGTCTCTACAACCACAGTTACAATAATCAAGGGGCACATACCGAATAGATACAGTAGCGTCACCTTCAGTTTTTTTCTTTGAGAAAACAGCATTGTAGCCTACAGTCCATACAATCATCCAACTGGTTCCACACAATCATCTACAAATAACATGACATAGTATTACATACTCAACAAGAGTGCCCAGACATTGAGTTTGTTAGTTGAAGCTGTCCCAGGGGCCGGGTGGGCGGAGTTTGAAACAACTACCACTCCATCTACAGCTGTATTTGCTTTTCACACACAACACAAAAAAGAGGAGGGGCATGGAGGGAGATATTATCCTGTTATCCCAGCGGCAGCCTTGGTGGTGTACCCAGGAATCTTTGCAGTGTTTTTCAATATGATGAAATGGCATCAAAGGTAACACCTGTTCATTTGTCTCTCAAAAGACTGTTTTGGATGAACTCATCCTGTGTGCATTCTTTCTTCTCCAGATAATTTTTGAATGTTAAGTGATGGTGGAGGAGCATTCCATTTCGAGAGAGAAGGGGGAGAGCGAGAGAGGGGGGGAGAGAGAAGGAGAGAGAGAGAGAGAGAGAGAGAGAGAGAGAGAGAGGGGAGGAGAGAGAGAAAACAGCCAGGAACACTCTCTAATCATTCTTGATTAAACATTATTATATTTTTTCTACATCAAATAAAATTAAAATGTATTGGTCACATGCACATATTTAGCAGATATTATTACGGGTGTAGCGACATGCATTTATTTAAAGGATATTGTATGTTTGTGAAGGATTCACCATCCTGCTTTGTGAACAATTTGACCAGGTGACACAATAATGACCAATTTGAACAGGGCATAATGTGTGGTGGATGTCTGAGTGTCTGTGTGTGCAGACAGTCAGCTTTAATTTGAGGGTATTTTGATCCACATTGGGTGAACCGTTTAGGAATTGCAGCACTTCTTGAACATAGTTCCCCCATTTTAAGGAACCAAAAGTATTGTGACATTTCTATAATTGTTCTATTAGTTTGAAAATGTGTTGTAGGTTGTTAAGATCAGTGAAAAAAAATCCCAATATAATCCCTTTTAATATTTTAATTTAAGGCGGCAAAATGTGAAAAATGCGCAAGAGTATGTCGGGCGGCAGGTGGCCTAGTGGTTAGAGCATTTGGCCAGTGACTGAAAGGTTGCGAGATTGAATCCTTGAGCTGACAAGGTAAAAAGATGTCATTCTGCCCCTGAACAAGGCAGTTAACCCACTGTTCATAGGCCATCATTGTAAATAAGAATTTGTTCTTAAAACTTCTTAGAGCTAGGGGGCAGTATTTGGAAGTTTGGATGACTGACGTGCCCAAAGGCAACTGCCTGTTACTCAGGCCCAGAAGCTAGGATATGCATATAAATGGTAGTATTGGATAGAAAACACTCTAAAGTTTCTAGAACTGTTAAAATAATGTATGTGAGTATAACAGCATTGATATGGCAGGCAAAAACCCGAGGAGAATCCATCTGGAATTTCTTTTTTTTTGAGGTCACCACCCATTCAAATCCTTGTTTATGGATTTTTCAAAAGAATACCTCCCAGATTGCAGTTCCTGTGGCTTCCACTAGATGTCAACAGTCTTTAGAATGGGTTTCAGTTTTGTTTTTAGAAAAATGAGCTAGAATTTGTAGTTTTTCAATGTGGCTCTCATTTGGACTGTAGTCTTGTGGCGCGTGTGGATGAGGAAGTGCACTTCGTTATTTATCTCCGGTATTGAACACACTACTCTCCGTCTTAAATTGTATTGTTTATTTACATATTAGGGTACCTGAGGATTGATTAGAAACGTTGTTTGACTTGTTTGGACGAAGTCTACCGGTAACTTTTGGTATTCCTTTGTCTGCATGTAGAACGAATGGAACAGGTGGATTACTGAATCAAGCGCACCAACTAAACTGACTTTTTGGGGATATAAAGAAGGACTTTATTTGAACAAAACAACAATTTGTTATGTAGCTAGGACCCTTGGGATTGCAAACAGAGGAAAATCTTCAAAGGTGAGTGATTTATTTTAGCGCTATTTCTGACTTTTGTGACGCCTCTGCTGGTTTGGGAAATGTTTTAAATGCTTTTGTATGCTGACGCTGTCCTCAGAAAATCGCATGGCATGCTTTTGCCGTAAAGCCTGACAAAGTGGCTGGATTAACAAGAAGTTAAACTTTCAAATGAGGTTTAATATTACGATTTTTGTATTTTGAATTTCGCGTTCTGCAATTTCACCGGATGTTGTCGTGGTGGGATGCTGGCGGGACACCTAGCCCAGAGAGGTTTAACTGACTTGCCTAGTTAAATAAAGGTAAAACATATATTTTTTAATTCAGTAGGCAATGGGGACCCAATTCAGGCTTCAGATAAGTTGATTTAAAATGGACTTAAACCCCCCAAAATGTACTTAACTTCTTTGTGGCAGGGGGCAGTATTTTCACGTCCGGATGAAATGCGTGCCCAGAGTAAACTGCCTGCTACTCAGGCCCAGAAGCTAGGATATGCATATTATTAGTAGATCTGGATAGAACACAATCTGAAGTTTCTAAAACTGTTTGAATGATGTCTGTGAGTATAACAGAACTCATATGGCAGGCAAAAAACTGAGAAAAATCCACCAGGAAGTGGAAAATCTGAGGTTTATAGTTTTTCAAGTGATTGCCTTACCAATATACAGTGCAAATGGGGTCACATTGCACTTACTAAGGCTTCCACTAGATGTCAACCATCTTTAGAACGTTGTTTCAGGCTTCTACTGTGAAGGGGGAGCGAATAAGAGCTGTTTAAACCAGGGGTCTGGCTGAAAGCCATGAGTTGTTGATTTATATCTAAAGACAAAGGAATTGTCCGGTTGGAATATTATTGAAGATTTATGATAAAAACATCCTAAAGATTGATTATATGCATCGTTTGACATGTTTCTACGAACGGTAATAAAACTTTTTTGACTTTTCATCTGGACTTAGTGCCTGCGCCGAGTGCATTTGGAATTGTGAACTAAACGCGCAAACAAAAAGGAGGTATTTGAACATAAATATGGACTTTATCGAACAAAACAAACATTTATTGTGGAACTGGGATTCCTGTGAGTGCATTCCGATGGAGATCATCAAAGGTAAGTGAATATTTATAACGCTATTTCTGACTTCTGTTGACTCCACAACATGGCAGGTATCTGTACGGTTTGTTTTTGTAGCTGAGCACTGTATTCAGATTATTGCATGGTGTGCTTTTGCCGTAAAGCTTTTTTGAAATCTGACACAGCGGTTGCATTAAGGAGAAGTATATATTTAACCTGTTGAGGATGGGGGCGCTGTTGAGACTATTTATGCTAATCGGGTAATTTTTGAAACGGCTTCCCACAAAATCCTTGATCATACAATATGCATATTATTATTATTATTGGATAGAAAACAGTCTATAGTTTCTATAGGAGTTGAAATTTTGTCTCTAAGTGGAACAGAGCCCATTCTACAGCAATTTCCCTGACATGGAGTCAGATTTCAGAAATGTTGGCCACTGTTCTGGAGTCAGTTAAAAGGGCACTGTTATTGCTATGACTATACGGACACTGCTTACGTCTTCCCCTGGATGCCTTTACGTGATGACGATTTCAATGGGGTCGATTGCGCGTTCACAGGCACTACAAATTAAAAAACCCTGTAGCTAGCAAGTCTTTTCTTGGTGCGTAACGCGCGTGGAGGACACCGACCCGCTCCTGTTCCAAGCGTTAGTTTAGCCTGTTATATTTCTCCGGTCATCTTTTTACTCGTTATAGGAGTTAAAAACATCATAAGGTAGTTAATTTAAAGCGTTTTATAGCAATTTATATCCGTTTAGTGCGATTTTGGGACATTTATTTTTGAAACGCTGTAAATAGCTGGGCACGCTTTTCAGTTCATGCCGAACGCAATGGGCATTTCTACATGGCAAGAGGACAGCTTTCGACCAAAAGACGATTAGACCCAAGAAAGGATTCTTTGCCCAAGATTCTGATGGAAGAACAGCTCAAAGTAGGAACAATTTATTATGATAAATCGTGTTTCTGTCGAGAAATGTTAATCGCTTATGACGCCATCTTTTTAGACGTAGCTTCGCTTGGCGCAAACTGTATTGAAAAGTAAGGATAATTAAAAAAATGTAAATCAGCGATTGTATTAAGAATTAAATTGTCTATCAATCGCTGTCCACCCTATATTTTTTAGTCACGTTTATGAGTATTTATGTATTTAGACTAGATCACTGTCTAATATGGCGCACGACATTGTCTGACCAGCTGGGCAACTTTTGTCATTGTCTAACCATGATTTTGGTGGCTAAATATGCACATTTTCGAACAAACTGTATATGTATGTTGTAATGTGATGTTACAGGAGTGTCATCTGAAGAATTCTGAGAAGGTTAGTGAAAAAATTAATATATTTTGGCGATGTTTGCGTTATCGCTCTCTTTGGCTAGAATCAATGCTCTGGTAACGTTTGCATATGTGGTATGCTAATATAACGATTTATTGTGTTTTTGCTGTAAGACACTTAGAAAATCTGAAATATTGTCTGTATTCACAGGATCTGTGTCTTTCGATTAGTGTATGCTGTGTATTTTTACGAAATGTTTGATGATTAGTAATTAGGTAAACACGTTGCTCTATGTATTTATTCTAGTCCATTTGTGACGGTGGGTGCAATTGTAAACTATGATATCTACCTGAAATATGCACATTTTTCTAACAAAACCTATCCTATACCATAAATATGTTAACAGACTGTCATCTGATGAGGTTTTTTCTTGGTTAGTGGCTATCAATATCTTAGTTTAGCCGAATTGGTGATAGCACCTGATGGAGTAAGAAACTGATGGAGTTAGAAAAGTGGTGTCTTTTGCTAACGTGGTTAGCTAATAGATTTACATATTTTGTCTTCCCTGTAAAACATTTTAAAAATCTGAAATGGTGGCTTTATTCACAAGATCTGTATCTTTCATTAGGTGTCTTGGACTTGTGATTTAATGATATTTAGATGCTACTATTTAATTGTGACGCTATGCTAGGCTATGCTACTCAGTGTGGGGGGGGGTGGGGGGTGATCCCGGACCCGGGGTAGATACTCGTGAAAGGTTAAATACATTCTTATAACACCTGAACTGACACATTTGTGAAGGTTAGCTGGACAGACAGGTTTCACCTTTATTCTGATTGGTTTTCTCAACTTTGTGACGTTAGTAAAGGGATATTGTATAGTATTTTCTTTTCCTATTCATTTTGGAGGAGAGCCTGTAGTTTGTGATTTATGAGGGATTGTGAAGTAGATGCCTTGGAATCAGGACAAGACCGAGGTAAGACAACAATGGACACATTTCTGTAATAGGGTGAACTATAACTTTTATAAGATACACCGGCCAAAAATGACATGTCAACAGACAGCGGTGGCTGCTGAGCTGGATGAGATGACACTCTAATGGTCATGGGACAGACGGCACAGGCTGTGGTCAAAGACAGACTCCAGTTGGAGAAGATTGTTGCGGCTTAATATCCCACATAAAATCTTGAAATTATTACCACCATCATTTTGACATCCAAGGCAGTCATTCACATACAGGATAGTTGGTAAATACTAGGCTACATTGAATGCAACTCATTACAACATCTCTAGAAAAACACATTTATGAAAAACATATTACCAATTAGAGATAAATATTGTATTTATTTATCCTTAAACAGACCCTTGAGGTTAGAAATCTATTTTGAGAGGGTTATGTTAGCTAGTTAAACCAGTTAGCAGTTGTCAGTTCATTCAGATGTACTAATGGCACTAAAGAAGTCTCTTTTCTTGTTCTACGGGAGTGTTTTTAACCAGAACAAGAACAGTTCACCACGTTCAGACACTCAACTATGACACTATGATAACTGCAACACCCGCATAACCCACAGGTTTTTTCTTCTCACGCTTTAACAGTGTCATTATTGAGACATTCACAGCATTCTCAACCATCTTCCCCATCTCATTTACTGCTCTGACCACATTGACGCTTTTACGTGAAGCCCACTGCCTGTTTCATCAACCACTTGTCTCTCGCTCTGCTATCTAGCTTCTCTATGTGACAGACATTTCCTTTTTGAAGAAGAACAGTCTGATACCATTAAATGCATCTTAAATACTTGTCATACTTTGAATTTGATCTATACTAGGGATCTTCATTTTGTTGGTGGACCCAACAACATTGGAAGACTTATTGACACAGCTGATGGTCACTTGAAATGGAACACTAGTCACTTTAATACTGTTTTACTCATTTCATATGTACATACTGTATTTTCAGAAAATGCCACTCAGACATTGCTTGTCATAATATTTATATATTTCTTAATTCCATTCTTTTACTTTTAGATGTGTGTGTATTGTTCTGAATTGTTAAATGCTACGGCACTGTTGGAACACAAGCATTTCGCTACACCTGCAATAACATCTGCTAAATATGTGTATGTGTCCGATACATTTGATTTGATGTACAGTACATTTCTATTTGGATGACACTGTTCTCTATTCAAGTGGCAGCAGTTTGACTTTTGAAAAAGCTCAAAACAGCTTTTAACATCCTTCAACAGAATCAGTATGATGTGAAGCTTCTTCTGAATTCCTCTAAAACAAAATACATACTATTATCCAATATTAAACACTCTGAAAACCGTGTCTGTGAGTTTGGTTGGATGAGAAACTGAGCTTTACTAATCATGTTGAGGACCTGGTAAAGAAGATCAAGTTGAGATAATGTTTCTATTACGGGCAGAAAAGAGCTGGTACGGAGTACATTCCTGTCTGTCTTGGACTACAGTGATGTAATTTATTAACAGACCTCAAGCACAACCCTGAAGGCAATTGATTGTGTGTATCATGCAGCCCTTAGGTTTATCAACAACCAAAAGCATCTGACACATCACTGTGATCTCTATAGTGGTGTTGGCTGGTGTAACGTTCCTGACCTATTTTTATGTTATTTTGATTATGTTTAGTTGGTCAGGGCGTGAGTTGGGGTGGGCATTGTATGTTGTGTGTGTTTGGTTAGTCCATGGGTGTTGTATGTGTATGGGATAGTGTTTGTTAGGTTGTCTAGTTATGTCTATGGCTGCCTAGATTGGGTCTCAATCAGAGACAGCTGTCATTCATTTGTCTCTGATTGGGAGCCAGATTTAAGGTAGCCATAGGCAGTAGGCTTTTGTGGGTGTTTGTTCCTGTGTCCTCACAGGACAGTTGAAGGTTAGTCTCATTTGTTGTTTTGTAGTTTTGTAGTGTATTGTTTTGCTGTTTTGATTAAAAGATGGCTTATTTCCCTCAATCCGCATCTTGGTCCTATCCATGCTCCTCCTCGTTTGAGGAGGAGAACAACATTGACTGCCTTTACAGCTGGGGCCTGTTGCACAAAACTAGGATAAGGGATTAAGCCAGGATATCTTGGTGATCCTGGCTCAATTGATCTGTAATCCGGTTGCACTAAAGATGGATAGGGGGCAGGAGGATATGTTATGGTATAAATTACCATGGAGATTTATTCTGTGGAGCTAGCCTGCTCCAGACCAGGCTAAATTCCAGGATCTATTTAATCTCATCCCTAATGTCAGTCAGCAGTCACCACAAATGGAAACCAATAGTTATTTCACTGCTCACTATACATTGTTATCACATATAACTAGACCCACTGTCATTATTTAAACGTTTGTGATCATTAATTTCAATGATTTTGGATAAAAAATAATTTTTAGATGATATTGCTATCATTAGATAATTTACAGTTTCCCATAGACTATAAGGCTATATATAAAATGATAGAATATTACGGCCACAGAGGGGAAAAAAACACAAGTAATAATATTGTAACCAGTTGTTTTAAAGGAGGACAGTTGTTAAAATGACAGATGTGGGGCATTTCGTGAAATTGTACTTCAGTATGGTTTCATAAACAAAGACATGCCAGAATATTAAGTATCACATTGTCATAAGTATCAAAACAATATGTAGCTTTTCTGCAGAAAGAACCAGCCTCATAAATTTATGACTTTATCCTTTTTCTTCAGTGTGGCCCTAGTACTCTGTCATATAAACAAATACACATTCCATATGAATATAAAAACACAATGTGTAACATTATGTTCCTTTATTGAATAAGGACAAAACAAAGCAGGTAAACCATCAGCTCCTTTCGAAACTGAAGTCACAGTGACTCTACAAGATGGAAAGCACAGAATCCAAGCATATTATACAAAATGATACATACACATTCAAAGGTCTGTATATAACACACCATGCATGTCTGCACACTAAAATAAATGCAGGACAAATCCATACACATCAACTGAACAGACAAATGAATGGATGCAGTAGCCTCCCTGCAGCCTTGTATTACACACAGTATACCGCACAAACATCATAAGAGGCCAAATTCGTAAAAAAACGAACCCAAAAAAAACCAAATTCCTCTGCCACCGCAGGACATATTTAACCAAAATTGAAAGCACACATACTAACTAAAATAATTCAACACATATTGGTCCCTCAGCAGCCGACCACTGTCGTCATCAGGGAAGATTGCCGGATTGTCCCAGTCCATGGCTGGTGGCACTCTGGGGGCCCTCTCCTTCCTCAGGCAGGCCACATTGTGGAGGACAGCACAAGCCACAGTAATATCACATGCCCTAACAGGGCTGACCCTTAATTTGTGAAGGCAGTGAAAGCGTGCCTTCAGGAGGCCAAAGGTCATTTCAACTCTGGCCCTGGTCCTGGCATGGGCATGGTTGTAGGCCTGCTGTGCTTCCTGGGGGTCTGTGAAAGGTGTCAGGAGAAAAGGCTGGCAGCCATACCCCCTGTCTCCCAGCAACACACCTGTCAACACAAAATCTCATCATTACTACCTCATAAACACAGTGATATTCTTGACACAGCCATGATGGTTATAAATAGGGGTTGTGTGGCTTACCTTGTGATAGGCACTGATAGATTTCAGAGGCCCGAAAGATTCTGGAGTCATGGACTGAGCCAGGCCATTTTGCCACAACATTGCTGATCACACAGTCAGCATTGCAGACCATCTGAAATCATAAGATGAGGAATATTACACCAATCAATGCACATCACTGGCAATGCAGAGTGTTCGTCAATGGACAATATCAAAAAGTTATGTTCACCTGAACATTAATGCTGTGAAATGATTTCCTATTCACAAAATCGGCCTCATGGGCACCTGAGGGGGCTTTTATCCTTATGTGTGTGCAGTCCACTGCACCAATGACATTGGGGAAACCTGTCACACAAAGTAATGAGTATCCTACTATGTGTTAACAGTTGTCCTGTAATTTGTAGATCCTCTTACCTGCAATCCTATAGAACTCCTCTTTGATGTCACAGAGTCTTCTGTGGCCAGGGAAGGAGATGAAGACATCTGCTAATGCTTTGATAGCCAGACACACGCTCCTTATTGTGCGGCAAATTGTGGCCTTGTTCAGCATCCCCCACTGAGTACAGGAAGGCTCCACTAGCAAAAAAGCGCAAGGCCACACAAACCATTTGCTCCACACTCAGTGCATGGCTCCGTGCAGTGCGGTGCTTAATCCTGGGACCCAGTAGTCTGCATAGATACCTGATGCCATCTGCAGAAAACCTGTATCTTTCATATAGATGGTCATCAGGGAAGGCCAGTGGGTCCAACCGGTCCCTGAAGACCCTTTCTCGCCTGAAGGCTCTCCTCAGCACAAGTGCTTCTTCATCCACCACTTCTCGCACGAATGGGCATGCCATTGTCAGGGCAGAAAGGAACACACAATTTTGGGCCTTCATATAGGCTAGTGGCCACACCTGGTGCTGGGGGGGTGGGCAAAAGAGGGCGATGCCTTATAACGATGACTTGGTTGTACTGATTGCCGGGAAAATAAAAAAACCTTAGAAAGATGCCACCGTCCTGTGTGCTCACAATAAGAACTCATATGTCATGGCTCACTTGACTTTACGAGAATATACCTAATTTTTATTTTGAGCTGTGTCATCTTCTTGGAGCTGGGGGAGGAAAGAAAAATAATGATTAATACATTTGTGTTACAGTTAGCATACAGTGTACATTGAAGGCATATCTCACCTCCCTCTCAAGTTATTTTATTTCAAGGTCCAGTTTCCTAATTGTCCTCTTTTTTATTTCGGACTCCAGTGCAAGATTTTCCATCTTTTTCTTCTTGTACTGAATGTCTATGTCTGCCAGTTCTATTTGGCGCCGGAGGTGGTTGCCATTCAACTTTCTGATAGCTTGTGAGCTCTGTGAACACAATACAATTAGCGCAGCTGGAATTTGGCAGGATGTGGTGTCCTTTTATTAATACGCACTATGTTGCCAGGCTGGTTTTCCCACTGTATAGCATCTGGGTCCTGTAAAAGAAATTCGATTTTTTGATTTTGATGAGGACTCCTCACCATTGTAGAGTAAATAGTACTTTCACAGTCTTAACATGATACCTCATGCCTTCTGGAATCCAGAGAGATGGTCTCCTCCTCATCATCGTCTCCATCATGTGCTGTTGCTGCTGCACTGGGGCCTTCACCCTATCACATTTAATCGGATTCATATTGAAGCTAGTAGACAAGACATGCCAGGCCTACAGTATGCCTTTGATGGAGTACTCACTGGATCAGCATCGTCTGGTGCTTGTGCTGGTGGCTCTAACAGGAACACAGTGCTGCCAGACACTGCAAGGCAATAGGTAAACCAAAGTCAGACAGTCCAAATTGATTCAATATGAATGTGGTTGTATCCCATGTAGAGATGGAAGGACATACCTTGAATGAAGCGGGTGGCATCTTGGGAGGAACCTATGCTCGTCTCTTTCCCCCCAGGGATCCCCTCTAAGACGGGCCTGCCTTTATTTAGCTCCAAGGCCATGTCCTCTGCTGGGGTAAGGTCAGCCTTTGGTGACCCACCACCCGTGCCTTGTCTGTGGGTATTCTTTTTCACTGCTAAAACAGTACAGACAATGTGTGAGCAGGCACCTTCTGGGTACAATATATGCTTGTGCTTTGTTAAATATTAGTCAGGGACCATACCATTCTGCAGAATGTTCTTGTATTTGATTTTGACCTGCTGCCATGTCCGTTTTGGCCCGTTCATGTTTAATCTACACACACACACACATTTAATGGAGTCACACTGCAAAAAATTACTTGGTATTTTTGTCTTGTTTTCAGTAAAAATATCAAAATTTATCATAGCTTTATACAGTGTGATGGAGTTACTTTACACAATTTCACTCATATCTGCAGTGCATTTCAATTAAAAATTTAACCGTTTCATAATTACAGTACAACTGCATTTTTGGAGATGTGAATTAAATATTTGAATTGTAATTGTGATGTTTCAGCGGAGCGGTGACTGTGTAATTGTGCACTACTTACGCATTCAGGCGGTCTGCAATACTTTGCCACGCTTTTTCTCTTTGCTTTATCACTGTGGCGGTGTTGCCTTTCTTCTTAATTATATCTTTTACCTCCTCGTATGCCTCCATGAGGATTTGTGCTTCCGACGGGGAAAAGTACGCGGCTCTAGTTGCCATGGTAAATCAGTTAATCTGTGATCTGTGGCGGGGTCTATTTGAGTGAGCCGTGAGCGCGCACCTATCCAGGATTGGTTTCACCTGGCTTAATGAATCCGTGTCTGCTCATCCTGGCTTGGTCTTTGTGCAACCAATTAAGCCTGGACGCACATGTTTTGGCTTCATTGAGCTCAGCTGAGTCATTTATCCCGGATGTCTTAATTCTACTTTTGTGCAACAGGCCCCTGGTCGTCGTTGACTCTACTTAGGCTTACACATTGCTCTTTTTTTATTTTATTTATTTAACTAGGCAAGTCGGTTAAGAACAAATTATTATTTACAATGACGGCCTACCAAAAGGCCTCATTAAAAATACTATATAAATATAGGACAAAACGCACATCACAACAAGAGAGACAACACAACATAAAGAGAGACCTACGACAACAACATAGCAAGGCAGCAACACATGACAACAAAGCATGGCAGCAACACAACATAACAACAACACAACATGGTAGCAGCACAAAACATGGTACAAACATTATTGGGCACAGTCAACAACACAAAGGTCAAGAAGGTAGAGACAACAATGCATCACACAAAGCAGCCACAACTGTCAGTAAGAGTGCTCATGATTGAGTCTTTGAATGAAGAGATTGACATAAAACAGTCCAGTTCGAGTGTTTGTTGCATCTCGTTCTAGTCGCTAGCTGCAGCGAACTGAAAAGAGGAGCGACCCAGGGATGTGTGTGCTTTGGGGACCTTTAACAGAATGTTTCTGGCAGAATGGGTGTTGTATGTGGAGGATGAGGGCTGCAGTAGATATCTCAGATATGGGGGAGGGAGGCCTAAGAGGGTTTTATAAATAAGCATCAACCAGTAGGTCTTGCAACGGGTATACAGAGATGACCATTTTACAGAGGAGTATAGAGGTCATCTGAATCAGGGTTAGTTTGGCAGCTGGGGTGAAAGAGGAGCGATTACGATAGAGGAAACCAAGTCTAGATACACTATGATTTATAAAGCCATTTTGGGAAAACTGCCACTTTATCGCTGTTCTTCTTTGATAAGGTCAGGAAATAAATACCAGTTACAGTCTCACTACTTACTTTTAACGGTTCCTAAAATCAGAACGGTTTTAGCAACTAAGCTCTGTGGTTTTGTAATTCTCTTCAGACCAGCTTGAAACTCCAGGATCTGGTTTCCATGGAGGAGTGTAAACGTGTGGTTGACTCACATGTTACTAAGGAATGTGATTGTCATTCGGACTTGATGCGGTAGTACGTATAATAGATTTTTTTTTAAATCTCTGACGATTGCATGTTTCTGTAATTGAAATGTATGTCTGCTACGTAAATGTAATTTTTTTTATGGTGTGTCTACGTCTGTAAGTTGCTACAGTATGTCTGATATTTATATTAAACATTGCGACCCCTTGTTTCTGTCTTGGTTGGAACAGGTCTCTTTTGAAATATTTATTTTATCTCAATGAGACTAACCTGGATAAACAAAGGCTATATAAAACATAATAATTGTCCTTCAATTATACATATTGGGGGCGTTTCCCAACTCACTGTTCATGTTAGTGTCAGAAAAAGTTCAAGAGGAAGTGCGAGCTCTGTCAGTTGAGCAATCTTCAAAAGAGAGGCAAAATTGAGCTCCCAAGTGGCGCAGCGGTCTAAGACACTGCATCTCAGCGCAAGAGGTGTCACTATAGTATCTGGTTTGAATCTAGGCTGTATCACATCTGGCCGTGATTGGGAGTCCCATAGGGCGGTGCACAATTGGCCCAGAGTCGTCCGGGTTTGGCCGGAGTAGGCCATCATTGTAAATAAGAATTTGTTCTTAACTGACTTACCTAGTTAAATAAAGGTTAAATAAAAAAATAGTAGGTCAAGTGACGACCCCCCCCCCCTGCTCGTTAGTAATCTGATGTGTACTATTGTAGCAGTTGTGACAAAAAGATTTGTTTCTGTTTTTTTCCCCTGAGTTTGGTGATCGTTTTTGAACGATTGGGGATATTAGCTATTATGATGCCTGAAAGCTATGACTCAGGAACACGTACGTGTCTTCTATCTCCGTCCAAGATGCTCACAAGCCACACAGGAACCATTAGATGAGACTATGACAAAACCGCAATTGAAAAAGATGGCAATGCAGATCTCTTTTTTTCCACAAACACAATTATTACCTGATTATCTTTCCCGAATTTCCAATAACTTTGATGCATTTCACTCACTTGTTGATGCAAACACAAATGGTTACATCTTTCCCAGATTCAAATAATTTGATATATTTTGTAATTAGCCTTATTAAAATAGAAACGTGGTTGCAGTCTGTGCCAGAATGGTTAAAAAGTACAAATATCAGTATTGGTTGATATTGCAATGAAAAAAAGTCAGAGAATTTACACATCATAAATCCATAACTTGAAAGTGTAATAACGTACAGTTATGAATATAACTACTGTTCCCTGAAGGAATGGACGAGGTACAGTATACAATGGGGAGTCAACGACCAATCAAATTCACCTGAAAAAAACTGAAATCATGCACAACGGGCAAATAGATGCCAAGCCCACCCTCAGAAGCCCCGACTTCCTGGTTATAATACCAGGGCTCGCATGCATTTCATCAATTCAGTACCGTTCTTCAGCGAGTCCAAGTCCCCTGACGGTGAAGGGCTAAAATATGTTATAGCTAGTTCCCTCCTTCAGGAAACATTTGTTATATTCATAACTGCATGTTCCCTTTCAGTCGGTCACTCTGTATAAACTAACAATCATATCAAATCAAATGTTATTTGTCACATGCGCCGAATACAACAGGGGAGGTAGACCTTACAGTGAAATGCTTACTTAACCAACAATGCAGATTTAAGAAAAATAAGCTTTAAGAAAGTATTTACTAAAATAAACTGAAGTCAAAAATTTTTAAAAAAGAAGAAGGAAAAAATTGAAAAATAACAGTAGAGAGGCTATATACAGGGGGTGACGGTACAGAGTCAATGTGCGGGGGGACAGGTTAGTCAAGGTAATTGAGTTAATCTGTACATGTAGGTAGTGGTAAAGTGACTATGCATAGATCAATAACAGATAGTAGCAGCAGCGTAAAAGGGGGGAAGGACAATGCAAAAAGTCAGGGTAACCATTTTACTAGCTGGTATAGAGGTCCTGGATGGGAAGCTTTGCTCCAGTGATGTGCTGGGCTGTACACACTACCCTCTGTAGTGCCTTGCGGTCGGAGGCCGAGCAGTTGCCATACCAGACGGTGATGCAACCAGTCAGGATGCTCTTGATGGTGCAGCTGCAGAACCTTTTGAGGATCTGAGGACACATGCCAAATCTTTTCAGTCTCTTGAGGGGGAATAGGTTTTGTCGTGCCCTCTTCACAACTGTCTTTGTGTGTTTGGACCATGATAGTTTGTTGGTGATGAAGCCCTCAACCTACTCCACAACAGCCCCGTCGATGAGAATGTGGCTGTGCTTGGTCCTCCTTTTCCTGTAGTCAACAATCATCTCCTTTGTCTTGATCATCAGGTCTCTGACCTCCTCCCTTTAGGCTATCTAATCATTGTTGTCACTGTCAGCAAACTTAATGATGGTGTTGGAGTCGTGCTTCGCCATACAGTCATGGGTGAACATAGTACAGGAGGGGACTGAGCACGCACCCCTGAGGGGCTCCAGTGTTGAGGATCAACATGGCAGATGTGTTGTTACCTACCCTTACCACCCGGGGGGTGACCCATCAGGAAGTCCAGGATCCAGTTGCAGAGGAAGGTGTTTTGTCCCAGGGTCCTTAGCATAGTGATGAGCTTTGAAGGCACTATGGTGTTGAACGCTGCGCTGTAGTGAATGAATAGCATTCTCATGTACGTGTTCCTTTTGTCCAGGTGTGGAGTGCAATAGAGATTGCATCATCTGTGCATCTGTTGGGAAGGTATGCAAATTGGAGTGGGTCAAGGGTTTCTGGGATAATGGTCACACCCCAAGCCGGTTTAGAGGGTACCAAACTAGGAGGCCCACGGCAGTCCAAGCACACACAAGTTCCACCAGCTCCAAAAAGCTGCACAATTAATTGAATTCAGATGTCCATATCACAAGAGATCCATATGGCATGCAATATTTTGAAACGCCACCCGGCCGAGTATTGCGTCCTTTTTTCTTACTCCGTTTTTTCCCCCCTCTTCGCGGCTGCTTTTCACACACAACAAGCCCGGCCCCGTCACTCAACCAGCATAATTCCTCCTCGCCGTAAGATTTACTATAAGTTTGCATGATGTTCTGTTAGGTCAAATTCAGTCAACGGATTGTTCCAAAGAAGAATGATGCTGCTTTCCACTTTGCTTCTTAATATAAATCATCATACTTCTATTATTCCAATAGTTCACCCAAGTGTTTTAATATATATTGAAAGTCAAATTGCAATTGTAAAATTTGGTTAAAAAAATCGCAATATGATTTTTTGCCTATATCGTGCAGCCCTAGTTACAGAAGCCACCTTTTCCCCCAAGAAGCCTGAACTGTCAGAGCCTCATAAGGCCTGAACTGTCAGAGCCTCATAAGGCCTGAACTGTCAGAGCCTCATAAGGCCTGAACTGTCAGAGCCTCATAAGGCCTGAACTGTCAGAGCCTCATAAGGCCTGAACTGTCAGAGCCACATGTAGGGAACCAGAACCTGCAGCAACTTGGCTCGGCACACTGACACGCTGTCACTGCAGCCCAATTCCATACACCCCATGGTTTCAAAAACAATACTCACTTGCGAGTCTAAAATGTCAGAATCTCAAGTCCAAAACATTAGATCACCTGTCGTGACTTGGTAAAACGCACACGGGCTCTGCATAGCATCGACTAGAGTCGATGAACCATGGCAGCCTGAGGCTCAAACACACAGGAAATCAGCAATAACCTGAAAACTGTATACTTGCACGCTGCCACGGCAGCCAAAGGCTCAAATCCACAGAAAACTGAGGTAACCCTGATAATGTGCACTTTAAGTGCTGCCACACCCCAAGGCAGCACAAGGCTCAAACTCACAAGGAACTGTGGTAACCCGGATAGATGCATAACTTGTACGCTGCCTAACACCCACTCCCGGACCCAGCCATAAGAACACTGAGCAACACTGGGAGCAGTTAAATCCAAGCTATAAAACCTCACAAAGGTATGTGTGGAACCCCAATTTACTGCATCACAGATATTACCAATCACCACCCCCCTGAACACTGGCCAAGAAGCTGCCACACCCATATGGAGGAGATGAGAAAGGAAATAGTTTGAAAGCTGGGACCTGTAAGACATAGGCAAAACAATGGGAGCAAAAGCTGCATTAGGATGTAACATCACTTTGGAGTCGCCAGGTGCAAACTACAAACAGGAAGGTTGGACTGAGAGCATGTGGAGATCCCGAACACGCTTGGCCGACACCAAGGCCATGAGCAGGGCAGTCTTGTAGGAAAGAATCTTCAGATCCACAGAGTCCAATAAGTGCCATAGGCTTAGACACTGGTCTGAGCTGATGCACGCCTTTCAGGAACTGCACACAAGAGGATAAAACCCCGGTGTAGAGCCATCAATCCCTACATGACACGTCATTGCAAGAACATCAAAATGTCCACCAAAGAGTTCTGAAAAGGAGAAACTCAACCACAGAGGGGCGCAGTCTCCAATCCGTAGAGATATATGTGAAGATATGTCGCCCTGAGCAACAGGAAATGCACAATGCTCCTTAAGAACAGATAACGTGCCAGGTTTAGGAGAGAGAGGGGTGAGAGCGGGGTGGCAGGTAGCCTAATGGTTAGAGCGTTGGGTTGCTAGATCGAATCCCTGAGCTGACAAGGTACAATACTGTCGTTCTGCCCCTGAACAAGGCAGTTCACTGTTCCTAGGCCGTCATTGAAAATCAGAATTTGTTCTTAACTGACTTGCCAAGTTAAATAAAGGTAAAATAAAAGAGACCCTCCCCCCCTGCCTGTTGATGTACGCCACCGCTGTCCTGTTGTCAGACCTTACCAACACATACTGGCCCTCCAACATCTGAAGAAAATGCCTCAGTGCTATCAAAACTGTCTGTAGCTCTAGGGAATTAATATGCAGCATTCTTTGCGCTGTTTACCAAATTCCTTTTCTGAGTAGCGCACACACGGCGCTCCCCATCCCAGTATGGATACTCCCGTCATGATCATCCTGTGGTCACTACCCGGCCCATGAGAACCCCGCCTCCATGTTCTTGTTCAAGTCTTGCAGCAAATCGATATGATACATCTGTAGTATTGTGCCCACAATCAACAACCGGGCCACGACACCCACAGCCTGGTACACTTATTTTTTTATTTATTTTTTCCCCCACCTTTTTTAACCAGGTAGGCTAGTTGAGAACAAGTACTCATTTACAACTGCGACCTGGCCAAGATAAAGCAAAGCAGTGCGAGACAAACAACAACAGAGTTACACATGGAAGAAACAAGCGTACAGTCAATAACACCATAGAAAAAAGAAAGTCTAAATACAGTGTGTGCAAATGGCGTGAGGAGGTAAGACAATAAATAGGCCATAGTAGCAAGTAATTACAATTTAACAAAATTAACACTGGAGTGATAGATGTGCAGATGATGATGTGGAAGTAGAAATACTGGTGTGCAAAAGAGCAGAAAGGTACATTAAAACAATATGGGGATGAGGTAGGTAGATTGGATGGGCTATTTACAGATGGGCTATGTACAGCTGCAGCGATCGGTTAGCTGCTCGGATAGCTGATGTTTAAAGTTAGTGAGGGAAATATAAGTCTCCAGCTTCAGCAATTTTTGCAATTCGTTCCAGTCATTGGCAGCAGAGAACTAGAAGGAAAGGCGGCCAAAGGACGTGTTGGCTTTGGGGATGACCAGTGAGATATGCCTGCTGGAGCGCGTGCTAAGGGTGGGTGTTGTTATTCGTGACCAGTGAGCTGAGACAAGGCGGAGCTTTACCTAGCAAAGACTTATAGATGACCTGGAGCCAGTGGGTCTGGCGACGAATATGTAGCGAGGGCCAGCCGATTAGAACATACAGGTCGCAGTGGTGGGTGGTATATTGGGCTTTGGTGACAAAACGGATGGCACTGTGATAGACTGCATCCAGTTTGCTGAGTAGAGTGTTGGAGGCTATTTTGTAAATGACATCGCCGAAGTCGAGGATCGGTAGGATAGTCAGTTTTACTACGGTATGTTTGGCAGCATGGGTAAAGGAGGCTTTGTTGCGGAATAGATAGCCGATTCTAGATTTCATTTTGGATTGGAGATGTTTAATATGAGTCTGGAAGGAGAGTTTACAGTCTAGCCAGACACCTAGGTATTTGTAGTTGTCCACATATTCTAAGTCAGAACCATCCAGAGTAGTGATGCTAGTCGGGCGGGCAGGTGCGGGCAGCGAACGGTTGACAATCATGCGTTTAGTTTTTCTAGCGTTTAAGAGCAGTTGGAATCCACGGAAAGAGTGTTGTATGGCATTTAAGCTCGTTTGGAGGTTTGTTAACACAGTGTCCAAAGAAGGGCCAGATGTATACAGAATGGTGTCATCTGCGTAGAGGTGGATCAGGAAATCACCCGCAGCAAGAGCGACATCGTTGATATATACAGAGAAAAGAGTCGGCCCGAGAATTGAACCCTGTGGTACACCCATAGAAACTGCTAGAGGTCCGGACAACAGGCCCTACGATTTGACACACTGAACTCTGTCTGAGAAGCAGTTGGTGAACCAGGCGAGGCAGTCATTTGAGAAACCAAGGCTGTTGAGTTTGCCGATAAGAATACAATGATTGACAGAGTCGAAAGCCTTGGTCAGGTCGATGAAGATGGCTGCACAGTACAATCTTTTATCGATGGCGGTTATGATATCGTTTAGTGCCTTGAGCGTGGCTGAGGTGCACCCGTGACCAGCTTGGAAACCGGATTGCACAGCGGAGAAGGTGTGGTGGGATTCGAAATGGTCAGTGATCTGTTTATTAACTTGGCTTTCGAAGACTTTAGAAAGGCAGGGCAGGATGGATATAGGTCTGTAACAGTTTGGGTCTAGAGTGTCACCCCCGTTGAAGAGGGGGACGACCGCGCCCGCTATTCAATCTTTAGGGATCTCGGACGATACGAAAGAGAGGTTAAACAGACCGGTAATAGGGGTTGCAACAATGGCGGAGGATCATTTTAGAAATAGAGGGTCCAGATTGTCTAGCCCAGCTGATTTGTACGGATCCAGGTGTTGCAGCTCTTTCTGAACATCTACTATCTGGATTTGTGTGAAGGAGAAGCTGAGAGGCTTGGGCAAGTAGCTGCGGGGGGTGCGGAGCTGTTGGCCGGGGTTGGTGTAGCCAGGAGGAAAGCATGGCCGGCCATAGAGAAATGCTTATTGAAATTCTCGATTATCGTGGATTTATCGGTGGTGACAGTGTTACCTAGCCTCAGTGCAGTGGGCAGCTGGGAGGAGGTTCTCTTGTTCTCGATGGACTTTACCGTGCCCCAAAACTTTTTGGAGATAGAGCTACAGGATGCAAATTTCTGTTTGAAAAAGCTAGCCTTTGCTTTTCTGACTGACTGCGTGTATTGGTTCCTGACTTACCTGAACAGTTGCATATTGCGTGGACTATTCGATGCTATTGCAGTCCGCCATAGGATGTTTTGTGCTGGTCTAGGGCAGTCAGGTCTGTAGTGAACCAAAGGCTATATCTGTTCTTAGTTCTACATTTTTTGAAAGGGGCATGCTTATTTAAGATGGTGAGGAAATTACTTAAAAAAACGACCAGGCATCCTCGACTGACGGGATGAGGTCAATATCCTTCCAGGATACCAGGGCCAGGTCGATTAGAAATGACTGCTCGCAGAAGTGTTTTAGGGAGCTTTTGACAGTGATGAGGGGTGGTCGTTTGACCGCGGACCCATAGCTGATGCAGTCAATGAGGCAGTGATCGCTGAGATCCTGATTGAAAACAGCAACACTTTGTCCAGCTGACCCTCTGAGAACCGGCACTGTTTATTCGGAAGCATCGCGCTAGGATTAGCCACCTTGTTAGTAACTTGCCAGCTTTCCATCCATCAGCGGTGTGCAAATGAGCCCAGCCTCCTCTATACCCCCTACAGAGTGGGACAGTGATCTAAGGCTCTGCATCTCAGTCCCTGGATTGAATCCAGGCTGTATCACATCTGGCCGTGATTCGGAGTCCCATAGGGCGGCACACAATTTCACCAGCCTGACCAAAAGAGGGGTATCCCAGGTCGCCTTTAGCTCATCGGCAAAATCTTTAAACATTGGTTAGCAACGCTTCACCACTGCAGGGACAGGAGGTAAATACCTTCCCCCAAAGCTGATGGAACTCTGCTGCGGCGGAGAAGAGCAATAGTTCACTCTCCCCCACAGAATAGAAAGCCAGGGCTTTAGGCTGCCCTGGACTGAGTTAATCCTATTCACACTCTGAAAATCCTCCAGAGCCATCCATGGATAGTGTATCATCCCGGAATCCGTGCTCTAAACACTGCCAGAGAAATCGGCTCTGCTCTCAGACAACCCCATTCCCGAGGTTGCTTCACCGGAAGACCCTTTGCCAGCAGCCCCAATCTCTTTCACAAAGTCAGCCCAACGCTCAATGGAAGTTGATCGCTGCCGGAGGCAATGGTCACACAAACTGGCACGAGCCAAAGCCTCCTGTGTATGTTTCTACTCCAGGCAAACAGGACAGCACTCCTGAGTATCTTTCATTTGCATTGTGAAACTACATGCCCTCAGGTATGGCCGGAGGTTCAAACTCGGCTGGTTAGCCTTTGTGAACTTACACTTACCACCATCTTACTCAAGCAAGGAAGCACTGGCTACACAAGCAGAGCAGAAAGTAGTGGGTTTTTAGCAAACACAAATCCTTCCCAAGCAAGGAAGCATTAGCTACACAAGCAGAGCAGAAAATAGTTGGCTTTTAGCAAACACAAATATCGATACCAAGACACAAAACTCGCAACATCTAGGGGCACCAGTACTCTCAACCCACTAACATAGACCTAAGTCAGAGCCGAATTTTGTAGTCTTTGTGTGAATGAACATTTTGTAAATTCCTTGACACATTCTTCCTTCGGGCGATCTGAAGAGCAAAGAATTGAAGAAATGAATGCGTGCCCCGGTATTAGCACCAGGAAGACGGGCTTTCGAGTGCGGGCTCAGCATCCATGAGCTGTTGGGCAGGATTTCAGTTTTCTTCAGGTAAATATGATTGGTCGTTAACTCCCCATAGTAGGTTATACTAAGTGACCGACTAAGTGACCGACCGGTTATACAGCAGTGGAAAGAGAAATTAATCTGCTGATAGGCAAGCAACTGGCAGCCTACCCCATGATGGCTAGTCTACTCCATCACTGTCCAAGATCTTTATATTTTATGTCCAGAGGTGAATGGGCTCTGGCAGCCAAACAGTCTGCGAGTATTTTCAGTTTTATTTTCAGTATTTTCAGTTCAGTTCACTTTTCTGGCTTCCCTCTTCTGTTACACACAGGTGTTCTGAAATGCTGGATAGCTAATTTTGGTCGTATTTCTGTTCCATAAACAATCACACACAGAGTTGGTGTAATATGGAAATATGGGCGTGGGATCCTTTTAGCTTTTGAAAATGATTTCTCTGTGATTTGAAAGTAAAGTTTCAAAGGTTTTCAAAAACGTATTGCAACCGAGGATTATTAAAGTTTACACAGAGCGGTGTCGGGACTGCTGTATAATTGTAACACCTGATTCTTGTTAGGCATATCTGAAAACACATCAATCTTGAATTCTTGCTTTGATCTTGAAATATTGATGGCTATTCAGAGAGTAGGCTAAGCCGTCTTCGGATAAGCCATCCCTTCGCTACAAATATATTGCAGTAGAGTAGGAATGTATATATTGCAGTTACTACAAACCTACTGCAAAACAACATCCATCGTGACATATTTAATTATGCCAAACATCATCTTCATGCAATCTTGTTCCGGTACTGGACAAAGAGCCCAGGGAGAGTTTCACAACACGCAAGACAAAATATAGCTTAGTCTCATCAAGGGTTGTATTTATTTTTGGAGATTGAAAAATATGAGCTTTTCATTCAATACAGTAGAAACATATTGTTTCAGTTGATAATAAAACATGTTTGGTTTAGTTACTTTTTCATCCACTTGTTTCTATTTCTATTTCTAGCAAGTCAAACTAGCTTACAGAGCATCTGACTAGCTAGCTAAAAGCTACGCTATACTGTAGCTAGCGACCTGTTTATAATCATCATCAAAAACAAACGTCATTACCTTTACAATAAAGTAAAATGGAAGGTAACAGTCATAAAAATTGTACTCACTTATAGGAATGGGTAATTGTTTACAACATTTACATTTAAGTCATTTAGCAGACGCTCTTATCCAGAGCGACTTACAAGTACATACATTAATTTTTTATTTTTTTATTATTATTATTATTATTATTTTTATTTTTTTTGTACTGGCCCCCCGTGGTAATCGAACCCACAACCCTGGCGTTGCAACTGAGCCACACAGGGCCCTACAAGTTGCTAGTTATCCCATAAACCCATTGTCGAAAACTACATATTTTCATCTTCTTCTGTGTTTTGGTAACTTCCTGTTCTTTGACGGACTCTGGCCGGACTGAAGAAGACGCATGGTTTCGATCCTTCAACCACAACGGATCCTTCAACCACAAGGGGGCATTGCATTTCCACTCCGCTGTGGATGTCAAATGAATGACATCCTGTGCAATGTAACGGAGTGCTTATGGTTAATGTGAATGAATCCTAATAAAGAAAATGGTCAATTTAGGTGCAATCAATTAGATTATTTTCTCAGAGATCAAATTATATATATTTTTTAAATCTAGGAATACTAATATTATCTGTTTCTAACTACAGAAATGATTTCAGAACAATCTGAGATGGTGGGTGTCATGGCTTGCTGAAGTGACAAGGAATGAACCAATAGATAAACAGAATGTAAACTGCCTGAAGGCACAAAAAACAGGATCAGGCCAGATATTGTGTACATTTACAATGAAGGTTACTGAATGTTAATGTTTATTGTGAGAGAATGGAAGACAAAACAACGCAGTACAGAAGAAAATCAATCAATCAATCAATTTTATTTTATATAGCCCTTCGTACATCAGATAATATCTCGAAGTGCTGTACAGAAACCCAGCCTAAAACCCCAAACAGCTAGAATGCAGGTGTAGAAGCACAAAATGGAATAAATACGTCCAGAACTGCAGTGTGAAAACAATTGAGAAAAAAATGCCTTTGTAGAAATAGAAATGGAGTAAAGAACAGTATATTTGAAAGTTATCCAGCATTCTGCAGCTACCATCAGAGTTGCATGTCTCTTTCTATGACCGCGGTGTGGTCATTTTATTTACATGTGATCAGAAGCAGAGCTGATAGGAATGTGTTTTACAGAATACAGGCCTACACAGACGACTTCTGATCTTCTGTACATCACTGTTCTATCTGCAAGGTTCTTTGAATAAGCCCCTGACGTTAGTCTCATAACACCAACAAATGGAGAGAGAGTGTGGGAGACTCTTGTGGTTACTAAATTAAGACTACAAATATGCATATATCAAAATGAACATGTCAACCCACATGGATTCCATCAACCCCTTTATCATCCCCAGAGTATAGTGTGTGCATGCATATGCATGTGTGCATGTGCGATTGCATTGCATGCTGTGTGGAAATGAGCTTCTTTCTCACCATTGCGTGTGGTTATCACTTCTCTGTCTGTTCTCTCTGTAGTCAGTAGCCTATATGGGTCAGTCACTCTCATTCTCACTTGCTTATAGGAGAGATGTGGTACCTTCCTCAAGCACTGTACAGCTTCTCTTACGCAATACAGCTCACACCACAAACCATGCCCTCAATCTCCATTACCCCCACTCCTCATTTTTTTTTCAGGTCTGCATGTGACTGTCTCAGACTTCAAGAGTAGTAGGTCACAGTGTATTTTCACCTCCATCTTGGTTTTGCTGTGCCTTTATCACACTAGGTTTAACTGTAGCAAACATCCCTCTGTTCTCTGTCAAAGGAGAATATAATAAAACATGTATGCAAAGTCAAATAAGACTGTGTCACTACAGGAATACTGTTTGCACAATAATGTTGATATTTTACTAATACTGTCTTATATGGCATTTATTATCTTGCTGTCTTGGGTTAGCAGAGAGCACACCATATTGGATCAATAAAAAAGCCATACAATACATTAGCTATACAATTCCAAAGTTCTTTATGTGTTGACTGGCACCATGTGGTAATGATGGGCAGGGCTTGACTGGAATTTGAAAGTGTGAATTAGGGGTGGTTGGCATGCACTAACGGGCAGAGAGATGTGTTAAGTTTTCAAACTGTCTTTCATTTGCTGAGAAATAGACAACAACAGCATCTTAATAAAAACATTTAACCTTTATTTAACTAGGCAAGTCAGTTAAGAACAAATTCTTATTTACAATGACGGCCTACCCCGTCCGAACCCGGACGACACTGGGCCAATTGTAAATTGTGATACAGCCCAGGTTCAAACCCAGGTCTGTAGTGACGTCTCTGACACCGCGATGCAGTGCCTTAGACCGCTTTGCCACTCTGTCCCCTAATTGAAACATTCACTGCAACAGCCTTATTCTAAAATGTATTCAATCGTTTTTTTCCCCTCATCAATCTCGACACATAATGATAAAACAAAATATTTACATAAGTATTCAGACCCTTTACTCAGTACTTTATTGAAGCTCCTTTGTCAGCGATTACAGCCTTGAGTCTTCGTGGGTATGATGCTTCAAGCTTGGCACACTTGTGTTTGGGGAGTTTCTCCCATTCTTCTCTGCAGATCCTCTCAAGTTCTGTCAGGTTGGATGGGGAGTGTCGCTGCACAGCTATTTACAGGTCTCTCTAGAGATGTTCAATCTAGTTCAAGTCCAGGCTATGGCTGGGTCACTCAAGGACATTCAGTCCCGAAGCCACTCCTGCGTTGTCTTGGCTGTGTGCTTAGGTTCTTTGTCCTGTAGGAAGGTGAACCTTCGCCCCAGTCTGAGGTCCTGAGCGCTTTAGAGCAGGTTTTCATCAAGGATCTCTCTGTACTTAACTTCGTTCATCTTTCCCTCGATCCTGACTAGTCTCCCAGTCCCTGCCTCTGAAAAACATCCCCACAGCATGATGCTGCCAGGCTTCCTCCAGATGTGATGCTTGGCATTCAGGCCAAAGAGATCAATCTTGGTTTCATCAGACCAGATAATCTTTTTTCTCATGGTCTGCAAGTCCTTTAGGTGCCTTTTGGCAAACTCCAAGTTGGCTGTCATGTGCATTTTACTGATGAGTGGCTTCCGTCTTGCCACTCTACCATAAAGGTCTGATTGGTAGAGTGCTGGGGAAATGGTTGTCCTTCTGGAAGGTTCTGCCAGAGTGACCACCAGGCTCTTGATCACCTCCCTGACCAATGCCCTTCTCCCCCAATCGCTCAATTTGGCCGGCGGGCAAGCTCTAGGAAGAGTCTTAGCGGTTCCAAACTTCTTCCATTTAAGAATGATGGAGGCCATGGTGTTCTTGGGGACCTTCAATGCTGCATACATTTTTTGGTACCCTTCCCCAGATCTGTGCCTCGACACAATCCTGTCGTCTCTGAGCTCTAAGAAAAAAAAAAGCATTTTTAGACTAAGGCTGTAACATAACAAAATGTGGAAAAAGTCAAGGGATCTGAATACTTTACGATTGCACTGTAAAAACATCCTATAGATTGGTTGACAATAGAGCCTCCCACAATGCAGGAGATGGCTGCAGGATGAAGTTGGTGAAGAGCAACTGCAGAAACTTGCAGTCGACTGCAGTCAAAACTCTATGACATTTGATCACATGATTTTTGTAAAGTTCATGCAGTTGACATGTCGCAAGTTGGACAATTGTTATCCCCAGAATGCAAGACACTTTGAAAGGCGCTGACCAGCGATGTTCACCGACTTGACAAAAATGATTGAGAGACGCACGACGCTACACCTAGCTGTCATACAGAGTGTCTGAGCATGTGCACGGGTGCGCTTCACGCTGCTATAAAGTGGTAGCTACGGGACCGAAACAGCAGAGAAATTTAGCCTTGGCTTCATTGCTCCAGGGCCCGGTTTCCCGATAGTGAGGGAACTTCGGCTTACAAGTGTTTTAACAATGCATATTTCCTACAAAACACCACGCAGAGAGAATGTTCACTAAGTGCTTGGTTGATGCAAGTGTAGACACTGATAGGATCGAAAGAAAGGGAACACTGCTCTTGGATCAGATTTCTCCTTTCCAAGCTTACCTTAACATTTGAATTATTTCACAATACTGACGACTGATCAGCTCCTAGAAAAATATTATCACCTATGCCTGCATATATGGAGGTGGCTTATTCTAATGCTTACCCTATAATAAGAGGACATAACGAATCGCCACACTTGGGTTGTAAATGTCTGAATTTAATTGATAAACTGTAAGCTGATCATTTTAGCAGGTGATACTGTAGCACTTACAGTAACAAGTCAAATAGAAAAGTTGATATTGTGCAATGATGTTACGTCTCTCGTTTGTGGTAGGAAGAGTGGACCAAAACGCAGCGTGGAAAGTTTTCATGATTATTTATTCAAAAACACGAAAGTCAAAAAACAAAAGCGAACAGTTCTGTAAGGCAAAAAAACACTAGACAGAAAACAAGATCCCACAAAACCCAAAAGGAAAATGACAACTTATGTATGATCCCCAATCAGAGACGATAGACAGCTGCCTCTGATTGGGAAAAACACACGGCAAAAAACGAAGAAATAGAAAACATAGAATGCCCACACAAATCACACCCTGACCTAACCAAATAGAGAAATAAAAAGGCTCTCTAAGGTCAGGGCTTGACAAATGTTGCTTGGGGCAGAAATGGCATACAGTATACTACATCAATACCTTTTACTGTAGGCTTCTCTTTTGCAATACATGCCACAATACTCCTATATCTGACAATTTCTTCAACTATGTACTGTATAAGGAAGCTGTTTCTGTAAGACTGACATTTTTTCTCAACATGCACTAAGGTTTGATAAAAAAATTAAAAAAAGATTTGCAGTAAACTTGAGAACTGGTACACAGGCTACTAGTTCATAGCTAAAAACTGTATGGAAATGGTATTTACCCTCTATTATTCCTTCTATTCAGCCCATCAAAAAGATCTGTTTTGAAAACTGTATCATGTATTTTGTGCTATTAGATTAAATGTTATGTTAAGATGACTAAATGGTATTAGCTGATATATTGATGACTAAATGTCATTAGCTGATATATTGGGGACTAAATTAAATGTTCTCTTGCATTTTCTGAAAAACGTGGATTTTTCATGAATAACTCAGGGGTGAAAGATGTGTTGACATCCAGTGAATCCTCAATCAAATGTTCAGAACATAAGACAGGGGGCATTACAAGTGTTGTACCAAGAGTTTTGAAAATATACCTTACAACTGAAAAATGTGCCAAAGTGATTGAAAAAAACTACAACAACTTGACTAGCACTATAATATAGCCTATTAAATAATAATAATACATTATATTAATATATTGCCTATAAAAAGTATTTTACTGTGCTACAAAATGGGATGGATTTAATGAGGCATTGGAAAATCTCCCTGGTCTTTGTGGGTGAATCTGTGCTTGAAATTCACTATTCGACCTAAGGACCTTCAGCTGTTACATGCAGCCTATCGGGTACAGAGGAAGGGGTAGTCATTCAAAAATCATATTATTATTATTTGTTAGGCCAATCTTACACCGGAACTATTTTAGGCTTCTCCTAACAAAGGGGATGAGCATTTTATAGAGTTTTCTTTTCACTTTGACATTATGGAGTATTTTGTGTAGATTAATGACAAAACAATCCTATTGGTCTAAATCCATGTCAATCCCACCTTGTAACAAAACAACATGTGAAAATGTCCACTGGGGGTCAATATTATAGGCACTGTGTAATGTTTTGTGTCACACCTATGACTGTAAGGTATGATATGTATATACACTGCTCAAAGAAATAAAGGGAACACTAAAATAACACATCCTAGATCTGAATGAATGAAATATTCTTATTAAATACTTTTTTCTTTACATAGTTGAATGTGCTGACAACAAAATCACACAAAAATGATCAATGGAAATCAAATTTATCAACCCATGGAGGTCTGGATTTGGAGTCACACTCAAAATTAAAGTGGAAAACCACACTACAGGCTGATCCAACTTTGATGTAATGTCCTTAAAACAATTCAAAATGAGGCTCAGTAGTGTGTGTGGCCTCCACGTACCTGTATGACCTCCCTACAACGCCTGGGCGTGCTCCTGATGAGGTGGCGGATGGTCTCCTGAGGGATCTCCTCCCAGACCTGGACTAAAGCATCCGCCAACTCCTGGACAGTCTGTGGTGCAACGTGGCGTTGGTGGATGGAGTGAGACATGATGTCCCAGATGTGCTCAATTGGATTCAGGTCTGGGGAACGGGCGGGCCAGTCCATAGCATCAATACCTTCCTCTTGCAGGAACTGCTGACACACTCCAGCCACATGAGGTCTAGCATTGTCTTGCATTAGGAGGAACCCAGGGCCAACCGCACCAGCATATGGTCTCACAAGGGGTCTGAGGATCTCATCTCGGTACCTAATGGCAGTCAGGCTACCTCTGGCGAGCATATGGAGGGCTGTGCGGCCCCCCAAAGAAATGCCACCCCACACCATGACTGACCCACCGCCAAACCGGTTATGCTGGAGGATGTTGCAGGCAGCAGATTGTTCTCCACGGCGTCTCCAGACTCTGTCACGTCTGTCACATGTGCTCAGTGTGAACCTGTTTTCATCTGTGAAGAGCACAGGGCGCCAGTGGCGAATTTGCCAATCTTGGTGTTCTCTGGCAAATGCCAAACGCCCTGCACGGTGTTGGGCTGTAAGCACAACCCCCACCTGTGGACGTCGGGTCCTCATACCACCCTCATGGAGTCTGTTTCTGACCGTTTGAGCAGACACATGCACATGTGTGGCCTGCTGGAGGTCATATTGCAGGGCTCTGGCAGTGCACCTCCTGCTCCTCCTTGCACAAAGGCGGAGGTAGCGGTCCTGCTGCTGGGATGTTGCCCTCCTACGGCCTCCTCCACGTCTCCTGATGTACTGGCCTTTCTCCTGGTAGCGCCTCCATGTTCTGGACACTACACTGACAGACACAGCAAACCTTCTTGCCACAGCTCGCATTGATGTGCCATCCTGGATGAGCTGCACTACCTGAGCCACTTGTGTGGGTTGTAGACTCCGTCTCATGCTACCACTAGAGTGAAAGCACCGCCAGCATTCAAAAGTGACCAAAACATCAGCCAGGAAGCATAGGAACTGAGGTCACCACCTGCAGAACCACTCCTTTATTGGGGGGGGGTCTTGCTAATTGCCTATAATTTCCACCTGTTGTCTATTCCATTTGCACAACAGCATGTGACATTTATTGTCAATCAGTGTTGCTTCCTAAGTGGACAGTTTGATTTCACAGAAGTGTGATTGACTTGGAGTTACATTGTGTTGTTTAAGTGTTCCCTTTATTTTTTTGAGCAGTGTATATAGTTGAAGTCGGAAGTTTACATACACCTTAGCGGAATACATTTAAACTCAGTTTTTCACAATTCCTGACATTTAATCCTCGTAAATGTCCCTGTTTTACGTCAGTTAGGATCACCACTTTAATTTAAGAATGTGAAATGTCAGAATAAAAGTTGAGAGAATGATTTATTTCAGCTTTTATTTATTTAATCACATTCCCAGTGGGTCAGAAGTTTACATACACTCAATTAGTATTTGGTAGCATTGCCTTTAAATTGTTTAACTTGTGTCAAACATTTCGGGTAGCCTTCCACAAGCTTCCCACAATAAGTTGGGTGAATTTTGGCCTATTCTTCCTGACAGAGCTGGTCAGGTTTGTAGGCATCCTTGCTCGCACACGCTTTTTCAGCTCTGCCCACAACTTTTCTATACGGTTGAGGTAAGGGCTTTGTGATACCTTGACTTTGTTGTCCTTAAGCCATTTTGCCACAACTTTGGAAGTATGCTTGGGGTCATTGTCCATTTGGAAGACCCATTTGCGACCAAGCTTTAACTTCCTGACTGATGTCTTGAGATGTTGTTTCAATATACCATCATACATTTCCTGCCTCATGATGCCATCTATTTTGTGTGCCAGTCCCTCCTGCAGCAAAGCACCCCCACAACATGATGCTGCCACTCCCATGCTTCACTGTTGGGATGGCGTTCTTCGGCTTGCAACCCTCCCCCTTTTTCCTCCAAACACAACAATGGCCAAACAGTTCTATTTTTGTTTAATCAGACCAGAGGACGTTTCTCCAAAAAGTATGATCTTTGTGTACAGTTGTAAACCGTAGTCTGGCTTTTTTATGGCGGTTTTGGAGCAGTGGCTTCTTCCTTGCTGAGCGGCCTTTCATGTTATGTCGATATAGGACTTGTTTTGCTGTGGATATAGATACTTTTGTACCTGTTTACTCCAGCATCTTCACCAGGTCCTGTGCTGTTGTTCTGGTATTGATTTGCACTTTCCGCACCAACGTACCTTCATCTCTAGGAGACGGAACGTGTCTCTTTCATGAGCAGTATGATGGCTGCGTGGTCCCATGGTGTTTATACTTGTGTACTATTGTTTGTACAGATGAACATGGTACCTTCAGGTGTTTGGAAAATTACTCCCAAGGGATGAACCAGATTTTTGAAGGTCTACAATGGAGGTCTTGGCTGATTTCTTTTGATTTTCCTATGATGTCAAGCAAGAGTTTGAAGGTATACCTTGAAATACATCCACAGGTACAACTCCAATTGACTCGAATGATGTCAATTAGCCTATCAGAAGCTTCTAAAGCCATGACATCATTTTATGGAATTTGCCAAGCTGTTTCAAGGCACAGTCAACTTAGTGTATGTAAACTTCTGACCCACTGTAATTTTGATACAGTGAATTAAAAGTGAAATAATCTGTCTGTAAACAATTGTTGGAAAAATGTATTGTGTCATGCACATAGTAGATTTGCCAAAACTATAGTTTGTTAACAAGAAATGTGTGGAGTGGTATAAAAACACGTTTTAATGACTCCAACCTAAGTGTATGTAAACTTCCGCTTGAACAGTATATAAAACCAACACTCACCATCAACAGTGATTGCATTTCTGAAATGTTTTGTGCGTATTGAAAATGTCTATCTGATAAACTCCAGAGTTGTTGAGGGTAAGATTTCTGATGATGAGAGATCCAGTTTGTCTGTCCAGCTGCAGTCTGTCTGGGAATCTTCCTTTGAATTCTGTGATGTTCTCTCCTCTGATGACCTGACTCTCAACTATTGAGGTGTTTGGAATGACTGGACCAAAGAACCAAAATATCTTATCAGCCTGTAGTCCAGTTAGTCCAGTGTGTAGAGTGACAGACTGCCTCTCTCTCCGTGTCAATATACTCCCAAAAATAATCTATTAGATATTTATTTGATATTCAGTTTAGTTTCAGTTAGTTTTCAGATCCACTTGACTAGTTTTTATTTAGTTTAAGTTTTATAGAAACACTTCTTTGTTTGTATATTATTTAGTTTCAGTTTTAGTGTTAGGGACAGAAAGACGTGCATTTATGTGTTGTATAGATTTTGGGGGTGTCACTTCTTGCCTTTGTGGGGCAGTAATGCATAAGGTGATGGGTCAGGTCATAGGTTAGGTTAACTTTAAAGGTAGACTCAGCCAGATGACGTACACGCACAAAGTAAACTGTAGTAGTGGGTCAATTTCTACAGCAACCAGGGTCTGGTTTCTCAAAGGCATCTTAAGTTCTTTGTTGGAACCTTAGTAGGAGTGTCGTTAAACATGGTGCGCCTCACTACACCTAGGTCTCAAGGGAGAACTGCAAGCGAAACATTTCGGAACCCGAAAGCAAGTCACAAGGACAACAAATCCTCAGTGCCGCAATACTGGTAGCACCCAGGTTGGTACACTGTCACAAGTAATAAAGACAAGGGCACAACTCAAACGATGGCACAAGCGACACCTAGCGGGGGGACAACAGAGCACCCTGATGGAGGCTAGCTTGCTTGCTGCTCCAAGCTATTGAATAGATGCCGGTAGCCTATACTTCTGCGCTTATACACTCTAACATTGAGCTCTTACCAAGTGAGCCCTTCCTGGAACGTGCAGAAAAAAAGGAAGAAGTGGAAGAAGTGGAGCGGCTGCTATTTACCAGGTGCGCATTTTTTTAAAGGTTTTTAATGCCTTTAGGGGGTTGTGAAGGAGTGAGGTAGGGGGAGGTGCATCTGCAACGGCCGAAAGTCAGACACTAATGTAGTTTTCCAACCACAAACCTCAACTCAACGTGTCAGGTTGCCATTGTTTATAAATACCTTTTTTTGTGGGGGGGGGGGGGGACTGGCGTCGCGGTCTAAAGCGTCACTACAGACCCGGTTTCGATCCCGACTGATCGGGAGTCCCTTAAGGCGGCGTACAATTGTCCCAGTGTTATCCGTTTAGGGGAGGGTTTGGCTGGAGTAGGTCGTCATTGTAAATAAGAATTTGTTCTTAACTGACTTGCCTAGTTAAATAAAGGTTAAATAATAAAATGAAAGGTTTTCTTTCAAATCTAACCCCCATATCACACACCCACAAGCTAAAAGCATAATATAACATGTGTTCATTACTTATTGAGATAGAGCCTCAATTATCACATGTACTGTATCCACTGTACACATAAATTGGCAATTGGTTCCTGTTTCAGTCATGTCTTTGGCCACATTCACATGGGTGAAATACAGTGCAAATAAAGTATTTAGACCCATTTACTTTTTCCACATTTTGTTATATTACAGCCTAATTCTAAAATGGATTAAATCATTTTCCCCCTCATCAATCTACACACATACCCCATAATGACAAAGCAAAAACAGGTTCAGACATTTTTGCAAGTGTATTATAAATTTTAAAAAGTAAATATCACATGTACATAAGTATTCAGACCCTTTACTCAGTACTTTGTTGAAGCACCTTTGGTAGCAATTACAGCCTTGAGTCTTCTTGGGTATGATGCTACAAGCTTGGCACACCTGTATTTGGAGGGTTTCTCCCATTCTTCTCTGCAGATTCTCTCAAGTTCTGTCAGGTTTGATGGGGAGCCACTGCACAGCTATTTTAAGATCTCTTCAGAGATGTTAAATCAGGTTCAAGTCCGGCTCTGGCTGGGCCACTCAAGGACACTTTATTGGAACCATAGTAGGAGCGTCGTTAGACATGGTGCGCCTCGCTACACCTAGTTCTCAGGGGAGAACTGCAAGTAAAACATACAGTCTCCTGATCTTGCGGTGTAGGCACGGTCACCGAAACCGAAAGCAAGTCACAAGGACAACAAATCCTCAGCGCCACAATACTGGTAGCACCCAGGTTGGTACACTGTCACAAGTCATAAAAACAAGGGCACAACCCAAACGATGGCACAAGCGACACCTAGCGGGGGGACAGCAGAGCACCCTGATGGAGGCTAGCTTGCTTGCTGCTCCAAGCTATTGAATAGATTCCGTTATCCTATACTTCTGCGCTTATACACTCTAACATTGAGCTCTTACCAAGCGAGAGCCCTTCCTGAAACGCGCCGAGAAGAGGAAGGGGAAGTAGTGCAGCGGCTGCTATTGAAACGGGTCATTCACAGCACAACAGTACATAACTCAGCCCGCCTAAAAGATTATTGGAAATACAGCGGCTGTGAAGAGACCTCTAAAGTCCCAGCAATAGAGAACTAGAAAATGACAACGCTTCAATATTTGGGAATATCAGTACGTTTCATCATCGGTAAGTAGGCTATTCCTGTAGAAGTTGTACTTTGTGTTGGTTACTGTTGTAATATATAGGCATGCCTTCTCATAATGTATAGGCTAGTTACTACTGTTATTCATTTATACATTTAATTCGTTGTCAATCTATTGTTTAGCCTATAGTCCTTGTCCTTTTTAAACACCATTCCCCACGAATAAAGTCGCACAAAAAGTATACAGCTCTGGTATCAAAACCTGCCATTTCCTCGGAAAGAGGTTGTGGGTGAGAACATTGCTGTTAGTCTGGTTCAGTCTCTCATCTCTACCGTACCACGACAGAGTCACATCTCTCACACAACACACCACCAAACAGCTCTCACTGCCAGGGGGAAATCGCCAGTTATGATACCAGATGACACGGAGGACAAGGAGTGGAATGTAATACCTGAACAGGCTAACCAAACATGGGCTATCAGCAAATTGTAAAAGGCATTCCAAAAATAATTGGTGTCAAATTTCAATGTAGACTAAATTATTCATCTAGCCTATGCCTATGACTTATCATCGGATAAGATCAAAATGTGTATATTTGTATTATGCATTATGGACTTTTTTTTAAATTTAGAAGCAACCGCGACACATGGATATGAACATGTAGACTATGTTGTGCTGACTGACTACGTCAAATGATAATAATTTAACAGAGAGCGCTTTTGCCCCATGTACTCTATAGCCATCTCTTTTCTTTCGTTTTGTATGCACTATTTAGCCTACTAACTTAGGACCAAGGTAAAAACAGTTTCAGGTTGGATATTCGCCAGATATTCGGCTTTCAAACCTCAATAGCTTTCAAACCACTTAGGACACAGACTCCAAATAAGTGTCATGATGTTGGAAAATTGTGCACAACATTGCACAGGTCTTATTTTCACGATTTTGACATTAATTCACTTTCCAAAGCTAATAAACATGTGGAAATGTGAGCAGCATTACGTATTCTGAGTTGAATTAGTTAGGGAGCGCAAACAAAGTATCAACTTTTTTTACATTCTAATTTCAATAGCTCCTTGGTCATGTGACCTACTGACCTCAAACACAGTTCAGAATGTACATTCAGTGGGCCTACACATTGCACACCCTTTAGTTTGTCCATTTTCATCTCACACTTTGTTACATGAATTTTGTACATTTTCTAATTTCAATACCTCCTTGGTCATGTGACCTACTGGACTCAACCAAGATTTGGAATGTCCATTGACTATCCTATATTGCACACCCTTTAGTTTGTACATTTTCATCTCACACGATTTTACATTAATTTGCCTGTTCTGCCCCGCTGAAAGACAGTGTCACTCACACACCTATTCACTTGGGCCTTCTCCCTGGAGCCTTCCTGACCTCCGTCTATGAGTGGTTTAGCACCAGAATCCTCACAAACATGCTGTGCGCATCAGGAGAGGGGCGACAACTCATCCGGCCGCACCCCAACCCCGTCATGAATGGCTCTACTCACCTGCCAAAAGAGGCAGGCTATCCCGGGCCAACCAAAGATCCATGGCGCTTTGGTATCATTACATTTAGGGGGGATTCTGACTTAGAGGCGTTCAGTCATAGTTCCACAGATGGTAGCTTCGCACTATTGGATCCTCAGCCAAGCACATATGTACTTGGGTGATTTGAGTGTGAACGCGACAGGTGGATACGCTCCTTTGAATTTCATCAAAGTTGACATTCAGTGATCTGTGGGAACCTAGGCTTCTTCCGTCCGTTTTATGGGTCCACACCAAATCAATTGGCAAGGATGGTACTACCCACATCAGATGTAGGCCTCCCTCCCCAGACAAGCTGGAGATACCTCTCCCCACTTCATAGGGCATGAGCCAGATCCATGCAATGCCCTATCACTGCGGGGCCAATGGGTTTAGTCTCCGCCTCGAGTCTAGTGAGCGTAGAGGAGACCTCGCCACCTACAATGTGTGGTGTCCCACACTCAGGTAAGCCTAAGGCCTGGTAGTGTCAGCAAATGGTAAGGCACATGCAATCTCCACTACATGCTCCAATGAGCGTAGAGGAGAGCTCCCACATAGAATGTATAGAGTCCCGCAGGCGGACCTGAGGCGGACCTGAGACCTGGCAGTAACCACTAAGCACATTTCATCTCTATTTAGTGCTCCACTGTTAGCGGGTCCTGCCAAAGCCAGCATTCGATTCAAACTTTCGAAATTTAAGTAAGCTAAGTATACGGGGGACGCGTGTTTAAACGTTTCACCACATCCGCTCTGTGATCAGACTGATGCCAGTAGTACATTTTCATCAGCATCTCCCAGGTCTTAACTCCCCCCTCCCAGCTAAAGCCAGGGATGTGTTCAAGCCATCATTCTTTGATTGGCTTCCTGTCAAGGTCAGGATTCACTTACAAGAGCACCATAGCAAATCATTGAGTCTGGTGGAACCGCCCTCACATTTTCATGCTTGACCGAAAGCCCGATATTCCAAGACCGACTGCCGCCTTCCGTTAACGATCAACAGCCGTCACCATCTGCAGGACTCTCTTTGCGTACGGACTAGTACCGAGGTAACTCCCATTTGGTTTACATCGTTAGTGACACCTGAAAACAGGTGACATACGGTGAGGGATTGGAAGAGCCCTGCTAGAAGGTTACCTCGTTATCTCCCTTACCCCACCTGTACTAACATGCTAGAGACAGTTTGTCTCCTAGCCATTGGCGAGACTCCCTCAAAACAGGTGACACACAGAGTAGAGAATGGAAGAGCCCTCCATGGGCTATGGTACTATATATCCGGAAGTTATGGATCTGACTTTGCCATCTTCCCTTAACTACATTGTTCTAACATGCCAGAGGCTGTTCACCTTGGAGACCTGCTGTGGATATGGGTACGGCCCGGCACGATATTTACACACTCTCCCCCGGATTTTCAAAGGCCAGCGAGAGCTCACCGGACGCTGCTGAAACCGCAACGCTTTCCAAGGCTTGGGCCCCTTTCTCGGGACGAACCCATTCCAGGGCTCCCTGCCCTTCACAAAGAAAAGAGAACTCTCCCCGGGGCTCCCGCCAGATTCTCCTGGATCAGTCACGTTACCGCACCGGATGCCTCGCGGCGCCCATCACTGCCAGTCCGTGGACATTCTGAACCTTGGTTGAGTCCAGTAGGTCACATGACCAAGGAGCGCTGATAATTAAAAACAGAAAAAAATGTATGTAAAACCGCGTGAGATGAAAATGGACAAACTAAAGGGTGTGCAATATAGAAGGATAGTCAGTGGACATTCTGAACCTTGGTTGAGTCCAGTAGGTCACATGACAAAGGAGCTACTGAAATTCAAATGTTTGAAAAACATTAAATTCATGTAAAATTGTGTGAGATGAAAATGGACAAACAAAAGGGTATAATTGGCAAACTGGTCCATTCGGACCAGACCGGCTTTATCCCGAACAGAAACTCATTCTTCAATCTCAGGCGCCTCTTCAACATTATGTATTCTCAGAGGTTACCAAACATGGACCTTGCCGTTATATCTCTTGACGCCGAGAAGGCTTTTGACCAAGTTGAGTGGTCCTATCTATTCAAAGTCCTACAGAAATTTAGTATTGGAGATGGGTTCATAAATTGGATCCAGCTTTTATATAGGAACCCCTGTGCGAGAATACTCACTAACCAATCATTGTCGCCCCGATTTAACCTCTACAGAGGGACAAGGCAGGGTTGTGCGCTGTCGCCTATGCTCTTCGCCCTAATCATTGAACCTCTCGCTCAGACGATTAAATCTGATGCAGCAATACACGGCTATAATACTAAAGATACTCTAAATAAGATTTCCCTGTACGCAGATGACATTCTCCTCTATGTAACAGAACCCCAAGCTAGTATTCCAGCTATTCTTGATGTGATTAATTTGTTTGGTACCTTCTCGGGATACAGAATAAATTGGAACAAGAGTGAATTAATGCCCATACGGTTACAAAACACCTCCTGGCTAGAACATCTTCCACTTAAGTTATCTTCAGAAAAATTTACCTATCTAGGAATTGTAGTTACCAAACAATATTCCTTACTATTTAAAGAGAATTTCCCCTCGCTGATGCAAAAACTAAAAACAAACATACAATTTTGGAGAACTCTCCCAATTTCTCTGCTCGGAAGAATTAATGCCATTAAAATGGTCTTCCTCCCACAACTGCTCTACCTATACCAGAACATCCCAGTATTCATACCTAAATCCTTTCATAAACAACTGGACTCAATTATCAATCCTTTCATCTGGGATTATAAAACACACAGGATAGGTAAAAAACACCTCTGCAAATCCAAGATGGAAGGAGGATTGTCTCTCCCAAATTTTATATTTTATTATTGGGCAGCTAACCTCCGTGCGGTTACGTTTTTGCTGGATGACGCACGTCCGTCACCCACCTGGCTTAGTATGGAGCGTGAGGAGTGTCACCCCTTCGCTATTGGTGCTGTGATTTTGTCGCCTGTCAACCTGGAGAGGTCACTTTATCGTAACAATCCTATTATACATAGCACAGTCCGAATCTGGAAGCAAATTAAAACCCACTTTGAGCTTAGACCAATGTCATTCATGCTCCCTGTTGCCAGGAACCCCTCCTTTGCCCCCTCCAACCTTGATAACACCTTTGAGCAATGGGGAGAGTTGGGGATAAGTACCATAGGGGATTTATATATAGAAGGGACCTTTGCTTCCTTTGAGTTGCTGAGGGAAACTTATAATCTTCCCAGAAATAACTTTTTCAGATACCTACAAATCAGAGACTATGTTAGGAAACACCTCCCAACATTTGGGAACGCTAAGCCTTCCATGTTTGACGGATGCATAAAAACATCCCCCACCTCAGACAAACTGATATCTCGTTTATATGACTCTTTTCAATCGGTTAGCACACCCTCTACAGAGGCCATTAAGGCAAAATGGGAGGAAGAACTAGGGACTGACATTTCGATGGCAGACTGGGAAGATAGCTTGGAGTATATCCACACCTGCTCCATTAACTCCAGACATCGGCTCATACAATTCAAGGTATTACACAGATTACACTATTCCAAAACCAAACTGCATAGGATATTTCCTGATACATCCCCTTTGTGTGATAAATGTCAGGCTGCACAGGGTACACTTCTCCACTGCTTTGCCCTATGCTCTAGCTTGCATGGTTACTGGTGTGGAATTTTTAGGATCCTCTCTGAAGTTCTGGAGACTTCAATTGACCCAGACCCGCTTCTGATAGTCCTGGGAGTGTCTGATTCCCTAATCGGACTAACCAACCCCCAAAAACAACTCATCTCTTACAGTCTCATTTCGGCAAAAAAACTAATCTTGTTGTTCTGGAAAAAGAGGGAAGCGCCCACTACCAAATTATGGCTCAGCGAATTGGCAAACACTGTACACTTAGAAAGGATTAGACATATTCTGAACAATAAATTATTAACATTTGATCAGATCTGGCAGCCTTTCCTCTCTTACTTGGACCATTCGGCGCTGTGAATTTGTACTTTTTAACGCACTCTCCATTGTAATATTTTAATCCACCTCTGGGCAGCACGTGCTGGCACCGCCACCCGAGCAGCGGGGAGGGGTATAAGGGGAAGGGATAAAGGGGGGGAGGGATAAAGGGGGGGAATAAGGGGGGGGTGACACCCACCCTCTTTCTTTCTACCTGTCCTTGTTTTGTAATAATTGTTTTGTACCCAGAACTCTGGATCTTTTTATTTCTGTCTGCTCTTTTATGTTTAGTTAAAAATTGTATACCTGCCTTTCATACCTATACACCATTCCTGTGTGTGTTCAATAAAAATATTTGAACGAGACAAACAAAAGGGTGTGCAATATATAAGGCTAGTCAGTGGATATTCTGAAAGTAGTTTGAGGGTTGTACAGTCGTGGCCAAAGTTTTGAGAATGACACAAATAGTAATTTTCACAAAGTCTGCTGCCTCAGTTTGTATGATGGCAATTCGCATATACTCCAGAATGTTATGAAGAGTGATCAGATGAATTGCAATTAATTGCAAAGTCCCTCTTTGCCATGCAAATGAACTGAATCGCCAAAAAACATTTCCACTGCATTTCAGCCCTGCCACAAAAGGATCAGCTGACATCATGTCAGTGATTCTCTCGTTAACACAGGTGTGAGTGTTGACGAGGAAAAGGCTGGAGATCACTCTGTCATGCTGATTGAGTTCGAATAACAGACTAGAAGCTTCAAAAGGAATTGGAATCATTGTTCTTCCTCTGTCAACAATGGTTACCTGCAAGGAAACACATGTCGTCATCATTGTTTGGCACAAAAAGGGCTTCACAGGCAAGGATATTGCTGCCAGTAAGATTGCACCTAAATCAACCATTTATCGGATCGTCAAGAACTTCAAGGAGAGCGGTTAAATTGTTGTGAAGAAGGCTTCAGGGCGCCCAAGAAAGTCCACCAAGCACCAGGACCATCTCCTAAAGTTGATTCAGCTGCGGGATCGGGGCACCACCAGTACAGAGCTTGCTCAGGAATGGCAGCAGGCAAGTGTGAGTGCATCTGCACACACAGTGAGGCGAAGACTTTTGGAGGATGGCCTGGTGTCAAAAAGGGCAGCAAAGAAGCAACTTCTCTCCAGGAAAATCATCAGGGACAGACGGATATTCTCAAATCTAAGTTTATTTGTCACGTGCGCTGAAAACAACAGGTATAGATAGACCTTTTAGTGAAATGCTTACTTACAGGCTCTAACCAATAGTGCAAAAAAAGTATTACGTGAACAATAGGTAGGTAAAGAGATAAAACAACAGTAAAAAGACAGGCTATATACAGTAGCGAGGCTATAAAAGTAGCGAGGCTACATACAGACACCGGTTAGTCAGGCTGATTGAGGTAGTATGTACATGTAGATATGGTTAAAGTTACTATGCGTATATGATTAACAGAGTAGCAGTAGCGTAAAAGAGGGGTTGGCGGGTGGTGGGTGGGACACAATGCAGATAGCCCGGTTAGCCAATGTGGGGGAGCACTATTTGGTCGGCCCAATTGATGTAGTATGTACGTGAATGTATAGTTAAAGTGACTATGCATATATGATAAACAGAGAGTAGCAGCAGCGTAAAAAGAGGGGTTTGAAGGGGGGCACACAATGCAAATAGTCCGGGTAGCCATTTGATTACCTGTTTAGGAGTCTTATGGCTTGGGGGTAAAAACTGTTGAGAAGCCTTTTTGTCCTAGACTTGGCAGTCCGGTACCGCTTTCCATGCGGTAGTGGAGAGAACAGTCTATGACTGGGGTGGCTGGGGTCTTTGACAATTGTGATGTAGTGGGCCGTACGCACTACCCTCTGTAGTGCCTTGCGGTCAGAGGCCGAGCAATTGCTACAACAGGCAGTGATGCAACCAGTCAGGATGGTCTCGATGTTGCAGCTGTAGAACCTTTTGAGGATCTCAGGACCCATGCCAAATCTTTTTAGTTTCCTGAGGGATAATAGGCTTGGTCGTGCCCTCTTCACAACTGTCTTGGTGTGTTTGGACCATTCTAATTTGTTGTTGATGTGGACACCAAGGAACTTGAAGCTCTCAACCTGCTCCACTACAGCCCCATCGATGAGAATGGGGGCGTGCTCGGTCCTCCTTTTCCTGTAGTCCACAATAATCTCCTTTGTCTTGCTTACGTTGAGGGATAGGTTGTTGTTCTGGCACCACCCGGCCAGATCCCTGACTTCCTCCCTATAGGCTGTCTCGTCATTGCCGATGATCAGGCCTATCACTGTTGTGTCGTCTGCAAACTTAATGATGGTGTTGTAGTCATGCCTGGCCATGCAGTCGTGGGTGAACAGGGAGTACAGGAGGGGACTGAGCACGCACCCCTGGGGAGCTCCAGTGTTGAGGATCAGCGTGGCAGATGTGTTTCTACCTACCCTCACCACCTGGGGGCGGCCCGTCAGGAAGTCCAGGCTTAAGAGTGTTTTTATTGATGCTCCTAGAAAGATATTGTCACCTATGGCTACAAATATTGAGGCGGCTTATTCTAATGCACATCATCTAATATTTTGAGACAAATTACAGACAACCTACAAGTATCAAAATATAACTCAATTGATTGAACATGAAATGCATTTGAATATTATTCTCCCACTATATTTATATTTTAATGCAGTCATCTCGGTTTTAATTTGAAGCATATTTTTATACATCGCTGGTTTGCAAAGAGAGTGGCTTTATTTGTAGTCGAATTTGAAGTTATCAGCATTAGATTACGAGCGTTTTCAAGTGCAATATTAATAAAGATTGCTTTGGGAAACAGCTCGGAGATTTAAAGATGTTCTTATCAAGGTTCTATAAATGAAATGTTTTGGGCTTTTGGGAAACCGGGACCAGGTTTTGGCAATTGACCCACAACTACAGTTTACTTTGTGCATCTACGTCATCTCGCTGAGTCTACCTTTGAACCTAACCATCACCTTATTATGCATTATGCCGATTTCAAAACTACAGGGAACTCGGAACTCAGTGCGTTTAACACAACTAGGAACTCGGAAGAAAACAAGCTCCTACAGGGAAAAATCGTTTTGATTTGTTCCAACTCGGAATTCCAACTCGGGCCTCTTTCTAGACCTCCAACTTTCCTACCTGAAGTTCATGATTTTTTTCCATTTATATTTAAAACATACAAAATACTTGCAGTGAAGCCGCTCAACAACTACATCACATGTCATGATTTTCCCCGTTGTCTTGAACGCACCATTACTGCCCCACAGCTGCATGAAGTGACGTTCCCCAAAACACTAAAACATAAATGGCTCCTAGCCTCCCAAAAAGAGGCAACTTTCTGTCCCTAACACTAAAACAAATCAAATGAAAATACATGTTTTTATAAAACTTAAACTAAATAAAAACAAATAAAGTTGATCTGAAAACAAACTTAAGCTAAACTGAATTTCAAATTGAAAATTCAAACAAAACAATAATTACCTTGACACACACAAACAGTATGATTTGTGCCCTTTGTCTTTGTTACTGAACAACTCATATTCATTGATTCCAGATCTGTCAGGAGCTGTGAATGCTGAAGTGAATACATTGACACAGAGAGAGAGGCAATCTGTCACTCTACACACTGGACTAACTGGACTACAGGCTATAAGATATTTTGGTTCTTTGGTCCAGTCATTCCAAACACCTCAATAGTTGAGAGTCAGGTCATCAGAGGAGAGAACATCACAGGATTCAAAGGAAGATTCCCAGACAGACTGCAGCTGGACAGACAAACTGGATCTCTCACAATCAGAAATCTCACCCTCAACAACTCTGGAGTTTATCAGATAGACATTTTCAAAACACACAAAACCTCTCAGAGATTCTATCGAACTGTCTATGGTGAGTTTTGGTTTTATATATAACAGTGTTTCAAGTGGGACACAATGCCCAAGAGTATTGTGGCATGTATTGTAAAACAGAAGACTACAGTAGAAGGTATTGATGTAGTATACTGTATACCATTTCTGCACCAAGCAACATTACACAATATCAACTTTTCTATGTGACTTGTTACTGTAACTGCTACATTATCATCAGCTTACAGTGTATCAATTATGATATTTACAACCCAATTGTAGCGATTGTTATAAATGGGCCTAACCCGACATTGAGAATTGAAACCGTTTATGATAATCACATGTATGTTCTTGTAATAATGTGGGGTTAGTCATGTTATCCGATGTCTTGTTTTTTGATCACCTGTCAAATAAAATAAACCATGTTCAGAGTTTGTGGTCGAACGCAGACAATTGGTTTGTGCGCGCAAAACCTCTTTTTATTCGTTGCTTGGTAGCCTAAAATGCTCTGTCTAATCTATCCCTGAAGGTGATTTTTCTGGACAGTTCATCAGGCAAGGGGAGCTGTTCAGTGGTGTGTTCTGTGGCGAACCAGATAGATATGCCCCTGTCCTGGTACAGAGGAGAGAAGAGACTCAACCATACTAGCAGCCCTGACCTCTCCACCAACCTGTCTCTCCCTCTGGAGATAAAGCTACAGGACAAAGATATCTACAGCTGTGTGGCTGCCAACCCAGTCAGCAACCAGACAACCAAACTTAACGTTGAAACGCTCTGCCTTCAATTTGTAGGTATGTCATTAATGGTAATGTACAACATTTTCTTTGTTATTGGACTGGTTAATTAGTTTACTTGGATCCCCATTCACTGCTATTCTTCCAGGGCTGGGGGTTAGACATCATATAAAACAATACTAATATACTAATACCGTAATACATATTAGTATTTACTACGGTATTAGAAGCCTCCAACTGGACTCACCACATCATTTCAATGTGGAAATTTGGGTAATATTTGGTTGAGACGTTGTTCAATGAGATTTCCACCTTTAGTCACCCACTCAAAAAGACAGAAGTTGGATGAACTCCGAATATGTTCTATGCTTTCAACTATCTAAAAGCACAACCAAATTCCAATGGAAACACAATGTCAGATTTTTGGTTAAGTTGTCATCTAAATGTGTTCTCATCGCGCTTTCAACTTTTAAAACTGCAACAAAGTTAAAATCGGAATACAATGTCAGATATTTTATATTTATACAACAACTAAATGTATTATCACTGTGCTTCATCTAATAGCACAACCAATTGACCTAGAAAGCAGTTTAGATGACATTAAAAGTACACAAGATTTCCACAGACCTGCTACCTTTGCATGCTACAGTACAGTGAACATGCACACTTGACATATTTAGTTACAGTAACCTCAATGTGGCCATGTATGTGTTACTCATTTTAAGGTTGAATAAATATTGTTACATTAGTTTGTAAGATAGCCTTGACGGGCAATTCCGCCACTTTTCAACCTCATATTCATTATTTCCAGTACCAAACCAATGTCTACAGCGCGTTTCTATGATCTGTGGTTTAAAAATGCTTCTGTGACAACACCGTGCTCCTCCACTGCGATTCCAACGCAATCTCCTGTTGCGAGATTGTTTTGCATTTTGCAACGCAATCTCACATTCAATGCTCACATTCAATTCGTGGATATATGTACATAACGCATTTCAGCAAATTTTGTGAGGCTTAATTCGTTGGAAAAGACACGAATTTAACCAGTAGGCTACTACACACACATATACTACACATATTGTTCTTCTGTATGCCTAATTCAACGTTATGAATATACATAAATGGTGTCTTTGTTTAACACTGTTTTAAAATGTGTAGCTGTATGCTTATATGTAGTGTTTTAAACTCGCTGAACCGAATTTGTGAGAAAAGACACATTTACATGCAAATTAATTCGTGGGGAGAATTGCTTAATTAATGCCAATGCTGTTTTCTATGCATGATTTCGCTTAATACTTTGGGATACTAGTGCACTTGTAATCAGAAAGGCTTTTTCGTGTAGGCAACAGTACACGATTTTCTTCATAACACATTTCACATTTTGTTGAGCCTAAATTACACCATTTTCTTCATAATGCATGTATTACATGTTCATGTAAAATAATGAATTATGTTGGATTACACTTATGGCACTTCCAAGGCCTTGCCATTATGATTATTACGGACATGTCAATCATGTTATATACTTAGACAGCTGTAACGCGTTCAACCAGTTAGCAAATCAGAAATATCAGTTTCCTAGTACTGACTAGCACTTGAATGCTGTATTGTGCTGGCTTCACATTTTCATGGGAAAATGGGAATGTGTAACTACGACATGATTGTGTGCAAGTGCTTTTGAAGTCGGAATAATTCTTAAACCAATAAGATTGACATCATAATTTTCTCATTTCCCACATGTAATTCCTATTTGGAGGTTCATTCAAGTGAAACTTCCCAGTCGGAACCAAGAATATCCGAGAACTCCGATAGCACCTGAACGAGGCATCGGTATGTGTGATAGACAACAGTAGGGTCCTGGTCGCGGCGTGTCCAGCACTCATACCCATTCACGACCACCGCAGTGTGAGTCAGTAGCCCACTATGTGTCCGTGCAGTCGACTAGTATAATTATTGTTTGTGAAGTAAGTACGGTGATTATTATTAAGGTTCTGGTCGTCTGAGATACCAACAGGCTATACAACAAACAATATAACTATAGAATTAAGAAACCAAGGGAAATAAAGTAATAATTAAATACATGCAAAAATAACAAACAATTGTTTGGTTGCTTTAAAATAAGTCATGTCTACACAATATTTTTCAAGGAGCGGTTCCAATGTTTAGTCTACATCCAATGTGTAGCCTACATGCATAGCCTACATTTGTCTTTAGATTTATTTTATGGGTGACTTTTCCATTAAATACGTTTCTTTCAATCTACCACTCCACTCTTCTGTAGTATGAATTTCCTCATTTAACCAATGGTCTTTGATACATTTCTTTTCTGCAGACAAGAGGATATTCAACAGGTAAGCATTTTGAAACCGTTCAGAGATTACTCCAAGTAATGGCACTCTTTGGGTTCTTTGCCAGGGAACATTTAAATACATTATGAATGGTTAATACTGTTTTCTATGCTTAATTTCACTTAATATTTTTATTACTCCAAGTAATGGCACTCTTTGGGTTCTTTGCCAGGGAACATTTAAATACATTATGAATGGTTAATACTGTTTTCTATGCTTAATTTCACTTAATATTTGTGGCTGATGTTGGGCTCATTGCAGTCAGAAAACATATGTTGTCGATCAAAATCCTTGCGGGTGATGTTGCTTCCTCCCCAAGTCATACGAGAAAATAACGGAAAACTGACCCAAGATCAGTCCTGTACAGGCAACTTCAACCCAATGTAATGCGGAGCGCGTTCCAGCTCGTCAACATAATCGGCTGCAGGGAGTTTACTTTCTGCGTTGTTCGGTTTATTTATGAATAGAAAATTAAATGAATCTAACAAACGCATTTCCAGGCAGTTAGAATGTATATTCTTATTCTGTGCAGAATCTGTGTATGTTGACCTACAACACATATGCGCATCATGACTTCAACAAAGAAGGCAACTTGGAACGTACCCGATCCTCCCATGCGAACACCCTCTTTCCCGGTAAGTGAAGTATGCAATAAAACAATGTAATTGTAATCGCTAGTATGTAATGTTTTGGAGATTGATTTATAGCTTTTTAGACATTTCTCAAACCAGTATGCATTTTCACTGATCTGTCAAGGTTTTCAATTAAAATCTCAGCTATAGGCCTACTCAACAGTTTCAGCTAGCTAGAGCTACGCTACAGTCTATGGAGTTTCATGGTGGGCGCAGGGTTTTGTTCTGGGCAACATCTACACACCTGATTAAACTAGCTTGACTGGTTAATTACTTTAATCCACATGTGTCCAACTCCTACCATGGGAGGTCCGAGTGTCTGCAGGTTTTTGCTCCACCCTTGGTTGGTAAATGAAGGTCACACATTACAAAGGAACTCCCCTCACCTGGTTAGGTTTTAATTGAAATCAAAAACCAAAAACCCGCAGACACTCGGCACTGTGGAATGAGTTTGACGCCCCTGTCTAATAGAGCTAGTGTCACGAATCCCACCGAAGATGGTCCCTCTTCCTGATTAGTATCACCTGTTTATTGTTTGGGTTTTGTTTTGGGCTATTTAAATGAATTTAATAAATTAATAAAAAATCCTACAATGTGATTTTCTGGATTTTTTTTCTAATTTTGTCTCTCATAGTTGAAGTGTACATATGATGAAAATTACAGGCCTCTCTCATCTTTTTAAGTGGGAGAACTTGCACAATTGGTGGATAACTAAATACTTTTTTGCCCCACTGTATATATGTGTCTTAAAATAAATAAGTATTATTTTGAAAGAACATCTGTCAAAGAATTAGCATACAAGGTGGGACCAGTAAATCTGTTCACAGTGCACAGATAAGACTGTGTAGACTAATTTCTAAAAATAATGTATGTTTGTTTGATGTATAATTATTGTCATTATTAATGTAGAGGAGTTAGTTCAGGCAAGCAACATTTCAACACGTTCTTTTCACATATTCTGTGTAGAAGTTCATTTATAAACTGGGTTGTTCCAGCCCTGAACGCGGATTGTCTGAAAGCCTTGGTTTATCAGACCGTATACCATGAGTATGACAAAACATGTCTTTTTACTGCTTTAATTACATTGGTAACCAGTTTATAATAGCAATAAGGCACCTCTGGGGTTTGTGATATATGGCCAATATACCACGGCTAAGGGCTGTGTCCAGTCACTCCGCATTGCGCCATGCAGAGAACAGCCCTTAGCTGTGGTATATTGGCCATATACCACACCTCCTCGGGCCTTATTGCTTAAATATACATGCTCTTCTCTGCCAATTTGAAACTGTTGTCCACTTGTCTGTTCCATTTCCTTAATATGTTCTAGTTCGCAGTGGCAATCAACACCCATACCCCCACACTACAACCCTCCAACCCTCCTGTTGCTGCACAAGAACTGTCTGATACAGTGCCCAGCCGACCAGCTACACCCTCATCCTCAACCAAGTTGAACCCCAGATATCCCCCACCGCCCAGGAGACCAGTTACACCCCCATCCTCAACCAAGTTGAACCCCCAATAACCCCCCCCCACCCAGGAGACCAGCTACACCCCCATCCTCAACCAAGTTGAACCCCCGATATCCCCCACCTCCCAGGAGACCAGCTACACCCAAACCAAACCAAAGAAGATGGAGAGAAAGGTGATAAAGATGGGGAGAAAGTCCTGTCCCCCTCAAAAAACACTCCAACCTGCTGATCATAACACAGTCAACCCCCTGCCAAGAAGGCCAGCATCCCAGAGTCGCCTCTTCATTGTTGACGTTGAGACTGGTGTTTTGCGGTTACTTTTAATGAAGCTGCCAGTTGAGGACTTGTGAGGCGTCTTTTTCTCAAACTAGACACTCTAATGTACTTGTCCTCTTGCTCAGTTGTGCACCGGGACCTCCCACTCTTTCTATTCTGGTTAGAGCCAGTTTGCGCTGTTCTGTGAAGGGAGTAGTATACGGTATTGTATTAGATCTTCAGTCGCTTTGCATTTTCTCGTATGGAGTAGCCTTCATTTACCTTTATTTAACCAGGTAGGCTAGTTGAGAACAAGTGCTCATTTACAACTGCGACCTGGCCAAGATAAAGCAAAGCAGTGAGACACAAACAACAACAGAGTTACACATGGAATAAACAAGCGTACAGTCAATAACACAGTAGAGAAAAGAAAGTATATATACAGTGTGTGAAAATGGCGTGAGGAGGCAATAAATAGGCCATAGTAGCAAGTAATTACAATTTAGCAGATGAACACTGGAGTGATAGATGTGCAGATGATGATGTGCAAGTAGAAATACTGGTGTGCAAAAGAGCAGAAAAGTAAAAAAAAACAATATGAGGATGAGGTAGGAATATTGGACGGGCTATTTACAGATGGACTACGTACAGATGCAGCGATCGGTTAGCTGCTCGGATAGCTGATGTTTAAAGTTAGTGAGGGAAATATAAGTCTCCAGCTTCAGCAATTTTTGCAATTCGTTCCAGTTATTGGCAGCAGAGAACTGGAAGGAAAGGCAGCCAAAGGAGGTGTTGGCTTTGGGGATGACCAGTGAGATATACCTGCTGGAACGCGTGCTACGGGTGGGTGTTGTTATCGTGACCAGTGAGCTGAGATAAGGCGGAGCTTTACCTAGCATAGACTTATAGATGACCTGCAGCCAGTGGGTCTGGCAATGAATATGTAGCGAGGGCCAGCCGATTAGAGCAAACAGGTCGCAGTGGTGGGTGGTATATGGGGCTTTGGTGATATGTACTCATGATATACTGTACTTCTGCCAGGTAAGCCTACAAACGTAAGTGCACAGGTCGAGAGAAATGTGAGTGATCGCCATGACAGACATTGACACATTCAATACCGCCTTTCAAACTTGTCTGCATCTAGCTGATCTAGTGTAGTCTTTAGTCCAACAGTGGTAAACTAGAGTTTCTATTGGACAAATCCAGGTATATATATCTTAGTTTGTTCCGTTCTGTTTGCTTCCATTTAAGATTCTTTTTCAACAGAATCGGAGGAATGAATACACAAACCCAGTTCACTTTCATAACAGCCATATATAAACAGCATGATCCCTTCCCTTTGATCGTTGGATAGTTTCTTTTCCCTTGGCTTGTGAACTTGAGTGTACAACGCATTAGCTGTCTGTGACCAGGCGAACAAACCTGTCCAAGCCAAACCTTCATATCATACACAGCCTACGTTGTTGTCACCATATTAGCTAGCATCAAGTCAACATAGCGTTAGTAAACCCGTTACAATCGTGCAGTACAGTGTACAGTTAGCAAGTAGTTTAGCAGGTGCACCGGCAGGCCCCATGGCAATACCTTTATAAAACCAAATGCTAACCTTGACTTGGTAGAGTTTCAGTGTTGGATAGCCATAGCTAGCTAGGTAACATAGCTTCACTCTCTAATTGAGCCGGCTGTTTGAATAGGCTAAACTAGCTAGCTGCATTTGCTACCTGTGAAAGTTCAAACCATAGCTCTCTCTCTCTCTCTCTTGCTTCTCCTTCTTTTTTGAATAAATTAATTTGGTCAAAACTGTTCAATTATTGTCTTTCTCTCTCGTTGAGTCAACTACTCAGCACATTTTATGCAACGCAGTGCTAGCTAGCTGTATCTCATGCTTTCAGTACTAGATTCATTCTCTCATCCTTTGATTGGGAGGACAACATGTCAGTTCATGCATCAAGAGCTCTGATAGGTTGTACGACGTCCTCCGGAAGTTGTCATAGTTACCGTGTAAGTTTATGGAAGGGGGTGAGAACCACAAGCCTCCTAGGTTTTGTATTGAAGTAATTGTACCCAGAGGAGGACAGAAACTAGCTGTCCTCATGGTGCTACCCTTCAGAGTGCTGTTGAGGCTACTATAGACCTTCATTGCAAAACAGTGGGTTTTCATTAATTATTTGGTGACGTGAATATATTTAGTATAGTTTTATTTAAAAAGGATAACTTTTTTAATGTTTCACTATTTTTATTTTATGAAATTCACTGAGGACGGTTCTCCCCTTCCTCCTCTAAGGAGCCTCCACTGGGAGGTTGACCTGAAATAATTTAGGATTTTGCACTTGCCTCTTTCATTGGAAATCCTACTTCTTCTTCGGAATTTGGTTGGTGGATCGCATCCAACTTTTAGTTGCATACAGCGCCACCGTACTGGTGTGTGAGGCCATTCACCACCTATCTACATTACATTCTCGATACTGTTGTTTGATACGATAATACAACATTTGGAAAAAGGTCAAGGAAAAATGCCCTGACAACTATTAGCACTCTCTAACAAAAACAGCACCCATTCCACTATGTAACCCTATCTCATCCTACTCCAGACCAAAGGTCCGAAAGGACATAACACTACCACTCAACACCCCCTGCAGCTGTTCTGCAGTAAATCCTTGCAATCTCAAATACTTCTCTTCCGCTGCCTCCACAACCTCTATTTTCTGTGACTTTCTATCCACTTCTGCAGTATAATTGACAACCATGGCTATAAATGCTAAATATTCCACCTTGCTGAAGCTCATGTTCTTCCCATCACTCTCTCTTGGTCTCTGCCTACTCACAAGAATCCTCTCAGGATCCCTCACCCTGTACACATCATCCTCTACCACTCTCTTCACTGCTTTGGCATAATACATTTTGTGTACTACTCTAACCCTGGCAAACTCAGTCTCCCTTTCTCTCACTGGACACCTCCGATCTCCAGCCCCCACAACTAACAACATACAACTTTCTCCACCGATACCACACATTCCTTTACATTGACAATCCTGGATGTGTGAGTAGGTACTGTCCTCATTGAACATTAATTTGTTCATCATAACCCATTACACCATTACAAGCAATCTTCATATAATTGATTAAAATGCCTTCATTTGTCATTTGTATGGCAGGCTCAATGGAAACAAAGATTAAAAACTGATGCTTTTTGGCTGCATGGCCTTCATCAGGGAGTACAAAGATACAATATCCTCTTTTGAACAGCATTTTCCAATCAACCCTGATTTGAAGAGGGATTGGTTACAGAATTCATTGGACAACACCTAGCAAACAATACTATAAATATTACAAGTTGAAATGCTGTAGACATGTTATCAAAATGCAAATTAAGGCCAGAAGCATCAAACCCCCCCAAAAAATTATATAAATAAAAATATGACTGGGCAAAGTGGTGAGGATAGGAGAGCCATATATTTTATAGTACACTAGATCACAGCTAACAAGGACCAGAGCAACATAGCTGAGGGAAATAAAGCTTTATGTCCACTAGATGACAGCAAAGGGGCCTCTCACAACTCTACAGGAATGGTGAAAAATGTATATCTTCATTTAAACCAGGATACTTAACTTAGTGGCCTGTAGTATGTAAATCCCCAAACTTTCACTTCGGTTTAGCTGTTTAAAACCTCTACAGGATTGGTGGGTCCCCCGTGGGACGGTTGAGCTAACATAGGCTAATGTGATTAGCATGAGGTTGTAAGTAACAAGAACATTTCCCAGGACATAGACATATCTGATATTGGCAGAAAGCTTAAATTCTTGTTAATCTAACTGCACTGTCCAATTTACAGTAGCTATTACAGTGAAAGAATGCCATGCTATTGTATGTTTCAAGTTATGAACTTGAAATTGTATTAATAAACCAATTAGGCACATTTGGGCAGTCTTGATACAACATTTTGAACAGAAATGCAATGGTTCATTGGATCATTCTAAAACTTTGCACATACACTGCTGCCATCTACTAGCCAAAATCTAAATTGTGTCTTGGCTGGAATAATACATTATGGCCTTTCTCTTGCATTTCAAAGATGATGGTACCGTCCCCTTTTCTAATTGAGGACGGAACATGATCAGTACGTATAGCTTGTTTGAAGGCTGGGTTGCAATGGTGTAAGGACTTGTAGTGCCTTGCCATGGGGTAGTCTTCGTTGCCTACCCATATGGCGTACTTGTGTTCCGCTAAGCAGTCTTGAAGGCGTCTCTATGTCTGTATAGAATACCTTGCACTGTGGACATTCCAATCTGTAGATGAGTGGTTTTACAGTTAATTAAATGCTTGTCTTGATACTCCGTTTTGTGTCAACAAAATACTTTTTCTGTGCAATGTTTCTGCAATGGTTACATTGGTTGCATTTAAAAGAGCCCCTGGGTTTGTGGTCTAGCCAAGTGTTTTGAGAGTCACAAGGAAGGTAGCTGTAGACTAGTTTGTCATTTAGGGTAGGACATCTCTTAAAGCTTATGACTGGTGGCTCTGGGAAGACTTTGCATAGTAGTGTATCACTTTGGAATGCATACAGAATAATAAAAGAAAGAATAATAGTCAGTATTTTTGTATTAACCACAATCCTCTAAAACAAGATAAGAAATGCAAGGTGATTAAAACCAAATACTTCTAATGAGTTCAATCATTAAATTTTCTCTCTCTTTGGTTATTTTTCTGAAATAGTCTTACATTTTGAGCAATACATTAAGTTGGATTTATTCTTACTTTTTTTTCAGAAAATTAAATGAACAAATTATTTAAATGACTTGCATACATTTGTATATATGTATATACATATATTTTTTTGATGCTGCCTTTTACATATACTGAAACCCCCAAAAGTTTCAGTATAAAAACACCAATATATAGGTTGAGTGTTTCAGAGCACTTAATTTCTATGTATTAAAACACTTTAAAGCACTTTACATTCAAACATTCAGACACCCTCCAAACACCAGATATCAGCTTACTGCCTGCCTTCAAGGATATCTACAGTACCTGATATCACAGGAGCGACAATAAGATTATCAAGGATCTCCTTCCCCTGAGACACCCTCATCGAGTGGGGTTACGGCCAGGGTTCAGCCAATATTGACGGCGACTCTGGAGCAATTAGGGTTAATTGCCTTACTATATTTTTACTTTTCACTTACTGGCCCAATGCTCCAAACCACCTGACGCCCCAATATTACAGTATAGCTTTGTTGGAACTGGAAACATTTCACTGCACCTGCAATAACATCTGCAAAATGTGTGTGTGCTACCAATAATATTTGATTAGATTAGATTTTTGACTAGGTGCACTCGTTTCTATGGTTTCATTACACAACCATGCTGTTTTGAGACTTTCTACTTTTACAGTGTAGTTTCTCACAGCGGCCGTCCCTAATCTCTGCTAAGACCCCGCCATGGGGAAGAGACAAATAAAACACTTACCATGTTCTCAAAAGGTCAAATTCTATACAATTAACACTACTTTATTTGGCATTAGCCCTACTCTGAATCCCACATTTTAACACTTTCAATGAATCTAGTTTGAACAGGTTTTTGGTGCTTGTCACCTTGGCCGTGTGGTTGATGATATCAGTCAGAGATGGTGTATTTCTCCCTGCCCCCGTTTTCTATCATCTTTGTTTCTCTGCAGCCCCACCGCATCCTGTCTAGCTTAGAGACAGAGACCTTAACTACACGTCTCCATAAAGAGAAATAAACATAATTGATCAAACCCCTTGTACCTTAAAATGATCTTATGAGCATTTAATCCAATTAAGATGCTATTGATGAGCTTGTGGTGTTGTACTTAATGAACACATCTCAAACACTAAGACCCCATCTCTCTTACCCTCCTGTCTATGCATGGCAACCACACTTTCCAGCTCTGTCTAATCCTGGCAAATCATAATTACCACACCATTCAAGCGCTTTAAAATGTTTTCCAATGGTTAATACATTATTTTATTTCTGACTCTCTCTCTCTCTAGTGTCTCTCTCCATCTCAACTGTCTCTCTCTCTAACTCTCATTGTGTCTGCCTCTCTCTCTATCTCTATCCTGTGAAAGTGAGAGGAGAGGCCATATAATGTTAAAATGTCAGCATGCAGCTCGAAAGTCTATTCAGTATACATTGTAGAATCGTTAGGTAATTTAGCAGACACTTTCATCCAAAGTGACTTACAGTCATGTGTGCATACATTTTACGTACGGGTGGTCTCGGGAATCAAACCCACTATCCTGATGTTGCAAGGGCTACGCTCTACAAATGAGACATGGAAGACTATGCTCCCCTGAGAACTAACAGACGGGCACTTTGATAACAGGTCAGAGTTGGAAGCCGTCCTATTGCCTCTGACCACAGAACAACAGGCGTCATTATCTGTTCTGTTCATTTCCCTTTCTGTTCAGTTAAAACTGTTGAGGTTAAAGGTTAGGCACAGGAGTGCTTAATTTGACTAGCTACCTAGCACAGATCTGACTTATTGGCCGATATAAGTTTTTGGGAATTATTGTGAAACTGTATGTGGTTATCTTACCTATTTTAGTTGAATACACATATTGTAAGTCACTTGATAAAAGTGTCTGCTAAATGTGGGTGCAGGGGACTGAGAGCATGGTTTGTGGTGACAGCTTTCTTACTTGAGAAAAGCTGTGCGGAGAATGAAAGCGACTGACCCATATAGGCTACTGACAACAGAGAGAACAAATAAGCGATAACCACACGCTAACATAGATGGCAATAGAGAAGCGTACATGCACACACACGCACGCTAACACACGTACACAGACAATATGGGGGTGTTGTGGGGGTTGATGGAATCCATGTAAGTTGACACGTTCATTTTGATACATGTATTTGTGTAGTTTTACTTGAGCTAAAGCAACCACAAGGCTCCCACTCTCTCTCTCCGTTTGTGGGTGTTGTTTTGAGACTAACACCAGGGCCTTATTCAAAGAACCTTGCAGAGTGATGTACAGAAGAGGTGTCTGTACAGTAAGTTCTATACAACACATTTCTATCAGGACCACACCATGCTCATAGAAAGAGACATGCTACTCTGATCTGATAGAGGCAACACGTGTAATAACTTTCTAATACAGTATTGAAAAGATGTAGCAGCTGCACCTTTTTATAGCATTTTCTTTTGAACTGCATTTATTAGTCTTGAAACATTAAATATCATTTACCATTCTCTCTAACGGACATTAACACTCAGTAACCTCCATTGTAAATGTACCTAATACTCCTTCAGTAACCTCCATTGTATCTAAATAATACCCCGGCCTGATACCCTGGTCTTCAGGCAGTTTTCCTTTCTATCTAATGCATCACATTTCATAGGCTGATTGAAAATATGATGCAATAGATAAGCAGCAGGTGATGGCTTTATCAATCTGTCATCTAGAGCAGGGTTACCAACCTCGGGTGCACGTTTAGTTTTTTGCCCTAGCACTACACAGCTGATTCAAGTCATCATCTCATCATCAAGCTCTGTTGAAGTTTTCCTGGGAGCCCCAGGACTGAGCTTGCGAAACCCTGATCTAGAGATACACCCGAAAATCCTGTTCAAGTGTCAAAACACCTTGATATTCTATTCAATGTAAACACATGAGATCAACTAACAATCAACCACAACAAGTATGACAATTGGATACTTTTTCCATCACTGCTTTATGAAAGCAAAAATCTTTACATTTTATTACACATTTTGGGATTTACTTTTCTTTACATCAGTTAATCTTACTGTATGGCAAGTCATGCTACAATGCTACTTTTACTGTACTGCAACACACACCAGGTTAACTTCTGAAGGGAATGAGAGAGTCAGACACCGGTACAGTTATATGCAAATATGATGTTGATGATACATTCAGCACTGTATGTCTGATTGTGCCAGAGTAAATTATTAGTTTAAATGTTAAAACAGTTATCTGTAAGGTCCCTCAGTCGAGCAGTGAATTTTTAACACAGATTCAAACACAAAGACCGGGGAGCTTTTACAATGCCTCACAAAGAAGACCACCTATTGGTAGATGGATAAAAATATAAAAGACAAACATTGAATTATATCCCTTTGAGCATGGTGAAGTTATTAATTGCACTTTTGATGGGGTATCAATACACCCAGTCACTACAAAGATACAGACGTCCTTCCTAACTCAGTTGCTGGAGAGGAAGGAAACTGCTCAAGGTTTTCACCATGAGGCCAATAGTGACTTTAAAACAGTTACAGAGTTTAATGGCTGTGATAGGAGAAAATGGAGGATGGATCAACAACATTGCAGTTGTCCACAATACTAACCTAAATGACAGAGTGAAAAGAAGGAAGCCAGTAGAGAATACAAATATTCCAAAACATGAATCCTGTTGCAATAAGGCACTAAAGTAAATCTGCAAAAAATGTGAAGTAATTAACTTATTTCCTGAATAAAAACCATTATTTTTGGTGCAAATCCAACACAACACATCACTGTGTACCACTATTTATATTTTCAAAAATGTTTGTGGCTACATCGGCAAGGACTTGGGAGTTTATTAGGATACAAATTAACGGAATAGAGCTAAGCACAGGCAAAGTCCTAGAGGAAAATCTGGTTCAGTCTGATTTTCAAAACACTGGGTGACAAATTCACCTTTTAGCAAGACAATAACCTAAAACAAAAGGCCAAATTTACACTGGTGTTGCATACCAAGAAGACATTGAATGTTCCTGAGTGGCCAAGCTACAATTTGGACTTAAAATCTATGGCAAGACTTGAAAAAGGCTGTCTAGCAATGATCAACAACTAACTTGACAAAGCTTAGAGAATAAGAATGTCCAAATATTGTACAATCCAGGTGTGCAAAGCTCTTATAGACTTACCTAGAAAGACATAGCTGTAATCACTGCCAAAGATGCATCTACAAACTATTGACTCGGGGTATGAATACTTGTGTAAATGAGATATTTCTGTATTTATTTCTGTATTTAATTTTCAATAAATGTGAAAACATTTCTAAAAACATATATTTACTTTGTCATTATGGGGTATTGTGTGTAGATGGGTGAGGAAAAAACATCTATTTAATCCATTTTTTATTTTATTTAATTACACAACAAAATGTCAAATAAGTCAATTGTTATGAATACTTTCTGAAGGTACTAAGTGTACAAAATATTAGGAACATCTTCCTAATATTAAGTTGCACCCACTTTTGCACTCAGAACAGCCTCAATTCGCCAGGGCATGGACTCTACAAGTTGTCGAAAGTGTTCCACAGGGATGCTGGCCCATGTTGACTCCAATGCTTCCCACAGTTGTGTCAAGTGGACTGGATGTCTTTTCACACTGGAAAACTGTTGAGAGTGAAAAACCTAGCTACATAGCAGTTCTTGACAGACTCAAACCGGTGCATCTGGAACCTACTGCCATACACTGTTCACCCTGTGAATTTGCATACCCCCCCAATTCACCCTTTGCATACCCCCCCAACAGATCCACAGATGACCCAATCTCTATTGCACTCAACACTACCCTTTCCCACCTGGACAAAACTAACCCCTACGTGAGAATGGTGTTCATTGACTACAACTCAGCGTTCAACGCCATAGTGCCCTCAAAGCTCATCACTAAGCTAAGGACCCTGGGACTAAACACCTCCCATTGCAACTGGATCCTGGACTTCCTGACGGGCCGCCCCCAGGTGGTAAGGGTAGGCAACAACACATCTGCCACCTTGATCCTCAACACGGGGGCTCATCAGGGGTGCGTGCTTAGTCCCCTCCCATACTCCCTGTTCACGCTTGAGTGCGTGGCCAAGCACCGCACCACTCCAACACCATCATTAAGTTTGCCGATGACACAACAGTGATAAGCCTGATCACCGACAACAATGAGACAGCCTATATGGAGGAGGTCAGAGACCTGGAAGTGTGGTGCCAGGTCAACAACCTCTCCCTCAACATGACCAAGACAAAGGAGATGATCGTGGACTACAGGAAAAGGAGGGCCTGACCACTCCTCCATTCTCATCGACGTAGCTGTAGTTGAGCAGGTTGCGATCTTCAAGTTCCTTGGTGTCCACATCACCAACAAACTATCATGGTCCAAACACACCAAGAGAGTCGTGACAATGCCTTTTCCCCCTCAGGAGACTGAAAAGATTTGGCATGGGACCTCAGATTCTCAAAATGTTCTACAGCTGCATCGTCGAGAGCATCCTGACTGGTTGCATCATCGCCTGGAATGGCAACTGCTCGGCCTCAGATCACAAGGTGCTACAGAGGGTAGTGCGTACGGCCCAGTACATCATTGGGGCCAAGCTTCCTGCCATCCAGGACCTCTAACACAGGCGGTGTCAGGGGAAGGCCCTGAAAATTGCCAAAGACTCCACCCACCCTAGTCATAGACTGTTCTCTCTGCTACCACACGGCAAGCGGTACCGGAGAACCAAGACTAGATCCAAAAGCCTTCTTAACAATTTCTACCTCCAAGCCATAAGACTGCTGAACATGTACATATGACCTTAATTACCTCGACTACCTCGTAGATGGGAGAGACAGGCTGGTGATGAGATCAGGGGTGTAATCATTAGTCCAAACAATTGCAACTAAAACAACAGGTTCTATTGGACAAATTCAGGTACGTCCCTCCCTGTTCCTTTTGCTTCCGTTTAAGAAAGGTTTTACAACAGAATCGGCGTAATGAATACACACCAGAGGGCTGCTGGTCTGGTTGAGTCTATTCTCTCCTCTGTACCAAGACAAGGTCACATCTTTCCGGTTCTTCACAGATCACACCACTGAACAGCTGGAGCTTTAGAGAAATGAACCATTTGTTCGGATGGAGAAGTCTTGCCAGACTGATGTTCATTCTGCTATATTTTGCCATTGATGGTATGTTTATTTTATTCTTACTGATTTGTTGCACTAACTAAAAGTGTATGTGGGAGATGATAGATAAGTAGCCTAAATATTGTTATATTTGTTGTTCAATGTTTTAATTAATAACTTTGGAAATTTAAAACATTTAGGTCTATTTTTGTACGATTCCTGACAAGGAAGCCTAGACTTGTGCTTAGAGCACAGACCAAATGTGAATTTCCCTAACGGCATTCCCAACTTAACCAACTATTATTGGTTCAGGGGCCTCTTCTATCCGATCCACAGCAATACTTTTTTGTATGTTTTTTTACTTTGTCTATTTTTTTGATAAATGTTTATTCATTTCATGTAAAAAATGCTTCCTTAACACTTAAAGAACAACTCCAGCACTTTTCAATCTCATTTTCATAATCTCCAGCACAATATCAGTGTCAACATATGTGAAAATGGCACGTTCCTATGTTTTGTCCCCAAAAATATGAAGTGTTTGCGGTGACGTGGGGAGCAAGAAAATACCCTCCCTTTGCCTAGAAACTCGTTGCAGGTTTTGAAAATCACTGTTTATGATTTTTTATCCTACCCTGTGATGGAACTTTCTTCTTGTCTTTTAAACCACAGATCATAGAAATGCGATGTTTTCACATATGTAGACACTGGTTTGGTGCTGGAGATGATGAATATAATGTTGAAAAGTGGCGGAATTGCCCTTTAAATAGCTTCCACCCAATATGAATACAACCACTGTCACTGGGCAACTGTTATTGGTTCAGGGACCTCACCTCTAGCCTAAGTACCATTCTCTTAGCTAACATTCCACTCGTTACCACTCCTTGTCATTGCCAAAAGGACTTGCCTTTTGGCAATCTTCAAATGTGAACATTCTTTCATTAATGAGCTTGAGAAAATCTGAAGATTTGATCCTGATTCTCTAACAACTCACAGCTATCCTCCAATCACAATGTTTATGCAAAAAAAGTTAATTCATAGGCTGGGCAATTAATCCACCATTCGTAGGCTAGACTATATTAGGCCTAGCCTACTACAGTGGATGTAGGTGACCACCGCCTGTGCTATGCAAGCCAGAGACAAAAAAAATGTTGGGGTCTGACGCACACTGTGGGACAATGAATTTAAGTTGAACTTGAACATCGTCAAATGCGTCATGTTTATTTAAATGTGTAATAAATCAAATATAGTGCCTTGGCCGATTTAATGAAACCCCTGCTGTTGAGGTAGACAATAGATCTTAACACAGGGAATCTGCGACTCCCCACCGAGCTCCTTCTTGGAAATGGCAAGTTCACTTTCTCATCCATAAAAGCAGATCAATTGCAAGTGTAGTGCTATCCTGCAGCTTACGTCAGCAGGATGGGGACCTTTTCATTAGGAGGGACGTCGAGCATGGATCGCTAAAATAATGATTATGATCACATTTCCTCAATTTAAATATTAGGCCAATGGGGACACCGACACATTTTTCAGCCTGGCACGCGTGATCAGTGTAGCCTTTTATGGTCTAGACTTTTAGGGTGTGTGTGTGTGAGTTCGATAATTCTCTCTATGTCCATTCGGAAAGTTTCCTAAAGTAGCCTGTCTAGACAGATAATATAACTAATGACCATACAAACATTAAATGTAAGAAAGTCATGATTATCAGCAGGTAGTTCCAGTCGGTATTAGAAAGAACGTTGCGACCCCGCCCGCCTGTGGGGAAAACATCCTGTGGTTACTTAGGTCATTGGCTCACAGCCTTTTTCAAAAGGCAATTTTCTTGTTGTCTGCTTGTTTTAGTCAATTTACAAAACTACATTTAACAAAAGTACAACACGTCTTAAGATGACTTTTCAACATTGCCTGCTCCCGAGTGTTCTCACTACTTAGAAAAATGTAATATTGTAGGGCTTCCCTCATGCCCCTTTTCATGACGTGCTAGCAGCCACGTGAGTGAGTGCAAGCTAGCTGCTGAGCGGAACATTATGCTAGCTAAGACCAACAACACAAACGGACTATACAGATACAAGTAGAGAGTGGAGTTACACACGGACTACACTCAACACAAGTTCATTGTCTTACTTGTGATTAAATGTTTTCTGCACACGTAGCTTCGTGTAAATACTTGGACAACGGGTCCCCACGTTTCCCACTCTCCTACGCCGAATAGCCTGAAGCCACAGAGCTTTTCTTGCAGGCTTTATTTCCCTACATGGGAGCACCGCGGATCATAGGTCGGGATTTCTTACCTGCTTACATATACATTGAACAACACAGCAGCCTTTTGAAATGTTGTGTTATTTCTATGTAAGTAAAAAATATTCTATGAAGTTGGCTCTTTTACAATGGGGGTCAATGGGAAAGAATGTTTGTTATTCCCAATTTGTGGGCGTGGTAAGGGGAATTCCTTCTTATGACATGAATATCAACTCAGAATATGTGCGAGGAATGACGACAGATGCCAGTTATTCAGTTTATTTTCTCTCATTATCATTAATGGGATGCAACTGAAGCAAACGTAGTTCGATTGAATATGTAGGTACATATTTTCCGTATCATATCTTTCTATCATTAAGAAGCCTTCTCTAGCCACTTTGAACAACATGAACGTGCATTGACACTGCCATCTCAAGGGAATGACCGCAGCAGGTCATATTGGTATTTAAGCGATAATACATGAGAGGACATGTGTTATGACATTTTTATCATGGCTGTGGTCATAGCCACGATGCAAAGCCCAGTGGTGTAGACCATCATAGCCATTATAAAAATGTCATAACACATGGACTTAAGTGTATTATTGCTTTTATACAATGGGTTACCAGCATTTAAAATCAAGATTATTTCCCGAACCATCCATTTTTCAACAAAACGTGATGCTACATCAACTAACACTGGTTGTCAAGTGACATGTTAGCCGTTCTCTGGCCATTAGTTCTATTCGTATTGGCTGCCATGTAAAGCAAAACTGCTCAAGCGCTGGGTGATAGTTCTAGAACTTTGTTTTCTAGGGACTCTGTACATGGTTCTGAAAACAGCGCACATCTGGTCTATGCATAGTAAAATTGAATGCCAGATCGAAACAGTGTATAGGGGGCGCTGTCCATGGATCTGAAAACAGCGGTGAAACATTGTAGCAAAGACCTGGATGCATTATATCAGAATAGAAACCACAGTACATTTTTGGGGGGATGGTCACAACATCGACAGCTATTTATTTATGATTCACATTGAATTGCACATTTCCATGGGCAGAGCTCATTCCCTAGTTTCTCATACATGCAGTTGTGACAATTCCCTCTTTCTCTGAACAATTTTTGTCTACATCCATAGCAATGAGCTAATGAGGTGCAATTTTGCCTGGCATAGGAAATGTGCTCACTCACACGGTTGGGTAGGTTACTTTCTAAATGTAATGTGTTACAGTTACTAGTTACCTGTCCAAAATTGTAATCGGTAATGTAACTTTTGGATTACCCAAACTTATTACATTCCGTTACTTTTAGATTACTTTCCCCTTAAGAGGCATTAAAAGTAGACAAAAATGTATGTTACCAATTGAACAACATCTATTGCAGGATAAATGTAAAATGTTACTTTATGGGTTGGTTTATGTAGGCTTCTTCTAAACCATCACTTTCTACTACATATAATAATACGATAAAATTATATCTTTACATTAAGGATGTAGCCACTACAGATTGCCCCTTTAAGACTATCAAAAAAGTGTGTGAGTTTGAGCATGTGTCCATTAGGCCTATGGATGTATTTTTTTATAAGCATGAATTAGATTGAGTAATAAAAGCCCCACTTTTATTCGATAGGCTGGGATCCGCATTATGCAGCAGTTGCTAGAGCGCCCTTTTCACTGGCTGTCCACTGGTTTCAAAAACAATGATTGATAGGCAGCTTAAACTTATTGAATCCAACCACTATTAGGTTCAAATATACATCCGCAACAACCACGATCCGGAAGGTGCAAATAGCTAAATGAGAGAGCAGCTGTGGGATTCACATCAATGTAGATATCATTAATAAGTGATATCCGTATCACTGTGGACTACACCACTGCTGTCATCCTTGTAACCTTTATTTAACTAGGCAAGTCAGTTGAGAACAAATTCTTATTTACAATGATGGCCAACCCCGGCCAAACCCAGACGACGCTGGGCCAATTGTGCACGGCTCTATGGGACTCCCAATCACAGCCGGATGTGATACAGCCTGGATTCAAACCAGGGACTGTAGTGATGCCTCTTGCACTGAGATGCCACTGCGCCACTCGGGAGCCCTAAATCCAAGCGTTTATACATTACCTCTGAGCTTTTATTCAAGTTGGATAATCTTTGAATATAGACAGCAGTCCCACCATTGGAACACTGTAGTCTACGAAAGACAATTCCTTCTCTTTTCCCGCCATCATAGTGTTCTCTGACTTGAGAAAACACGAGAAGTGTCAAAGGTTTTTGTCGCAAACATCATTTTTGAATTTAAAAGTAATCCTCAAAGTAATCATCTAGTTTAAAATATTTAAATATTTTGCTTGTAACGTAACTGATTACCATTTTTTGTAATCCTTACATTTAACTGATTACATGTAATCCTTTGCTCCCCAACCCTGTTCAGTGGTTAGGACACTGTTGTTCAGAGGAGCTAGCCAACAACACAGCTAACATAATCACTTCAAACTGAAGCTGGAAAGACTGCAAACTATCTTCACTTTGTTTAGTTTTAATCTTTTTCAATTGACATTTCTTTGTAGATATCCCCAAAAATTATGCCAGCTGATTGATGATTTCAACTGGTAGAGAAACGCTGCCTGCCTGTCTCTCGTCCGGACTCCCGAGCCCTACATGTTCATTACTATGGGACAGCTGGAGATCGAATTTAAATATTGAAACAATGTTGCAAATGTCGGAGAGACAGACAGCAAGGTTTATACAAGTCTCCGCTGTTGAAAACTAAATGTTAGTCTAAAAGAAATGCAAGATAATGTCTAGATGCTTTTTATAGTGGAGATCAAGTTTGTAAATTGCTTGGCTGGGCTGATGAGGGAGGGGATTGGATGGAATAGAGTAAATCTGCATTTTAATGTCATAGATTTAGCCGGTGATAACTTGTGGAATAAACACCGGCTGGAATGCGGTTTTAACCAATCAGCGTTCAGGATTAGACCAATTTTTTGTATAATGTTTACATTGTTCTTAAAATGCTATATTGTGCCAAATTTGCACTCACCCCATGTTCCGTAACGTTGTCATGGAAAATATGAATGTTGTTTCCAACTACCAATCAGCAACTGCTCCGTAAATCCGAATGTATATTGAATGTTGAGATTGCCGAAAGGCAGTCTGTTGGGAAATGACAGGAGTGGCAAGGAGGGAAATGTTAGCTAAAGAGACTGGTGCCCAGTTTACCTCGCCTCTACAATCCACGGCAATTACTTTTGTGCTTTTTGACATTGTTAAAAAACATATAATATTTGTTTTTGAATTTACATGAAAATACTTCCTTAAAAGCTACCACCCCATATGACTTGCCTGAATACAACAAACTGTTATTGGTTTAGCGATCTCACCCGTCCAATCCACGGCAGTTACTTTTGTATTTTTTGACTTTGTCAACAAACAAAAAACATTTTAGTTAACTTTACAACCAACTGTTATTGGTTCAGGGACGTCATCTATACATTCCAGAGTACTTTGAGGTGGGGGAAATAAAGGTTTTATCACCTAAAAAAAGAGGGGGGGGGACTAATATTGGCTAACGTCAGAGAAATAGCAAACAAGCTAAGAAAAACATGTGGAACATGAACATTTTATGAACATCTATTAAAGTTGTGATAAAAGAGGAGATTTTGAACTTTTTTACCAGCTAAACTCTTAGAAAAAGGGTTCCAAAAGGGTTCTGTGGCTGGTCGAACTTTGGGTTTCCATGTAGACCCCTCTGTGGAAAGGGTTCTATTGTATATGGAACCCAAAAGGGTTCTACCTGGAACCAAAAGGGGTTCTTCAAAGGGTTCTCCTATGGGGACAGCCGAAGTAACCCTTTTTGATTCTAGATAGCACCTTTCTTTCAAAGAGTGTACTGACTGTGTATTTTTGTATTTTTTATTTAACCTTTTTTTATCATGTAGTCATACTGAGACCAAGGTCTCTTTCACAGATGGGTCCTGAATCACATAAATTACAGAAAATACACACATCAAAATATAAATACAAAATGCAAGCAGAAAGAAAGACAAACATGATCATAAAAAAAACAAAGACATTCATCGGTTAAAAGGTCTTCAATCAGCATTCTGAATTGGCCTAGAGGCACCAAAACATAACATTTCAGAACGTTTGGAAGATTGTTCATCAAATAAGGTGCAACAAAGCTAAAAGCTAATTTACCTAACTCAGTAGAGACCAAATGAATTTCCAGGGTTAGCCATCCCTGGTAACTCGTATGTCTAAAGTTTAGTCAAGACATTAGGTACAGTGGGACTTTTTGTAAAGGGCTTTATAAATGAAAACATAGCAATATGGCAACCTACGTGACATCATAGAGGGCCAACAAACTTTCTGAAAAACCAAAGTTCCAAAGGATGGGCCTAATATAGTGTATAAGAGGTCATACAAGACATTTTGTAGTGATTCATATGTTGATGATGTAAAGAATATTTGCTGGTCTGTGGTGTGTAATGAGGAGCAACCAGACGCCGCACTTGACACATTTATGAAATTGCTTATTCCAGTTACTAATAAGCACGCACCCATTAAGAAAATGAAATGACTGCAACAGCCAGCAAAGAGCTGCAGTTAGTTTTGGAATGGGTAGCAAAGAATAAGTTAGTCCTAAATATTTCCAAAGTATTGTATTTGGGACAAATCATTCACTTAACCAAAAAGGTGACTAAACAGCTTGGAGTAACCCTGGATTGTAAACTGTCATGGTCAAAACATATTGATACAACAGCAGCTAAGATGGGGAGAAGTCTGTCCATAATAAAGCGCTGCTCTGCCTTCTTTTTTAAATTTATTTATTTCACCTTTATTTTACCAGGTAGGCAAATTGAGAACACGTTCTCATTTACAATTGCGACCTGGCCAAGATAAAGCAAAGCAGTTCGACACATACAACAACACATAGTTACACATGGAGTAAAACAAACATACAGTCAATAATACAGTGAAAAATAAGTCTATATACAATGTGAGCAAGTGAGGTAAGGGAGGTGAAAGGCAAACAAAATATATATATAAATAAATAAAAATATAAAAAGGCCATGGTGGCGAAGTAAATACAATATAGCAAGTTTAAAAAAACAAAAAACACTGGAATGGTTGGTTTGCAGTGGAAGAAAGTGCAAAGTAGAGATAGAAATAATGGGGTGCAAAGGAGCAAAATAAATAAATGAATACAGTAGGTAAAGAGGTAGTTGTTTGGGCTAAATTATAGATGGGCTATGTACAGGTGCAGTAATCTATGAGCTGCTCTGACAGCTGGTGCTTAAAGCTAGTGAGGGAGATAAGTGTTTCCAGTTTCAGAGATTTTTGAGGTTCGTTCCAGTCATTGGCAGCAGAGAACTGGAAGGAGAGGCGGCCAAAGGAAGAATTGGTTTTGGGGGTGACCAGAGAGATATACCTGCTGGAGCGCGTGCTACAGGTAGGTGCTGCTATGGTGACCAGCGAGCTGAGATAAGGGGGGACTTTACCTAGCAGTTTCTTGTAGATGACCTGGAGCCAGTGGGTTTGGCGACGAGTATGAAGCGAGGGCCAGCCAACGAGAGCGTACAGGTCGCAGTGGTGGGTAGTGTATGGGGCTTTGGTGACAAAACGGATGGCACTGTGATAGACTGCATCCAATTTATTGAGTAGGGTTTTGGAGGCTATTTTGTAAATGACATCACCAAAGTCGAGGATTGGTAGGATGGTCAGTTTTACAAGGGTATGTTTGGCAGCATGAGTGAAGGATGCTTTGTTGCGGAATAGGAAGCCAATTCTAGATTTAACTTTGGATTGGTTTGGTTTGATGTTTGATGTGAGTCTGGAAGGAGAGTTTACAGTCTAACCAGACACCTAGGTATTTGTAGTTGTCCACATATTCTAAGTCAGAGCCGTCCAGAGTAGTGATGTTGGACAGGCGGGCAGGTGCAGGCAGCGATCGGTTGAAGAGCATGCATTTAGTTTTACTTGTATTTAAGAGCAATTGGAGGCCACGGAAGGAGAGTTGTATGGCATTGAAGCTCGCCTGGAGGGTTGTTAGCACAGTGTCAAAAGAAGGGCCAGAAGTATACAGAATAGTGTCGTCTGCGTAGAGGTGGATCAGAGAATCACCAGCAGCAAGAGCGACATCATTGATGTATACAGAGAAGAGAGTCGGTCCAAGAATTGAACCCTGTGGCACCCCCATAGAGACTGCCAGAGGCCCGGACAACAGACCCTCCGATTTGATGCACTGAACTCGATCAGAGAAGTAGTTGGTGAACCAGGCGAGGCAATCATTAGAGAAACCAAGGCTGTCGAGTCTTAACAACACTATCAACAAGGCAGGTTCTACAGGCCCTGGTTTTGTCGCACATGGACTACTGTTCAGTTGTGTGGTCAGGTGCCACAAAGACGGACTTGGGAAAATTGCAGTTGTCTCAAACAGGGCAGCACGGCTGGCCCTTAAAAATACACGGAGAGCTAACATTAATGGCATGCATGTCAATCTCTCATGGCTCAAAGTGGAAGTGAGTAAGACTTCCTCATCACTTGTTTTTGTAAGAGCTGTTAACAAGCTGAAGGTAAAATTCTAGTACACAGCTCGGACACCCATGCATACCCCACAAGACATGCCACCAGATGTCTCTTCACAGTCCCCAAGTCCATAACAGACTATGGGAAGCGCACAGTACCACATAAAGCCATGACTACATGGAACTCCATTCCTCGTCAGGTAACTGATGCAAGCAGTAGAATCAGATTTAAAAAGCAGGTAAAATACAACTTATGGAACAGCGGGGACTGTGAGGTAACACAAACATAGGCACAGACACATGCATACACACACACACATGATAACATACACACTATACACACACGTACACACAGATTTTGCGTTGTAGATATGTGGTAGTGGAGTATGGTCCTGAGGGCACACACTTAGTGTGTTGTGAATTCTGTAATGAATGAGTGTATTTTCATGTTTTTTAAATTGTTTAACTGCCTTAATTTTGACGGACCCCAGGAAGAGTAGCTCCTGCCTTGGCAGCAGCTAATGGGGATCCATAATAAATACAAATACAAATGCAGTGATGAGTGCTACAACTGTTGCCCGTAATAAAGCACAGTGGGCTACGATAAACTGCATCTAACGGCTTTAATGAAGTAGCAGCTGCATTTTGCTACACCCGCAATAACATCTGCTAATCACGTGTATGTGACCAATACAATTTGATTTGATGTCGCCATGGTCTAGGACCGATAGGAACGTCGACTGAATAGCGAATTTTGGCTTCTTAATGAACTTATCAATATGCTTTTTAAAAAAAAAGGTTTTTCATCTATCTAGATGCGCAAATACTTGCAAGCAGGGACACCATCCAAAGTACATATGCTTAAATCATCAGAGTTATTTTTATGCGCTCTAGAGAACAACATATACTTTGTACCTGCATTCAGTACTAATTTCAGGTCAATAAAGTTTTTCTGTAATACAATGAAGGCAGATTGTAGTTCAGATAGAGCTTGTCAACCATGGGGGTGTAGCAGTGTGATGTTGTTCCCCTAGATTACGCACCAAATTGCACACAAGGACCAATTCAAATAGGTCAGGTCAAGAGGGGATGTTAATAATCTGATAATAATAATAATAATTCAGTGTATTTTTTTTATTTAATTACAGCTGCATAGCTAATGTTTTTATTTGGTGTACAAACACTTTTTCATACCAATATTGTACATACAAGTGATTGTAAAAGTTTTGTATATTTTGGTTTGGCCCATCGCGGGTTATCTGTATCCCCATACCACTTTATCGTTCTCTTTTGCCTGACCCTCGGCTAGCAAGGTATGTTGTCCTTGGCTCCGAAACTGTTTAATATGGAACCGTCATAAGGTTATACAATGTACTGTTTTGCAACCATACGTTTGTTATAGTGTGGACAGTGTAGGAATTTATGTTAATTTATGTCAAGTTTCACAGAGCTCACTGACTGGGGTATCTGTTGTAACTTCTAAGTACTTGTGACAGTGGTTGAGTGAGTGTACATGTGCTCGCGCAGGTGCCGGAGAGCTGTGACTGCACCAAGGGTAACTTGTGTGTTGTCTCTTCGTGTGCAGGTATGTCTTTTATTTTGTCAGAATTATGTTCTGTATAGTTTTACTTGTATATGCTGTTGTGCAGCGAGTGTGCACGCAGCACCTGTTAATTCCTTTTGGCGCTCTTTTGCCTGACCCTCGGCTAGCAAGGTGCCGGAGAGCTGTGACTGCACCAAGGGTAACGTGTGTGTTGTCTCTTCGTGTGCAGGGCAAATAAAAAGATTTCAACGAGCAGACCATCAGTTGTGGCAGCGTCTTCATTAAGAATTACACAACGCAGAATGAACCACGCTACAAACTGGTGCCGCGACCTGCCGACTGGTTAGCTCAAGCTGACCACCGGAGCTGTGCATGTGGAGGAGATGCGCGATCCGCGCATGCGCACTTGTTGATGGTTTGCTATAAGTGAATGTATACTGTAAATAGTGAAGGTGAATGTAGCATATTCACTAGATAATTGTATTGGTGTTTATTTGCATGTTTTGAGGGAATTTGTTTATTGCATTTTTTTTTTTTTTGTATTTGTATGCAGTAAATTACATTGTAGTTTAGTTCTCTATTGAGCCATGGAAGACTCTCAAGTCCATAAGATGAGTTATGCTGGGGATTTTGGTGTGGTTAGTGTGGGTAGAGGGAGGGGTGTCCATGCATTTACACCATTTGTACAGTCAGCTCCTGGGAGTAGAGTGTTTGCTAGTCCTGAGTTTACAAGCACTGGGAGGGGTAGGCTGTTTACTCCACCTGACCAGGGTATCCCACCTCTGTCTCTTGATGTACCATCGTCCCCAGTCCTCAGTAATAATGGGACACCGAGTCAGCTTAGTGACCTTATAAAGCAGATTGGTTCAGAGATAGGAGAATCTATCAGGGCGAGTTTACTGCAGCCTGGGGCTTCAAGTCTTTCTCCTGCCCATTCCCCTGACCAATCACAGCAGTTTCCCCGGCCTGAACAATGTGGGTCAACTTTTATTGATGCGTCCAAGCTGAATCTGGTTGTGAAGTCAGAGGTTAGTGCTCCACCTTTCTTCAGGGGTGATGGCTCAGATGAGTACTCTGTCCTGGAGTGGGAGGAGCTAATGGGAGTCTACCTAGAGAAGAGGGGTTACACTGGGTCTGAGAATGTTGGGGAGGTGATGTCTAGGCTCATGGGGAGGGCACGGGATGTGACCAAAGTCTGGATGCGTAACAACCCTGTTGTCACAGATGTTAAGGCAGTGTTCAGTGTTCTCATGCAACACTTTGGGGATACTGTCTACTCAGGTATGCCATTAGCTGATTTCTATTCAATGAAACCATATGCTAATGAGGGTCCACTAGATTTCTGGATTAGGCTTAACAAAGCTGCAGACGCAGCTGAACAGTATCTTGTAGGTGAGGGTAGAACTTTGCCCAATCAGCGCTCAGAGTTGGCAGTCATGTTTGTGCGCAACTGTCCCGATAAAGAGTTGGCCCAAGTGTTCAAATGCAAACCCCTTCGTGACTGGACAGCCAGTGAGGTACAGGATCGTTTGGATGAACTGTTAAGGGAGCGTAAAGCATGTAGAACACAACTTTCACAGCAGGTGGCTGCTGTCTTCGACTCCCCCCAGGAGGAAGTGGATCCTGAGAGCAGACCTAATGTGTCATCTTTTTCTCGATGTGGCCGTGAACCAGAACAGGCCCAATCTGTATCTGAGGGTGGGACATTAGAGAAAGTTTTGAGTATGCTAGAGAAGGCTCTTGTCAGCAATACTCAGTCTGTGAACAGAGGGCCCCGTAAACAGTTCCCCAAACGTGAGCGTGAGTGCGCTGTCTGTGGAAGCACTAATCACTGGACCAAAGCTCACTGTCAGATGCACCAGCTGTGTTTCAAGTGCTTCTCTACTGGCCACATGAGCTTTGACTGTAGTGAGACTGGGAAGCGAAAGAGCCCTGAATGTGGACAGACTGGCAGGTCTGGAAAACTAGAAAGCCTCCATTCTGAGGAAGGCAATGTGGGGCAGGCTAATTTTTCCTCTACTGATGATGATGATATCCAATCTGTTTATTCTTATTTTTGTGAGTCAGTACCCAAGAACAACACAGTAATTTTTCAGAACACAATGAGAATTTCTCAGAATGACAGTTTGTTTTACACCACCGTGCTAGTACAGGATAAAGTTGAGCTGAAGGGGATGTTAGATAGTGGGTCCATGGCTACTACTCTGCGCGCAGATATTGTACCTCGGTTGAGGGAGGCAGGAGTGGTAGAGGGGAACTTTCTAGCTCCTTCAGACATCATACTGGTGGGTTGTGGTGGGACGCAAACTAGCCCAGTGGGCATGTGTGACTTGAAACTACAGCTTTATGGCTTCAGTTATGTAGTCCCAGTGCTGATTGTAGATGGGCAGGTTGATGAACTCATTGTTGGCACTAACGTGTTGAAGTCTCTGATTAGACAGTTCAAATCAAATGACAGCTACTGGCGGGTGGTGGGTACGCCAGGTCCCTCTGGCCAGTGTGAGGACAGCCAGTTCCTGCGTCTCCTATCAAATCTGGAGAGATGGAGAGGAGACTCCATCCCAGATAAAGTGGGCACCATTAAGTTGAAGAGGGCAGTAACGCTCCAACCCATGAGTGAGCATCTGGTGTGGGGCCGCTTACCCCCAAAGACAAAACTCTCTGTGGGCAGTACTGTTGTTGTCGAGCCCAGCACGTCTCGTTGTGTGAATCGACACATACTAGTAGGGAGAGTAGTTACGCCTCTGTGGGGGGATGGATGGCTCCCTGTGAAGATTGTGAATCCAACAACTTCGCCAGTTACCCTGAGACGAAATGCTAAAGTGGCAGATGTGTACCCTTGTATTGCATTGGAGGATTTTGAGGATGTCAAGCAGCAAGCTGCTTACCAGAACGTGGCAAAAGTACAATGTGACAGCTCACATGGCAGTCTTACAGCTAAGAGTTCAGTTGGTGGCAGTGTAGTTAATGACAACAGTACACTGAGCAATCTTGGACTTCAAGGCCTGTCTGTTGAGGAGTGTCCAGTCTCACAGTTCTGGAAAGACAAACTTGTCGGTTTAATTGAGAAGTATGACACGGTGTTCTCTAGACATAGCCTGGATTGTGGAGAGGCAAAAGAGTTCTGCCATCGCATACGGCTGACTGATGACCGCCCATTTCGATTACCTTATCGTAGGCTTTCTCCAGCTGATTACCAAAAACTCAGGGAAACACTGGATGATATGGAGAAAAAGGAAATCGTCAGAAAATCCAGCAGCGAGTATGCCTCACCATTGGTGCTGGTATGGAAAAAGAATGGGGACTTGCGTCTATGTACTGACTTTAGGTGGTTAAACGCCCGCACAGTGAAGGATGCTCATCCACTGCCTCATCAGGCTGATGTACTGGCGGCGCTGGGAGGTAATGCCTTCTTCAGCACAATGGACTTGACATCAGGGTACTACAATGTGCCACTGCATGAAGAGGATAAGAAATACACTGCCTTTTCCTCTCCTTTAGGTCTGCACGAGTACAATCGTTTGCCTCAGGGCCTTTGCAACAGCCCGGCTACGTTTATGAGAATGATGCTGACCATCTTTGGGGACCAAAACTTTCTAAGTCTCCTTTGCTATTTGGATGATCTGATGGTTTTTGCTAAGACGGAGGAAGAGAGTCTGCAGAGACTTGAGATGGTTTTCCAGCGGTTGCAGGAGCACAATCTTAAACTGTCTCCGTCTAAGTGCAAGTTTTTGAGGAGGTCTGTTAAGTTTTTGGGCCACATCATTTCTCAGGAGGGCGTAGCCACTGATCCTGCTAAGATTCAAACCATTTTGAATGTGACTGAGAGTGAGATGATGGAAGCTGATGGTGTCACTCCGTCTCCTAGCAAAATCCGTTCTTTCCTTGGTATGGTAGTATACTATCAACACTACATTGAGAATTGTTCCATGGTTGCTAGGCCATTGTTTCAGCTGACTACAGGTCAGAAGAAGCCTAGGAGAGGCAAGGGCAGAAAGAGGCCTGGTCCCTCTCGCAGGCTCACTGCTGCAGACTGGACTGCCGAGTGTCAACTCGCTTTTGAAGCTTTGAAAGCAGCACTAGTTGACCAGGCACTGCTGGCTCATCCAGATTTTTCTCAGCCATTTTTGCTTTCTGTTGATGCATCTACTAGTGGTTTGGGAGCTGTACTATCCCAAGTGCAAGATGGGAAGGCCATAGCCAGGCCAATAGCTTTTGCTAGTAAATCTCTTAATCATGCACAATCCAAGTATCCTGCTCACCGGCTGGAATTTCTAGCCATGAAATGGGCCATTCATGATAAGTTCAGCCATTGGCTGCGAGGGCATAAGTTTACGGTGTGGACCGACAACAATCCACTCAAATATATTCTTACAAAGCCGAGACTTGATGCATGTGAGCAGAGATGGGTTGCAAAGCTGGCACCTTTTGATTTTGATATCCAGTACATACCAGGGCCCAAGAATGTCGTTGCTGATGCTTTGAGCAGAGAGCCATTTGTCCGCCCCAAAGTTCTGCACCGACTGACAAGAATTCCATATGATGTCCTGCTGGAAGAAGCCAGAGGTCTTCGACTGGATGATGTACAAGACATGTTCCGTCTCTCCTGTGAGCAGCCCGAGGCTGGCTGTGGAACGTCTATGGCTCCTGGGAGTGAGTTGAGTAGAGCTGGAGACGATGTCAGTGGGTTGGTTTCCTGTGAAGAGGTGTCTGCTGTCCTCCAAGCCCATCGCCGATGGGATGATGGTGCCACAGTGAGGTCCGTTTCACATGTGCAGCACCTTGAGAAGTTGATGTCCATGGGTCAGAGCCCTTTACCTGTCCTTACACACAAGGAGCTGTATGATAACCAGTCACTGGATCCTATCATCAGCAGAGTAATGTTCTTTGTAGATAGAGGCCGGCGCCCATCTAGGAGAGAGCGAGTCTTTGAAGCTAAAGAAACAGTTTATACTCTAAGACAGTGGGGGAAACTCACCACGCGGTTAGGGATTCTGTATCGTGTCTCAAAACACCCAGTGAGTAAGAAGAAAATATTCCAGTATGTCGTACCTGTGTCTTTGAGAGGCCTTGTGTTGAAGGGAGTTCATGATGATGCTGGTCATCAGGGTCAGCAGCGCACATTGTGGCTCACGAGACAGCGGTTTTACTGGGAATCTATGGAGAAGGATGTCAAGGAATATGTGGCCCACTGTAAGAGATGTGTGTTGAGTAAAGCACCTGAGCCTGAAGCAAGAGCTCCACTTGTCTCCATTGTGACAACGGCACCTTTAGAACTTGTGTGTATTGATTTCTGGACTGCCGAAGATTCAAACAACAAGTCTATTGATGTGTTAGTAGTGACTGATCACTTTACTAAGCTGGCCTGTGCGTATCCATGTCCAAACCAGTCTGCTAAGACTGTTGCTCGTGTTCTCTGGAATAATTTCTTCTGCATTTATGGGTTCGCTGATTGCATCCATTCTGACAGGGGTGCAAACTTCGAGAGTTTACTTATTGCAGAATTACTTCAGTTATCTGGTGTTGAAAAGTCCCACACCACACCTTATCATCCCATGGGTAACGGTCAAGCAGAACGTCTGAATCGCACACTGGGTGGGATGATTAGAGCTCTGCCAGCTAGGTCTAAGGCTAAATGGCCTCAGATGTTGAACACATTGACATTCTCCTATAACTGCACTGTTCATGAGACTACTGGGTTTCCACCCTTCTTCTTGATGTTCGGACGCACCCCTAGGTTGCCGGTAGATGTTATGTTTGAAAGTGTGCTGTTGGATGGGGACACAGTAGATGTGGATAAGTATGTCCAGTCTCTGGGTGAGGATCTGAGAGAGGCCATGACATTGGCCCAGCAGCATGCCAGTAAGCAACAAAAGAGACAAGCCGAGGTCTACAACAGACGGTCTAAGGGTCACTCGGTGCAGAAGGGAGATAGAGTTCTACTTGCTAACAAGGGGGAGAGGGGCAAGAAGAAACTGGCTGATCGCTGGGAGAGTGTGGTGTACATAGTGGTTGCAAAGAACAGCTCACTGAACACATATCGTATCCAACACCCTACCACTGGACGCATCAAAACTGTGCATAGGAACCTGATTATGTCAGTCAACTTTCTGCCTTTACCTTCGTGGGAGGAACCTGAGGGTCACGGATCTCTATCGAGTGGTGACGTGATCTCTGAGATGTCTGCAATGTCCAGCCAAATGGATGGGAGTGACGCCAGGACTGTCCACTGGGTAGCAGGCCTTCCTGAGTCTTCTGGGAGGATACTCCAAGAGGATGGTGAAGTCCCGGCTGATGGAAGTGAGGTGGAACAACCGTATGAAGTCCCCTTAAGTGAGGTGTGCTCAGCAGAAGTGGACCAGAGAGATATCCCTGAAGCCTACAAGAGTTCTGATTGCGAAACTCCATTCAGTGTGGATGATGTTACCTTGGTTGAAGATGCTTCGTCAGTGTGGTCTGTGACAATCTACCAGGATTCTGATCAGTCGTCTGACACTACTAGTGTTGAGTCGGTAACTGAAAGTGTGCTGGCTCCGGAGTTGCGGATCTGTAGTACTCCCCATCCTGTGGTTAGACCTCTGAGCAGGGTTAGTGCTGTCTGTGACATTCCTGCTAGGTTTGTGGGTGAGGGTGTTCGGACTAGACTGGGTAGACTTATTAAGCCAGTGGATAGGTTAATCCAAACTATGTCTACACAGGAAATGAAACAGTTCTTGGTTTCTCAGTGACGGTAGGATATTGCCTACCTTTTCTTTTGTAGGAATGTAGGAAATCTAAGCATGTCTTAGAATGATTTGTGGGTTTGTCTAATATATTTGACAATTCATGTAACTTTGTGTGTAGTCCATCGGCATAAAATGTATATGGCATTTTTCGTATACGGTTGAATAAGGGATTAGCTACCCCTTATTTTTCCTAATCCTTCGCGGGATAGCTTTTCAGCTGATCGACCATTTGTGGGTCTAGAATTAAGGGATTACACTGGGTTACTCTGTCGCCCTGTGGGTGTGATTTTTTTTTTTTTTCTTTCTTTGCTTTGTTACCTTTGAGGTAATGTGTTTTGTTTTGGGTCTATAATCTAGTGTAAAACAGTGGGGGTGAATGTAGCAGTGTGATGTTGTTCCCCTAGATTACGCACCAAATTGCACACAAGGACCAATTCAAATAGGTCAGGTCAAGAGGGGATGTTAATAATCTGATAATAATAATAATAATTCAGTGTATTTTTTTTATTTAATTACAGCTGCATAGCTAATGTTTTTATTTGGTGTACAAACACTTTTTCATACCAATATTGTACATACAAGTGATTGTAAAAGTTTTGTATATTTTGGTTTGGCCCATCGCGGGTTATCTGTATCCCCATACCACTTTATCGTTCTCTTTTGCCTGACCCTCGGCTAGCAAGGTATGTTGTCCTTGGCTCCGAAACTGTTTAATATGGAACCGTCATAAGGTTATACAATGTACTGTTTTGCAACCATACGTTTGTTATAGTGTGGACAGTGTAGGAATTTATGTTAATTTATGTCAAGTTTCACAGAGCTCACTGACTGGGGTATCTGTTGTAACTTCTAAGTACTTGTGACAGTGGTTGAGTGAGTGTACATGTGCTCGCGCAGGTGCCGGAGAGCTGTGACTGCACCAAGGGTAACGTGTGTGTTGTCTCTTCGTGTGCAGGTATGTCTTTTATTTTGTCAGAATTATGTTCTGTATAGTTTTACTTGTATATGCTGTTGTGCAGCGAGTGTGCACGCAGCACCTGTTAATTCCTTTTGGCGCTCTTTTGCCTGACCCTCGGCTAGCAAGGTGCCGGAGAGCTGTGACTGCACCAAGGGTAACGTGTGTGTTGTCTCTTCGTGTGCAGGGCAAATAAAAAGATTTCAACGAGCAGACCATCAGTTGTGGCAGCGTCTTCATTAAGAATTACACAACGCAGAATGAACCACGCTACAGGGGCAATAACATACTCAACAGTATCACCGGCATACAAGTGCAGGTTACAATTCTTTACAGACAAGTCGATTTTGTTAATATAAACAGTAAAACGTACAGGACCCAAAATTGACCCCATGCGGGACACCTTTCGTAATATCGAGGAAACCTGATTTGACACCATCAGTAGATGCACATTGATCTGTCAAGTAATTGTATAAATAGTTAGAGTTACTGGTCTAAGCCAATTGAGGAAAGCCTCTGAATTAGCAGTGAGTGATCAACAGTATCAAAAGCCTTTGACAGGTCATTGAAGAGGGCATCTCAACCTTGCCTTTTATCCACATAATTTATAACTAGGGATGCAGCAGATGAACTCTTAGCAACTCCCTAGCAACGTGTAAACAACTGTTACTGTGGCTTGTTAGCTATCCAGGTGAGTTATCAGGATAAACGTTGTCTTCTGATGTATTCTTTTCTTCTGATGTTATATTCTTAGTCCTTCTTCCTTTATCTTAATAAGGATAAGGACCCTTTTCTTCTATTTTAGCCTAAAATGACACACAAATCTAACTGCCTGTGGCTCAGGACCTGAAGCAAGGATATGCATATTCTTGATACCATTTGAAAGGAAACACTTTGAAGTTTGTGGAAATGTGAAATGAATGTAGGAGAATATAACACATTAAATCTTGTAAAAGATGATACAAAGAAAACAGGCGTTTAAAAAAAACGTTTTTATTTTTATGCTCTTTGAAATGCAAGAGAACAGTCACAATGTACTATTCTTGGTTCCGATTTTGGCCACCAGATGGCAGCAGTGTATGTGCAAAGTTTTAGACTGATTCAATTAACCATTGCCTTTCTGTTGAAAATGTTGTATCAACACTGCCCAAATGTGCCTAATTGGTTAATTAATAAATGTTCAAGTTCATAACTGTGCACACTCCCCAAACAATAGCAAGGTATTCTTTCACTGTAATAGCTACTGTAAATTGGACAGTGCAGTTAGATTAACAGGAATTTAAGCTTTCTGCCCATATCAGATGTCTTTGTCCTGGGAAATGTTATTTTTACTTACAACCTCAACCTAATCACATTAGCCTACATTAGCTCAACCGTACCGCGGGGGGACACTGATCCTATAGAGGTATTTTTAACTCAAATGTTATATTCCTCGAAATCATTTGAAATATGATATCTAATAGTAGATATTAGGAGCTCATAATTTTACCAGCTGCTCATGGAACTTGGAACAATAACTCACTAACTCATAACTTGTTTTGAAAATCTCTGTTATATTCCATTGACAAACATACATTTGAAGTCGGAAGTTTACATACACTTACAGTTGAAGTCAGAAGTTTACATACACTTAGGTTGAAGTCATTAAAACAAATTTTTCAACCACTCCACAAATTTCTTGTTAACAAACTATAGTTTTGGCAAGTCGGTTAGGACATCTACTTTGTGCATGACACAAGTCATTTTTCCAACAATTGTTTACAGACAGATTATTTCACTTAATCACAATTCCAGTGGGTCAGAAGTTTACAAAGTTGACTGTGCATTTAAACAGCTTGGAAAATTCCATAAAATGATGTCATGGCTTTAAAAGCTTCTCATAGGCTAATTGACATCATTTGAGTCAATTGGAGGTGTACCTGTGGATGTATTTCAAGGCCTACCTTCAAACTCAGTGCCTCTATGCTTGACATCTTGGGAAAATCAAAAGAAATCAGCCAAGACCTCAGAAATAAATGGTAGACCTCGACAGATCTGGTTCATCCTTTGGAGCAATTTCCAAATGCCTGAAGGTACCACGTTTATCTGTACAAACAATAGTACGCAAGTATAAACACCATGGGACCTCTCAGCCATAATACCGCTCAGGATAGAGACGCATTCTGTCTCCTAGAGATGAACCTACTTTGGTGCGGAAAGTGCAAATCAATTACAGAACAGCAACAATGGACCTTGTGAAGATGCTGGAGGAAACATGTACAAAAATATCTATATCCACAGTAAAACAAGTCCTATATCAACATAACCTAAATGACCCCAAGCATACTTCCAAAGTTGTGGCAAAATGGCTTAAGGGCAACAAAGTCCAGGTATTGGAATGACCATCACAAAGCCCTGACCTCATCCTATAGAAAATGTGTGGAAATAACTGAAAAAGCGTGTGCGAGTAAGGAGGCCTACAAACCTGACTCAATTACACCAGCCCTGTCAGGAGGAATGGGCCAAAAATCACCTAACTTATTGTGGGAAGCTTGTGGAAGGCTACCCGAAACGTTTGACCCAAGTTAAACAATTTAAAGGCAACGCTACCAAATATGAATTGAGTGTAGGGAAAATTCTGACCCACTGGGAATGTGATGAAAGAAATAAAAGCTGAAATAAATCATTCTCTCTACTATTATTCTGACATTTCACATTATTAAAATTAAGTGGTGATCCTAACTGACTTAAGACAGGGAATTTTTACTAGGATTAAATGTCAGGAAACGTGAAACTGAGTTTAAATGTATTTGGCTAAGTTGTATGTTAACTTCCGACTTCAACTGTACGTTACTTCAGTCTAGATAATTACATTTGCACACACTTTTCTACAGGCTACAGATGCTTATAATCATACTATTTTTGCAGTGTCCATATGTACAGAATTCCAGCCTCTTTCCTACTGCTAATAGGACAACCAGCATGCTCCTTGTCTCTGTTTCTGTGTTCTCAACACAACCTTATTTCAACAAATAACACATAGTCTAATGCCTACATTAGTACTCTGTCATGTTGCAATGTTCCTCTGACCCTGAAATTCAAAAGATACAATCTAGGCTGTTTAAGAGGCTGTAGTGGAAAGTTATATTACTTGGTAGTGAAATATCTCTGTAAAGTCATGTGGTTTTTCAGTGATATCCTTTACTTTTATTTGGGGGAAAAAACAACAGTCAATTGGGGAAGAACTTCCCTCACTCAGGGAATGCATTTCCATGTGAACTTAATTTCGGACAAAACATTCAACTACTAGTCCTAACAATTATTTCCTGACCCCAACCATCACATTAGGCCTGTGAATAACTACGAAGGACTGTGATACTCACAGTCGTGTCATTCCAGACGACTACAATGCAGACGTGCAGAAAACATTAACCAATGATTGAATGTCATTGTCATCTTCAGTGCCGTCTGACATCAGATAACAATATCATGTGGATGCAGTTACTGACATGTTAAACACTTATCCAGGTATTGTGAGATTTAGTGTGTAACTGCAGTCATTGTGTTAATATTTAGTCTCTCTTTCCACAGTACTCTGTGCTTCTCAGCAAACAGTCCAGTCTGAGATTCAGCAGGTGAAAGGCATCGTGGGACAGTCTTTCTCTTTTCCAGAGAGGGTGATCAAGAATGGCAATTTACTTTATGGAGACCTTGACACTATTGCAAATGTGTACCCTGGTAAAGAAGGCAAAATCACCCTTGAGAAGAGATTTGAAAACCGCCTCCACTTGAACAATGTTACAAGATACTTCACTCTATCAGACCTTCAGATAGACGATGCTGGGCTTTATACTGTTGAGAATACAGACGAAGGGAAAAAAACTAAAACATTTGAGCTCATTGTATACAGTAAGTGTTTGTGTGTTGTATATTACAAAAACATTTAATATAGGTTGCAATTTCAATTTATTCATATTTTTTCTTCCAGATTTTGTTTCCAAACCTCAGGTGACAGAGTGTGACAGCAGCTCCTGTAGTGTGGTGTGTTCTGTGGACAATGAAAAAGAGGTGACCTTGACCTTGTACAGAGGAGAGGAAATACTAAACCAGACCAGCAGTCCTGATCTCACCACTGATCTATCTCTCCATTTGGAGGTAGAGGGAAATAACTACTACTCCACCTACAGCTGTGTGGCTGCTAACCCTGTCAGCAATGAGACAGTTCATGTCCCAAAATGTTGCAGTGAAGATGGTCGTCCTAATGATGCAGGTAAGACACATTTTGAATTAAATCCATCCAGGAAATTGCATTTACATTACAGTCATTTAGCAGACGCTCTTATCCAGAGCGACTTACAGTAGAGTGCATACATTTTATTACATTTTACATACTGAGACAAGGATATCCCTACCGGCCAAACCCTCCCTAACCCAGACGACACTATGCCAATTGTGCGTCGCCCCACGGACCTCCCAGTTGCGGCCAGCTGCGACAGAGCCTGGGCGCGAACCCAGCCCAGCGCGAACCCAGAGACTCTGGTGGCACAGCTAGCACTGCGATGCAGTGCCCTAGACCACTGCGCCACCCGGGAGGTGTGAAATAACAATTACCAAGTGAAAGTGAAGTTTAGTTGAGCTCATTCAAAACGTACTTCACAAAAATGATTACCTTGTTTTATTTCAGACAGTGATGGGATGACTCTGGGTTTGCTTATTATTGCTGTAATCTGCGTTCTGGTTGCCTCGGGGCTGGTTGGACTTGCAATCTATCTAAAGAAGAGGGGAAATGAACACTCACAAGGCAGGTATTTATCTTTGAGAGGTGTGAGGTCACTCCCCAAAGTCAAAACATGCTTTGCTTTGTTTTTTGTTACTGTTTTTTTGCAATCGAGGGTGTTGTTTTGGAAAAGGTAGCAAATGTTTGCTTGAACACAAGATACAGGTAATATATATTCTGCACTTCCTCTGCTTGGTCAGAAAGTGCCATAAATCTAGACAACTTCTCTAAATGTTGAAAATGCAGAAGGCACACACACTCTTGACAATGACTACTTGAATAGCATGGCTTATCTGACACCGAAAAGACTGCAAGCGCAGAGACACATAGTAACAAATGAGTCCTGAGTGTTTACAGCACCTGTCCTGGGGGGTGAGCGTTTGTATGCCAGTTAGTCACACCTCACCTTAGGCCTATATTTATTTTCCTTTATTTGGCTCCTCAGATTCATCCGAAAGAGTGCAAGTTGACATTGATTATGCATCGATAACTCCTAAAAAACGAACAGATAATCAGGTTAGTAAAAATGTTACAGGCTGATTGACAATACAGCAGCTTTTGCAGCCCTCATGTCTACAACTGTAGGCTTTAGCTCTGTGCCAGTGGGTTAATGAGGTCTTGAGTTGCACAGACCACCTGAGTTTGATACCCGGCCTGATGTCAATGCAACCAGTTTTGCCCATATGACATGGTTGGGTTGCACAATGAGAAGCCACACAGCACATATAGTATATAATAATGCATGTGATCAGTTTCCTGTCCTGTTTCCTTCCTCTGGCACAAAGTTTCTAATAAAGAGCCCTAAGATATTTTTTTTATTTTTGTTGCTTTACTACCCCTTTTATCTCCCCTCTCAATTCAATTCAATTTAAGGGCTTTATTTGCATGGGAAATATATATGTTAACATTGCCAAATCAAGTGAAGTAGATAATAAACAAAAGTGAAATAAACAATAAAATTAACAGTAAACATTACACTCACAGAAGCTCCAAGATAATAAAGACATTTCAAATGTCATATTATGTATATATACAGTGTTGTAACGATTTCCCTGTCGCTCTCCGTCCGTCCTTCCCTCCCCTACCTCCCTACCTCTTCTTGCCTAGGAGGAGAGAACAGGTATACAAGAACTGAAATGGCTTAGAGACAACCCTGAACTGACATCTGTTTATCTGTTTACACTCCAGTTACATCGCAGCGTTGCCAGCGGGGATGTTGACACAGTGACTTTCCATTTTGCTCCTTCATGCTGAGAGGCCGACATGATAACTCATATCCTGGAGAGGACGATATGTCATAAAGAGGACGTTGAAACAAAATGAAAGTTAAAAATTTTTCGCCCAGAAAACCTTTTAGAGGCACAATTGTTATGGGAGAACATTCCCCTGGAACGTAGGTCATTCTTATTCTGTCAAATAGGGGCCTCGATGACATCCACTGATACGGACCAATTCAATAGCTATGCTTTGAGTTGTTAGCAGGATCAGGATAATCCTTCTTGTCAAGTGCCTTTTGTCCCAAATCCCAATGTATAAGTTAAAACAAATGGAACATATATTTTAATCCAATTCACTAGCGTGTTTGCTATGCTATTGCTGTGCCAAAGCTTCTTTTCAGTACTGTCTGTTCTGTTGTTTCAATGTAGGCTCCTCCCCTGTATATTTTTATAGCTGGTCATGGTTTAGCTTGCCAGTGGATAGCAGCTGTGTACATAATATAAAAAGAGCAGGCGTTTGAGATAAAGCCCTCCTACTCCATAGAACCAATCGCTGTTAGGCTCCTTTAGACACAAAAGGTCCATAGATACATTTTTTCATGTATGTTGTATTGAAACATTTGTGAGGGATTGATCTTGATTTGTTGTTTGATCTTGAGTGACATTTGATCGCTTTTCGCAATATTTAAGGCTGGGCTAAATTGTAGCTGTTAATTTAGCTCATTTCGTTAATTATGATGGACCATTTAATGATTACCCCTATCTATGTATCACATCAACCCTTAATTAGATATTTGATGGTGTAGCTACTTTATTTATGGCCTGTATTTGTCCCATATAAATATGATTCCATAGCTACACTGGTGTCGGCACATTTAAAACTGTAAACTGTCATTCTCTTTTTGCTGTCTGTATACCAATTGTGTAAATGTGAATATACAAACACAGTTCATAAATAGTAATACCAGCATTGCACCTGAGATGTTAATGAATTAAAGTATATCAATAACATTTGTGTGTTAACTGCGGAGGCATTGCCTTTGCTTTTGACCAATGTAACGCAGTCCTCACAATAAAGAAAATCAACCCATCCACAATAATTACCAAATAACATCTGTCATGTGTGAATCTACTATATACAGTTGAAGTCGGAAGTTTACATACACCTTAGCCAAATACATTTAAACTCAGTTTTTCACAATTCCTGACATTTAATCCTAGTAAAAATTATTAGGTCAGTTAGGATCACCACTTTATTTTAAGAATGTGAAATGTCATAATACTAGTAGAGAGAATGATTTATTTCAGCTTTTATTTCTTTCATCACATTCCCAGTGGGTCAGAAGTTTACATACACTCAATTAGTATTTGGTAGCATGGCCTTTAAATTGTTTAACTTGGGTCAAACGTTTTGGGTAGCCTTCCACAAGCTTTGCACAATAAGTTGGGTGAATTTTGGCCCATTCCCCCTGACAGAGCTGGTGTAACTGAGTCAGGTTTGTAGGTCTTCTTGCTCACACACGCTTTTTCAGTACTGCCCACACATTTTCTATGGGATTGAGGTCAGGGTTTTGTGATGGCCACTCCAATACCTTGACTTTGTTGTCCTTAAGCCATTTTGCCACAACTTTGGAAGTATGATTGGGGTCATTGTCCATTTGGAAGACCCATTTGCGACGAAGCTTTAACTTCCTGACTGATGTCTTGAGATGTTGTTTCAATATATCATCACAATTTTCCTGCCTCATGATGCCATCTATTTTGTGAAGTGCACCAGTCCCTCCTGCAGCAAAGCACCCTCACAACATGATGCTGCCACCCCCGTGCTTCATGGTTGGGATGGTGTTCTTCGGTTTGCAACCCTCCCCCTTTTCCCTCCAAACATAACAATGGGCATTATGGCCAAATAGTTCTATTTTTGTTTCATCAGACCAGAGGCCATTTAACCAAAAAGTACGATCTTTGTCCCCATGTGCAGTTGCAAACCGTAGTCTGGCTTTTTTATGACGGTTTTGGAGCAGTGGCTTCTTCCTTGCTGAACGGCCTTTCAGGTTATCTCGATATAGGACTCGTTTTACTGTGGATATAGATACTTTTGTAACTGTCAAGCAAAGAGCCACTGAGTTTGAAGGTAGGCCTTGAAATACATCCACAGGTACACGTCCAATTGACTCAAATTATGTCAATTAGCCTACCAGAAGCTTCTAAAGTCATAACATCATTATCTGGAATTTTCCAAGCTGTTTAAAGGCACAGTCAACTTAGTGTATGCAAACTTCTGACTCACTGGAAATGTGATACAGTGAATTATATGTGAAACAATCTGTCTGTAAACAATTGTTGGAAAAATTACTTTTGTCATGCCTAAACTATTGTTTGTTAACTAGAAATGTGTAGAGTGGTTTAAAAACTATTTTTAATGACTCCAATCTAAGTGTATGTAAACTTCCGACTTCAACTGTATCCCAGTCCACGAGATCAAAACAATCCTGAAGCATGGATTCCGATTGGTCAGACCAGTGTTGAATAGTACGAAGCACAGGCACTTCCTGTTTGAGTTTCTGCCTATGGGATGGGAGGAGCAAGATGGCATCATGGTCACATTTGCCGAAGGAGGGCGGGGGAGGGCATTGTAAGCATCCCGGAAGTTTGAATAGCAATGGTCTAGAGTCTTAGTAGCACAAGTAGGACAATCAATATGTTGATAGAATTTTGGCAGCCTAGTCCTCAGATTTCCTTTGTTAAAATCCCCAGCTACAGTAAATGCAGCCTCCGGATATGTGGTTTCCAGTTTGCATAAAGTCCAGTGAAGTTCATTGAGAGCCGTCAAGGTTTCGGCTTGAGGTGGGATGTAAAATGGCCGTGGCGATGACTGAGGAGAATTCTTTTAGGAGATAATATGGTCGGCATTTCATTGTGAGGTATTCTATACCGTGTGAACAAAATGACTTGAGTTCCTGTATGTTCCTAGAATTACACATGAGTTGTTAATCATGAAACACCCCCCCCCCCCCTCCACCCTTCTGCTTCCTGGAGAGATATTTATGGGGTATGGGGAGAATCACTCCCCATACCCTATAATAAACGAGGTCTTCAGTGGGGAAAGGGGTGAAGCATCTAAGCCGTGTGCATGACTGCTGTCTTCTAGACCACAGGCTCTGCATTACTTGATATGACTGCTAATTCTTAATTAATTTATACTTGGGACTTGTGTGTATTGTTATAATTAGGGGCTACTTATATAGTCATGTTACACTGTATGTACAAGTGGGTAACCTGTGCAAGTGTGAGGTGTGTAATGGAAATGTGTTTTGTTGCATATCCCACTCCCCCTGAGACACCCTCAGAGAGTGGGGGTCACGGCCAAGGATCAGCCAATATTGACAGCGACCCTGGAGCAATTAGGGTTAATTCCTTTGCTCAAGGACAGAACAACAGATTTGTACCTTTTGGTTACTGGCCCAACGGTCCAAACCGCCAGGCTTCCTACACTACTGCTCTGTTGGGGATAGAAACATAAGCATTTCACTGCACGTGCGTTAGCAAACACATATGTTGCAGATGTTATCAATAGTATTTGATTTGATTTTTGATTAGGAGCACTACTTTTCATGGTTTCATTACACAACCATGCTGTTTTGAGACTTTCTATTTTTACAGTGTAGTTTCTCACAGCAGCCGTCCCTAATCTTTGCTAAGACTCCACCGTGGGGAAGAGACAAATAAAGCTCTTACCATATCCTCAAAAGGTCAAATTCTATACAATTAACACTACTTTATTTGACATTAGCCCTACTCTGAATCCCACATTTTAACACCTTCAATTAATCTAGTTTGAACAGGTTTTTGGTGCTTGTCACCTTGGCCGTGTGGTTGAGGATGTCAGTCAGAGATGGTACCCCCGCTTTCTATAATCTCTGTTTCCTTGCAGCCCCACCACATCCTGTATAGCTTAGAGATCGAGACCCTAACTACACATCTCTATAAACAGAAATGAACACAAGTTATCATCTTCATATCCCTTGTATCTTCAATCAATCAAATTGATTTATAAAGCCCATTGTCAGGATTTGGCCAGGATTGTTCAGGTTTTGGTCACTAGATGCCCCCATTGTGCTTTTTTCACCCTTTTGTTTTTTCCCTTGTTCCAGTTATTATTTGCACCTGTGCCTCATTTCCCTTGAAAGTAATTAAACCCTTAGTGTTCCTCAGTTCTTTGCTCTGTGTTTGTATGTTAGCACCCAGCCCCAGCCATGCTGTGAACATTTGTTTCTCTAGTTGGATTTTCTTGAGGTACTCTGGTTTTGTTCTTGTTTATTTTTGATTATTCTTTTGAGGTTTGTTTTTTCCCTGCTGTTCTTACCACTTTGTGGATTTTTCCTTGTGTCTTGGAGGTTATACATTTTTTCTCTTGGAATTACTTTTGACATTGTGTATTTATATTTTTTGCCTGAAGATCTTTTCCTTTTTCCTTTATTAAACCACTGTCTCTAGTACTGCTGTGTCTGCCTCATCTTCTGGGTTCTGCCGACTATTAGTGGCTCAGTTTACTAAGTGACTGTTTCTCACACTGGAGACCCGAGTTCGTAACCGGGTCCTGACACCCATTTTACATCAGCAGATGTCACAAAGTGTTTATACAGAAACCTAAAAATGATCTTATGAGCATTTCATCTTTGTGGAGCTTGTGAACTTCACAGCAAGAGGAAGAGATTTTAAACCTGAACACATCTCAAACACTAAGACCCCATCTCTCTGCCCTCCTGTCTGTGCATGGCAACCACACTTTCCAGTTCCGGCTAAGCCTGCCCAACCATTATCACCTCACGACTCAAGCACTTTAAAATGTTTTCCAATAGTTAATGCATTCTTTATGATCGTGATTGTGTCTCCACATAGCAACGTCTCTCTCTAACCCCCTCTGAGAGGGGCCATATCATGTAAAAATTTCAGCATGCAGCTAGAATGTCTATTGAGTATACATTGTAAAATAATTGTGTAATTTAAGACTTTCTTTCCAAAGTGACTTACAGTCATGTGTGCATACATTTTATGTGAGGGTGTTGCCGGGAATCAAATCCACTGTCCTGGGATTGTAAGGGCCACGCTCTACCAATGAGCTATGGAGGACTATGCTCCCCTGAGAACTTGGCTAATAGAGATTATTTTTGGAATGATTGTGATATTGTGTAGGTGCAGGGGACTGAGAGCATGGTTTGTGGTGTCAGCGCTCTTGCTTGAGTGAAGCTGTGCAGAGATAGAGGGAGGTACCACATCTCCAATATAAGCAAGTGAAAATGACAGCAACTGACCCATAGATACACTTGTTCCAATTTCAAAACACCTTGATATCCTATTCAATGTTAACACATTAGATCAACCACCACAAGTTTCTGAATAGCACTTGGAAAATAACACGTTTTTTTCAGTGTCTTTAGGATTTACAACAGTTGATTCTACTGTATGTCAAGTCATATTACAGCTAAACAATAATACACAATGCTACTTTTAGTGTATTGCAACACACACCAGGTTAACTTATGAAGGGAATGAGAGAGTCAGAGACCGGTACAGTTATATGCAAATATGATACTGGCGATACATTCAGCGCTGTATGTCTGATTGTGGACAGGGTAAATTATTAATTTAAACGTTAAAGCAGTTGATGAGCTCTTTGCCAAGGCACGTTTTAACCCCCCACACAGCTTGTTTATCCCACCCACCACTAGCAAGTACAATCTTCTAGTAAAGGTTTCACCTGGGTGAGTTAGACAACGCCTCCACAGATAGATCTCTGGTTACAGGCCCCCCACAATCTTGCTGCTCCTCCCAAAGGAATCATTCCTAAGGCAGATGTTTCCTTTGTTCAGTCACCTGCAGCCCAGCCTTAAATCATTCCAAAGACTGTTCCTAGCAGTGTTGTGTTACTATCCCACTGGTCTTCAATTTCAACCCCCCTACTTTCTCTCGCTAACTTTGCTCTCAAATATTCTCTGGAGAATATGAAGTGAGAAAATTAATGCACACAGAATGGGTTAGACAAAAACAGCTATTTTTGAGGGACACGTACAAGATAAATGAAATGTGTTACAGTAAATACAGTATATCTTACCTTTGTTGGACTCTCCCTATGGTGAATAACACTGCAAAGATTCCTGGGAAACAGGACACTATCATTCTCCATGCCTCTCGTCTTTGTTGTGTAGTGTGGAGTTGTGTGTGGGAAACAGGTACAGTACATAACACACAGTGCCTTCAGATCCAAAGCATGAATGAAACCCTAGGCCTACAGGATATAAAGTACCAGTCAAACGTTTGGACACATCTACTCATTCAAGGGTTTTTCTGTATTTTTACTATTTTCTACATTGTAGAATAATAGTGAAGACGTCAAAACTATGAAATAACATGTATGGAATCATGTAGTAACCAAAAAAGTGATAAACAAATCAAAATATATTTTATATTTGAGATTCTTTAAAGTAGCCACCCTATGCCTTGATGAAAGCTTTGCACACTCTTGGCATTCTCTCAACCAGCTTCAGGAGGTAGTCACCTGGAATACTTTTCAATTAACAGGTGTGCCTTGTTAAAAGTTAATTTGGGTAATTTCTTAATGCATTGGATCCAATCAGTTGTGTTGTGACAAGGTAAGGGTGGTATACATAAGATAGCCCTAATTGGTAAAAGACCATGTCCATATTATGGCATGAACAACGCAAATAAGCAAAGTGAAACGACATTCCATCATTACTTTAAGACATGAAGGTGATTCAATATGGAAAATGTCGAGAACTTTTAACGTTTCTTAAAGTGCAGTCATAAAAACCATCAAGCGCTATGATGAAACTGCTTGTCTGGTGACACAGTCAGTGATTTATTTAGATTTCAAACCACACTTAACCAGAATGGCTACCACAGCATTCTGCTGCAATATGCCTTCAGACTTCTCTCCACCATGTTGTCCCTCGACACACAAATGTTGAAGGTCTTTGTATATTGCACTTGTGATGCCACCCACTGCAAAACATCTTCTTCACTGTTAAAAACATGACATAATTAAAATAGATGGCACCGGGCCTCCCGGGTGGCGCAGTGGTCTAAGGCACTGCATCGCAGCGCTAGCTGCGCCACCAGAGACTCTGGGTTCGCGCCCAGGCTCTGTCGCAGCCGGCCGCGACCGGGAGGTCAGTGGGGCGACGCACATTTAGCCTAGCGTCATCCGGGTTAGGGAGGGTTTGGCCGGTAGGGATATCCTTGTCTCATTGCGCACCAGAGACTCCTGTGGCGGGCTGGGCGCAGTGCACGCTAACCAAGGGGGCCAGGTGTTTCCTCCGACACATTGGTGCGGCTTGCTTCCGGGTTGGAGGCGCGCTGTGTTAAGAAGCAGTTGGTTGGGCTGTGTTTCGGAGGACGCATGGCTTTCGACCTTCGTCTCTCCCGAGCCCGTACGGGAGTTGTAGCGATGAGACAACATAGTAATTACTATCAATTGGATACCACGAAATTGGGGGGAAAAGGGGGGAAAATAAATAAAAAATAAAATAGATGGCACAAGGTATTCTGAGAACTAAATACTATTGTCAACAGCCTGATTTGGTTACCATGAGATTGTATCTGCTTGATTTTGCGTGACTTCTGGATCAGGAGGACTTGAAGGGCCAATTTCTAAACTCAGTGCAGGACTATGGATAAGAATATTAGCATGTTATTACTAAACATATAGTATTATTGAGGTTGAGATTAATATGACCTTTCAAACTGTTCATATAATATTGAAGTTCCATAAACAGAAAACATAGACAACTGTAATATTATTCTAATAACATACACCATTACCTTTCTCCACAGAAACTGGCACACAACTCTATGTCACATGAACAACATTACCAAAAGCTTTATAAAGACAGTTACAGCAAAGTATCCACACCCCTACACACAACCACACCTTGTTGGATGACATTGGGAATGATACAGATGTTGGCTCCACAGACTCAACAAGCTCCACATCTGCTTCCCGTAAAAATAGCAAATAAGAACGCTAGAATGTGATGCTCTTTAACCGCTATGTTGTGACAACTTGAAATAGCATGATGTGTCAATGTGAAAAGGCAACTGTCTTACCTCCAACTCTAAACCAGATTTCTGGTCACAGCGGCCTTTCACATGTAGGGCAAGCATCTGCAGTGGCATTACCATCTTGCATTGTGTGCATGTGGCTTTCGGCATTAGAGCAAACTCCGGAGCATTTACTGGTTGTGGTGTAAGATCCAACTCCTCTTGTAGAGGAGCAATACATAAAGCATACATCTCCCTCCTGCTGCGGCGCTTCTAATATCACAGCCGGTGTATCCCTCTGACTCTAATAGGACTGCGGGTCATTCTCCTCAATTTCCACCCGCAAAAAACAAATGTTTCATGATGATAAATACTGAATGTAAGTGTAAAGTCCAGACTGACTACTGTGTACTACCACTAGATCCATTGAATTTGATACATTGAATGAAATTTAATAAAACATGTAATGCAGTGACCAGGTGAACATTGCTGGAACTGATTGCATTAGATTTACATCTGTCAGTGTGCTGGAAAATTTTCACATTTAAGGAAAAGACTCGTATTAAGTATGAAATTGATGATAAAAATATAACGGTACTTATACCATACCTGCTGCTTTGTGAAGAAGCCACCCGCCTTGTAGATGTTCTATCTTTGGGATTGTCATCTCTAGTAAACTGGATAACTATGGTAATTACAAAAACAAAACATCTCAGGAAAGTACATGTATACAATATATCTGGCAAGGCAATTGGATGGGGGGGGGGGGGGGGGGGCGTCACCTGCACATGAGTTAGGTCCTCTGTTATAGAGAGTTTTCTTCCCTAGTCCGGCAGGGATTATCTCCAGCTCTTCAGTTGTGGATGGGGTCATTTCAGAGATTCAACTCATTTAAAAAAAAATGATATATCAAAAGGCTTCCACAACTTTAGCTGGTCAGTAATTTGTGTCTTGACATTTACGTTTTGTTTTGAACAGCCCAGGGAATGATCTGCAAGATTTTAAACAATATTAGTAGTGTAAAGACACAAAAATGGGCTGGAGGGAAAAAGAAAGGCTGGTCATTGGGAGTGTTTCCTGATTTCTGGTATACCACTATGAATTGTCTCACAATTCCACTAACCATGCATTGTTGAACATGGAAAAATGGTTGTGTACTAACATTACTTTTTAAGCTGCTGACTACACGACCTGGCAATCTCGTTTGGAACGGTTGGGTTCGTAGACATTCCCTGACTCTGTCCCTGTCTGGGTTCTTCAAATGTCTGGGAAAGCATTGAGGAAAAAAAGTCTGTGTTACTGCAGCTACAGCATGCTGCCCATGCTGGGATGAGGATGAAGTTAGTCATTGTTACCGACAATCAATTCAGATCAAGCAGGTATAGCCTAGTTTAATCTAGACAATACATGTGTTTATAATTTTGAAAAATAAGAAAACTAGGTGTACCAAATTGCTTGTCCAGTGCAAGAGGTCTACCAGTACAAACCAAAAAATATGAATCTACAAATGCGTAGCTAGCTGGCTTTACTTTTGTAAGTGGTGTGAGTGAGTAACGTTACACACATAAGAATGTGCGGATGATCTTGGTTGATGTGCCATGCTGTGTGGGGGAGGGGTGGTAGAGGCTCATTATGGATTTGATAAGGCTAACGTTGTCCCACTATAGGATATACAAGATAAAACAAAGCAGTGTGAGAAAAACAACACAGAGTTACACATGGGATAAACAAACGTACAGTCAATAACACAATAGAAAATCTGTATACAGTGTGTGCAAATAAGGTAAGGAGGTAAGGCAATGAATAGGCCATAGTGGCGAAGTAATTACAAATTAGCAATTAACACTGGAGTGATAGATGTGCAGATGAGGATGTGCAAGTAGAAATACTGGTGTGCAGAAAGAGCAGAAAAAAACTAAAAACAAATATGGGGATGAGGTAGGTAGTTGGTTGGATGGATGGGCTATTTACAGATGGGCTGAGTACAGCTGCAGCGATCGGTAAGCTGCTCTGACAGCCGATGCTTGAAGTTAGTGAGGAGAATAAAGTCTACAACTTTAGTGATTTTTGCAATTTGTTCCAGTCATTGGCAGCAGAGAACTGGAAGGAAAGTCGGCCAAAGGAGATGTTGGCTTTGAACGACCAGTGAAATATACCTGCAGGAGCGTGTGCTAAGGTTGAGCTGAGATAAGGCGGAGCTTTACCTAGAAAAGACTTAAAGATGACCTGGAGCCAGTGGGTTTGGCGACGAATATGTAGCGAGGACCAGCCAACGAGAGCATACAGGTCGCAATGGTGGGTAGTATATGGGGCTTTGGTGTCAAAACGGATGACACTGTGATAGACTGTATCCAATTTGCTGAGTAGAGTGTTGGAGGCTTTTTTATAAATGACATCGCTGAAGTCAAGGATCGGTAGGATAGTCAGTTTTACGAGGGTATGTTTGGCAGCATGAGTGAAGGAGGCTTGTTGCGAAATAGAAAGCCAGATTTTACACATATTCGAAGTCAGAACCGTCCAGAGTAGGAATGCTAGGCGGGCGGGTGCGGGCAGCGATCGGTTGAAGAGCATGCACTAGGTTTTAGTAGCATTTAAGAGCAGTTGGAGGCCATGGAAGGAGTGTTGTATGCCATTGAAGCTTGTTTGCAGGTTTGGTAACACAGTGTCCAAAGAAGGGCCGGATGTATACAGAATGATGTCGTCTGCGTAGAGGTGGATCAAAGAATCACCCGCATCAAGAGCGACATCATTGGTATATACAGAGAAAAGACTCGGCCCGAGAATTGAACCCTGTGGCACCCCCATAGAGACTACCAGAGGTCCGGACAACAGGCCCTCTGATTTGATACACTGAACTCTATCTGAGAAGTAGTTAGTGAACCAGGTGAGTCAGTCATTAGAGAAACCAAGGCTGTTGAGTCTGCCGATAAGAATACGGTGATTGACAGAGTCGAAAGCCTTGGCCAGGTCGATGAAGACGGCTGCACAGTACTGTGGCGGTTATCATAACCGATGGCGGTTATGACGGTTATGATATCGTTTAGGACATTGGCCGTGGCTGAGGTGCACCCGTGACCAGCTCAGAAACCGGAATGCATAGCGGAGAAGGTACATTCGAGATGGTCGGTGATCTGTTTGTTTTTACTTAGCTTTCGAAGACTTTAGGCAGGGCAGGATGGATATAGGTCTGTAACAGTTTGGGTTGAGAGTGTCTCTCCCTTTGAAGAGGGGGATGACCGCGGCCGCTTTCCAATCTTTAGGAATCTCAGACGATACGAACGAGAGGTTGAACAGACTAGTAATAGGGGTTGCGATAATGGCAGCGGATAATTTTAGGAAGAGAGGGTCCAGATTGTCTAGCCCAGCTGATTTGTAGGGATTCAGATTTTGCAGCTCTTTCAGGACAACAGCTGTCTGGATTTGGGTGAAGGAGAAGCTGGGGGGGGGGGGCTTGGGCCAGTTGCTGCGAGGGGTGCAGAGCTGTTGGCCGCAGTTGGGGTAGCCAGGTGGAAATCGTGGCCAGCCGTAGAGAAATGCTTCTTGAAATTCTCGATTATCGTGGATTTATCGGTGGTGACAGTGTTTCCTAGCCTCAGTGCAGTGGGCAGCTATTAGGAGGTGCTCTTATTCACCATGGACTTTACAGTGTCCCAAAATGTTGTGAATTTGTGCTGCAGGATGCAAATTTCTGTTTGAAAAAGCTAGCCTTTTGCTTTCCTAACTGATTGTGTATATTGGTTCCTGACTTCCCTGAAAAGTTGCATATCGCGGGGACTGTTTGAAGCTAGTGCGCCACAGGACGTTTTTCTGCTGGTCAAGGGCAGACAAGTCTGGAGTGAACCAAGGGCTATATCTGTTCTTAGTTCTACATTTTTTGAAAGGGGCATGCTTATTTAAGATGGTGAGGAATGCACTTTTGAAGAACAACCAGGCATCCTCTAGTTACAGATTAATACATCACAATTACCCTACAAATACATGGTTGGAGAACGCAAGTGTACCCTCAAGATGAGACGTAGTTAGCTAGATAGATAAGCTAACATTAGCACTTAGCACTAATAGACTGCTAGGTTAGCTTAATTGATGATGGCATAAGATAATTTATCTTATTGTCTTCTGCGGAATGTATGTAATATGGTAGAAAGTAATGAACCAACACTGAATTTATGTAAAAATTTGACGGAAGAAAGCTCAGTGCTGCTTACCCGAGATACAGTCCTCGTAGGCATAGATATCGTCTCTATATCTATGCTCATAGGTACAAGTTCGTAGGTAGGTGTGCACTATGACTTTTATTTTATTTATTTCACCTTTATTTAACCAGGTAGGCTAGTTGGGAACAAGTTCTCATTTACAACTGCGACCTGGCCAAGATAAAGCGTAGCAGTATGAACAGACAACAACACAGAGTTACACATGGAGTAAACAATAAACAAGTCAATAACACAGTAGGAAAAAAAAGAGTCTATATACATTGTGTGCAAAAGGCATGAGGAGGTAGGCAATAAATAGGCCATAGGAGCGAATAATTACAATTTAACATTAACACTGGAGTGATAAATCATCAGATGATCATGTGCAAGTAGAGATACTGGTGTGCAAAAGAGCAGAAAGTAAATAAATAAAAACAGTATGGAGATGAGGTAGGTAAATTGGGTGGGCTATTTACTAATGGACTATGTACAGCTGCAGTGATCGGTTAGCTGCTCAGATAGCAGATGTTTAAAGTTGGTGAGGGAAATAAAAGTCTCCAACTTCAGCGATTTTTGCAATTCGTTCCAGTCACAGGCAGCAGAGAACTGGAAGGAAAGGCGGCCAAATTAGGTGTTGGCTTTGGGGATGATCAGTGAGATATACCTGCTGGAGCGCGTGCTACGGGTGGGTGTTGTTATCGTGACCAGTGAACTGAGATAAGGCGGAGCTTTACCTAGCATGGACTTATAGATGACCTGGAGCCAGTGGGTCTGGCGACGAATATGGCGAGGGCCAGCCGACTAGAGCATACAGGTCGCAGTGGTGGGTGGTAAAAGGTGTTTTAGTAACAAAACGGATGGCACTTCACTGCATCTAATTTGCTGAGTAGAGTATTGGAAGCTATTTTGTAGATGACATCGCCGAAGTCGAGGATCGGTAGGATAGTCAGTTTTACTAGGGTAAGTGAGTGAAGGAGGCTTTGTTGCAAAATAGAAAGCCGATTCTAGATTTGATTTTGGATTGGAGATGTTTAATATGAGTCTGGAAGGAGAGCTTACAGTCTAGCCAGACACCTAGGTATTTATAGACGTCCACATATTCTAGGTCGGAACCGTCCAGGGTGGTGATGCTAGTCGGGCGGGCGGGTGCAGGCAGCGAACGGTTGAAAAGCATGCATTTGGTTTTACTAGCGTTTAAGAGCAGTTGGAGGCCACGGAAGGAGTGTTGTATGGCATTGAAGCTCATTTGGAGTTTAGATAGCACAGTGTCCAAGGAAGGGCCAGAAGTATACAGAATGGTGTCGTCTGCGTAGAGGTTGATCAGGGAACCGCCCGCAGCAAGAGCAACATCATTGATATATACAGAGAAAAGATTCGGCCCGAGAATTGAACCCTGTGGTACGCCCAGGGTTCCTACCCCCAGACTTCCTTTGTGTCAGAAAGAAAGGCTGAACAGTATTGGTTGTAGCCAAACTGACACTCAAAAAATGGCTGACCAATGGAGAAGCATCATCTACACCACCCACTAAAGCCCACCCACAGCTGTGGGGTCAAAGGTGCAAATGAAGAACTAGTGTTTCAAACAAAAAGTTAAGCAAAGTGGGCAGTCTAGCCAAAATGGAGGGTGGTTGATAGCGAGTTTTGTTTCCAAATACATTTTTTGCTCTCAAAATATTTTTGGAGAATAAAATGCATAATGTTTTGCGCTCTATTACAGAATATTTGATTCCAAAACTGATTTTTTCTACTTTGAAGCCTAATTTTTGCTTTCAGAACAATTATTTTTGCTTGAAAATAAAACAGTTTTGCTCTCGGCAAAAGACACAAATGTACCTCCATAGCAGCAGCTCAATAGAGATGAGATGATGACTTGCAATGAAATCACAATGTCATCAAATATACCTATTTTTTATATACGTAACAACTGAAATATAAATATAAACCATAATAAACATGTTTAGAAGGGGATACATTGTTGACCCCCCCACCCTCACCTGAAAACCCAATTCAGATCCCTCCAACTTGAGGGCATATGAGGTATGCGGTCAGCTGTAGGGCTGGCTCAGGGAAGAGGACGCCCCTGCCTTGCATAGTCCCGTGGGAAATCCTAATTGGGCATGGGACACAAGCTAAGGCTTGATCACCCTTTAGCTGGCCACCTTTGATGAGGGTGTTTAGTGATTAAAGGCCGAAACACCCACTGATTCGAAGGCACACTACTGAGGATGTGTTCCAAAATTGACATCTCAACCCAGTCTAAGAAATAAACCTCCCATGCCACTCTGTCAACATCACGGGCAAATCTCATGTGAGTGCATACCATCTATTGGCACAATGGACAGTTTTAACATCTCGTCCTGTGTTTTATGATTCTTTGTTTTCTCTCATGCTAGTCACATGGGGTGAAAAATAGTTATTAATTAAGTGTTAGTCAATTAAATTCTAGTGGAAAAGGCTAGTGAATAGGATCCTAAACCATTTTAGATTAACAGGAGTTTGGTATGTGAGTTTGTGTGGGTGATACATAAACACAGAAAGATATTAGGCTTATACCATATGCATACTATATTATCGAGTGCCTGGAGAATGTACGCTGGAGTCTCCCTTGTGTTGAAGAACAGGCAGAACACATTTTCTAGGCAAATTAGGTATGCAAATCATTGATTTGCATATATCATTCAGTTAGAAAATGTTACACTCCCAGGCCTACCCACCCATGCAGAATAGCCCTACTTTTTCCAGTGTAACCCTTTATCTTTTAGAAATCCAAAGACACCTATAGGCCTACATGGGTCTGACAATTGTAAAATTGTCGTTTAGTAGACGTTTAGTATTATTGAGAACTATTTTGTTTGCTGCAATGGAATGTATTCATAGCAGTGGTATTTCACCACATAGGCCTGCGTGTCAGATGGGACTCCTATACGCAGAGAAGACTGTGTGGGGCTGCTTCTCAGTGGGGTCAAACCACCAGTAACATGGGACAGAAAAGCACTGACCACACAATGTGACAGACTGATGGGAATGGAAAGGAGTCTGTGGTCACAAGCAGAGACACAGTCACATGTGTACAGTGGGATCCGGAAATATTGGATTCCTTGATAAAGACGAGCAAAAAAGCCTGTATAAAATAAATAATACACATCATTGATGTGAGTGGCCAAAGACCTCTATTTTCATGACATCTGGCCAAAGCACTGCCTGGAATTTGCTAAATGGCATTGGCAATTGGAATGGAACCTGTACTATGTTCATATGACCTGAAAATAGAGCTCTTTGGCCACACAAACCTATGGTTTGAATTGAAGCGGGAAGTCCATAAGCACAGACGAAGGATATCAAGAATCTGGAAATATTCTGTATGGGGGAATGGTCTAAGATCCCTCCCAATGTGGCATTTCAGAAAAACGCTCGGTGTCGTAATCCTTGCAAGGGGAAAGTGCTTGAGTATTGAAAACAGGGTATCCAATTATCGTGAACCCCATATTTTTTTGTTTTACTTGCTAAACAAAATATGTTTCACAGAACAATAGTATTAGTATAAAACACTATATATATTTATTTTTATTTTTGGAGCATACAATATAACTCAGTATTTGTATTATATATTTTATACAGTATTTTTTGCTCGTCTTTACAAATGAATCCAAAAATTCTGGACTCCACGCCGTATAAACAATGTATACAGGTCGCTATAGGAGGACAAATACATTATGCACATTGAGCTAATAAAATGGGTAACCTAATGTCTAATTGAGTTCTCCTGCCACATACAGTAAACCGATGTCTATTCAGAGGATGTGCAACAAAACATTTGCTCTTCCTTAATCATGGCCTAAAACCTTCATGTTTTTTTACAGTTAGCACTTTTTTTATTTGAGAAAATAATAACTATATGTATATATATGATAAACTTCTCCCTAGATAATTACATTTTAATTATTTATCAGACACTTATCTACAGGTGACATGTTATAATCAGAACCGTTGGGCGCGTGTGTGTGTGTGTGTGTGTGTGTGTGTGTGTGTGTGTGTGTGTGTGTGTGTGTGTGTGTGTGTGTGTGTGTGTGTGTGTGTGTGTGTGTGTGTGTGTGTGCGTATGATGTTCATTGTGTAAGGGTGGGGGGCTATCAGTCTGTGGATGTGTGGATGGAGTCTATGAGTGTGTATATAATCAGTGCATGACGAGTCAATGCAGATGGATATTTTTCTTAGAGGTAAAGCTGTCTTGGAGCCTGTTGGTTCGCAACCTGGTGCTCCGACACTTCTTGCCAGTTGGTAGCGGAAAGAACAGTCCATGACTGGGGTGGCTGCAGTCTTTGAGGATTTTTAGGGCCTTCTTCAGACATCTTTGAACATAGGATTCAGGTCAAATAAAGTGTCACCTTCTCTGCTTTGTCAGACAGTTGATTTATTTTAACCTGTCTGATATACTTCTCTAAATCTAAATATTAAAAAAGCAGAAGGCACACACACACACACCCTAACAATGATTACTGAATAGCTTGACTTCTCTGGCGCCAAAAAGGCAGGAAAGCACAGACACAGTTAGTACGCATACTGTGGTAACAAATGACTCCTGTGTGGTTGAGCATCTGTGTATCTCTGTCAGTTAGTCACATCCTCCCTAGCCATATATTTACCTTCCTTTATTTGTACTTCATCTAAAGAGTGCAAGTTGACATTCACTATGCAGCCCTCATGGCTACAACTGTAGGCTTTAGCTCTGTGCCAGTGGGTTAATGCGGTATTGAGTTGCACATCCCACCACAGAGTTTGATACCTGGGCTGATGTCATTGCAACCAGTTTTGCGCATATGATATGGTTGGGTTGCACAATGAGAAGCAACACAGCACATATGGTATATCGTGAAACCTTTGATCTTCACATAGTCTTTTAAAATAAAGGTTTGTGGACTTTCAAAGCTTGACTTCATGCTTCCTCCCACTAGCTTTAGGAATAGTTCTAGATGTGTGTTCACAATCAAATCAAATCAATTCAAACTTGATTTGTTACATGCGCCGAATACAACAAGTGTAGAACTTACGCAGAAATGCTTACTTACAGCCCTTAATCAACAGTGCAGTTCAAGAAGAGTTAAGAAAATATTTACCAAATAAACGAAAGTAAAAAAGAATAAGGAGTAACGAGGCTATATACAGGGGGTAAAGGTACTGAGTCAGTGTGCGGGGGTACAGGTTAGTTGAAGTAATTTGCACATGTAGGTAGGAGTGAAGTGACTATGCATAGATAAACAGCGAGTAGCAGCAGTGTACAAAACAAATTGGGAGGGGGGTGTCAATGTAAATAGTCCAGTGGCCATTTGATTATTGTTCAGCAGTCTTATGGCTTGGGTGTAGAAACTGTTAAAGAGCCTTTTGGTCCTAGAATTGGCGCTCCGGTACCGTTTGCCGTGCGGTAGCAGAGAAAACTGTCTATGACTTGGGTGACTGGAGTCTTTGACAATTTTATGGGGTTTCCTCTGACACCGCCTATTATATCGGTCCTGGATGGCAGGAAGTGGGCCCCAGTGATGTACTGGGCCGTTCGCACTACCCTCTGTAGCGCCTTAAGGTCAGATGCCGAGCAGTTGCCATACTAGGAGGTGATGCAACCGGTCAGGAAGCTCTCAATGGTGCAGCTGTAGACATTTTTGAGGATCTGTGGACCCATGCCAAATCTTTTCAGTCTCCTGATGGGGTAAAGGTTTTGTTGTGCCCTCTTCACGACTGTCTTAGTGTGTTTGGACCATGATAGTTTGTTGGTGATGTGGACACCAAGGAACTTGAAACTCTCAACCCGCTCCAATACAGCACCTTAATGGGGGCCAGTTTGGCCCTCCGTTTCCTGTAGTCCACTATCAGCTCCTTTGTCTTGCTCACATTGAGGGAGAGGTTGTTGTCCTGGCATCACACTGCCAGTTCTCTGACCTCCTCCCTATAGGCTGTCTCATCTCTGTCTATGATTAGGCCTATCACTGTTGTGTCGCCCGGGCAAACTTAATGATGGTGTTGGAGTCGTGTTTGGCTACGCAGTCGTGGGTGAACAGGGAGTACAGGAGGAGACTAAGTACACACCACTGAGGGGCCCCGGTGTTGAGGATCAGTGTGGCAGACGTGTTGTTGCCTGCCCTTACCCCTTGGGGGTGGCCCGTTGTGAAATCCAGGATTCAGTTGCAGAGGGAGGTGTTTAGTCCCAGGGTTCTTAGCTTAGTGATGAGCTTTGTGGGCACTATGGTGTTGAACGCTGAGCTGCAGTCAATGAACAGCATTCTCGCATAGGTGTTCATTTTGTCCAGGTGGGAAAGAGCAGTGTGGAGTGTGTTTGAGATTGCGTCATCTGTGGATCTGTTTGGGCAGTATGAGAATTGTTTTTTCCTTTTTTGTTGCTTTCCTACCCCTTTTCTCTCCCCTCTCTCTGCCCCTCTTTCCTGTACACACATCATACAAGTGTTTACTGAGTGATAACATGTTTAAAGATAATATTTACCATGATTAATGTGCAGGTGAGTTAATATTTTATTTAAATAATTCAAATAAGACCACTAGACTTAGCTTTGAAGTGTTATTTACTAAATCATTTCTAAATTAAACTGATGGGGGCAGTTATTAATGGTATTTAAAAAAGGCCCCTTTTCTAAAAACAACATTTCATGAAATACCCCAAAAATTGTAAACTGTAGCCATTTATTTCCATTTATAATTTATTTTCCTAAGCAGGACCTTCATCCACATACCAATTCACATACCGATTTTTAGCCAAACGTAGGTTTTTTGTGTCAGCAGTTAGACATTGTTCTTAGGGGGGGATAGTTACCCCATAATACCCTACTTCTGGCGTACCAAAATGCAAAGAGCTTGTCGGTGTGATCGAGGCGTTACTTAATTTTGCAACGCTGGTCGAATGACGGATTCGTAAAGGGAATGTAGCCTCCATTATAAAGATAACTTGTAAACAAAATATGATGAAAAGTATTACGGTGGAATGGCCGTTGCTTTGGTGTCATGTTTCAGGTAAGACACTCATTCAATCATAAGACATTGTCTGTGTTTTGGTGTATTTTTCGGAGGAGGCACCGAACATTTGCGTAAAACAAGGTGTAATGGACTGTTGTCCATTTAATAGCCTATGTAAAAAAAAAAAACATATACATATTGTATCTGTCCCTAACTATATAAACTATTTTAAATAATGCAACAGTACAAAATATATTGCGGCCAGTTCTGAAGTTATAGGTTGGTGCAGCAAGTCATGCATGCAAAGAGCTTTTGTCTTATTTTTTTGCTGGTAAATTTTGACTAAGATGAATGTGTTTCTCTATTTTCATACAAGCTAGGGCTACTGTAGTTTCGAAAGTTATAATGCGTTAACATGTATTTTTGTGATGATGTTTATTATTAAGCATAGTCCTTTAGCCTAACTTAACAGTTTGATGTGTTTTCAGACACTTGCAAAAATAGTGGCAGCTAGATGAGTTTATAAAATAGAATGTGTTTCAACACTTTATTAAACTGTGTAAAAAGCTATATCTTTTCGAATATATATTTTTTTTATGCCGGTATTTGCTTACCCTGTATAAGCAGGAAAACAAATAGACATAGAGAAACACAGAGCACCTGTAACTGTCGTCTGTTGAAGAAGGTGTGGACCAAAGCGTAGCGTGGTAAGTGTTCATGCTTTTTATTGAAACTGAACACTAAGAACAAAATAACAAAGAGAATAACCGAAACAGTCCTATCAGGTGCAAAACATTAAACAGAAAATAACTACCCACAAAAACCATGTGGGAAAAAGCTACCTAAGTATGGTTCTCTATCAGAAACAATGATAGACAGCTTCCTTTGATTGAGAACCACACCCGGCCAAACACAAAGAAATACAAAACATAGGAAATGAACATAGAATGCCCACGCAAATCACACCCTGACCAAACCAAAATAGAGACATAAAAAGCTCTCTACGGTCAGGGAGTGACAGCACCACGTCAATGTAGACATTTAGGGCTGGTTTCCTGGACACAAATTAAGAATGAAAGTGGCTTTTAGTCAAGGACCAGTCTGACAACATTTTTGAATCTCTAATCAACTGTCAATTTGGATATTTGCTAGCTATGAAATGCATTCTAAATGTGCATCAGTCAGGCTTCAGACCAAGGCATAGCACTATTTCGGGAGCATCACTGGTTTAAAATTAGGGTACTAGGGAGTAACTAGTCCCCCTAAGAACATTTCATATTTCATGAAATGTTGTTATTAGAAAAGGGGCGTTTTTTAAAGTACCGGGGTAAGAAACACAAGCTGCTTTACGAAATTAAAAACAATAGCAGCATTGATTTAAATAGTGAAATAACAGTCTAGCTATGTTTCTCTTCATTGAGTATAGAAGCAGGCTGTTTTGAATTTCTAGTCTCGCTCAACCCTCTCACTTTTCCCACTGTATTTCATAGCCTGGTTCGATATAGCCAAATGTAGTCAAGTCTCCCTCTGTTGCTCAGAGAAAACGGCTTGGTTCTAGCCCTTACCGTTCAAAAGATATGATCCATAATATCGGCGCTACGTTTTTTTCTTTCTATCGTGCATTGGCGAGCATCATTTTAAAAGCAGGCCTAAAACTAGCCTGCTTGTGAGCTGGACTGTTAACTATTAAGTTTAGGCTACACCTTGTTCAGTCCTTTTACCTCATTAACTAGCTATGGCTAACATCTTGGGTCGAGTTCAGCAGGACGACACGTTTTGAAACGTACAGATAGAAATATGCTATGTAGAACAAACATGCCTCTGACATGTTGCATAACGAGTAAAGTCTGCTCTATTCATGCGACTTCTATCTGCAACATTCGAGAATGGTTTGTAACTTAATGTGACCCTGTTAACATTACCAGTAACATTACCTGCAACTCAATATTATGAAGGCGTTCTAAATGTCTTGTACACTCAGTTTATATTCTTATATTTGTTTGTCATATTTCTGCTGTTGGGAAGAGAATAGTTATGCAGAAAGCCATGTATGTTTGTGCACATGGAAGTCAGTGATTTATGTTAACTATAGGCTAATTATAATTTTGACAATAACTATACTAAACCATAATTCAAATGATAAAAATGTGACTTCATGATATTTTAGTCAAAATTACTAAGACTACAATAAATAAAAAAGAGTGCCAAAATCACACTGGTTTTGATAGGAAGAAACACTGCTGCTCTATTCATTGACTTATCTAAAGCGTTCAACACTGTCAACCACTCTTCTCTAATTCAAAGGTTTTCTGAAATCGGCCTGGATCAGGCCTCATGTACACTACTAAAGACAACGTTAGTAGTTTTGTTAGCTATACAGTGGGTCATTCTAGATAGTTTTAGAAGGAGACTTAACATATTTTATTAACTGCTTTTTATTTTGTTTTTATTTTTATTATTTTTATTAACTGCTTTTTACACATTGGCGTACCTTGTTTTCATGAAAAGTTGTGTTCGCTTTCTCATGAGGCAGTAACCAGGCAGGCAGGACAGGAACGTTGTCAATAGTTACCAGCCAGAATTTCTAAATTGGGTTATTTTGTAAAGAAAAGTGTCTATGTAGGCTGTACCTTGATTTTAGCATGTAAATCTTGGTGGGGCAAAAACATAAGTGGGATGCATGCCAGAAAATCCACTACACAACACATATCTAAACAATACATTAATTGCTCTATAACGGTGACAAACAGTGCCCACAAACTGTTAGGGCCTACGTAATGCTGTCCCAACAGCAGAGTCCCAACACCTTACCACTGCTACACCTGGCTTTCAGCGGAGCCTTGTCTGGCAGCGAAACAGTTAATTCAGCCTAATTTACTGCCTTTAAAAAAAACATAGCTGATATGGCTGACTTGCTTAAACAAATGTGGTTTCTACTGACAATTGAGATGTACAAACTATGGCATAATGGAACGACAAGTGGATAAATCAAATCAAATTTGTCACATACACATGGTTAGCAGATGTTAATGCGAGTGTAGCGAAATGCTTATGCTTCTAGTTCCGACAATGCAGTAATAACCAACGAGTAATCTAACCTAACAATTCCACAACAACTACCTTATACACACAAGTGTAAAGGGATGAAGAATATGTACATAAAAATATATGAATGAGTGATGGTACAGAACGGCATAGGCAAGATGCAGTAGATGGTATAGAGTACAGTATATATATATGAGATGAGTAATGTAAGGTATGTAAACATATAAAAGTGGCATTGTTTAAAGTGGCTAGTGATACATGTATTACATAAAGATGGCAAGATGCAGTAGATGGTATAGAGTACAGTATATACATATGAGATGAGTAATGTAGGGTATGTAAACATTATATTAAGTGGCATTGTTTAAAGTGGCTAGTGATACATTTTTACATCAATTTTTCCAATATTAAAGTGGCTGGAGTTGAGTTAGTATGTTGGCAGCAGCCACTCAAGCTTTTTAACAGTCTGATGGCCTTGAGATAGAAGCTGTTTTTCAGTCTCTCGGTCCCTGCTTTGATGCACCTGTACTGGCCTCGCCTTCTGGATGATAGCGGGGTAAACAGGCAGTGGCTCGGGTGGTTGTTATCCTTGATGATAAGAGGCAATCCATAATTTCGATTAAGACATTAATGAGCGAGCGACGACGGACGTCATCAATATAACTATTTGTTCAGCACTTTTGAAAGGTACAGCGACAGAATTCAGAACCTGGGCCGTTCTTACAGTGTACTCCCTGTACACCAAGTAAGAACCGTAGGATAAATAAATGGAGCATATAAACAGACAATGAAATATTCAATGATTACATTTCTCTAAAACAGGTTATAGGCAACATGTACACCACCAAGTTAGAACAGTAGGTGAAATTAAGAGGTGAAAATATACCAAAGTATTAGGGTGAGGCACATTGAATGCCGTTTGGGTCTTTGAGTGTCAAAAAAGATACACGTCATATAACACTATTTGACGCGTTAAATACGCTTTTAATTTGCCATGTCAAATAACACAATTCTATTATAGTATGTTGTGTGCTGAAAATGCACGTGCAAGCCATGCGCCACCACAACTAAAAAGTTGGCAAACGAGCACACACTGGGCCACGAACGATGTGTTTACATTACAGCGTTGGTGAAAATAGACCAAATTATAAGAGTGTGGCACATGGGCTACTAACAGCTTACTTCACTTAGTATTACTTTTTTAGCTACAGTATACATATCTCCCTGGCATATGACATCATTTATGCAGCAGCATATAAGACACTTTTGGACTCACCTTGATGGGTGTGGCAGTCCTTCGTTTGCAAATTTTATCATCAAAGAAAGAGAAAGATTTACAATTCCGAGTTGGATGACCGTTCAAAATGTATTTTCCCAGTCTGAGCGTGTTTATTCCCGACTTCCCAGTTGCAATGCTTGCGGTTAGCCACTGTCAACGATTCCTTCCAAACAACTCATTTTTGAATTTGCGATTTCCAACTTGTTGTGTAATTTTTATGTCCAATGGCCGATGAGCACCGAAAAGTTTTATCTATAATTTGTCTTCATTATTTATCTTCATATGACAGGGATGAAAAAGTATTTGCCAGTAGATTGACTACTTGATTTATGATGATGACTGCTAGCTAAGATTTTGAAAGTACGATGTTGAAATTATTATTCCAATCCCAGCTACTGTAGATATAACTTGATTTGACGTCATTTTATCTGTGGCCAATGACCTTGAGCCTTCTTGTAAGGACACTTCTAATCTAAGTCTATGGCATGACCCAAAGGGCTCACATTCTTGATGTCTACCCTCACTAAAGGCGGGTGACGTAGTGTCCCCATGAGTGACAGAACACTGAGCCAATCACGGTGCAATGCTGAGCCAATCACGGTGCAATGCTCCTATTTTCTGCTGGCCTGCTCCACCACTAGAGAAAGCTCAGAAACACCTGCGTTTTGGAGCTGCCTATTTGTATGCGACTTTATTAATTAAATGATTTATAATTTATATTTTTATACATTTTTATAAACAGTAGTAGCTTTGGTTGTACTTTAAAAATCTTAGTTAGCAGTCATCATCATAAATCAAGTAGACAATCTACTGAAGAAGACAAATTGAAGACAAATTGTAGATAAAACGTATCGGTGCTCATCGGCCATTGGGCGTAAATATTACACAAGTTGGAAATCGCAAATTCAACAATGAGTCTTTGAAGGAATCAGTGGCTAACTGCAAGCAGTGCAAAGCAACCAATGACATTAGCCTTCTATTCAATGGAGTGGCTGTGTTTTTTTACCGAGTTCCCACCATAAATCCAGAGAATGCCAGACTTTGATGGCAAGGTTTGATAACAAAACCACCGCGCCACCTTCATGTTTAAGTGAGCACATCACAAGCCAAGGTGAGTCCAAAAATGTCTTGTATGCTGCTGCATAAATTATGTAATATGCAAGGGAGGTATGTATACTGTAGCTAAGAAAGTAATACTAAGTGTATGTTGTGTAGTAAGGCGTTAGTAGCCCGTGTGCCTCACCCTAATAATTTGGTCTATTGTCACCTCTTAATTTCGCCTAATGTTACTGTTCTGACCTGGTGGTGCTACACATGTAGCCTGTTTTTGAGAAATGTCATGATCTAATATTGAAAGATGTTTCATTGTCTGCTTAAATGCCCCCTGTATTTATCCTACAGTTTTTACTTGGTGTACAGGGAAAATAATGTAAGAGGAGCCCATGTTCTGCATTCTGTCGCTGTACATTTGAAAAGTGCTGAATACATAGTTATATTGACTACGTCCATCGTCACTCGCTCATTAATGTCTTTATTGAAATGTATCCGCTCATCGTTCCCTTATGCCATAGTTTGTACATCTCAATTGTCAGTAATTTTATTTAACCTTTATTTAAATAGGCAAGTCAGTTAAGAACAAATTCTTATTTACAATGATGGCCTACCGGGGAACAGTGGGCTGACTGCCTTGTTCAGTGGCAGAATGACAGATCTTTACCTTGTCAGCTCGGGGATTAGATCCAGCAGTCTTTTGGTTACCGGCCCAACTCTCTAACCACTAGGCTACCTGCCGTATCAGCTATGTTTTTTAAAAAGGCAGTAAACGAGACTGAATTCATTGTTTTGCTGCAAGACAAGGCTCCACTGATAGCGAGTTGTAGCGATGGTAAGGATTCACTCCATTGTGCTGGAAAGAAAGCTATGCTGTTGGGACAGCTTTATGTGGGCCCTAACTGTCTGTGGGCACCGCTTGTTGCCTTTATAGTGAAATTAATGTATTGTTTAGTGTTGTGTAGTGTCTTTGCTGGCATGCATCTAAAAAAATATATTATTTGCCGCACCAAGATTTCTTAAAACCGCCACTGGTCTTATTGCATTATTGCAAATTACATTTTGGCTAAGGTTGTCACGTCTACTCCTGCTCCACCCTTCCGGCACTCGACATCGCCGGAATACTAACCACCGGTTCTGGCAACTCATTACGCACACCTGCGCCTCATTAGGCACACCTGGACTTCATCACCTCCCTGATTACTTCCCCTGTATATAGCCCTCCAGTGTCATCACTCACCAGTAGAGGTCGACCGATTAATCAGAATGGCCGATTAATTAGGGCCGATTTCAAGTTTTCATAACAATTGGAAATCGGTAATTTTGGACGCCGATTTTGCCGATTTATTTAATCTTTATTTAACTAGGCAAGTCAGTTAAGAACACATTCTTATTTCAATGACTGCCTAGGAACGGTGGGTTAACTGTCTTGTTCAGGGGCAGAACGACAGATTTTTACCTTGTCAGCTCAGGGATTCCAATCTTGCAACCTTATGGTTAACTAGTCCAACTGCCTCACGAGGAGCCCGCCTGTTACGCGAATGCAGAAAGAAGCCAAGGTAAGTTGCTAGCTAGCATTAAACTTAATCAATAATAATCACTAGTTCTAACTACACATGGTTGATGATATTACTAGTTTATCTAGCGTGTCCTGCGATGCATATAATCGATGCAGTACGCAGTCGCGAAAAAGGACTGTCTTTGCTCCAACGTGTACCTAACCATAAACATCAATGCCTTTCTTAAAATCAATAAACAGAAGTATATATTTTTAAACCTGCATATTTAGCTAAACGAAATCCAGGTTAGCAGGCAATATTAATCAGGTGAAATTGTGTCACTTCTCTTGCGTTCATTGCACGCAAAGTCAGGGTATATGCAACAGTTTGGGCCGCCTGGCTCATTGCAAACCAATTTGCCAGAATTTTACGTAATTATGACATAACATTGAAGTTTGGGCAATGTAACAGGAATATTTAGACGGATGGATGCCACCCGTTAGATAAAATACATAACGGTTCCGTATTTCACTGAAAGAATAAATGTGTTTTTTTCTCGAGATGACAGTTTCCGGATTCGACCATATTAATGACCTAAGGCTCGTATTTCTGTGTGTTATTATGTTATAACTACGTCTATGATTTGATAGAGCAGTCTGACTGAGCGATGGTGGGCACCAGCAGGCTCATAAGCATTCATTCAAACAGCACTTTCGTGCGTTTTGCCAGCAGCTCTGCTGTTTATGACTTCAAGCCTATCAACTCCAGAGATTAGGCTCGTGTAACCGATGTGAAATGGCTAGCTAGTTAGCGGGGTGCGCGCTAATAGCGTTTCAAACGTCACTCGCTCTGAGACTTGAAGTGGTTGTTTCCCTTAATCTGCATGGGTGATGCTGCTTCGAGGGTGGCTGTTGTCGTTGTGTTCCTGGTTCGAGCCCAGGGAGGAGCGAGGAGAGGGACGGAAGCTATGCTGTTACACTGGCAATACTAAAGTGCCTATAAGAACATCCAATAGTCAAAAGTATATGAAATACAAATGGTATAGAGAGAAATAGTCATATAATTCCTAAAATAACTACAACCTAAAACTTCTTACCTGGGAATATTGGAGACTCATGTTAAAAGGAACCACCAGCTTTCATATGTTCTCGTGTTCTGAGCAAGGAACTTAAACGTTAGCTTTCTTACATGGCACATATTGCACTTTTACTTTCTTCTCCAACACTTTGTTTTTGCATTATTTAAACCAAATTGAAAATGTTTCATTATTTATTTGAGGCTAAATTGATTTTATTGATGTATTATATTAAGTTAAAATAAGTGTTCATTCAGTATTGTTGTAATTGTCATTATTACAAATACATTTAAAAAATCGGCCCATTAATCGTTATCGGCTTTTTTTGTCCTCCAATAATCGGTATCAGTATCGGGGTTGAAAAATCCTAAATCGGTCGACCTCTACTCACCAGGCAACAATGTTCATGTTTCCATGTTTGAAGCTGCTCTTATCTTGTATTGTTCTTTGTTATTAAATGCACTTGCTTCCCTGTGTCTACATTACAAATGTGTTTTAGCTTGGGGCTGCATGTTAATTGTTTAGAAAAAGTGAATTCTGTTTGGACACATATTCTCAAGAAATCGTGAAACTGTAATTTGCTACATTACTATGTTATTAGAGAAGAACTATGATATTTAAGTCAATGTGTTGATATTGAGTCTCTCTTTCTCTCCACAGTTCTCTGCTCAGCACAGCATTCAGCCCAACCTGAGACTCGGCAGGTGAAAGGAATCGTGGGAAAGTCTCTCTCTTTTCCAGAGGTGTTGAAGTCTGGCAGTTTACTTTATGGACACCTTGGCAACATTGCACACGTGTACCCTGGTAAACAAAGTAATACCAACCTTGTGAAGAGATTTAAAAACCGCCTTCACTGGAACAATGTTACTGGATTCTTCACTTTGACGGACCTACAAATAGATGATTCTGGGGTTTATACTGTGGAGAATGCAGATGGAGATGAAGAGAAGACGACACATATATTCCAGCTGACTGTGTACTGTAAGTGTGTGTGTGTGCTGTAAATTACAAAATCATTAAAGCGGCAATCAGCAGTAGAAACAATACTAAAGCGGTCGCTTTATTGGTTCGGTAAAAAGCTGAGGGCCTAGAGAAATGTAACCGCTCCCAAACTCATAGAGCTATGGATGCAAGGGCCGATCAGCCGTTATATAAAAAGTATAGTTTTAACCATGTTTTAAGATTATATAGATTTTGTTTACAGACGCTATAATAAAACAAGCTTATGGGTTTCTCCGACGGGGACTAAGCTCATTAGGCATTTATAAGTTATATTCTTGAATCCATATAATTCCAGAATCATGAATTTATGTCCAAAAAATAACTGCTCATTTTTGAGCAACTGCTCTTTGCCACTTTAAAAGATACGTTCCTTTTCACCAATTCCCATTTATTCATTATTTGTCTTCCAGCTGTTCTGTCCAAACCTCAGGTGACGGTCCATGATAACATCTGTAGCGTGGTGTGTTTTGTGAAGAACGGGAGAGAGTTGACCCTGTCCTGGTACAGAGGAGGGGAGATACTCAACCAGACCAGCAGCCCTGACTTCAACATCACCCTCTCTCTACCGCTCAAGGTGGATGTACAGACCAGAGACTCTTACAGATGTGAGGCTGCCAACCCAGTCAGCAAGGAGACAGCTGTTCTTCAAAATTCATGTATAGAGAGTGATCCATCTAAGGTGATAGGTAAAAAACAACATGTATAGTAGCAATGTTGAATTGCTGATATCCAGTCAATACCAAATTCAATATGAAACAATAAGTATAGTAGAGCTCATTTAATTAAAATATTGTTTTCTCTCTTTTTACTTCAGATGGTGATGAGAGGACTCGGGGTATGCTTATTATTGCTGTAATCTGCGTTCTGGTTGCTTCAGGACTTGTTGGACTTGCAATCTATCTTAAGAAGAGGAGAAACGGTCACTCACATGCAGGTATTTCGATTTTAACAGGGTGAGGTCCTTTTCCTTGTCAAAGTCAGTTTGTTGTGCACAACCTTTTTTAATTATCAAGGATGGTGTTTTGGAAAATGTAGGAAATGTTTGCTTGAACAAAAAAAAATGCAGGTCAAATGAAGTGCCGTGTCTTCCACACTTCCTCTGCTTGGTCAGACAGTTGCATTTTCTCAGACCACTTCTCTAAATGTTGAAAAAGCAGAAGGCACAAGCACGCTTCGACAACCATTACTTTATAGCTTCTCTGGCACAGACACAGGTATCCATAGTAACATGAGTCCTTAGTGTTTGTAGAACCTGTCTTGGGGGTTAGCATTTGTACATATCTGTCAGTTACTCAGACCCACACTGTATGCTTCATTTATTTTATTTGCCTTTATAGATAATCCCGAAAGAAAGCAATGTGACATTCAGTACGCAGAGATAACTCACATTAAACCAGCAGAAAACCAGGTTAGTAATAATGCTACAGGCTGTAGCCTTTAGCTCTGTGCCAGTGGGTTAATTTGGTCTTGAGTTGCACAGACAACCTCACAGACAACACAGACAACCTCTAATAAAGCCCTTTTGTGGGGAAAAACTCATCGATTGTCTGGGCCTGGTTCCCGCGAGGGTGGACATATGACCTCCCTGGCCCACCCATTGCTGCACCCTTGCCCAGTCATGTGAAATTAATAGATTTGGGGCCTAATTAATTCATTTGAATTGAGCGATTTCCTTATATGAACTGTAACTCAGTAAAATCCTTTAAATTGTTGCATGTGGCGTTTATATTTTTGTTCAGTATGGTAATGTCTATGATATTCCTGTGTCTTTGTCAAGTCTGTGGACTTTTAAGCTTGGCTTCATGGTTCCTCCCACTAGATTTAGGAATGGTTCTAGATGTGTTGACTGTTGCATTACCTAGTCAGAGCATCAGACTTGTCTTGTTTCCTTCCTCTGGTACAAAGTATCTCTTAACGAAGCATGATCCTTTTTCCTCTTTTTTTGCTACAACTTTTCTCATCCCCCGTCTCTGCCCCTCTGTCCTTATCCCTCTCAATCCTTCCTTCCCTCCCTACCTTTCCCTCTCGCTGTCTAGGAGGAGCGAACAGGTATAGCAGAAGTGGATCCGCTTCGAGACAACCCTAACCTGACATCCGTTTATGATCAAATCCAGTTATATTGCATGGTGGACAGCAATGACGTCGACAGACAAATGGGAAGAGAAGAGAAAACAGGATGTTAATGAGAGGGTGACGTGATATTTAACATCCAAGAGAAGGCGTTACATCCTAAAAAGGGCGTTAAGACAAAATTATAGTAAATATTAATCTCAAACTTAATGGAGGCACAGTTGTAACTGGACCATTTTACTATTGTGTTGTTATTCACAATTCACTGGTGTGTTTGCTATGCTATTGCTGGGCCAAAGCTTCTTTTCAGTATTGTCTATTTTGTTGTTTAAATGTAGGTGCCTCCCCTGTATCTTTTTTTTAGCTGGTCATTGTTTAGCTTGCCGGTGGAGCAGCTGTGTACATAAAAAGAAGATGTTTGGTGAGATGAAATCACCTACACCTTAGACGCAATGGCTGTTAGGCTACGTTGGAAACAAAGTCCACAAGTTAATTTTTCCTTTCACAATATAGATCATATTGAACATTTCTGAGGAGTAGATCTTCATTTGCATTTTGACTCAAAGTGATATTTGGTGACATTTTACTCTTATTGCTTTTCGCAAAATGCAGACGTGACTAAGTGTAGTTCAGATCTTGCTTTGACGACAACTGTGTTCACCCAGTTTCAATGTACAAAATCAACAGTTTAAGTTTATTTATTATTATTGCTTGTCCTTATCTAGTTACACAGTATGTAGCTCATCGTGTCTTAAGAATACAATCACTCCCTCCAGCACGCTCCTGTAGACACTCCCATCAGTGCATTTTATGCTCCGTCCACGTACAGCATATAACTGTGAAAAAAGACCAAATCTACCGATACCATAGTGAGTTGTTGCACTGGAAGATATTTCATTTTTTATACTTTTCTATTTTAGAGTAGTTACTGAGACTGAATATGAAGATAATATTATTCACATTTCCTGATTCTAAAATACAGTAACTGACTTAATTGAAACTGATAGTTTTGTACTGAGATTTTTTTTTGTACTGAGTTTCAATATATCAAGTCAAAGACTTACCCCTACATTCAATATAAAGGTATACAATCTGGGAAATGTCCTAATGTTAAATGGTCATCAACCACCTCTTCAACGTGTAATTTACTTACCTTATAACAACCCAAAATATGATTTAAATTTACTCCATTGTTTATATTTTTGTTGTCATTTTTATTTTTGTAAATTAAGAATGTACTGCTACAACATACCTCTGAAAACTGTCAGTCGTTGCAGCCATAGCTGCATTCAATAGTTTGAGATTGGCATAATTTCTCCAGACACACACAACCTCCAGATTCTGGTTTTAATGTTTGACCTAGATAGTTTGTGTGTATGTATTGATATGTAGGCTGTGTGCCTTTTTTAAATGTATGTAGTTCTGTCTTGTTGTCTATTAAGGGCAAACCGTGCCAATATATCCTCCAAACACCGGCTTCGGGAGAATTATCACTTTTATACAACGGGTTACCAACATATTTAAATAATGATTGACATATTTTCATTAAATGTTTTATTATGATCAATTTATTAATACTATTTCATCCTTCCACAAAATATAGTCCGAAACAATTCAAGGATTGCTACCCAAGCCGGCTGATCGTTTGTACTCTTGATTCCGGTTGCCAGAGACGCGACCCAGTCGTTCAGTCTTTTTGTTCGTTGTAAATGTTCCATTGCCATACTGGCTGGCAACGTTCTTTTCCCTTGCTTGCTAGCTAGCCAACTACGGCTAACTTACAGTGACGTGAAACAGTGCAGACAGAATAACAGTAGCTGCATTTGTTTAAGCTGTTTTCTAGTGACATTATTTGGATACATCCATAACATTGAGCTAAAGAGGTACGATTTCACCTGGCATAGAAAATGTGCTCACTCGTCAGGACACTAGCCAACAACACACCTAACACAATAACATCCAACAAACTCAAAGACTGCAAAATAGCGGCACTTTGTTTCGTTTTACAGTTTTTCAATTGACATTTCTTTGTGGATATCCATAAAAATGATGCCAGCTGATTCATGATTTCGACTAGAGAAACGCTGCGTGCCTGTCTCGTCCGGACTCCCGACCCCCTACACGCCCATTACTATGGGACAGTTGAAGATCGAATTTGACTATTGAAACAATATTGCATATGTCAGAGAGACAGACAGCAAGGTTTATACAAATCTCTGCTGTTGAAAACGAAATATTAGTCTAAAAGAATTTAATGAGTTAATGTCTAGATGCTTTTTGTAGTGGAGATCAAGTTTGTAAATTGCTTGGCTGATGAGACAGTGGATTGCGCAGTCAGATGGAACAGAGTAAATAGACATTTTAACATCATAGATTTAGCCGGTGGTAACTTGTGGAATAGACACCACCTGGAATACGTATTTAACCAATCAGCATTCAGGATTAGACCCACTCGTTGTATAATATGTCATGTTGCATGTTTTGTGTGGACCCCAGAAAGAGTAGCTGCTGCTTTTGCAACAGCTAATGGGGATCCTAATAAATGACCAAATACCAAATGTCTCCTACTTCTAGGGTCAAATTAGGAGGGACCACTGTAATTGTTGGCTGGTTTTCAAGTGTGTTTCTCTATTTAATGAGTTTAAGTGTATTTGGGATGTTTTGTCCTGTTTGAGTTTATTTAATTTTTACAGGGACAGTGCACATTAATCAACGTTTCAGTAAAAGTGCCGGTTTTAGCCAGCCGGCTAATTTTCAACCGCAGTACCTGGGCAGGTTGTTAAAAACAATTACAATACAGACAATCATTGAACAGTGAGCACACGCAGAGCAACATAGGACAAGCAAGACGTAATATACAGACAGAGCATCATAGAATAAAAAGCAGCAAGACGAAATTCATGAAAGCAACAAAGTGTTTCCACACCTCACAAGCTACAGACAACAGACAACATGGAAAGCGGCAATACACAACTAGGGATTATGTTCACAAATCTGATTGACCTTTAGCCATGTCTTCATGCATTTTGGGAAAGTGTGATGTGTGGCGCAGTTATGTGTGTCTGATGGCAGTCTATTCCAGACATGGGAAGGTCTCACAGAGAAAGCGGATTTACTAAAGGTGCTTTACTTAAGGGAACTATAGTCACCTCTCATGGTAAACCTTGTGGATCTGCTGCCATATGTTTGGGTTTTCTGTTTAACAAAAATACTGAGTGGAGGGGGAGCCAGGCCATTTAGGATCTTGAATACAAGACATGCGTCGGTGTATTACACAAGATTTTCCCAACTCAGGAGCTCATGCTTTCTGAGGATGTAACAGTGATGATGGCTAATAGGCTTCCTATCAAGCACTTTGAGAGCCTGTTTGTAGACAGACTGAATAGGTTTTAATGTTGTACAGCAAGCTTGGGCCCAACTAGTCAAGCAGTATGTTAAGTGGGGGAGTATGATAGATTTGAAGTACAGTTTGGCTACTGCTGTAGTCAAACAATTTCGTATAAATCGGAAATTAGCTAGGTTGAACTTGGTTATTTGAATTACCTTTCACATGCTTTTTAAAAGAGAGGTTGGAATCAAGTATGATGCCAAGGTACTTAAAATCAGATACCACCTTGCCCTCTTTGTGAAGAACATGCAAACAGTTTTTTTCACATTGAGATGCAAACACGAGTCACTGAGCCACGTTGTAACCTGGACCATTACAGTAGTGAGTTCTTGTGCAGCTTGTTGTTAGCTCCTTGCATGCACATATCACTGTATCATCTGCATACATTTGAACTTCAGACCCAGTACAGACAGATGGCAGATCATTAATGTACAGGCTTAACAGTATGGGCCCCAGTATTGACTCCCACATCATAGCTAAGAGTGGGCGACAGCTCATTGCTCACTTGACACACTGAGTTCTGCCTTCAAGGTATGATTTCATCCATCTCAAGGCATCGGGGGAAAAGTTGAACTTGGACAATTTTGTGATGAGAATCTCATGGTTGACAGTATCAAAAGCCTTCCTTAGGTCCAGAAACACAGCCCCAACAATGCCCTCTTTGTCCATCTTGGACTTCACATTTTCCAGAAGAAAGCAGTTGGCCGTGTCTGTGGAGTGTTTCGCTCTGAAGCCAAACTGCATGGAGTGAAATGTGAAGGGGCTGTTGTTGAGGTGGGCAATCAGTTCTGCTACACACTTTTCAACAACCTTTGACACCACAGGTAGTATACTAATGGGCCTGTAGTTACTCACGTCAGCAGGGTCGCCGATTTAAAGATGGCCGTTATTATGGCCGACTTCCATACCCTTGGAAACACACCGAGACCAATAGATGTGTTGGTGACCTTAGTAATGGGGCCAATGAGTGACACTTTAGTTTTTAAGAAAGGTAGAGTCCAGCCCAAACACATATTTGGCTTTAGAGTTCTTTAGTGAGCTAATCACCTTAGACTCAGAAACCTCCCTTATGATGAAGACAGGTTGAGCGTCATTCACTAGCACTGAGCCCAAGAAACCAGTGTAGGGGTTCTGTGTCAGTACCCTGACAGAGTCAATAAAGTAGGAATTGAAGGCTATTGCTATTTCGACTGCATCCTGTGTTAGTTTGTTATTCACCATGATTTCTAGTCTTTTTGCAGTGTTACTATGGTCTTTCCCTGTTAACTTTTTTAGATTCTCCCAGATCAGTTTAGAATTTCCCTTTGCTTCACCAATTATGTTAATACAAAAGTTTGCCTTGGCCTGTCTGATTTCTTTCATCACCTTATTTCTTAATTAACATGGTAAACATACGTCTGTCATGCTCTAATTTGGATCTTAGGGCTGTTTTTAGAGCATCATCTCGTTCTTTCATCAATTTCCAGATTTCTCCATTTAGCCAAGGAAGAGTGCTCTTTAGGCCAGGTTTGGATTTGATTTTCTTTAGGAAAACATTTATTGTAGTCTGGATTGTGGATAGAAAAACCTGACTATCAGCTTCCACGTCTGTATAGGACAAGAGATCATTCCAGTTAATACCGTTTTCAAAATAGTTTAATTCACTCTTAGGTATTCTTAGTTGATCCGGCTTTCTAACAGTAGAGAGGTTAAACCTGCTCTTAGACAGCTTTCTGGCTATAAGTGTCAGATTATGATCAGATAGCCCAGTAACCATATTGAATGATTTAGTCACTCTCTGGTTTATTACTGAACACCAAATCAATCTGTGTTTTAGAGCAACAAGTCACCCTGGTTGGCCCTTTAACTAGCTGTGTAAGGTCAAAGATATTAGTAATCCGTTTGAGGGTTTTCCTACAAGACTTGTCTTCATAATTAATATTAAAGTCTCCATTAAGACGACCTCTTTCCCAAAATCACATTCCCTAACCATGTTATTAAACTGATCAAAAAACACACTTTTGGTGGAAGGTGGCCTATACATTCCAATAAGGGTAAAAGACATTTGGGGAGACAGTGTAACGTTCAGGCCAATACATTCTAGTTCATTATCACATGACCACTCAATTTGTTAACATCGGATATGTTCTTTAATGTAAATCATCACACCCCCTCCTCTTCCTTAATTTTAATGCCTGGCAGATGTACATTTCTAATTTGAAAAGAATGCTGACTAATCCTATTAAAATTCAAGCATTGCTTTCATTGAAACAATGTGTTTTTCTAATAATGTATTTTCCACATCTAGTGCTTGAATGTTTTTTATATTTCAGCATACTGTATACTGTACTGTACATACTACACTATTTTGAAATCTGAGCCAGTGTGATGTATATTGTAAGTGTAACTTAAATCATGTGTCAGCAAAATGTTCTCAAATTGTTCCCTTTCTATGCTTTTACATTTGGACTGTGGCAATACATTGTTGTGCCAATTTATATTTGATATGAGAACATGTCTTGTAAATTATGCCATGCCAATGATGTTTTATAACATTTTGGTCAGAAAACATAAGTGCCTCATTTGTCATTCTGTGTATTTATATGATGTATTTTTCCACAATGTTCAGATTGCACAATGTTGTGACTCCAGTGTTTCGTTACAGGAAATCAGTAACAATGTATAAAACACAGATTAGCCATACACTCTTTCTGGCGCAGAGGTGTCTGGGTGTTGAACTTTTTCACCAGAAACCAGCCTATATGTATAACTAATTAAGTGTATAAAATATACATGTACATAGAGGTTGCCTCTGGTGTTGTCTCTCTGACAAAGTCAGTATGTAAGGGTGAATTACTGAATACTACGAGCCACGGCATACATATGGGCCCGTCAGTTTAGGTATTCTGAGAAATACACTCATTGGGCCTAACGTAGTACTATTTATGTCTCTCGCGTTTCAGGAGCAAGTAGACTTGGTCATTATTAATTTCTTGAGTAAAGACATATGAGTAGATATATTAGTTTGACCGAAGCGAGTAATTTTCTCTCCATCTCTTGCGTTTCAAATGGTGGGTAGAAAAACTGTATTTCTTTGTTACCACGCGTTCCGGTAAACATTGTGAAAAATAACGCCGAAACGGTTGGAACATGACATCATTATTAAACCCGTTCCATTGTTGAAGGGGAAACCTGTTCTACAAGGAAGTAAGATCCCTGTACAAAGTAGGGTTAGCTTTGCGCTAGATGCTAAGCTAACAAAGGGAGAGCAGCTATTTTTCTTTTGTTCATACGGCGACAACCCGGTGCCATGGTAAACGGAAGTTCCGCCTCCTCGGGACTCCCGTTTCATTTCAGCTTTCTGCTATCAGTGGTGATCCACCCTGGTGGTGAAGAATCGGCAGTATTTTTTGTTGTTGAGAATAATTAACTCCACGTGACAGCAACCGTATGCTGATGTTAACAAGGAGTTACACTTATGATATCCAACCAATTTCAACTGATTACATATCATTGTCTCGTTCAATTCTAAGTAGGAAGTTAAAATTGCCAAAACATAATATCCAAAATGATTTGTTCCAACCAGAGACATTTTACATTTTTCCACGTTAACCTAGATACAGCAACGCTTTCAGGTTAATTAACGTTTAAATTCCCAGACAACAGGTATGATACAGGTATGATTAATCATTAACATTGATGAATATAGCGACACAGGGCGAGACCCGGATGCAGATGGTTCGAGTCGCTGATGTTTATTGAAAAACAAGGGGTAGGTCGAGGACAGGCAGAAGTTCATAACCCAGGTTAGGGTCCAACAAGGTAAAGGGTGACAGGCAGGCTGAATGGTCAGGCAGGCAGGTTCAGTTTCACGGCAGGTAAAGGGTCAGAAACAGGAGAACTAGAAAAACAGAGATTAGACAAACACGCTGGTTGACTTGACAAAACGAACTGGCAACAGACAGACCGAAGACACCGGTATAAATACACAGGGAATAACAGGAACAAATGGGAGACACCTGGTGGGGGGTGGAGACAATTACAAGACAGGTGAAACAGATCAGGGTGTGACAATTCATCAAGTAAATTTGCTTTTGCAAGCTCATTGAGTCCAACTCCAACAGTATTGATCCAGTATTGACGGAAGTCCCGCCTTCGTGGGAATCCCATGTGGTTTCAGCCTTAGGGATAAGTGACTCTGGTGGTGAATGTACTCTCACATTTTTTTATTTTTTTTATTCACCTTTTTTAACCAGGTCGGTAAATTGAGAACAGGTTCTCATTTACAATTGCGACCTGGCCAAGATAAAGCAAATCAGTTCGACACATACAACAACACAGAGTTACATATGGAGTAAAACAAACAGACAGTCAATAATACAGTAGAAAAAATAAGTATATACAATGTGAGCAAATGAGGTGAGATAAGAGAGGTAAAGGCAAAAAAAGGCCATGGTGGTGAAGTAAATACAATATAGCAAGTAAAACACTGGAATTGTAGATTTGCAGTGGAAGAATGTGCAAAGTAAAGATAGAAATAATAGGGTGCAAAGGAGCAAAATAAATAAATACAGTATTATAAATTATAGATGGGCTATGTACAGGTGCAGTAATCTGTGTGCTGCTCTGACAGCTGGTGCTTAAAGCTAGTGAGGGAGATAAGTATTTCCAGTTTCAGAGATTTTTGTAGTTCATTCCAGTCATTGGCAGCAGAGAACTGGAAGGAATGGCGGCCAAAGGAAGAATTGGTTTTGGGGGGGGTGACCAGAGAGATATACCTGCTGGAGCGCGTGCTACAGGTGGTGCTGCTATGGTGACCAGCGAGCTGAGATAAGGGGGGACTTTACCTAGCAGGGTCTTGTAGATGACCTGGAGCCAGTGAGTTTGGCGACGAGTATGAAGCGAGGGCCAGCCAACGAGAGCGTACAGGTCGCAGTGGTCGGTAGTATATGGGGCTTTGGTGACAAAACGGATGGCACTGTGATAGACTGCATCCAATTTATTGAGTTGGGTATTGGAGGCTATTTTGTAAATGACATCGCCGAATTCGAGGATGGTCAGTTTTACAAGGGTATGTTTGGCAGCATGAGTGAAGGATGCTTTGTTGCGAAATAGGAAGCCAATTCTAGATTTAACTTTGGATTGGAGATGTTTGATGTGAGTCTGGAAGGAGAGTTTACAGTCTAACCAGACACCTAGGTATTTGTAGTTGTCCACATATTCTAAGTCAGAACCGTCCAGAGTAGTGATGTTGGACGGGCGGGCAGGTGCAGGCAGCGATCGGTTGAAGAGGATGCATTTAGTTTTACTTGTATTTAAGAGCAATTGGAGGCCACGGAAGGAGAGTTGTATGGCATTGAAGCTCATCTGGAGGGTTATAAACACAGTGTCCAAAGAAGGGCCAGAAGTATACAGAATTGTGTCGTCTGCGTAGAGGTGGATCAGAGACTCACCAGCAGCAAGAGCGACATCATTGATGTATACAGAAAAGAGAATCGGTCCAAGAATTGAACCCTGTGGCACCCCCATAGAGACTGCCAGAGGCCCGGACAACAGGTCCTCCGATTTGACACACTGAACTCTATCAGAGAAGTAGTTGGTGAACCATGCGAGGCAATCGTTTGAGAAACCAAGGATATCGAGTCTGCCGATGAGGATGTGGTGATTGACAGGGTCTAAAGCCTTGGCCAGGTCAATGAATACGGCTGCACAGTATTATTTCTTATCGATGGCGGTTAGGATATCATTTAGGAACTTGAGCGTGGCTGAGGTGCACCCAAGACCAGCTCTGAAACCAGATTGCATAGCGGAGAACGTATGGTGGGATTCGAAATGGTCGGTAATCTGTTTGTTGACTTGGCTTTCGAAGACCTTAGAAAAGCAGGGTAGGAGAAATATAGGTATGTAGCAGTTTGGGTCAAGAGTGTCCACCCCTTTGAAGAGGGGGATGACTGCAGCTGCTTTCCAATCGTTGGGCATCTCAGACGACACGAAAGAGAGGTTGAACAGGCTAGTAATAGGGGTTGCAACAATTTCGGCAGATCATTTTAGAAAGAAAGGGTCCAGATTGTCTAGCCCGGCTGATTTGTAGGGGTCCAGATTTTGAAGCTCTTTCAAAACATCAGTTGACTGGATTTGGGAGAAGGAGAAATGGGGAAGGCTTGGGCGAGTTGCTGTGGGGGGTGCAGTGCTGTTGACCGGGGTAGGGGTAGCCAGATGGAAAGCATGGCCAGCCGTAGAAAAATGCTTATTGAAATTCTCAATTATAGTGGATTTATCAGTGGTGACAGTGTTTCCTGTCCTCAGTGCAGTGGGCAGCTGGGAGGAGGTGTTCTTATTCTCCACGGACTTTACAGTGTCCCAGAACTTTTTTGAGTTTGTGTTGCAGGAAGCAAATTTCTGCCTGAAAAAGCTAGCCTTGGCTTTTCTAACTGCCTGTGTATATTGGTTTCTAGCTTCCCTGAAAAGTTGCATATCATATATTTGAACTACTGGTTGACTTATGATATCTAGGCAATCTCAACGGATTGGATATCGTCGTCACATTCAATTTAACAAGGTAATTAAATTGCCTTCCAAATCTTTTCAGGTGGACCATTTGGGTAAGCTCCAAGGTTTCTACAAATGTGACATTTTAAACTTTTACACATTAACATAGATACAGCAATGCTTTCAGCTTAAAGTTTAATTCCCAGATAGCCTATACAGGTATGATTAATCATTAACATTCATTACTCAATTAAATGTGCTTTTGCACATTTATTAACGTCAAACTGATCCAGTATTACTGATCCAGTATTGATGGTTCATTAAAGTCTTTAAATAGACCACCCCCTCTGATAGCATCCAACGACTCAACCCAAACTTTGAAAAAATAAAAAGGGTTTTTAATAATGTGCAAGCTATCAGAGGGGGTGGTCCCCAGTCCCCTGCTAATTAGTGAACCCTTAACCATAAAAGGATTGATCGCTGACCTCGGCAGCAATACAAACCCTAACTATGCCATTAGTGGAAAAACAGCAGAAATTACAAAAAAATGCTCTCCAAAATCAACCACCGGGCGCAGGCCTTGTTAAGGTTCTCTCCAGTTTAGCCCTGGTGTATCGCCATCAGAGATTAGCACCGGGCCAGTACCGCAGTGCACAGCTGAAGCACAAAAAATAAATGGTTGATATGAAGGGACAGGTGGAGAGAACCGGGAAACTAATAACAAAGCAGAAAAGGAAAACATTCTGCTAGCCGAGGAACTGCGGTTGAAAACTGAACAATTAAAAGTAACTGCAAAAACGTATGACGATGAATGAGCACAAACTCTTCAACAAAATCGTCTTCTACAGGAACAACTCGATTTAGCCAAAACTAAATACGATGAAGTCCACGCCAAACTAGATAAATCTGTCGAGTTATCTGCAAACAGGAGTGCATAACTTTATAACTTGCATGCAGTTTTGATGAACATTACTCAAAGCAATAATGTTCTAGTCCAAATGCTGCAGACCAAAGACGATCAGTTACTGAACACAATGACTAAGTTGGATGACAGATCAGCGGAACGCATTGAAGTCGCTGACCAAATGAATAATGAGAGAACTCAGGTGATGAAGATGGAAATATTGATTTCTAAGCAGAAGGAAATCTCATCACTGAGTCTCTCGCTACATACTCTAGACCTCTACCTGCAAACCATGACAGATAAGTATGAGGCCAAATAGAGCAAGTGCGACACTCACCTGTCTAAAATAAGTACCCTAAGCATTCAAATGGACTCTGCTACGCAGCAGAACACCACACTTAGGTACCATCTGGAGGAATTCCAGAACAGTCTCGCGCAGCAGCGTGACTACGAAACCACGCAACCTAGCTTGCAACCGGAGCTCGGCACAGAAAGGAGTGAAGACGAAAGAAGGTTTCAGACTTTGCCAATAACCTTAGAACACATCTGAGATATCACTGAGATGTACCACACTGGTTGTAAAAGAAGTCCAACGACTTTCCACCTCCAAAATAAATGGCAACAACAATCATTCCTTGCCATGTGTAATCTCAACTACAATGCAACTAGTAAAATGGTCTAATCAAATAAAATCAAGTTTATTTTATATAGCCCTTCGTACATCAGCTAATTTCTCGAAGTGCTGTACAGAAACCCAGCCTAAAACCCCAAACAGCAAGCAATGCAGGTGTAGAAGCACGGTGGCTAGGAAAAACTCCCTAGAAAGGCCAAAACCTAGGAAGAAACCTAGAGAGGAACCAGGCTATGAGGGGTGGCCAGTCCTCTTCTGGCTGTGCCGGGTGGAGATTATAACAGAACATGGCCAAGATGTTCAAAGTGTTCATAAGTGACAAGCATGGTCAAATAATAATCAGGAATAAATGTCAGTTGGCTTTTCATAGCCGATCATTAAGAGTTGAAAACAGCAGGTCTGGGACAGGTAGGGGTTCCATAACCGCAGGCAGAACAGTTGAAACTGGAATAGCAGCAAGGCCAGGTGGACTGGGGACAGCAAGAAGTCATCATGCCCGGTAGTCCTGACGTATGGTCCTAGGGCTCAGGTCCTCCGAGAGAGAAAAAGAAAGTGAGAAGGAGAGAATTAGAAAGAGCATACTTAAATTCACACAGGACACTGGATAAGACAGGAGAAGTACTCCAGATATAACCAACTGACCCTAGCCCCCCGACACATAAACTACTGCAGCATAAATACTGGAGGCTGAGACAGGAGATCTAAACCAGGCCAGAACTTGTCCATGTAGGCCAATTTTGGGTTTCCAGTCTCTCCAAAAGAATGTGGTGATCGATGGTGTCAAAGGCAGCACTAAGGTCTAGTAGCACGAGGACAGATGCAGAGCCTCAGTCTGACGCAATTAAAAGGTCATTTACCACCTTCACAAGTGCAGTCTCAGTGCTATGATGGGGTCTAAGACCAGACTGAAGCATTTTGTATATATTGTTTGTCTTCAGGAAGGCAGTGAGTTGCTGCGCAACAGCTTTTTCAAAAAATTTTGAGAGGAATGGAAGATTCGATATAGGCCGATAGTTTTTTATATTTTCCGGGTCAAGGTTTGGCTTTTTCAAGAGAGGCTTTATTACTGCCACTTTTAGTGAATTTGGTACACATCCGGTGGATAGAGAGCCGTTTATTATGTTAAACATAGGAGGGCCAAGCACATGAAGCAGCTCTTTCAGTAGTTTAGTTGGAATACGATCCAGTATGCAGCTTGAAGGTTTAGAGGCCATGATTATTTTCATCATTGTATCAAGAGATATAATACTAAAACACTTAAGTGTCTCTCCTGATCCCAGGCCCTGGCAGAGCTGTGCAGATCCAGGACAGCTAAGCCCTGGAGGAATACGCAGATTTAAAGAGGAGTCCGTAATTTGCTTTCTAATGATCATGATCTTTTCCTCAAAGAAGTTCATTAATTTATTACTGCTGAAGTGAAAGCCATCCTCTCTTGGGGAATGCTGCTTTTTAGTTAGCTTTGCAACAGTATCAAAAAGAAATTTTGGATTGTTCTTATTTTCCTCAATTAAGTTGGAAAAGTAGGATGATCGAGCAGCAGTGAGGGCTCTTCGATACTGCACGGTTGTCACGTTCCTGACCTGTTTTCTCTTGTTTTATATGTCTTTATTGGTCAGGGCGTGAGTGTTGGGTGGGCAGTCTATGTTTTCTATTTCTATGTGGGGTTTTGTGTTCGGCCTGGTATGATTCTCAATTAGAGACAGGTGTGTATCGTTTGTCTCTGATTGAGAGTCATACTAAGGCAGCCAGGGTTTCACTGGTGTTTTGTGGGTGTTTGTTTCCTGTGTTAGCGTTTGGGCCACACAGGACTGTTGCAGGTTAGTCACGTTTGTTGTTTTGTTAATTTGTAGTGTTTGTTGGTTTGCCATTAAAATCATGAATACCTCCTACTCCGCATCTTGGTCCGATCCATGCTCCTCCTCGTCTGAGGAGGAGAATGACATTGACAGCCGTTACAGAAACACCCACCAAACCAGGACCAAGCGGATTGGAGAAAGACGGCAAGAACAAAAGCAATGGAGAGAAGAGGAATGGACATGGGAGCAAATATTCAACGGAGAAGGACCCTGGGCTAAGGTGGGAGAGAATCGCCGCTCTCGGGAGGAGAAGGAGGCAGCCACAGCCCAGGAGCGCTGGTATGAGGAGGCAGCACGTAAGAGAGGCTGGAAGCCCGAGAGGCTCACCCAAAAATTTATTGGGGGGGGGCTAAAGGGGAGTGTGGCGAAGCCGGGTCTGATACCTGAGCCAACTCCCCGGGCTTACCGTGGAGTGAGAGGGCGTCGTACTGGTCAGACACCGTGTTATGCGGTAAAGCGCACGGTGTCCCCAGTACGCGTGCTTAGCCCAGTGCGGGCTATTCCACCTTGCCGCACTGGGAGGGCTAGGTTGGGCATCGAGCCGGATGTCATGAAGCCGGCCCAACGTATCTGGCGTCCAGTACGTCTCCTCGGGCCGGCGTACATGGCACCAGCCTTACAGGTGGTGTCCCCGGTTCGCCTGCATAGCCCAGTGCGGGCTATTCCACCTCGCCGCACTGGCAGGGCTACGGGGACCCTTCAACCTGGTAAGGTTGGAGAGGCTCGGTGCTCAAGAGCACGTGTCCTCCTTCACGGTCCGGTATATCCGGCGCCACCTTCCAAACCCAGCTCAGTACCACCAGTGCCTACACCACGCACCAGGCTTCCAGTGCATCACCAGAGCCCTGTTCCTCCTCCCCGCACTCGCCCTGAGGTGCGTGCCCTCAGCCCGGTACCTCCAGTTCCGGCACCACGCATCAGGCCTATAGTGCGTCTCAGCCGGCCAGAGTCTGCCGTCTGCCCAGCGGTGCCTGAACTGCCCGTCTGCCCAGCGGCGCCTGAACTGCCCGTCTGCCCAGCGCCGTCTGAGCCATCCGTCTGCCCAGCGCCGTCTGAGCCATCCGTCTGCCCAGCGCCGTCTGAGCCATCCGTCTGCCCAGCGCCGTCTGAGCCATCCGTCTGCCCAGCGCCATCTGAGCCATCCGTCTGCCCAGCGCCATCTGAGTCATCCGTCTGCCACGAGCCAGTAGAGCCGTCCGTCAGTCAGGAGCCGCCAGAGCCGCCCGTCAGTCAGGAGCCGCCAGAGACGCCCGTCAGTCAGGAGCCGCCAGAGACGCCCGACAGTCAGGAGCCGCCAGAGACGCCCGCCAGTCAGGAGCCGCCAGAGACGCCCGCCAGTCAGGAGCCGCCAGAGACGCCCGCCAGTCAGGAGCCGCCAGAGACGCCCGCCAGTCAGGAGCCGCCAGAGACGCCCGCCAGTCAGGAGCCGCCAGAGACGCCCGCCAGTCATGAGCTGCCAGAGACGCCCGCCAGTCAGGAGCTGCCAGAGACGCCCGCCAGTCAGGAGCTGCCAGAGACGCCCGCCAGTCAGGAGCTGCCAGAGACGCCCGCCAGTCAGGAGCTGCCAGAGACGCCCGCCAGTCAGGAGCTGCCAGAGACGCCCGCCAGTCAGGAGCTGCCAGAGACGCCCGCCAGTCAGGAGCTGCCCGCCAGTCATGAGCTGCCCTCCAGTCATGAGCTGCCCTCCAGTCATGAGCTGCCCTCCAGTCATGAGCTGCCCTACAGTCATGAGCTGCCCTACAGTCATGAGCTGCCACTCAGTCATGAGCTGCCACTCAGTCCGGAGCTGCTGCCCCTTATCCCGGAGCTGCTGCCCCTTATCCCGGAGCTGCTGCCCCTTATCCCGGTGCTGGCCCTTATCCCGATGCTGCCCCTTCATTTAGGTGGGTTGAGTTGGAGGGTGGTCATTGGGAGGGGGATACGGAAGCGGGGAGTGACTATGGTGGGGGAGGGGACTTCGCCCAGAGCCTGAGCCACCACCGTGGTCAGATGCCCACCCAGATCCTCCCCTAGACTTTGTGCTGGTGCGCCCGGAGTTCGCACCTTAAGGGGGGGGGTTATGTCACGTTCCTGACCTGTTTTCTCTTGTTTTATATGTCTTTATTGGTCAGGGCGTGAGTGTTGGGTGGGCAGTCTATGTTTTCTATTTCTATGTGGGGTTTTGTGTTCGGCCTGGTATGATTCTCAATTAGAGACAGGTGTGTATCGTTTGTCTCTGATTGAGAGTCATACTAAGGCAGCCAGGGTTTCACTGGTGTTTTGTGGGTGTTTGTTTCCTGTGTTAGCGTTTGGGCCACACAGGACTGTTGCAGGTTAGTCACGTTTGTTGTTTTGTTAATTTGTAGTGTTTGTTGGTTTGCCATTAAAATCATGAATACCTCCTACTCCGCATCTTGGTCCGATCCATGCTCCTCCTCGTCTGAGGAGGAGAATGACATTGACAGCCGTTACAACGGTACTGTCTTTCCAAGCTAGTCGGAAGACTTCCAGTTTGGTGTGGCGCCATTTACGTTCCAATTTTCTGGAAGCTTGCTTCAGAGCTCGGGTATTTTCTGTATACCAGGCAGCTATTTTCTTATGACAAATGTTTTTCGTTTTTAGGGGTGCAACTCCATCTAGGGTATTGCGCAAGGTTAAATTGAGTTCCTCAGTTAGGTGGTTAACTGATTTTTGTCCTCTGACGTCCTTGGGTAGGCAGAAGGAGTCTAGAAGGGCATCAAGGAATTTTTGTGTTGTCTGAGAATTTATAGCACGACTTTTGATGCTCCTTGGTTGGGGTCTGAGCAGATTATTTGTTGCGATTACAAACGTAATAAAATGGTGGTCCGATAGTCCAGGATTATGAGGAAAAACATTAAGATCTACAACATTTATTCCATGGGACAAAACTAGGTCCAGAGTATGACTGTGGCAGTGAGTAGGTCCAGAGACATGTTGGACAAAACCCACTGAGTCTATGATGGCTCCGAAAGCCTTTTGGAGTGGGTCTGTGGACTTCTCCATATGAATTTTAAAATTACCAAAAATTAGAATATGATCTGCTATGACTACAAGGTCCGATAGGAATTCAGGGAACTCAGAGAGGAACGCTGTATATGGTCCAGGAGGCTTGTAAACAGTAGCTATAAAAAGTGATTGAGTAGGCTGCATAGATTTCATGACTAGAAGATCAAAAGAAGTAAACGTCTTTTTTTTTTTTTGTAAATTGAAATTTGCTATCGTAAATGTTAGCAACTCCTCCGCCTTTGCGGGATGCATGGGGGATATGGTCACTAGTGTAACCAGGAGGTGAGGCCTCATTTAACACAGTAAATTCATCAGGCTTAAGCCATGTTTCAGTCAGGCCAATCAAATCAAGATTATGATCAGTGATTAGTTCGTTGACTTTAACTGCGTTTGAAGTGAGGGATCTAACATTAAGTAACCCTATTTTGAGATGTGAGGTATCACGATCTCTTTCAATAATGGCAGGAATGGAGGAGGTCTTTATCCTAATGAGATCGCTAAGGCGAACACCGCCATGTTTAGTTTTGCCCAACCTAGGTCGAGGCACAGACACAGTCTCAATGGGGATGGCTGAGCTGACTACACTGACTATGCTAGTGGCAGACTCCACTAAGCTGGCAGGTTGGCTAACAGCCTGCTGCCTGGCCTGCACCTTATTTCATTGTGGAGCTAGAGGAGTTAGAGCCCTGTCTATGTTGGTAGATTAGATGAGAGCACCCCTCCAGCTAGGATGGAGTCCGTCATCCTCAGCAGGTCAGTCTTGGTCCTGTTTGTGGTTGAGTCCCAGAAAGAGGGCCAATTATCTACAAATTCTATCTTTTGGGAGGGGCAGAAAACAGTTTTCAACCAGCGATTGAGTTGTGAGACTCTGCTGTAGAGCTCATCACTTCCCCTAACTGGGAGGGTGCCAGAGACAATTACTCGATGCCGACACATCTTTCTAGCTGATTTACACGCTGAAGCTATGTTGCGCTTGGTGACCTCTGACTGTTTCATCCTAACATCGTTGGTGCCGACGTGGATAACAATATCTCTATACTCTCTACACTCGCCAGTTTTAGCTTTAGCCAGCACCATCTTCAGATTAGCCTTAACGTCGGTAGCCCTGCCCCCTGGTAAACAGTGTATGATCGCTGGGCGATTCGTTTTAAGTCTAATACTGCGGGTGATGGAGTCGCCAATGACTAGGGTTTTCAATTTGTCAGAGCTAATGGTGGGAGCCTTCGGCGTCTCAGACCCCGTAACGGGAGGAGTAGAGACAAGAGAAGACTCGGCCTCAGACTCCGACTCGCTACTTAATGGGGAAAACCGGTTGAAAGTTTCTGTCGGCTGAATGAGCGACACCAGTTGAGCATTCCTACAGCATTTCCCTCCAGAAGCCATGAGAAAGTTGTCCGGCTGCGGGGACTGTGCGGGGGGATTTATACTAACGTTACTATCTGTACTTACTGGTGGCACAGACGCTGTTTCATCCTTTCCTACACTGAAATTACCCTTGCCTAACGATTGCGTCTGAAGCTGGGCTTGCAGCACAGCTATCCTCACCATAAGGCGATCGTTCTCCTGTATATTATGAGTACAGCGACTGCAATTAGAAGACATCATGTTAATGTTACTGACGAACCGTGTCCAGATAAAGCGTCCGGAGTGAAAAAGTTGAATGAGGGGAAAAAGTTGTGATGGAAAAACAAAAAATATAAACGGTAATTAAAAAGAAAAAAAAACAAACGTAAAGTTGTCAGCTGGTAAAGTAAGGTTGGCAACAAAACGCACAGCAACACGTCTGCAAATTCAAGAGGAAGTGACGACACCACAATCAATGAATGTTGAACGGAAGTAGTTAGAAACGTGTTCTGGTCACGTGTTCTGGTCGATTAACATTTCAGAAAAATCGGAAGGAAAGCTGGTCCCCTTGAGTACCTTTACCAATGCAAGCACAGTCAGTCCAGCCACAATCAGTAAAAAGGTTAGAGACCTCACAAGTCAAATTGCTATTGATAACAGCAACAGAGGAGTAAGTAGTCACTCAGATTGCAACACGTGGAAGAGTATCTCCAAAACACTCTTCTGATGGTTAACACACATGCCACTAATAAAAAGAACCCTCCGTTCAGAAGTTATTAGAAGTCATTAAACATGATCACACCATGTAAGACCGGTTCAGTGCTTATAGAGTACTTCCGTCGTGAGGTTAGCTCCTCCGTGGATAACATAGCTATTACAGTTTTTTTTGATGGCTTAGGCACTATCTTTGAAACTATAGGCTATTTTTGCAAAACTCTACACACTAACCAGAAAACCTTACACCAAATCAGCAAAACATTATGGCTTGCAAAAGCAAATCATTCTTGCAAAACTCTTCAAACTCTTTAAAACAATTGTGTTTTTGTGTCAATACAGTACACACAAATCCCCATTTGAATAAGCACACGAAGCACCAACTACGCACTGATAATATAAATGATAAAAAATTGCTTTTTCTGTGTGCAGGGCACAGCAGTTTGTCAGTTGTCATGCATGTCGTAAACACACATACACACAGGTATCAAATGTGTAAAGTATGGATGTGTATAACGTACATGACACACTCTGAGGTGAAAAATAATTTATTTTCTCTCAAAATGTTCTAACACTCCTCAAACAACAAAAGCACAGTAGAAGAAAACAAAAACATTTGTGCTAGAAAACAGAAAACAATGAGGCTACATCTCGCCTTCTTTTGTGGGTCTGGCCATAAGACTTCATCCACATCACATGCGATGTTGTCTTAAGCTAGGCAGCGTGGAAAGTATTGCCTGGAGTGCCATATGACCCCTGATCGACGTCTCCACAAGCCTCCTCCATTGCCTGTAGAAGGAGTATGCGTTGGTGGGGCTGGCGATCATACGCCTTCCAACGCCATGCAGAGAAGAATTCTTCAATAGGATTCAAGAACGGAGAGTATGGGGGGAGATTGAGTGCGATGAAAAGTGGGTGACCTGTGAACCAATTGCGTACCACAGCAGCCCGGTGGAAACCAACATTGTCCCAGAAGATAACGTACCAGGGCTGCTCTGGCCCCTGGTCATTAAGGATTAGTCTGTTGTGGAGGGTGTTCAGAAATGTGATAATGTGAGCAGTGTTGTATGGGCCTAGGATTGCATGATGGTGAAGGACGGCGTTTTGACTAATCGCCGCACACATTGTTATGTTGCCACCACTTTGTCCCGGGACGTTGATGATGGTACGGTGTCCGATGATATTTCTGCCGCGGCCCCTTGTTTTTGCAAGGTTGAAACCTGCCTCGTCCACATATATTAGCTCATGGTGCACTGCATCTGCTTCTAGCTCCATGACTCTGTGAAAGAGACAAGACAAAACAATGTAGCACAGTATGAAAAGACAGGGATCAGTCAATATGATGTAGCACCATACACTTCCAGATCCAGTACCAATGATAGGATAGTATAGCTTACCTGCACATATTCATATCTCAGTTGTTTTACACATCTGAGTTTCTTACTCTGTACAGCTGCTTCATCCAAATTCTGTTGTGTTTCAGTAGACGAGACCATGCAGAGAGACTCACTCTGTTGATGTTTTGGAATATTGTGTTATCTGTCATTATGTGGTCCTGCAGTTCTCTGAGTCTGATGCAGTTATTTGCAATGACCATATTTACAATGTGGGTCTCCTGCTCTGTGGTGAACAGTTTACCTCTTCCACCAGATACTGGTTTTCTTGCAGTTCTGTAAAAACATTTGAATGATTTTAGTGATAGATCCTTCTCATTATGAATGTACAGTATATATTACTGTACCAGTAAAACTACAGCACTTACCAGTTCTCATTTCGAAATATCCGGATGATACCTGCAACAGTATAAACTTGTGCCCAGTCAGTGGCCAGAGTGCTTAAAAGGACTCACTGAGAATTGAAATACAGACCAGAGAAATAGAGGATGTGATCCACACATTGAAATAGTTCAAACTACAAGACCAGAATATGGTAAGACCCTCTGAAACTCTTGACAAGTGAAGAAGGTAAAGACTAGACCGAACATTCACAGTTTGTAGATGTGCATGTAAAAGTGGTTCAAGGACATTCAACTCTCAACACGAGGGGGAAGAACAGATCCCTCTGACCACCGTAAGTATGACTGAAGTACAGTGGTTCGTCCTTTAAAAATTGCAGCCTACTGTGGCACAGCTTGCATGGTGCCGAAGAATTCTATGGCTATTTAGGTGCCAACCACTGGTACCATTAATGCTAGTTAGTGCTAGTTTGACCACTAGAGGACATCTTTGAGAAGCATTTGATAGTCTTCAATAGTGGCTGAACTAAATAATTTATAACCTTTTTTGTAAGAACATAGTATATTGGAGTGATTTTAACCTGTTGGGGATGGGGGCGCTGTTTAGACTATTTATGCTAATGTGGCTAATTTTTTAAACGGCTTCCCACAAAATCCTTGATCGTACAATATGCATATTATTATTATTATTGGATAGAAAACAGTCTATAGTTTCTATAGGAGTTGAAATTTTGTCTCTAAGTGGAACAGAGCCCATTCTACAGGAATTTCCCTGACATGGAGTCAGATTTGAGAAATGTTGGCCACTTTTCTGAAGTCAGTTAAAAGGGCACTGTCGTTGCTATGACTATACGGACACTTCTTACGTCTTCCCCTGGATGCCTTTACGTGATGACGATTCCAACGGGGTCGATTGCTCGTTCACAGGCCCTACAAATGAAAAAAACCTTTAGCTAGCAAGTCTTTTCTTGCTGCGTAACGCGCGTGGAAGACACCGACCCTCTCCTGTTCCAAGCGTTAGTTTAGCCTGTTATATTTCTCCGGTCATCTTTTCACTCGTTATAGGAGTTACAAACATCATGAAGTAGTTAATTTAAAGCGTTTTATAGCAATTTATATCCGTTTAGTGCGATTTTGGGACATTTATTTTTGCAACGATGTGAAAAGTTGGGCACGCTTTTCAGTTCATCCCGAACGCAGTTGACATTTCCACATGGCAAGAGGACAGCTTTCCACCAAAAGACGATTTCTCCCAAGAAAGGATCCTTTGCCCAAGATACTGATGGAAGAACAGCTCAAGGTAGGACATTTTTATTATGATAAATCGTGTTTCTGTCGAAACATTTTAGTGGCTTAGGACGCCATGTTTTTTGACGTAGCTTCGCTTGGCGCAAACTGTATTGAAAAGTAAGGATAAATTAAAAAATGTAATAACGCAATTGTATTAAGAATTAAATTGTCTATCAATCCCTGTCCACCCTATATTTTTTAGTCACGTTTATGAGTATTTATGTATAAGAGTAGATCACTGTCTAAGTGGCGCAAGGACAAATTCTGACCAGCTGAGTTACATTTCACATTGTCTAACCATGATTTTGGTGGCTAAATATAAACATTTTCGATCAAACTGTATATGCATGTTGTAATGTGATGTTACAGGAGTGTCATCGGAAGAATTCTGAGAAGGTTAGTGAAAAAATTAATATCTTTTGGCGATGTTGACTTTTATCGCTCACTTTGGCTAGAATCAATGCTGGGCTGCTAATTGCTATGTGCTAAGCTAATATAACGATTTATTGTGTTTTCGCTGTAAGACACTTAGAAAATCTGAAATATTGTCTGTATTCACAGGATCTGTGTCTTTCGATTCGTGTATGCTGTGTATTTTTACGAAATGTTTGATGATTAGTAGTTAGGTAAACACGTTGCTCATTGTAATTATTCTAGTCCATTTGTGATGGTGGGTGCAATTGTAAACTATGAAGTCTACCTGAAATATGCTTTTTTTTCTAACAAAACTTATCCCATACCATAAATATGTTATCAGACTGTCATCTAATGAGTTTTTTTGTTGGTTAGGGGCTATAAATATCTTAGTTTAGCCGAATTGGTGATGGCTACTGGTGTTGGTGGACAAATAAAAGATGGTGGATTATGCTAATGTGTTTTTAGGTAATAGATGTACATCTTTACATATTGTGTCTTCCCTGTAAAACATTTTAAAAATCGGAAATGTTGACTGGATTCACAAGATCTGTGTCTTTCATTAGCTGTATTGGACTTTAATGTGTGAAAGTTAAATATTTTAAAAATATATTTTTTTTGAATTTCGCGGCACTGGTTTTTCAGTGGGGGGGGGGGGGGGGGGTGCCGCTAGCGCCACGCTGATCCTAGACAGGTTAAGAAATGATGCTTAGTTAATTTGATTAATATTGTGGTGTTTCTATCCCAAGAAAAACAAAAAGCCCTTTGGGTTTCAGTAAGGATGGAACGGAAAATATGGCACTGTACAACGTGACGGTCGGGAGTAGGCTACAGTACTGGGCTATTTAGCTAAAGAATAGCTGTGTCATGCGGGCACGCAGTAGACCAGGGTTAAATTCTCAGACGGAGAGGAAGGAGTAGGCTGTTCTTGTAATTAAGAATTTGTTCTTAACTGACTAGCCTAGTTAAATAAAGGTTACACTAAGAGCATAACATTTCTAAACCTTAATTGTATAATTGTAGTCAAACCAATACCCAAATGGAGATTCAGTGAAAATAACATTCTCATTGATTTATCAAGACCAGTTCCCATGCTTGTCTCAGAGCAGCGTGAAACGGTGCTAAAATAGTTGTAGACTATTGCTTCAAATCCTATTGCTTCTAACTTCAATATGTTCTTTAAATGAATAATACCTACATCACTTTTAACAGCACTTTACTCAACACTAGGGAGACTCATGTCGCCTACTGTAGGCCTACAGTATATCAAAAAATATGACGTGACTCTCCGCCAAATATGACTTCTAGAGGATTGGAGGATTCTAAGTTAAAACCAAAAGCAGTATCATGGGTCTCACGGTGGTAGCCGGCACGGGTATCAAACCTGCATCTGTAGCAACGCATTTTGCACTGCGGGAGATCCCATCCACTCGGGGGCACCAATCCACAAAGTATCAAAATACAGAGAGGTGTTGGTAAAGGTATAATGTAATATGAATAAAGGCCAAAATAATATTTGTGAAGGCCAAAACATTTATTTCTGTTTTTAGTGGGAGAGAAACGCTGGGCAAGTTGTGCTCCGCCCATGTAGGCCAAAATATAGTCCTGCCAATAGCCATAATGGCGTTGTACAACGTGACCGTGTGTGTTTGAAAGAGTATTTTCCAGTAAGCAACAATTAGTTTACCTTCATTAGACAACTTTGTTCCAATATTTCTGTAATTCAGTGATATTTTTTCCCATGGTTATTCGTTATGGCTCCATAACTAAATCAGCATTGGCATTTTGAAAGAGTATTTTTATCACTATTTCATTAACGAAAGTATAAAGATGCTGATGAAGAAATACAGTACAGTGTATGCTTTTACATTTGGATAATAAAGCCTTTTGAAGATATCTGCCACCTGCATTTGTTTATTAGGCTACAGCAGAACAGCATAAAGCAGCATTGTCTCCATCTCATTCCTCGTCCTCTTCATCGCGTCATTCTCAGCGTGGCTTTGGACCAATGCATCAGCTTTTGCCCTTATCTCTGTCCTCCAATAATGTTTCTCGTTCTGCTGGTCTGCCTTCAATGACTCGATCTATGTCTTCAAAGATTGAATCTGATCCATGTGCACCTTCATCAGATGAGCAGAATGGTACCGCCCTGAGCCCCCATCGATTACAGTGGCCTATGATAGAAATGGTAGATCAATTAAGAATGAAAAGTGACTCCAAAACACAAATGCTGCATACACCTTTTAAGAATCTTGCAAAACGAACCGCTTTCTTGAAAACCATGCGTTTTTCCGTGGTTACGGTCCTAACTCTTGAACGGGTAACACCATAGAAAGAAGTTAGCTTGATGAAAACAATGTCCATTTCATCTATTCTCTTTGGTTTGCAATGTCATTTTTTTTGCAGGTAGGGAGATGTTCACACCACTTGTGTGCTTTTCATGTCATTTTTCGTTAAATCCAGTTTGGATTTAAGTATAACTTTTGAGTAACGCTTTTAGTGAGAGATCTAATGCTTTAATATTTAATAAAATCTGCCCTCTGAATTCATATCTAAGGGGCATGTTTCACGCCATTATTAGGTACAATGTTTTAGTTTGAACGTGCAGACTGGCACTAAGAACAGCAGGAACGTTTCCCTAGTCAGTGCCATTATTAGTGCAAGGCCTCTGAAAGTGTTGCTCTGTGCTACCCAGTGGGGCGGGGTGGGGGTCCACCCCCCCTCTCCATTCCTGCTCCTCCCTTTCCCATGGGTTAGGTCTGTTTTCTGTACTCGTCTCTGCGGCCCATCCCGTGCCCCCTGCCCTTGTGCCTTGAACCTTGTGCGCCCACAGCTGTTTCAGTGGATACAGCTGGAGAACTGCATGGAAATCCCATTGACGCCACTTGGGAGCAAGGACAATATATATTGTCCTGCTAATAACAGAGTTAACAATATATCTGTGAGGATGTCCAAGGGGCTTTGCATTAATTCTAAATTAATAATAATCGCTTTGTTAAAAAAATAACAATATTAGAGATTATTTTGTTTTCAAATAACATAAAATGAGCGAGAAAAAGACCATTCTTCAACATGGGGTTGTTACAAATGTATAAATAAAGACAGTTTGTTATTTAGAATGATTTATTTATGTTTTTAGAGGGAGAGAAACCAAAACCCTACAGTCATCTCATGGTTCTCCCAGTCAAGGCCAGCACAGGTATTGAACCAGCATCTGTAGCAACACAGATGCTGCTATGCAGTGTCTTAGACCTTTTTCCCACTCAGGCACTGTACAACATGACTGGTCGGGAGTGGACTACAGTACTACACTAAGAGCAAAATAATCCTAACAAAATAAAATAAAAACCTTAGTGTAACAACAGTTATAGTAATTCATTTTTTATTTAACCTTTATTTAACTAGGCAAGTCGGTTAAGAACAAATTCTTATTTACAATGACGGCCTACTGGTGAACAGAGAGTTAACTGCTTTTCATATTTTTTTACCTTGTCAGCTCAGGGATTCAATCCAGCAAACTTTTGGTTACTGGCCCAACGCTCTAACCGTTAGGCTACCTGCCACCGCAAATACTGAAGTCGTGCACAATTATCAGTTTCTATTTAGGTTTGTCGCCAATTCATTGTCAGTTAGAGACACAGTAGGACCCAAAAGCACAATCAGTGTTGTAACTCAACCTTGCGCTGGTCTGAAGTAATGAAGAAGTGACGCAGGGTACCTGTCAACGATGGGTGTAGCTGGTGCATGGAAGTCAGGCGCAGGAGAGCAGAGATGAGTGGACAAAGCACTTTACTGAGGCAATTATTAGAACAGAACGCAACCGCGTCACCAAAACAAATGTCCAAAGAACAAGTGAGGCAACACAAAGTACAACAACCAAGTACAAAGTACCGGCTGCCCCAAAGCACGGGTACAAAACAAAACCCGGCGCAAACCAGCCGGAAGCGTGCCAACCTTGACAATAAACAATACCCCACACAGACATGGAGGGAACAGAGGGCTAAATACACATAGTAATTATGAGGAGATGTAAACCAGGTGTGCAGGAAAACAAGACAAAACAAATGGAAAATGAAAGGTGGAGCGAAGACCGGTGCTAGAAGACCGGTGACGTCGAACGCCGCCCAAACAAAGAGAGGGAGCGACTTCGGCAGAAGTGGTGACAGTACCGTACAAAACCACAAGTCCCACTGCATAATCACAAAAATTGTGCCCCAAATACCTAATGAGTTAATTGTTGCATGATTAATTGAATCAAGTAATAATTAAACATAGTAGGTAATTATTCGATAAATTTCATACATCACATTAATGATAGTCACGTCATGACAAAAGCCATAGTCAAATCGATCAAGAATTTAATATTACTTTTCGCAAAAATGTTATTTTTAATTTACAATCTGAAGAAACTATGAGAATATAAAGGTTCAGAACTTTAGTAGAAATAAAGGATTTTTAATTTTTTAAGAAACGAATATATGTGTATGTATTATTGTATGCATTATTGTATGTAAGGGAAGTCCCCCCCCAATTGTACAAAATAACATGGCAACTTATTGGCACCGAGCGCAGCATATACACGATGGACAAGTACACTAGTTCTGGCCCGCTTTCATCCAAAGCTGATGGCAAATGCCATGCTGCAAATGAGCTGTGTAACACTCCAAAATTCCTATAGTGGGCGAGTGTGTTCCATCTAAATTTTTCATAGGCTTTATGTAACGCAAGTCAAAACCCAAGAGTCAAATTTTGAGATTTTGAAAGTTTTGGCAAAAACTTATCACCCCCTTAAAAAAGTGCTTTCTGGACCGTTTTTTGAAATTCTTTTGAGTTTTATGTCAATTACACATGTGTAAGAACTATATGAAAATACTTTTTTCAAATTTTATTAACATAATTTTTTTTGATTTTTTTTTTTGAACTTAAGGTATATGTTTTGTACATTTGGAATGTGATTTCATAGGAAGTCAAAAGTCAAAAGTCAAAAATGTCAAAAATTTGGAAAAAACGTATCACCCCCTTTAAAAAAGTGCTTTCTGGACCGTTTTTCGAAATTCTTTCGAGTTTTATAGCAATTACACATGTGTAAGAACTGTATGAAAATACATTAGTCACATTTTATTATCATAATTTTTTGTAAATGTTTATTTGAACTTAAGCAATATGTTTTGTGCATTTGGAATATGATTTCATAGGAAGTCAAAAGTGAAAAGTCAAAAATGTCAAAAATTTGGAAAAAACGTATCACCCCCTTTAAAAAAGTGCTTTCTGGACCGTTTTTCGAAATTCTTTCGATTTTTAGGTCAATTACACATGTATAAGAACTGTATGAAAATACATTAGTCACATTTTATTATCATAATTTTTTTGTAAATGTTTATTTGAACATAAGGAATATGTTTTGTGCATTTGGAATATGATTTCATAGGAAGTCAAAAGTCAAAAGTCAAAAATGTCAAAAATTTGGAAAAAACGTATAACCTCCTTTAAAAAAGTGCTTTCTGGACCGTTTTTTGAAATTCTTTCGATTTTTAGGTCAATTACACACGTATAAGAACTATATGAAGATACTTTAGTCACATTATAAGATCATAATTTTTTTTGAAATGTTTAATTGTACTTAAGGAATATGTTTTGTGCGTTTGGAATATGATTTCATAGGAAGTCAAAAGTCAAAAGTCAAAAATGTGAATAAATTAGAAAAAACTTATCAAACCCTTTAAAAAAGTGCTTTTTTGGATTTCATAGTCAAAAATAACATTTTGTTTTTAAAAGGCCAAAATGAAGCATTTAAAACGGTTTTGAAAAATGACACCTGGTACCCAAAACATGAAACATAGAATTTTTTTTGACTTTTTTTGGAAACCTCCTTAAATCACTCAGGCCGGACCCCCATTGACTCGAGAAGAAAAAAAAAAGAAAAAAAAGAAAAAAAATTCCAGAAGAAAAAACAGAATATTTTCTGACTTTTTTTGAAAACCTCCATAAATCACTCAGGCCAGCACCCATTGATTTTTGCCCGTAGAATAGTGCTCCCAGAGCGTGTATGGAATTCTGGATGCCCCCTAAAAGCAATTTCAACCATGGCACCTGGTAACCCAAAAAATGAAACAGAATATTTTTTGACTTTTTTTGGAAACCTCCTTAAATCACTCAGGCCGGACCCCCATTGACACGAGAAGAAAAAACAAAACAAAAATTTCCAGAAGAAAAAACATAGAATATTTTCTGACTTTTTTTGAAAACCTCCATAAATCACTCAGGCCAGCACACATTGATTTTTGCCCGTAAATAGTGCTCCCAGAGCGGGTATGGAATTCTGGATGCCCCCTAAAAGCAATTTCAACCATGGCACCTGGTAACCCAAAAAAAATACCAGGTGCACGAAAAGTTTGGACTTAGAATATTTTTTGAGTTTTTTGGAAAAACTCCATAAATCACTCAGGCCATTGACTCGAGAAGAAAAAACATAAAATATTTTTAAGAAAAAACATAGAATATTTTCTGACTTTTTTTGAAAACCTCCATAAATCACTCAGGCCAGCACCCATTGTTTTTTGCCTGTAGTATAGTGCTCCCAGAGCGGGTATGGAAGTCTGGATGCCCCTAAAAGCATTTAAGGCTCTGTGTGTGTGTGTGTGTGTGAGCGAGCTTTTCTTTGACATCTGGTTAGAGAAATGACTGATTTACACTTCATGAGGGTTGCCTAATCACACACTTAAAGTTTTGGAAAGATCTGACTTTTTTAACCCTTTGAAACAGCACCTATGACCCCATTTTAAGGCACTTCCGGTTGGCACAGGAAGCTTTAAGTAAACACCTATCCTGATCGGGGTATGCTTTTATAGAATCCTGAGTTTTAAGTCTATACGTTAAGAACTGACTGATTTACATAGGGTTGAATGCACTATATATCACAAACTGCTGGTTGGCTATGGCAAAACACTTTTAGGGTGAATTTATCACTTCCGGTTGCTCCAGGAAGCTTAGAATCAACACAGGTAGACCTCATAGTGGCCTGATGGACTGACATCAAAGACAGGTTCATAAGACATTCATAACCCACATAGGGTTTATTTAAATAATGCACGTTACATTTGCATATGATTCAACAGTGAAAAACATCACATCATATTGCAAACATAACACAGTGTTATATTTGCAATATGATGTATTGAATCATATTGCAAACATAACAGAGTGTTACATTTGCAATATGATGTGGTGAATCATATTGCAAACATAACACACAGTGGTACATTTGCAATATGATGTGTTGATTCATATTGCAAATGTAACGCGCATTCTTTAAATACTTTAGCAGACAAAATTGAACATCCTGATGACCTCAGGATGGCCGGCCAGTGTTAGTGGTTCCTCTCCATCGCTCGTTGCGTGGAAATTTCATCATGTCGATTTTGCTGATGGTACCCCCGCGTTGAAACATATTGCAATTGTACAAAAGTCAACTAGCAAGTCGGTGTCCATCAGTCAATTGGATGTTTTCAGACACCAAACTGATACCATCTGACACCAAACTCACTTTTTCCAACTCCTTTAGAAGCCAACTATAACATATTTCAGAGCAGGCCCAAAATTCACAGCGCCTTCCATTTAAACCATAATAAACCAAATAATACGTAGTTATGTTCTAGCTGCGGGTCCAATTTTCACATCATGTCTAGCCCTATGTGAGGCGACCTCGAATCCCAAGTTTCGGCTCGATAGGTCAATCGGTGCCCGAGCAAAACCCTAATTGGTGCTGAAAATCCACTGTTTTCATTGCCTTGCTACGGGGTCCTTGAATGAGCAATCAAACAGGCTCGTTGGGGTCTGTCTTTATGGGCCGAGCCGGTTTCAACGCACCTAGTCTTGAGACTCTGAGACTTTTCTAAATGTCGTCCATTTCGTTGAGCTGAAATGAATTGAAAACATAGCAAATACACGAGGCTGTTTATCGGTCCGAGAACCTTCTAGAGCCACATAAATCACCGTGCACAATCGACCTGAGGTCTAGAACAGGTTTGTAAATTTTCAGAACTCTAGGTCTGACGGTTCTTTAAAAGTTCAAACAAAAGTAACTACTACATGCACTGTCTGCCTCTTAGCCCCTCAGTGTGTCCCTCCATCATTTCTGTTGATTGTGTATTTTTTTATTTTTTTTGAAATCTGATGGGATAAATGACTGATTTACAGTTCAGGAGGGTTGTCTATTCACATATATGAAGTTTTGGAAAGATTTGACCTTTTTAACCCTTCAAAACAGCCCATTTGACACCAATTATGGCACTTCCGGTTGGCACAGGAAGGTGAAAATAAACACATATACTCACTGGAGTATGCTGTTTGAGAATCCTGAATTTTAAGTCTATACGTTAAGAATTGACTGATTTACATAGGGCTGAATGCACTATTTCTCTCAAACTGCATGTTGGCTATTGCAAACACTTTTAGGGTGTTTTAACCACTTCCGGTTGCTCCAGGAAGCTTAGAATCGACACAGGTAGACCTCATGGTGGTCTGATGGACTGACATCAAAGACAGGTTCATAAGACAATCATAACCCACATAGGCTTTAGGTTGAATTTAGAGGTGCAGTCAATGTATTCCAATGGGGAGACATTTCATTGTAAACTATTTCATGTAAACACCTTCTTTTAACTGTGAAGGGTTAATGCCACAAGGTCAAGGTTAGGCTTGCACAGATCGGGAGGACCTTAGGATTGTTCCTGAGGTGAAATTGTGCATCTAACATTAACGGTTCTCTCTCTGTCTCCCAAAAGCAAATGAAATTGACATTGAGGTCAAAAGGTCATTTGTGTCCGTTCTCTTGTAACGGTCGCTGCGCTCAGACCGAGCGAGCTACGGTCAACCGGGGCGTCTCGTTGAACTCGGCACGGCCTGGAGATAATAGTAATGCCATTGCAGGCTTTGTGTGTCGTTAAGCACCGTACTTTTTCACTCCATCATTGCTTGTGTGTGTGTTTGTGTGTGAGAGAGAGCTTTCCTTTGACATCTGCTTAGAGAAATGACTGATTTACTGTTCATGAGGGTTGTCTAATTACACAAATGAAGTTTTGAAAAGTTCTGACCTTTTTAACCCTTCGAAACAGAACCATGACTCCATTTTAAGACACTTCCGGTTGGCACAGGAAGCTATAGTTAAACACATATCTTGACTTGGGTATGCTGTTACAGAATCCTGAGTTTTAAATCTATACGTTAAGAATTGACGGATCTACATAGGGTTGAATGCAGTGATTTTTCAAAATTGCAATTCATGTATATCAGGACATCTTTTAGGCTGATTTAACCACTTCCGGTTGCTCCAGGATGCTTAGAATTGACACAGGTAGACCTCATAGTGGCCTGATGGATTGTTTTCAAAGACAGGTTCATAAGACATTCATAACCCACATAGGCTTCAGGTTGAATTTAGAGGTGCACTCAATGTATTCCTATGGGGCGAAATGTCATTGTAAACTGTTTGATGTAAACGCCTTCTTTTAACTGTGAAGGGTTAATGCCACAAGGTAAAGGTTGGGCTTGCACAGATTGGGAGGACCTTAGGGTTGTTCCTGAGGTGAAATTGTGCTTCTAACCTTAACGGTTCTCTCTCTGTGTCCCAAAAGCAAATAAAATTGACATTGAGGTCAAAGGGTCATTTGTGTCCGTTCTCTTGTAACGGTCGCTGCGCTCAGACCGAGCGAGCTACGTTCAAGCGGGGCGTCTCGTTGAACTCGGCACGGCATGGAGATAATAGTAATGCCATTTTGGGCTTTGTGTGTTGTTAAGCACCGTACTTTTTCACTCCATCACTGCTTTGTTTGTGTTTTTGTGTGTGAGAGAGCTTTCCTTTGACATCTGCTTAGAGAAATGACTAATTTACAGTTCATGAGGGTTGTCTAATCACACAAATGAATTTTTGAAAAGTTCTGACCTTTTTAGCCCTTCGAAACAGAACCATGACTCCATTTTAAGGCACTTCCGGTTGGCACAGGAAGCTATAGTTAAACACATGTCTTGACTGGGGTATGCTGTTAAAGAATCCTGAGTTTTAAGTCTATACGTTAAGAATTGACTGATCTACATAGGGTTGAATGCAGTGATTTTTCAAAATTGCAAGTCATGTATATCAGGATATCTTTTAGGCTGATTTAACCACTTCCGGTTGCTCCAGGAAGCTTAGAATCAACACAGGTAGACCTCATAGTGGCCTGATGGACTGACATCAAAGACAGGTTCATAAGACATTCATAACCCACTTAGGCTTCAGGTTGAATTTAGAGGTGCAGTCAATGTGTTGCTATGGGATGACAACGACATGCTAGTTGACTTGCTAGGCGACTTTTGTACAATTTCAAAATGTTTCAACGCGGGGGTACCATCACCAAAATCGACATGATGAAATTTCCCCTAACGAGCGATGGAGAGGAACCACTGTCACTGCCCGGCCATCCTGAGGTCATCAGGACGTTGACTTTTGTATGTCCAAGGTATTTAAAGAATGCACGTTACATTTGCAATATGATTCAACATCACATCATATTGCAAATGTAACAGGCATTTGCAATATGAAAAACATCACATCATATTGCAAATGTAACGTGCATTCTCTTAAATACTTTAGAAATGCAAAAGTCAACGTTCTGATGACCTCAGGATGGCCGGGCAGTGATAGTGGTTCCTCTCCATCGCTCGTTTTGTGAAATTTCATCATGTCGCTTTTTCCTCATGGTACCTCCCCGTTGAAACATATTGCAATTGTACAAAAGTCAACGAGCAAGTCAGTGTCCATCAGTCAAATAGATATTTTCAGACACCAAACTGATACCATCTGACTCCAAACTCACTTTTTCCAACTCCTTTCGATGCCAACTATAACATATTTCAGAGCAGGCCCAAAATTCACAGCGCTTTCTCTTTAAACCATAATAAAACAAATAATACATAGTTATGTTCTAGCTGCGGGTCCAATGTTCACATTATGTTTAGCCCTATGTGAGGCGACCTCGAATCCCAAGTTTCGGCTCGATAGGTCATTCGGTGTCCGAGCAAAACGCTAATTGGTGCTGAAAATCCACTGTTTTCATTGCCTTGCTACGGGGTCCTTGAATGAGCAATCAAACAGGCTCGTTGGGGTCTGTCTCTATGGGCCGAGCCGGTTTCAACGCACCTAGTCTTGAGACTCTGGGACTTTTCTAAAGGTCGTCCGTTTCGTTGAGGTCAAATGAATTGAAAACATGGCAAATACACGAGGCTTTTTATCGATCCGAGAACCTTCTAGAGTCATATAATTCACTGTGCACAATCGACCTGAGGTCTAGAACAGGTTTGTAAATTTTTAGAACTCTAGGTCTGACGGTTCTTTAAAAGTTGGAACAAAAGTAACTACTGCAGGCACTGTCTGCCTCTTAGCCCCTCAGAGTGTCCCTCCATCATTTCTGTGTGGGTGTGAATTTTTTTTTTTTTGAGATCTGATGGGATGAATGACTGATTTACAGTTCAGGAAGGTTGTCTATTCACATATATGAAGTTTTGGAAAGATTTGACATTTTTAACCCTTTGAAACAGCCCATTTGACACCAATTATGGCACTTCCGGTTGGCACAGGAAGCTGAAAAAACCCACATATCATCACTGGAGTATGTTGTTACAGAATCCTGAGTTTTAAGTCTGTATGTTAAAAATTGACTGATTTACATAGGGTTGAATGCACTATTTCTCTCATACTGCATGTTGGGTATGGCAAACACTTTTAGGGTGATTTAACCACTTCCGGTTGCTCCAGGAAGCTTAGAATCGACACAGGTAGACCTCATGGTGGCCTGATGGACTGACATCAAAGACAGGTCCATAAGACAATCATAACCCACATAGGCTTTAGGTTGAATTTAGAGGTGCAGTCAATGTATTCCAATGGGGAGACATTTCATTGATGTAAACACCTTCTTTTAACTGTGAAGGGTTAATGCCACAAGGTCAGGGTTAGGCTTGCACAGATCGGGAGGACCTTAAGAACACTCCTGAGGTGAAATTGTGTTTCTAACCTTAACGGTTCTCTCTCTGTGTCCCAAAAGCAAATGAAATTGACATTGAGGTCAAAAGGTCATTCGTGTCCGTTCTCTTGTAACGGTCGCTGCGCTCAGACCGAGCCAGCTACGGTCAAGCGGGGCATCTCGTTGAACTCGGCACGGCCTAGAGATAATAGTAATGCCATTTTGGGCTTTGTGTGTCTTTAAGCACCGTACTTTTTCACTCCATCCTTCCTTTTTGTGTGTGTGTTTTTGAGTGAGAGAGCTTTTCTTTGACATCTGTTTGGAAAAATGACTGATTACAGTTCATGAGGGTTGTCTAATCACACAAGTGAAGTTTTGAAAAGATCTGACCTTTATTACCCTTCAAACCTGACCCTATGGCACCATTTAAGGTACTTCCAGTTGACATAGGAAGCTGAACGTGAACACATACCCTCCTTGGGGTAGGCTCTTATATAATATTGAGTTTTAAGTCTTTATGTTAAGAGCGGACTTATTTAAAGAGGGTTAAAGGAGTGTGTGTTATTTCATAAAATCATATAAAATCACAGGATTCTCGCAGAGCTTCGAGACCCACTTTAAAAATGTACGTCTGAACACAGTGCAACTGGATCTGTGATTTTTTTGAAAAAAAAAATCCTCTTTGTGAACATCACCAAACGGTCAATGTACGATTTCTCTTAAATTACAATAGATAAATGGCTGGTTCTTTTTTTCCTGACACCGTATGCTTATGTACTTTGACATGAAGCGGTCAAATTAGCACCCCACTTGCGTTTTAACCCTTTAATCTCAGAAAAATAGCCATAACTCAAAAAGCGCCGAGGTCTCGACGCCATCTTGTTCGGGGCCAACTGCCCATTACTCCAAACCTACGCTCGCCGAGTTTCGTCTTCGAAATATTTTCAGTTTAGGAGAAAAGGCCGCGCTCGTTTGCCTAGTGCTCGTGCGCCTGCAATATGATTTATTTTCCCTCTTGTGGGAATTTTCGAGAATGCAGAAAAAAGTCAAAAATTTGTCATTTTTATAAAACGGAAACCGAAATTCCGAAACGTTTTTTTGAGTGACTTCCTGAAAGAGCTCTCCGCCGCCCACGGCCCGACGCCGTCCGCGATTTTCTGCGACGCAATAAGACGTCAGGTAAGGGACCGTACATTTGCAATGGGACTTTCTTCACTAACCATACGGCTCCCGTCTCAGAGTTCCCTTAAGGTATGTACAGTGCCTTCGGAATGTACAGTGCATTATTTACATAATTATTCAGACCTTTTGCTATTAGACTTGAAATTGAGCTCAGGTGCATCCTGTTTCCATTGATTATCCTTGAGATGTTTCTACAACTTGATTGGAGTCCACTTGTGGTAAATTCAGTTGATTGGACATGATTTGGAAATGCACATACCTGTCTACATAAGATCCCACAGTTGACAGTGCATGTCAGAGCAAATACCAAGCCATGAGGTTGAAGAAATGGTCCGTAGAGCTCCGAGACTGGATTGTGGTCGAGGCACAGAGTTGGGGAAGGTAACAACAACAAAAAATTCAGCATTGAAGGTCCCCAAGAACACAGTGGCTATCATTCTTAAATGGAAGAAGTTTGTAACCACCAAGCCTCTTCCTAGAGCTGGATGCTCGGCCAAACTGAGCAATTGGGGGAGAAGGGCCTTGGCCAGGGAGGTGACCAAGAACCCGATGGTCACTCTGACAGAGCTCTAGAGTTCCTCTGTGGAGATGGGAGAACCTTCCAAAAGGACAACCATTTCTGCAGCACTCCACCAATCAGGTGTTTAGGGTAGATTGGCCAGACGGAAGCCACTCCTCAGTAAAAGACACATGACAGCCTGCTTGGAGTTTGCCAAAAGGCACCGTGCTTCTACACCTGCATTGCTTGCTGTTTGGGGTTGTAGGCTGGGTTTCTGTGCCGCACTTTGAGATATCAGCTGATGTAAGAAGGGCTTTATAAATACATTTGATTTGCTGACCTAAAGACTCTCAGACCATGAAAAACAGCCTACTTTTGTTCAGTTCATATTTGTCTCGATCCTGAGTAGTCTTCCTGCCGCTGAAAACATCCCCACAACATGATGAAACCAAGATTGAAATCTTTGGCCTGAATGCCAAGCGTCACGTCTGGAGGAAACCTGGCACCATCCCCACGGTGAAGCATGGTGGTGGCAGCATCATGCTGTGGGGATGTTTTCAGTGCCAGGTAGACTAGTCAGGATCGAGGCAAATATGAACGGAACACAATATAGAGAGATTCTTGATGAAAACCTGCTCCAGATAACTCAGGACCTCAGACTGGGGCTAAGACTGGGGCATACTGGGGCATCCAATAGGACAACAACCCTAACAACCCTACAGCCAGACGAAGCCAGAGTGGCTTCGGGACAAGTCTCTTAGAACCTCTTGACGCTAGGGGTCAGTTTTTTTATGTTTTTTTTAAATAACGTTCCCAAGGTAAACGGACTATTTCTCAGGTCCAGATCGTAGAATATGCATATAATTTACAGATTGGGATAGAAAACACTCCAAAGTTTCCAAAACTATCAAAATATTGTCTGTGAGTATAACAAAACTGTTTCTGCAGGCGAAAACCTGAGAAAATCTAACCCGGAAGAGATAAAAAAAATAAAAAAATAGAAGTGTTTCCTGGCCCGTCTTTCTTCCATTTAAATAGGTATCAACCAGATTCATTTTCCAATGGCTTCCTCAGGCTGTGACCAGGCTTTAGACATAGTTTCAGGCTTTTATTTTGAAAAATGAGCGAGATTTTAAAAAAATAGTCAGGTGTCCTTTGATTAGTTCTTGCGCGCGAGAGGGGTAGCTCGACATTTTCTTTCTCTCTTTTATTGAATAGGTTACGGTCCGGTTGAAATATTATCGATTATGTATGTTAAAAAAAACCTGAGGATTGATTATAAAAACCATTTGACATGTTTCTACGAACATTACGGATACTTTTTGGAATGTTCGTCGAACGGAACGAGGCTTTGGTTTTCTGAACATAACGCGCAACCCAAATGGCGTTTTTTTTGTTTTAAAAGTAATATTTATCGAACAAAAATAACATTTGTTGTGTAACTGGGAGTCTCGTGAGTGCAAACATCCGAAGATTATCAAAGGTAAGCGATTAATTGTATTGCTTTTCTGACTTTCGTGACCAAGCTAACCAAGCTAATATAAGGCTAACTGTTCTAGCATTGTTTGATACACTCACAAAAGCTTAGATTGCATTCGTTGCAAAACATATTTTCAAAATCTGATACGATAAGTGGATTAACAACAAGCTAAGCTGTGTTTTGGTATATTTCACTTGTGATTGCATCATTATAAATATTTTTTGTAAGATTTTTGAATCTGATACGTTTGGGAATTTTCTTCTGCCTTTCAGGACCGGAACGAGGCTGTAGTTTTCTGAACATAACGCGCAACCCAAATGGCGTTTTTTTGTTATAAAAGTAATTTACAACGAACAAAAATAACATTTATTGTGTAACTGGGAGTCTCGTGAGTGCAAACATCCGAAGATTATCAAAGGTAAGCGATTCATTTTATTGCTTTTCTGACTTTCATGACCATTCTAATTTGGGGCTAGCTGTTCTAGCATTGATTGATACACTCACAAAAGCTTGGATTTCTTTCGCTGTAAAGCATATTTTCAAAATCTGACATGATAGGTTGATTAACCTCTACCGAGTACCTAACCCGGATTCGGGAGCACCCCCCACCCCCCCAACACTGATTAGCATCGCTAGCATAGCGTCACAATTAAATAGTAGCATCTAAATATCATTAAATCACAAGTCCAAGACACCCAATGAAAGACACAGATCTTGTGAATAAAGCCACCATTTCAGATTTTTAAAATGTTTTACAGGGAAGAACCAATATGTAAATCTATTAGCTAAACACGTTAGCAAAAGACACCATTTTTTTACTCCAACAGTTTTTTCCTGCGTCAGTAGGTCACTAATTCGACTAAATGAAAATATATATAGCCACTAACCAATAAACATATTCATAAGATGACAGTCTGATAACATATTTATGGTATAGCATAGTTTTTTTTTTTTATGTGCATTTTTCAGGTATAAATCACAGTTCTACATTGCAGCTGCAATCTGATATAGTGCTGATGCAGCCAGAACAATTACAGAGACCAACGTCATATAACTAATTACTTGTCTTAAAACATTTCAGAAAAAATACACAGCGTACAGATATTGAAAGCCCAACATCTGGTGAATCCAAACAATATTTCAGATTTATTAAATGTTTTATAGCGAAAACAAAATGTAGCGCTAAATTAGCATAGCCACGCCAGCTAGAACCAGCTGGGCGCGCCCGACCAGTTCACATGCACGACAGATATATGAAATAACATCGTAAATTGGGTCTTACTATTGCTGATCTTTCATCAGAATGTTGATAAAGGTGTCCTTAGTTCTGATGAGTCGTTCAATTCATTCACAATGGCAACTTTCCCTCTTCATTTAGCATAGATACTGGTCGACTGGCACGGTTCTGTCCAAAGTTAAAAAACTCACAGAACGGAACACGGCAAAACTCCCGAAAAAATTCAAATAATCTGATTAAACTATATTGAAAAAACATACATTAAGATGATATGGTCACATGTATCAAACAAACTTCGAGACGGAGATAGTTTTCATCCGTAACGGCAGCATAACAAAAGACAATTGCACCTCTAAAACGCGCGTTTCAGAGAACCGGAAGTTGTCGGTCACGCTAAAGAAATAGGTCTTATTTCACGTCAGTACAAGATAAACAAAAAAATTCTCCTCTGACGTCTTCATGACACCCAGAGGAAGACGAATGAAGTGTGTTTCGGGTCATAGGTGGCGTGACCATATATAGGCAGAGCGTTTAAGCGAGCATACACATCTTGCAATCTTCTTCTTGCTCAGGGAAAGTGCTGTCAAATGACTTATGTTTCACTCAGAGACAAAATTGAAACGGTTTTAGAAACCATAGCTTGTTTTCTATCCAATGGTATTAATTATATGCATATAGTAACAGCAATAATTGAATAAGAGGCAGTTTAATCTGTAGAAGAAATTATGCTAATGCGAAAACAGCACCCCGTGTATTCTCAAGAAGTTAACAACAAACTAAGCTGTGTTTTGGTATATTTAACTTGTGATTGCATGATTATAAATATTTTTAGTAATATTTTGCGCCCTGCAATTCAGCGGTTGTTTAAGAAAAGGATCCCGTAAAAGGGATCCGTAGCGCAGAGAAGTTAAATGTCAGGAATTGTGAAAAACTGAGTTTAAATATATTTGGCAAAGGTGTATGTAAACTTCTGAATTCAACTGTAACACTTCAGGTGTTGTTCAAATAACCCATGGGAGTATTTTTGCAACACCTTCCAGTGGTGAGGATCAACTCTAGAGAATGTATCCTGTAGCTGACACCAGGAAGTGATAAATATTCACACTAGGAAATAACACTTTTTTGACTGGTTCTCTCCCACTCATAAATCAAGCCTGCAAGTTGTAGGTGAGTTAAACAGGAGCAATAAAGGATTTCTTACAAGAGTAGTGACTCTGCATTGTTTCATTTATTTAGGCCACAAAGAAAGGGTGCATCAGTGAAAACAGTGCATCACAGGCACATTAAAATTTAATCAGTTCACCACAGGCACATCACAGTGAAATCAGTGCATAACAGGCACATTAAAATGAAAAGGGTGCATCACAGGCACATTAAAATGAAATCATTGCATCACAGGCAAATTAAAATGAAATCAGTGCATCACAGGCACATTCAAATGAAATCAGTGCATCACAGGAGCATCAGATTGAAAACTTGGCATCACAGGCGCCTCAGTCCATGTACTACATGAGAACAAGAGTATTTGCAGAGTTGCCATTTAACACAAGTGGAAGTCCTTCTAAGACTAGGTATGTCATTTTCTTGACAAAGTTGCCAATAATCTGACTATTACTCAATCAAGTCAAACAAAGGAACAACATAAAGGCTCTCATCAGCACCATAAGCACTTTAAAGGACAAAAGGCTTATAACATTTCAGATAATCTTTTAACAACAACATTGTCATCAACACCATCAAACACAGTGAATGCATGCTAATGTTCATTGAAATTATCAGTATGCAACTTGTCCAGCAATAGGTATACAATATTGTCATCCACAATGATCTTAGTTATTTTACAAAAGACTGGCATTTCATGCTCCTTCTTACTGCAAACTATCAGTCCTTTTCTGTACACCATACCATCCATCTTAACCCAGCTGGTAGAGTAAATGGCTTTCTGCATAGTGACCTGAAGAGACGCTGCCAACTCACCACCAGTAAAATCCCTCAGGGAAAATACTTTCATCGGTCCATACTCAGTCTGTCGAAATGGTGATGTCTTCCAGTGATGGCCTATAGCAAATTTGTGTTTTTTGGCAAGGGACTTAGTAATGTAAGTTTTTGAGGGTGTTATTTTGCTTTACCTCAAACCTCATGCTCCACGTAATAAAGGACAGATTTGTTTTATGTATGCTGGGTAATGTATCATAAAGTGATGTTTGAGTATTACGTTTTTATGTGGGTTCAACAGTTTGACAAGTGGGTGATGTTCAATTATCAAATGCTTCAGATACAGTCATGCCCTGGCTAAGAAAAGGGGAAAAAAACAATGTCGATTATTTGCAGCAAAATTAGCAGCTAATTCCAGTTCTCATTTCCTGGTTGAACACATCACCCAAAATCAAGGGATTATTTCTCACAAGACAGAGTTAGAATATAATTAAGTGCTCTGCTATTTCCACTGTTCACTTGGTTGACTTTAGTTGGACGGTTTTTGTGCTTCAAGTAATCATAGTCAAATGAGTAGATTCGAGAGGGAAGTGCACTTTTCAAAATAACATTTTCAGAGACATATTCAAACAACAATTTTAACTCAAACTGAGCCACCCCTTCAAGAATGTCATTCATTATGTCCACAGAAAAAGTACTGCTAACATGGAAGTGCTGCAAACTGTTTAACATTTTTCTTTACACCATACACAGATGGAAACTGTGGGTCTGATTGCAACTGATTCATTTCAAATTGATCTTTATCACGCAAGACAATCTTACAGTCAAACCGTCTGAGCATTACACTTTTCTTTCAAACATAACCGGCAAAAGTAATGACCACTGAAGGACTCTGTGAACACAAGGACTGCATGCATCCCCAAATTGTATCCAGTTAATTGGCAGATAGTTCCATAATCTCTATCAGCTGAAAAAAGGCTAATTTACACCATCACTCTCCAGTTTTTTAACATCATTTACCAATGGCTCTAGAATGGCATCAAAGCCATGTTTCTTTAGATCTTGATAACGAAAATGTTGACACTAAATTAATATTCTTCACAGCAGAGTTAAACTTGGGTGGCAACATAAATGGCGCCTATCTTGTGAACACCACGCTTGAATCCAAGCGGGTTGGCAGTATCAGCGTCATTGTACAATTGGATCTGTAAAGCATTTCTATATTTAGAGAACAGGGGATGAGTCTTGAACCTCTTAAGGATCGGACCCTTTTTTAAATTTTTGCCTAAAATGACATACCCAAATCTAACTGCATGTAGCTCAGGACCTGAACCAAGGATATACCATTTGTAAGGAAAGTTTTTGGAAATGTGAAATTAATGTAGTAGACTATAATACAATAGATCTGGTAAAATATAATACAAATAATTTTTTATTTATTTTGCGTCTTTGAAATTGGAGAGAAAGGCCATTATATAATGTAGGAGTTTAGGCCCAATTTAGATTTTGGCCACTAGATGGCAGCAGTGTATGTGGAAAGTTTTAGACTGATCAAATGAACCATTGCATTAGTGTTCAAAATGTTGTATCAAGTCTCCCCAAATGTGCCGAATTGGTCAATTGATACATTTTCATGTAAATAACTATAGAGAACATACAGAAATGATATGGTAATAAAAAATATAAGTTTACACACTCCCAGGAATGTCATAAATGATGGATAATTAGCTTCCCTAGAGAAAATACACTAATCTTAACACACCTAGATGGGAGGGGGAGGGGGGCAGACACAGCAGGCGTTCAAACTGTAGAACCCAGTTCCTATATTTGAATATAAAAACTGATTTGATCAAAAACAATGCTATATTTTATCTCTGGGACCCTCATGATGACAAATCAGAACAAGATTACTGAAGTGAATGTATCAAACCAGTTGCCATGATACATTTTTTGTTGTTGTTATGCACTGTCCTCAAACAATAGCCTGGTATTTTTTCACTGTAATAGCTAGTGTAAATTGGACAGTGCAGTTAGATTAACAAGAATTTAAGCTTTCTGCCCATGTAAGACATGTCTATGTCCTGGGAAATGTTCTTGTTACTTACAACGTCATGCTATTCACATTAGCGCATTTTAGCTCAACTGTCCGGCAAGGGGGACATCGATCCTGTAGAGGTAATAACTTCCATCACAAAATTCTTCATAACTGTCTTCCACAGTGTAAGAGGTGCGTATCTGGCTGCAGGGAAGTCACACGCAGGAGAGCAGAACTGGGTAACAACCGGAGCAGTTTAATGAGAAAAACAAACTGCACCCAGAACAACAAAATACAGGTTGAAATCAACTGTAGCAAACCAGTCTGAAGTGCACAAACACTTTACAACAAACAATTCCACACACAGACATGGTGTAACGGTTTTCTTCCAGGGGTGAAGGAGAGGACCAAAGTGCAGCGCGGCTAGTGTTAAACATGTTTAATAAAGAACAAGTAAAACACTACAAACAACAATACAAAATAACAAATGTGCAAAAACCGACACAGACCTATCTGGTGCAGACAATCACAGAGACAGGAAACAGACAAGCCGAAACAGTCCCGTGTGGTAACATGTACTGACACGGAAGACAACCACCCACAACAAACAATGTGAAACAACCTACCTTAATATGACTCTCATATTAATATGACTCTCTGCGGTCTTGGTGACGGCTTAGAGGAAACGCCAAACACCTGCCTCTAATTGAGAGCCATACCAGGCAACCCATTAACCCAACATAGAAAACACATAACATAGACTACCCACCCAAAACTCACGCCCTGACCAATTAAACACATACCAAACAACAGAAAACAGGTCAGGAACGTGACACATGGAGGGAACAGAGGGTTATATGCACGTCAAGTAATGAGGGAAAGTAAACCAGGTGTGCGGGAAAACAAGACAAAACAAATGGAAAATGAAAGGTGGATCGGCGATGGCTAGAAGACCGGTGACGTCGACCGCCAAACGCCGCTCGAACAAGGAGAGGAAGTCGTGACACACAGAATGCATTTCTTGGTGCATTTTCCAATAACATGCAGATTTCAGAATTGCGTCAGATGAACGTCAATGTTTCCAGAATAGGAATATATACTAAAATGTTTTTCACTAGGACTTGATCATACATGCATATTTGTGTATTTCGCCTGCTATCAAATCTAACTCCCAACACTACTTTACTGGCTCCACAACACCCCATTTTTGGTTGAAGTACTTTGTTCTCTTGGTTTCTGTGTTAAAACTGGCAAACGGGTTTTCAAAGTTCTCAAAACTATAATTTACAGCAGATAGAGGGGAGGGGTTATCCATAGGTGTAACTGACAGATTTTGTTTAATCTGGGAGTGCAGCCCAGTAGTAAGCTTTTCTAAATCACACACTACTGTTGACACAACACTATTTGCAACACCACTAGCTTGCTATTTGGCAATGATGGAGAAACATATCTTTATCAAGACTTTCCATTCTTCTCAAAACAATCACTTTGAGTGTTATCATGTGGGACACCAATGTCACCACCCATTTGTGGAGCTTCTGACTGGACAGGAGTATCAGCAACATGAGAGAGCCCTTCTAAGCTTAATGCATCAACTACTTGACTAATATCCTTATGAATACTATAAAACAAAATAAACTGAGAATGTTGAAAACTGCCATCTACAAACATCTTGAGTTCAGACCAATCTAAACTTTGTGCAGGGATAGAAGCTATGCTCAATTCTCAAATGAGATATCAATGACTGTCTGTTTCTGTGCAACGCTTGACAACAAAAGCACCGTAACATACATTTATCTAGTTAAGAAGTTATGTCCTCAACTCTATCAAGCTAGGGGCCTCTCTTGTTTTGCCTACATCAACGTTGTAGATGGTTGTCTGCACTAATGTGCAGAAGTTGACAAGAGCATCATCATACGTCAGGTTAAAGACAAAGTGGGCTTTGAACAGTTCATCAAAACCACTCAGACCACTAATTTCCTGGCAGGGAACAAGCCTCTTGTCCACCACGATGTAGTAGTTGGCAATCTTGCTCTGTCTTCTTGCGACGGCAAGGAGGTATGGCTGTCGACCATGGCTCCATTCAAGATGGTCTTCAATGCTGCAGCATGACTGCAACACACAAAGGGTCTTTTTAAGTCACTCTCAACATGTTAAGACAATGAAGAGAAACCCCACAATGACTGAATCATCTTACCTTATGAAAGTGTACAAGCACTGGCACTGATCTTGGTCCTCTTCCCTCGTGCTGGTGGTGGGAGGAGATGAAGCAGCAGGGAGGACATATCATTGTCTCAGTCTGAGGGCAGGAAAAGGCAAATCACATAAAACAATATCGCTGAGTTTGAAACATTGCACTACCCATGAGAGAATCCACATACTGGTTTCGCTGTCATTCTTTGGCAGTTTTTCTGCAGACTTCAGGAGGTGACGCAATCGGTGAAAAAACAAATCTAGAGAGACCTGGTCCAACAAAGAGAGCAGCAGGGGGGAGCAATGTTTGATTCAAATATCAGACATACTGTAACAAGTTACAGACGTAGACACACCCGTCATTGTTTTTTTATACGTAGACAGACATACATCTCAATTACAGAAACACACAATCGTCATAGATAAAAAATGATATATGTACCACCGCATCGAGTCCGAATGACAATCACATTCCTTAGTAACATGTGAGTCAACCAAACGTTTAAACTCCTCCAAGGAAACAAGATCCTGGCGATTCAAGCTGGTCTGGACAGAATTACAAATCCATGGAGCTCAGTAACCTTAAAAAGTAAATAGTGAGACCGTAACTGTTGTTTATTTTCTGACCTTATCAAAGAAGAACAGCGAAAAAGTGGCATTTTTCCCTAAACGGCCTCATAAATCATAGTATAACAATGTGTAAGCCTAAGTAGAGTCCACGACGACCAGCCAACAGCACTATAGAGATCACAGTGATGTCAAAATCAATTGCCTTCAGAGTTGTGCTTGAGGTCTGTTTATAAATTATATCACTATAGTCCAAGACATACAGGAATGTACACCGTACCAGCTCTTTTCTGGTCCCCAAAGAAAAACAAGCCTTATGCCGGTAATAAAAAACTATTCTCAACTTGATCTTCTTTACCAGGTTCTCAACATGATTAGTGAAGCTCAGCTTCTCATCCAACCAAACTCCCAGATATTTGTACAGCTTCACTTGCTCTATGGAATTTCCTTCCAAGGAAGTAATGACATGGTTTTCAGAGTATTTAGTATTGGAAAAGACTATCTATTTTGTTTTAGAGGAATTCAGAAGAAGCTTCACATCATACTGATTATGTTGAAGGATGTTAAAAGCGGTTTGAGCTTTTTCAAAAGCCAAAGTCAAACTGCTGCCACTTGAATTGAAGAGAACAGTGTCATCAACAGAGAAATGTACTGTACATCAAATCAAATGTATTGGACACATACACATATTTACCAGATGTTATTGCAGGTGCAGTGAAATGCTTGTGTTCCTAGCTCCAACAGTGCAGTAGTGTCTAACAATTCAGAACAATGCACAGAAATCTAAAAGTAAAATAATGGAATTAAGAAATATATACATTTATCACAAGCATTGACATAAAATACAGTAAAATACAGTATGAAATTGGTAAAACACTATTTAAACATTATTAAAGTGACTAGTGTTCCATTTAAAGTGACAATCAGCTGTATCAATGTCTTCCAATGTTGTTGGGTCCATCAACAAAATGAAGAACCCTTTGGATCAAATTAAAAGTATGGCAAGTATTTAAGATGCATTTCATGGTATCAAACTGTTGTTCTTAAAAGGAAATGTCTGTCACATAGAGAAGCTAGATAGCAGAGCGATAGACAAGTGGTTGAGGAAACAGGCAGTGGGCTTCACGTAAAACGTCAATGTGGTCAGAGCAGTAAATGAGATGGGGAAGATGGTTGAGAATGCTGTGAATGTCTCAATAATGACACTGTTAAAGCGTGAGAAGAAAAAACCTGTGGGTTATGAGGGTGTTGCAGTTATCATAGTGTCATAGTTGAGTGTCTGAACGTGGTGAACTGTTCTTGTTCTGGTTAAAAACACTTCCGTAGAACAAGAAAAGAGACTTCTTTAGTGCCATTAGTACATCTGAATGAACTGACAACTGCTAACTGGTTTAACTAGCTAACATAACCCTCTCAAAATAGGTTTCTAACCTCAAGAGTCTGTTTAAAGGATAAATAAATACAATATTTATCTCTAATTGGTAATATGTTTTTCATAAATGTGTTTTTCTAGAGATGTTGTAATGAGTCAATATAAAAACTGTTTACTGGCAACATATCCATGTTGCATTCAATGTAGCCTAGTATTTACCAACTATCCTGTATGTGAATGACTACCTTGGATGTTAAAATGATGGTGGTAATAATTTCAAGATTCAAGATTTTAAAGGTTCAAGATTTAAATGAATAGGGAAAAAAATATACTATACAATATCCCTATACTAACGTCACAAAAGTTGAGAAAACCAATCAGAATGCAGGTGAAACATGTCTGTCCAGCTAACCTTCACAAATGTGTCAGTTCAGGTGATAATAGAAGGTATTTAACGAGCTGTGAAAATGTGAAGAATAAATTAACGTGTCTGTGACAAAGCTTATCTAGGTAAACATATTTTCTTGACGTGCATATTATTTCAGAGTAACAGTAATCAATAATAATACATTTCGTTTCTTAACCTGCTTTCAATTAAAAACAATCTCAAAGTGCTAAAAAGTAAGTATATTGTTACTATTGAGTGTACAGTGTACAGTAACTGATTTTTATTTGATATTATTAGCTTTAGGTGTTGGTGTTAGGTAGTTTTAGTTTTTACAGGCTCTGATTCAGACTAGGATAAATTGACAAAAATTTCACTTTAGTACAATTGGAGGGCTTAAGTTCATGTTAAATCAACATATCTCAAGTCTACTAAAATGTTGTTATTTTTTTTTTTACCTTTATTTATCTGTGCAAGTCAGTTAAGAACAAATTCTTATTGACAATGTTGGCCTAGGAACAGTGGGTCAACTGCCTTGTTCAGGGGCAGAACAACTGATTTTTAACCTTGTCAGCTCTTGGATTCAATCTAGCAACCTTCCGATCTAGCAACCTTCCGATCTAGCAACCTTCCGATCTAGCAACCCAACATACCCTTGCGCAGTTTTCACATTTTGCCGCCTTAATTTAAAAAAAAATCACTGATCTACACAACCTACAACACATTTTCAAACTAACAATTGTAGAAAAGTGACAATACTTTTGGTCCCCTAAATTAGGGGAACTATGTACAAGAAGTGATGTAATTCCTAAACGGTTCACCCAATGTGGATCAAAATAGACAGCTGACTGTCTGCACACACAGACACTAAACACATTACGCCCTGTTCAAATCGATCATTATTGTGTCACCTGGTCAAATTGTTCACAAAGCAGGATGGTGAATCCTTCACAAACATACAATATCTTTTAAATAAATTCACATCCCTACACCCGGAATAATATCTTCTAAATATGTGCATGTGACCAATAAAATTTATTTTTATTTGATGTAATAAAAAAAGAAAAAGGTTAAATCAAGAATGATTAGAGTGTGATCCTGGCTGTTTTCTCTCTCTACTCCCCTCTCTCTCCCCTCTCTTGCTCTCCCCCTCTCTCTCTCCCCCTCTCTTTCTCTCCTCCCCTCTCTCTCCCCTCTCTCGCTCTCCCCCTCTCTCTCTCCCCCGTCTCTCACTCTCCCTCTCCCCCGTCTCTCACTCTCCCCCTTCTCTCGCTCTCCCCCTTCTCTCTCTCTCTCTGTTCTCTGCCTCGAAATGGAATGCTCATCCACCATCACTCAACATTCTAAAATTATCTGGGCTAGAAAGAATGCACACAGGATGAGTTCATCTATAACAGTCTTTTGAGAGACAAATTAACAGGTGTTACCTTTGATGCGGTTTCATCATATTGAAAAACAATGCAAAGATTCCTGGGTACACCACCAAGGCTGCTGCTCAGATAACAGGATAATATCTCCCTCCACGCCCCTCCTCTTTTTTGTGTTGTGTGTGTAGATGGAGCTGTAGATGGAGATGGAGTTGTGGTTGTTTCAAACTCCGCCCACCCGGCCCCTGGGACAGCTTCAACTAACAAACTCAATGTCTGGGCGCTCTTGTCGAGTATCTCAGACTATGTCATGTTATTTCTAGATGATTTAGTGGAACCAGTTGGATGATTGGACGGACTGTAGGCTACAATGCTGTTTTCTCAAAGAAACAAACTGAAGGTGACGCTACTGCATCTCTTCGGTATGTGCCCCTTGATTCTTGTGACTGTGGTTGTAGAGACTGGAGACAGCTGTGTTTAATCTCATTTGTGACACCTTTAGACATTTTTCCATGTGATACAGAAATGTCAAATATATATACATGTATATAGGTAAGCTGTACATGTAGGCTTATTAGTGTTATTAGTTATGTTCCCAAATGTAAATACTATATCTGCACACTAGGCTACCTGATGCTTTATACAATTTTATGGGACTTCCACTGTTGTTCCAGATGTAGCGTACACCCTCAAGTTACACAACTGATATAAAAAGGAGACATTTACCCATTTAATAATGTTGTAGGGAGATTTTATGTGCAAAAGCAAATAGACAAGTATAGCCACAGAAAGCAGTATGATGGTGGGGGCTGGGCGCTTTTTTTCCATGGTTTATTTTTCAGGGGGTTCTATAGCACCCCAATTTTGTGTGGCTATGATCACAAGTGTTGATGGCTACACCTAACAACAGTTGTGTGATAAAAATGTGCAGACCAACTCTGTTGTATCTCATAGAGAAAGCGAAGTTGATCAACGTGAGTAACTCATTTTAACAGGTAGATGACTTTGTTATCTATTTCTCTGAGACTAGTGATCTGACTGCAACCAATGTGCCTCTTATTTGAATGTTGGGCTTGAATGTGAGCTCACAAGTCATTCCCCTCTGTGTTCAGGATGGAGAAGAGAGAGCATTTCCTCTTGGTAACAAGATTTTATCAACTCACTGCATTAAATGTTTGTCCAACTTGCCTAAAGCGCTGCTCTTGAACAACTTCCCTTTTCTGAAACTGTAACATGAACAACTGTGTTTATGATTTGTATGACGTTTTAAAACATTATTGTCATGATAAGAACTAGAGTTGGGAATCTCCTCCATGGTGTTATATCATTGAATGACAATATGCCCAGGTCCATCAACAAAATTAAGAACCCCCGTAGAGCAAACATTCATGGCCTGTTTCCTGGAAAACAGAATAAGCCCTGGACTAAAAGGTATGCACAATGTAGAATCTTCATTAAAATAGGGTTTTAGTCCAGGACTAGGCCTAATATGTGCCTGGGAAACAAGCCCTCAAAGTATTTAAGATGTAGTGTGAGAAGGAAATGATGTGGGTTTTCAGGTTTTGGTTTTGTCTGTCAGATCTATCTTGAGTTTCTTGTGAACTGTTAACCTGTCTAGGATCAGCGTGGCGCTAGCGGCACCCCCCCCCCCCCCCCACTGAAAAACCAGTGCCGCGAAATTCAAAAAAAATATTTTTTTAAAATATTTAACTTTCACACATTAAAGTCCAATACAGCTAATGAAAGACACAGATCTTATGAATCCAGTCAACATTTCCGATTTTTAAAATGTTTTACAGGGAAGACACAATATGTAAAGATGTACATCTATTACCTAAAAACACATTAGCATAATCCACCATCTTTTATTTGTCCACCAACACCAGTAGCCATCACCAATTCGGCTAAACTAAGATATTTATAGCCCCTAACCAACAAAAAAACTCATTAGATGACAGTCTGATAACATATTTATGGTATGGGATAGGTTTTGTTAGAAAAAAGTGCATATTTCAGGTATATGGCATAGTTTACAATTGCACCCACCATCACAAATGGACTAGAATAATTACAATGAGCAACGTGTTTACCTAACTACTAATCATCAAACATTTCGTAAAAATACACAGCATACACGAATCGAAAGACACAGATCCTGTGAATACAGACAATATTTCAGATTTTCTAAGTGTCTTACAGCGAAAACACAATAAATCGTTATATTAGCTTAGCACATAGCAATTAGCAGCCCAGCATTGATTCTAGCCAAAGTGAGCGATAAAAGTCAACATCGCCAAAAGATATTAATTTTTTCACTAACCTTCTCAGAATTCTTCCGATGACACTCCTGTAACATCACATTACAACATGCATATACAGTTTGATCGAAAATGTTTATATTTAGCCACCAAAATCATGGTTAGACAATGTGAAATGTAGACAAGCTGGTAAAGAAAACGTCCTTGCGCCACTTAGACAGTGATCTACTCTTATACATAAATACTCATAAACGTGACTAAAAAATATAGGGTGGACAGGGATTGATAGACAATTTAATTCTTAATACAATTGCGTTATTACATTTTTTAATTTATCCTTACTTTTCAATACAGTTTGCGCCAAGCGAAGCTACGTCAAAAAACATGGCGTCCTAAGCCACTAAAATGTTTCGACAGAAACACGATTTATCATAATAAAAATGTCCTACCTTGAGCTGTTCTTCCATCAGTATCTTGGGCAAAGGATCCTTTCTTGGGAGAAATCGTCTTTTGGTGGAAAGCTGTCCTCTTGCCATGTGGAAATGTCAACTACGTTCGGGATGAACTGAAAAGCGTGCCCAACTTTTCACATCGTTGCAAAAATAAATGTCCCAAAATCGCACTAAACGGATATAAATTGCTATAAAACGCTTTAAATTAACTACTTTGTGATGTTTGTAACTCCTATAACGAGTGAAAAGATGACCGGAGAAATATAACAGGCTAAACTAACGCTTGGAACAGGAGAGGGTCGGTGTCTTCCACGCGCGTTACGCAGCAAGAAAAGACTTGCTAGCTAAAGGTTTTTTTCATTTGTAGGGCCTGTGAACGAGCAATCGAGCCCGTTGGAATCGTCATCACGTAAAGGCATCCAGGGGAAGACGTAAGAAGTGTCCGTATAGTCATAGCAACGACAGAGCCCTTTTAAATGACTTCAGAAAAGTGGCCAACGTTTCTCAAATCTGACTCCATGTCAGGGAAATTGCTGTAGAATGGGCTCTGTTCCACTTAGAGACAAAATTTCAACTCCTATAGAAACTATAGACTGTTTTCTATCCAATAATAATAATAATATGCATATTGTACGATCAAGGATTTTGTGGGAAGCCGTTTAAAAAATTAGCCACATTAGCATAAATAGTCTAAACAGCGCCCCCATCCCCAACAGGTTTAAGGGATTGTAAGTTCATCGGACCTCTCTGTAAGAAAATCGGACCTCTCTGAAATGCAGTTGCGTGCCGTGGGCCTGGGGCCTGGGCCTTCAGTGAGGTACTACACAGTCCCACCCGAATTAATCCACCTCTTTTTACCAGCATTATGATGCCATGGCTTTAGACACTATACATTTAGACAGAAACGCAGTATAACCATGCGTTGCGTCACTTTGAAATTGACAAATTGAAATTTTTGGGTAAACAGTGTTTACCCAAAAATATGACACAATCTATGAGTCTTTTCAATATTTCCCTTCACCTTTTCATTGTGCAGCTCCGTTGCCCTGCGTGCTTGTTCTTTGAGCTGTAGATCCACTCCGGTGTCCCCAAAAGTTTTCAAAAGCACCATTGCTTGTGTGAGCCATTGACAGCGCTCGTAGTTGAAACTTTGAAAGTGGCGAGCGAACGTACCCCTTTCCCGCCTGCGACAGGCTTTGTGGCGTCGGGCGACCTCTCCTTACAATGTCTAACTTTTCTTGAAAAGTTCGTCTTGAGAATGGCGTTATAATTATATCCTCGACCAAATCGATATCATCTCCTCCTTCCGCCATTGTGGGTTGAAAAAACAGCTTAGTAGTACGCAAATTAATTTGTTTATCAAATTCAGTTTCCTAGATCTGCATATACCTGCCCATAGGACCTGCCTCTCAATATTGGTAATCCAATCAAAAGACGTGCACGCACTACGCCTGCTAGCTGGCTCCTGTGTAACACTGGAGCCAGCCAACAGGCGTACAATAGCCAACTCTAAAGCTGATTGGTTGACAATAAATTTTCATTTCCATTCACTATAAGCTACAAGCGCCCGCACTGTTGATTCTGAAGGCCTGAGGGCAGATTTTAGACCCCTGGCAACACATGATGGCTGAATATGATTGGATAAAAGATCTAACATAAAGACCAGCCCTCCAAATCTCAACCTGGGGCTGGAAGCAGTGCAACCAAGAGGAAAGCTATGAAATGAAGAGTATAACTCTTACTCTGGGGAATAATTTAATACATATTTGTGGGAAAATATATTTAAAAAATATATATATTCTGATGATGTTTAGGCCAGCAGAGAAGGCCTTGCAGGCCCTGACGGCCCACCACTGCTGAAATGAATATGGATGACCCTTCAGTAAAATATATTGTTACACTCCCTGACCGCTTGAAAAAAGACAATTGACCCTCCTCTGTACCCAAAATGAAACAAAGTGGATAGCAGAGAACACGCCTACCGTTTACCCTCAATACCAACTGTTCTTCATTTTGTAAGCATTAGCCTACATGCCAAAGTTGTCAGAAGGTTGTAGATTCACATTCCACCGCGGACAAGAGTAGGGGGGAAAAGATCTCCATTATAATAAAAGCACTGCATGAATCTATCATCTTATTGGAATTCTGAGAAGAAATGGCCTTTTTTAACCTGTTGGGGATGGGGGCGCTGTTTAGACTATTTATGCTAATGTGGCTAATTTTTTAAACGGCTTCCCACAAAATCCTTGATCGTACAATATGCATATTATTATTATTATTGGATAGAAAACAGTCTATAGTTTCTATAGGAGTTGAAATTTTGTCTCTAAGTGGAACAGAGCCCATTCTACAGCAATTTCCCTGACATGGAGTCAGATTTGAGAAACGTTGGCCACTTTTCTGAAGTCATTTAAACGGGCACTGTCGTTGCTATGACTATACGGACACTTCTTACGTCTTCCCCTGGATGCCTTTACGTGATGACGATTCCAACGGGCTCGATTGCTCGTTCACAGGCCCTACAAATGAAAAAAACCTTTAGCTAGCAAGTCTTTTCTTGCTGCGTAACGCGCGTGGAAGACACCGACCCTCTCCTGTTCCAAGCGTTAGTTTAGCCTGTTATATTTCTCCGGTCATCTTTTCACTCGTTATAGGAGTTACAAACATCACAAAGTAGTTAATTTAAAGCGTTTTATAGCAATTTATATCCGTTTAGTGCGATTTTGGGACATTTATTTTTGCAACGATGTGAAAAGTTGGTCACGCTTTTCAGTTCATCCCGAACGTAGTTGACATTTCCACATGGCAAGAGGACAGCTTTCCACCAAAAGACGATTTCTCCCAAGAAAGGATCCTTTGCCCAAGATACTGATGGAAGAACAGCTCAAGGTAGGACATTTTTATTATGATAAATCGTGTTTCTGTCGAAACATTTTAGTGGCTTAGGACGCCATGTTTTTTGACGTAGCTTCGCTTGGCGCAAACTGTATTGAAAAGTAAGGATAAATTAAAAAATGTAATAACGCAATTGTATTAAGAATTAAATTGTCTATCAATCCCTGTCCACCCTATATTTTTTAGTCACGTTTATGAGTATTTATGTATAAGAGTAGATCACTGTCTAAGTGGCGCAAGGACGTTTTCTTTACCAGCTTGTCTACATTTCACATTGTCTAACCATGATTTTGGTGGCTAAATATAAACATTTTCGATCAAACTGTATATGCATGTTGTAATGTGATGTTACAGGAGTGTCATCGGAAGAATTCTGAGAAGGTTAGTGAAAAAATTAATATCTTTTGGCGATGTTGACTTTTATCGCTCACTTTGGCTAGAATCAATGCTGGGCTGCTAATTGCTATGTGCTAAGCTAATATAACGATTTATTGTGTTTTCGCTGTAAGACACTTAGAAAATCTGAAATATTGTCTGTATTCACAGGATCTGTGTCTTTCGATTCGTGTATGCTGTGTATTTTTACGAAATGTTTGATGATTAGTAGTTAGGTAAACACGTTGCTCATTGTAATTATTCTAGTCCATTTGTGATGGTGGGTGCAATTGTAAACTATGCCATATACCTGAAATATGCACTTTTTTCTAACAAAACCTATCCCATACCATAAATATGTTATCAGACTGTCATCTAATGAGTTTTTTTGTTGGTTAGGGGCTATAAATATCTTAGTTTAGCCGAATTGGTGATGGCTACTGGTGTTGGTGGACAAATAAAAGATGGTGGAATATGCTAATGTGTTTTTTAGGTAATAGATGTACATCTTTACATATTGTGTCTTCCCTGTAAAACATTTTAAAAATCGGAAATGTTGACTGGATTCATAAGATCTGTGTCTTTCATTAGCTGTATTGGACTTTAATGTGTGAAAGTTAAATATTTTAAAAAAATATTTTTTTTGAATTTCGCGGCACTGGTTTTTCAGTGGGGGGGGGGGGGGAGTGCCGCTAGCGCCACGCTGATCCTAGACAGGTTAAATACATTTTTTTAACCTCTAACGAGCCTCTACCCCGGATCCGGGAGCACCCCCCCCCCCCCCCCCCCCCCACACTGATTAGCATCGCTAGCACAGCGTCACAATTAAATAGTAGCATCTAAATATCATTAAATCACAAGTCCAAGACACCTAATGAAAGATACAGATCTTGTGAATAAAGCCACCATTTCAGATTTTTAAATGTTTTACAGGGAAGACACAATATGTAAATCTATTAGCTAAACACGTTAGCAAAAATCACCATTTTTCTTTGTCCACCATTTTCTCAACACCAGTAGCTATCACCAATTCGGCTAAACTAAGATATTGATAGCCACTAACCAAGAAAAAACCTCATCAGATGACAGTCTGATAACATATTTATGGTATAGGATAGGTTTTGTTAGAAAAATGTGCATATTTCAGGTATAAATCATAGTTTGCCATTGCAGCCAGCATCACAAATCTCACCAAAGCTCCTAGAATTACTACAGAGAGCAACTTGTATTACCAATTTACTCATCATAAAACATTTCTTAAAAATACACAGCACATAGCAATGGACAGACACAGATCTTGTGAATTCAGACAACATTTCAGATTTTCTAAGTGTTTTACGGCGAAAACACAATAAATCGTTATATTAGCATACCACATACGCAAACGTTACCCGAGCACTGATTCTAGCCAAAGAGAGCGATATCATATCATCGCCAAAATATATAAATTTTTTCACTAACCTTCTCAGAATTCTTCAGATGACACTCCTGTAACATCATATTACAACATACATATACAGTTTGTTCGAAAATGTACATATTTAGCCATAAAAAAACGTGGTTATACAATGAAAAAAGTAGCAAAACAAGCCTGGAAATGTCGGTCGCCATCTTTGAGTGATCTAGTTTAATCAATAGCTAATCATATACTTGACTAAAAAATACAGGGTTGACAGGAATCGAAAGACAAATTAGTTCTTAATGCAATCGCTGATTTACATTTTTTAAATTATCCTTACTTTTCAATACAGGTTGCGCCAAGCGAAGCTGTACAAAACAAAATGGCGGCGTAAGCTTTAACATTTTTCGACAGAAACACGATTTATCATCATAAATTGTTCTTACTGTGAGCTGTTCTTCCATCAGAATCTTGGGCAAAGAATCCTTTCTTGGGTCTAATCTTCTTTTGGTCGAAAGATGTCCACTTGTCCGTCGAAATGCCCACTAACGTACGACCGGGACACCGAAATGTGCCCAGCGCGTCAAAGTGCACAACAAAGCAATGCCTCAAAATCGCACTAAAAGGATATAAATTGCTATACAACGGTTCAAATTAACTACCTTATGATGCTGTTAACACCTATAACGGGTAAAAACATGACCGGAGAAATATTACTTGCTACACTAATGCTTGGAAAAAGAGCAGGGCGGTGTCCACCGCGCGTCCGGCGCAGCTGGAAAAGAGTTCCTACCAACACGTTTTTTTGTTTTATAGTGGCTGTGATTGCGCAATCGATACCATTCAAAGCGTCATCACGTAAAGGCATCCAGGGGAAGACGTAAGCAGTGTCCGTATCCTCATAGCATTCACAGTGGCCTTTAAACTGACTCCAGATCAGGGGCCAAAATGTGTGAAATCTGACTCCATGTCAGGGAAATTGCTGTAGAATGAGTTCTGTTCCACTCAGAGACAAAATTCCAACGGCTATAGAAACTAGAGAGTGTTTTCTATCCAATAATAGTAATAATATGCATATTGTACGATCAAGAATTGAGTAGGAAGCCGTTTCATCTGTAGAGACAATTATGCTAATTTGAAACAGCACCCCCTATAGTCGCAAGAAGTTAAATACATCTACTTCATTTTACATGATTGGAGACAAGCAGAACCTTTAATATAGACAATGAATGAGCGCCTGCTGCAGCACCAGAGAGGTTGTGATTTCAATACAGGCTGTTAAAAAAGAGGATTAGGAACAGTGCTAACAGTGTAAAAAGGAACCAGTTACATATGAAGTATCTAATCGTCGAATTTGAGGAAAATAAATGTGTTTTAACACTCATCAGGTAGGCCTACAGTATTTGCACTTGTAACTTTTTTTACACTCTGGAAACTATCTACAAATTTATTATATTTTATTCCATGATATTGTTGTTACAAAATAGATTTGTGTTGACTTTGGGCATGGGAATATAAGAGCATCTGCTGTGTTAAATTAACAAACTGCATGCATAGCTCACCACGTGATACTCAAACCAAAGACTGGACAAACTCGTGTTTCTTAAAGTTAATTCAAAGGCACTGTAGAATGACTGTAGAGCTTAATAAAGCATTTTTTTGTATTATTGTTTAATTCTAAGTAATTGTTATTGGAAATTTATATTTATTATGCCTAAATGCAAAATGCATAGGCATGTTGCTAAGGATCGATTTTCTCCTCCAATGGCATACCCATATCTAACTGCCTATAGCTCAGGATCTGAAGCAAGGATATACATATTCTTGCTACCATTTGAAAAGAAACACTTGGAAGTTTGTGGAAATGTGAAAGTAATGTAGGAGAATGTAACACATTAGATCTGGTAAAAGATAATACAATCAAAAAAACATGCAAGGCCATACATTGAGATATGACTCTATTTGTAATTTCAATGTTGTCTTCAACATGGCAGCAGTGTGTGTGCAAAGTTTCAGACTGATCCAGTGAAGAATTACATCACTACACAAAATGTTGCATCAAGTCTGCGAGGAGTTGCCGTGATAAAAGTTTGCCGTGATAGCTACTGTAAATTGGACACTGCAGTTAGGTTAACTTCTTACGGCTGAGATCCCGTTAACGGGATTGATATGACAACAGCCAGTGAAAGTGCAGGGCGCCAAATTCAAAACAACAGAAATCTCAAAGTTAAAATTCCTCAGACATACAAGTATTTTACACCATTTTAAAGATAAACTTGTTGTTAATCCCACCACAGTGTCCGATTTCAAAAAGACTTTACAACGAAAGCACACCAAACGATTATGTTAGGTCTGCACCTAGTCACAGAAAAACCCAGCCATTTTTCCGGCCAAAGAGAGGAGTCACAAAAAGCAGAAATAGAGATAAAATTAATCACTAACCTTTGATGATCTTCATCAGATGACACTCATAGGACTTCATGTTACACAATACATGTATGTTTTGTTCGATAAAGTTCATATTTATATCCACAAATCTTAGTTTACATTGGCGCGTTATGTTCAGTAATGTTTTGCCTCCAAAACATCCGGTGATTTTGCAGAGAGCCACATCAATTTACAGAAAAACTCATAATAAACATTGATAAAAGATACAAGTATTAAACATGGAACTTTAGATAAACTTCTCCTTAATGCAACTGCTGTGTCAGATTTGTTTTTAAATGTAAAGAACAATCACACCATGCTATAATATTGAGTACAGAGCTCAGAGCCCGAATAAGCCATAAAGATATCCGCCATGTTTTGGAGTCAACAGAAGTCAGAAATAGCATTATAAATATTCACTTACCTTTGATGATCTTCATCAGAATGCACTCCCAGGAATCCCAGTTCCACAATAAATGTTTGTTTTGTTCGATATAGTCCATAATTTATGTCCAAATACCTTCATTTTGTTCGCGCGTTTAGTCCAGTAATCCAAATTCATGACGCGCAGGTCAGACGAAAAGTCAAACAATTCCATTACAGTTCGTAGAAACATGTCAAACGATGTATAGAATCAATGTTTAGGATGTTTTTAACATACATCTTCAATAATGTTTCAACCGGAGAATTCCTTTGTCTTCAAAAATGTAATGGTAAGCAGGTCGCTCTCACGTGAGCGCGCATGTTCAGCTCATGCCAGACACCTGACTCAAAGAGCTCTCCTTCCCTCATTCTTCACAGTAGTAGCATTAAACAAGGTTCTAAAGACTGTTGACATCCAGTGGAAGCCTTAGGAAGTGCAATATGACCAATATCCCACTGTATATTGGATAGGCAAATCTACAAACCTCAGATTTCCCACTTCCTGGTTGGATTTCTTTAGGTTTTTGCCTGCCATATGAGTTATGTTATACTCACAGACATCATTAAAGGATTTAATGTCAGGAATTGTGAAAAACTGAGTTTAAATGTATTTGGCTAAGGTTTATGTAAAAAAAAGTTTATCGATACATTTTGCATTAAGGCTATCTGTTCGCCAATTGAAGCTCAACAGAAGTTGGGTGATGCAACAGGACATCGACGCAAAACACCGAAGTAAATTAACAACAGAATGGCTTCAACAGAAGAAAATACGCATTCTGGAGTGGCCCAGTCAGAGTCCTGACCTCAACCCGATTGAGATGCTGTGGCATGACCTCAAGAGAGCGGTTCACACCAGACATCCCAAGAATATTGCTAAACTTAAACAGTTTTGTGAAGTAGAATGGTCCAAAATTCGTCCTGACCGTTGTGCAGGTCTGATCCGCAACTACAGAAAACGTTTGGTGAATGTTTACACGGTGTGTTCAATAAAGACATGAAAACGTATAATTGTTTGTGTGTTATTAATTTAAGCAGACTGTGTTTGTCTATTGTTGTGACTTAGACTCCAGGTAGTTCCAAAGGGTTCAAATACTTTTACTTTCCACTGTAGTAAATTCTATAGATGATCTTAAACTGCAGCCATTTATGTCTGAGATTATATGAACATGACAGGGCATATCTGTATCCATTCATCATCATCAATAGTGTCTCCCTGGTTTGCCTCACATTTTTATTTGACATGTTTTGTGTCATCGGGAAAAGCCACTATCAACCCATGATACAGTTTGGAAATCAACTGTAGAAGTTTGCCTGCTTTAAAATAATGTTCATCTTGAAGCTTCTTGCCTGTCCAGTGTTTGCTGCACTGAGAGAGTACATTTTTGTATCTCCAAATGTTCAACCTCTGCGCTGACACAGACTGGTCTTTCCTGATTGCCTGACCCTGCTGAGACCCCTGTCACCATCTGATTCTGCTCAGATGAGGCATGACATTTTACCTTGGTGTACATTTATACATTATCCAAGAAAACAATCAATGGTTCAATAATTGAAATGACCATTATTCCCAGATCACAGACTGTAGCCTACCCATCAACTCAAGATGGAACTTTGTACCCATTCACTGATTGTTATAATATATTGCTAAATTCACCTGAGCTCCGTAGACTGGTCTTCCCTGGCTGTCTGACCCTGCTGGGACACCTGTCACCATCTGATCCTGCTAAGACATGATGGGCATAGTGTTGTGTACTGAATGTGCACCATGACAGTGAAGCCTGTAGAGCTGTTTATACCGTGTCAGTGTGAAAAGTAGGGAGTTAGCTAGGGAAACTGACAGATCAATAACGTTACAGTTTTATACTGACTAATAAAAACTCACATTACGTCAGAATATATTGCTCTTTAATAGTTTGGCCGCTTGTTTCATTGTTTGATTCAGGTCTAGTGTGATTGAGGCAAAAATAAAAGCTAAAGTTAGTGAGCTAGCAAGCTAACGTTTGCCAACTTTTGCCTAGCTCTAGCTAATGGTACATCATAACATTTACTTCAGTATACAGTGCCCTCCACTAATATTGGCACCCTTGGTAAATATGAGCAAAACAGGCTGTGAATGTTGTTGTTGTTGCTGTTTATCCTCTTGGTCTTTCATTCAAAATGTTCACCAAAATCTGTAAAATTATTGAAAAATATAAATGTGATAAATATTTCTCTCCTAAACATGTGTGCCACAATTATTGGCACCCCTAGAAATTCTTATGAGTTAAATCTCATAAGTATACTCATAAGTATATTCCTATTCATATTTTACGTTTTTAAGTTCACCTGAGTGATTAGGAATGCTTAAGTGGTAAGCCATGACTTCCTGTTTCACCGCGGTATAAATATGAGGTGACATACAGGCCAAGTTCCCATATTTATCCATCACTATGGGAAAGACCCGAGAAGACAGTAATGATGTGCAACAAAAGGTTGCTGAGCTGCACAAATCAGGAAATGGCTGTAAGAAAATAGCTAAATGGTTGAAAATGCCCATTTGTAGAATAATAGTGAAAACTATGAAATAACACATATGGAATCATGTAGTAACCAAAAAGTGTTAAACAAATATAAATATATTTTATATTTGAGATTCTTCAAACTAGCCACCCTTTGCCTTGACAGCTTTGCACACTGTTGGCATTCTCTCAACCAGCTTCATTAAGTAGTCATCTGAAACGCATTTCAAATAACACGTTTGCCTTTTTAAAAGTTAATTTGTGGAATTTCTTAATGCGTTTGAGCCAATCAGTTGTGTTGTAACAAGGTAGGGTTGGTATACAGAAGATTGCCCTATTTGGTAAAGGACAAAGTCCATATTATGGCAAGAACAGCTCAAATAAGCAAAGAGAAACAACAGTCCATCATTACCTTTAGACCTGAAAGTCAGTCAATGCGGAACATTTCAAGAACTTTGAAAGTTTCTTGAAGTGCAGTCGCAAAACCATCAAGCGCTATGACAAAACTGGCCCTCATGGGGACCACCACAGGAAAGGAAGACCCGGAGATACCTCTGCTGTAGAGGATAAGTTCATTAGTGTTACCAGCCTCAGAAATTCGCAATTAACTGCACATCAGATTGCAGCCCAAATAAATGCTTCACAGAGTTCAAGTAACAGACACATCTCAACATCAACTGTTCAGAGGAGACTGTGTGAATCAGACCTTCATGGTCGAATTGCTGCAAAGAACCCCCTACTAAAGGACACCAATAATAAGAAGAGACTTGCTTGGGCCAAGAAACACCAGCAATGGGCATTAGACCAGTGGAAATCTGTCCTTTGTTCTGATGAGTCCAAATTTGAGATTTTTGTTCCAACCGTCACATCAAGCATGGATGAGGAGGTGTGATGGTGTGGGGGTGCTTTGCTGGTGACACTGTCTGTGACTTATTTAGAATTCAAGGAACACTTGACCAGCATTGCTACCACAGCATTCTGCAGCAATACACCATCCCATCTGGTTTGCGCTTAGTGAGACTATCATTTGTTTTTCAATAGGACAATGACCCAAAACACACCTCCAGGTAGTGTAAGGATTATTTGACCAATAATGAAAGTGATGGAGTGCTGCATAATATTGCCTGGTGTCACGACTTCCGCCGAAGTTGGTCCCTCTCCTTGTTCGGGCGGCGTTCGGCGGTCGATGTCACCGACCTTCTAGCCATCGCCGATCCACTTTTCATTTTCCATTGGTTTTGTCTTGTCTTCCATCACACTGGTTCCAATTCCATCAATTACATGTTGTGTATTTAACCCTCTGTTCCTCCCCATGTCCTTGTCCGGAATTGTTTTCTTGTAGTGCTTGTGCACGTTATACTGGTGATTACCGGGTTTTGTTTGACCCATTCATGTATTGTTCTGTTTACGGTGGTTTTTATGTTGATTAAACGACACCGTTGTAAATCAGTTTTCGCTCTCCTGCACCTGACTTCTCTGCCGCCAGTACGCACCCCATTACACCTGGCCTTCAAATTCACCCGACCTCAACCCAATTGAGATGGTCTGGGATGAGTTGGACCGCAGAGTGAAGGAAAAGCAGTCAACAAGTGCTCAGCATATGTGGGAACTCCTTCCAGATTGTTGGAAAAGCATTCCAGGTGACTACCTCATGAAGCTGGTTGAGAGAATGCCAATAGTGTGCAAAGCTGTCTTCAATGCAAAGGGTGGCTACTTTGAAGAATCTAAAGTCTAAAATATATTTAGATTTGTTTAACACTTTTTTTCGTTACCACATAATTCCAAATGTGTTATTAATCTACAATGTAGTACATAGTAAAAATATAGAAAAACCCTTGAATGAGTAGGTGTGTCCAAACTTTTGACTGGTACGATATTTGAGAAAAAATATTTGTTTTATGATAAGAATGTATTTATTCTTTCAATTATTTTGCTTTAATTAAAGGTTGGATTTGTGTGCATTTTTTAAATGAAAGACCAAGAGATTAAACAATAAAGACATTTTGCTCATATTTACCAAGGGGGTCAAAATTAGTGGAGACCACTGTATATATTGTATCTGTCCCTAACTATATATTTTGTAATTTTGTTATTTAACCTTTATTTAACCAGGTAGGAAAGTTGAGAACAAGTTCTCATTTACAACTGCGACCTGGCTAAGATAAAGCAAAGCAGTTCGACACATATAACAACACAGAGCTACACATGGAGTAAAACAAACATACAGTCAATAATACAGTAGAAAAATAAGTCTATATACAATGTGAGCAAATGAGGTGAGATAAGGGAGGTAAAGGCAATAAATAGGCCATGGTGGTGAAGTAAATACAATGTAGCAATTGTATTGGATCGGCGATGGCTAGAATGCCGGTGTTGCCGAACGCCGCCCGAACAAGGAGAGGAACCGACTTCGGCTTAAGTCGTGACAGTACCCGCGTGCCGACACTGGCCTCGGGGACGACCCGGAGGGCGAGGTGCAGGGCGGTCCGGACGGAGACGGTGGAACTCCCGCAGCATTGAAGGTTCCAACATAACCTCCACCGAAACCTAGCATCTCTCCTCCGGACCGTACACCTCCCATTCCACGAGGTACTGAAGGCCCCTCGCCCTATGCCTCGAATCCAGTATAGAGCGAACGACGTACGCCGGGGCCCCCTCGATGTCCAGAGGGGGTGGAGGAACCTCCCGCGCCTCAGACTCCTGGAGCGGACCAGCCACCACCGGCCTGAGGAGAGACACATGGAACGAGGGGTTAATAAGTTAATCGGGGGGAGCTGTAACCTGTAACACACCTCGCTCAGTCTCCTCAGGACTTTGAACGGCCCCACAAACTACGGACCCAGCAGCCGGCAGGGCAGGCTGAGGGGCAGGTTTCGGTACGAGAGCCAGTGCCTCACTGTGGTGACGGTCTGCGCTGGCTTTCTGGCACAGAACGGCGCGCTGAAGGTGAACATGGGCGGCGTCCCATTTCTCCTCCACGCACCGGAACCAGTCGTCCACCGCAGGAGCTTCGGTCTGACTCTGATGCCAAGGGGCCAGAACCGGCTGGTACACCAGTATGCACTGGAAGGGGGAGAGGTTACTGGAGGAGTGGCAAACCTACCCACATCCTGGTTAACGCTCTCCACCTGCCCGTTACTCTCAGGGTGAAAACCTGAGGTAAGGCTGATCGAGACCTCCAGACGTTCCATGAACGCCCTCCAGACCCTCGAAGTGAACTGGTGACCCGATCAGACACTCTATCCTCAGGCACCCCGTAGTGCCAGAAGACGTGCGTAAACAAGGCCTCCACAGTCTGTAGGGCGATAAGGAGACCAGGCAGAGGAAGGAGATGGCAGGACTTAGAGAAACGATTCACGACAACCAGGATCATGTTGTTTCCCTGTGATGGGGGAGATCGGTCAGGAAATTGATTGACAGGTGCGAACATGGCCGTTGTGGAACCGGTAAGGGGTGTAACTTACCTCTGGGCAGGTTCCTAGGAGCCTTACACTGCGCGCACACCGAGGAAGAGGAAACATAAACCATCACGTCCTTAGCCAAAGTGGGCCACCAGGACTTCCCACTCAGACAGCGCACCGTCCGACCGATGCCTGGATGACCTTAGGAAGGTGACGTGTGGGCCCAATAGATCAGCCGGTCATGGACAGCAGACGGAAAGTACAGATGCCCAGCGGGACACTGGAGAGGAGTGGGCTCTGCACGTAACGCCTGCTCAATGTCCGTGTCCAGCTCCCACACTACCGGTGCCACCAGGCAGGAGTCCCGGGAGTATGGGGGTGGGATCCATGGGCCGCACCTCTGTGTCATACAGCCGGGACAGTGCGTCTGCCTTCACGTTCTGGGAACCTGGTCTGTGCGAAAGGGTGAAAACAAAACGGTAGTAATTGGCAAACTCTAGAAACCACTACACCTCCTTTACCATGGTGGAAGTCGGCCAAATATGCACGACTGAAATGCGGTCACTCTCCATCTCCAGCCCCGAGGTGGAAATGTGGCACCCTAGGAAGGGGAAGGACTGTTGGAAGAACAGGCATTTCTCAGCCTTGACGTACAGGTCATGGTCCAACAGTCGAAACAAGCACCCTGCGCACCAGGGACACATGCTCGGCGCGTGTAGCGGAGTATATCAGAATGTCATCAATATACACCACTACACCCTGCCCATGCAGGACCCTGAAAATCTCATCTACAAAGGCTTGGAAGACTGATGGAGCATTCATCAACCCGTACGTTATGACGAGGTTCTCATAGTGCCCTGAGGTGGTACTGAACGCCGTCTTCCACTCGTCTCTCTCCCGGATACGCACCAGGTTGTAAGCGCTCCTGAGATCTAATTTGGTGAAGAAGCGTGCCCCGTGCATTGACTCAATCGCAGTGGAGATAAGAGGTAGCGGATAACTGTACCTCACAGTGATCTGTTTAGGCCTCGGTAGTCATTACACGGGCGCAGACCTCCCTCCTTCTTCTTCACAAAAAATAAACTTGAGGAGGCGGTTGAAGTGGAGGACCGAATGTACTCCTGACGCAGGGATTCGGTGACATATGTTTCCACCTGTGTTCCATATGTTTCCACCTGTGACAGGGGATACACGTGACTCCTGGGAAGTGCGACGTCTACCAGGAGATTTATCGCACAATCCCCCCGTCGATGGGGTGGTAATTGAGTCGCCTTCTTTTTGGAGAAGGCGAGAGCCAAATCGGCATATTCGCGGGGAATGCTGAAGGTGGAGACCTGGTCTGGAATTTCCACCATAGTAGCACCAACGGAAACCCCTAAACACCTCCCTGAGCACACTCGCGACCACAACCGTGAGAGCCCTTTGTTGCCATGAAATGGGGGGGGGGTGATGACGAGCTAACCAGGGAAGGCCTAGTACCACGGGAAACGCAGGAGAGTCAATGAGGAAGAGACTTATTCTCTCCTCGTGACCCCCCTGCGTCACCATGCCCATGGGAATGGTAACCTCCTTAATCAACCCAACCCAGACTCATTAGATCATAATCTAATGAGCACAACAGTATTATTCATTGCTTCCACACAAAATGCAAATGCTAAGCACATTTTTGCAAAACAGTAAACACAACTCACTACAAAATACGTAAAACATTTGGTGACAGCCGATACAAATTACTCCCATGAATGTGAACTTCTTCTGCATGCGTGCACACTTTACACAATTGTTCACTGAGCAATCAGTCCTTATTCATGGATTAAAGAGGTCACTCACCTCTGAGTTGCTATTTGCAACAATGGACCGCATAAGAGGCAAAGGGCAAGGAGAAAGGAGAGGTAGAGGGGCCCATAGAGGAAGAGTGGTTCAGATGTGTGGAGGTGTAAAGTTTATGATTACCGTCCACATGACGGAGGGTCATGAAAGAGGGTTAACCATGTTAGGGTATATTGATAGTTGTAGTTAGTATTTATTGTGCCATTTGAAATAACTTTTCAAAAAACTTTTCATTAGATAACAAGTTGTATGTTTTGATGGAGGTAGTTGATTTTATGTCATGTGTTTATTGTTTTGAGACATACTACATTTGAAATGTGTCATTTTGGCCGACGTGTTTCAGTTTGGGTCTACATGTTAATTGTTTAGAAAAAGTTAGTTCAGTTTTGACACATTTTCTCAAGAAATCAAGTAACTGTAATTTGCTACATTGCTATTTTTTTAGAGAAGAAGTATGATATTTAAATCCATGCGTTGATATTGAGTCTCTCTTTCTCTCCACAGTTCTCTGCTCAGCCCAGCATTCAGCCCAGCATTCAGCCCAGCATTCAGCCCAGCATTCAGCCCAGCATTCAGCCCAGCATTCAGCCCAGCATTCAGCCCAGCATTCAGCCCAGCATTCAGCCCAGCATTCAGCCCAGCATTCAGCCCAGCATTCAGCCCAGCATTCAGCCCAGCATTCAGCCCAGCATTCAGCCCAGCATTCAGCCCAACCTGAGACTCGGCAGGTGAAAGGCATCGTGGGAAAGTCTCTCTCTTTTCCAGTGGTGGTGTTGAAGTCTGGCAGTTTACTTTATGGAGACCTTGGCAGTATTGCACACGTGTACCCTGGTAAACAAAGTAATACCAACCTTGTGAAGAGATTTAAAAATCGCCTTCACTGGAACAATGTTACTGGATCCTTCACTTTGTCAGACCTACAAATAGATGATTCTGGGGTTTACACTGTGGAGAATACAGATGGAGATGAAGAGAAGACGACACATATATTTCAGCTGACTGTGTACTGTAAGTGTGTGTGATTGTCAGCAGTAGAAATCAGCAGTAGAAACAATACTAAAGTGGTCACTTTATTGGTTCGGGAAAAAGCTGAGTGATGGGGCTGGAGAAATGTAACCACTCAAATTCATTGACAGAGCTATGCATGCAAGGACTGATCAACCATTATATAACAATTATAGTTGTAACCATGTTTTTAGACTATAAAGTGTTTGCTTACAATTTCTTTCTTTACAAACACTGGAGTTCAACAAGCTGATGGGTTTTCTGATGGGGACAAAGCTCATGAGGCATTTACAGTTGAAGTCAGAAGTTTACATACACTTAGGTTGGAGTCATTAAAACTCGTTTTTCAACCACTCCACAAATTTCTTGTTAACAAAATATAGTTTTTGGCAAGTCGGTAAGGATATCTACTTTGTGCAAGATTATTTCACTTATAATTCACTGTATCACAATTCCAGTGGATCAGAAGTTTACATACACTAAGTTGACTGTGCATTTAAACAGCTTGGAACATTCCAGAAAATGATGTCATGGCTTTAGAAGCTTCTGATAGGCTAATTGACAACATTTGAGTAAATTGGTGGTGTACCTGTGGATGTATTTCAAAGCCTACCTTCAAACGCCGTGCCTCTTTGCTTGATATCATGGGAAAATCATAAGAAATCAGCCAAGACTTCAGCAAAAAAATTGTAGACCTCTACAAGTCTGGTTCATCCTTTGGAGCAATTTCCAAATGCCTGAAGGTACCACATTCATCTCTACAAACAATAGTGCAAATCAATCCCAGAACAACAGCAACGTACCTTGTGAAGATGCTAGACGAAACCGTTACAAAAGTATCTATATCCACAGTAAAACGAGTCCTATATCGACATAACATGAAAGGCCGCTCAGCAAGGAAGAAGCCACTGCTCCAAAACCGCCATAAAAAAAGCCTGAAAATTGTTTGCAACTGCACATGGAGACAAAGATCATACTTTTTGGAGAAATGCCCTCTGATCTGATGAAACAAAAATAGAACTGTTTGGCCATAATGACCAGTGTTATGTTTGGAGGAAAAAGGGGGAGGCTTGCAAGCCGACGAACACCATCCAAACCGTGAAGCACGGGGGTGGCAGCATCATGTTGTGGGGGTGCTTTGCTGCAGGAGAGACTGGTGCACTTCACAAAATAGATGGCATCATGAAGCAGGAAAATGATGTGGATATTTTGAAGCAACATCTCAAGACATCAGTCAGCAAGTTAAAGCATGGTCGCAAATGGGTCTTCCAAATGGACAATGACCCCCAAGCATACTTCCAAAGTTGTAGCAAAATGGCTTAAGGACAACGAAGTCAAGGTTTTGGAGTGGCCATCACAAAGCCCTGACCTCAATCCTATAGAAAATGTGTGGGCAGAACTGAAAAAGGGTGTGCGAGCAAGGAGGCCTACAAACCTGACTCAATGACAGTGCATTTTTATTAGGATTAAATCTCAGGAATTGTGAAAGACTGAGTTTAAATGTATTTGGCTAAGCTTTATGTAATCTTCTGACTTCAACTGTTTAAGTTATATTCTTCAAGAATCAATGGCTGCAAATCATTAATGTATAAGTCCAAAAATGGATGTAGCAACTGCTCTTTGCCAAAGATAAGTACCATCTCACCAATTCCCCTGTATTCATTATTTGTCTTCCAGTTCTGTCCAAACCTGTCCAAGTGACAGTCCATGACAGCAGCTCCTGTAGTGTGTTGTGTTCTGTGGAGAACGGGAGAGAGGTGACCTTGTCCTGGTACCGAGGAGAGGAGAAACTCAACCAGACGAGCAGCCCTGACCTCAACACCACCCTCTCTCTACCTCTCAAGGTGGATGTACAGACCAGAGACTCTTACAGATGTGAGGCTGCCAACCCAGTCAGCAAGGAGACAGCTGTTGTTCCAAATCCCTGTATAGAGAGTGATCCCTCCAAGGTGGCAGGTAAAAACATGTACAGTAGCAATGTTAAATTGCTGATATCCAGACAATACCAACTTCTATATGAAACAATAAGTATGGTAGAGCTCATTTTTTGAATCCCAATGTTTAAATTAAAATATTGTTTGCTCTCTTTTTACTTTAGATGGTGATGAGATGACTCGAGGTTCTCTTATTATTGCTGTAATCTGCGTTTTGGTTGCTTCAGGACTTGTTGGACTTGCAATCTATCTTAAGAAGAGGAGAAACGGACACTCACATACAGGTATTAATCTTATAGGTGGGTGAGGTCATTCTCCTTGTGCACAACCTTTTTTAATTATCAAGGATCGTGTTTTGGAATAGGTAGGAAATGTTTGCCTGAACAACGGATGCAGGTCAAATGAAGTGGCGTATCTTCCACACTTACTCTGCTTGGTCAGACAGTTGCATTATTTCAGACCACTTCTCTAAATGTTGAAAATGCAGAAGGCACATATACACAAGCAGACTCTGACAATATTTATAGCTTCTCTGGTGCAAAAAAGAGTCCTTAGTGTTTGTAGAACCTGTCTTGGGGGTGAGCATTTGTGCATATCTGTCAGTTACTCCCACCCACACTGTATATTTAATTTCCTTTATTTGCCTTTATAGATTCACCCGAAAGAGAGCAAGATGACATTCACTATGCAGAGAGAACCCACATTAAATCAACAGATAACCAGGTTAGTAATAATACTACAGGCTGATTAACATAGGAGATGTAATACAGCAGCTTTAGCAGCCCTCATGTCTACATTTACATCATTACATTTAAGTCATTTAGCAGACGCTCTTATCCAGAGCGACTTACAAATTGGTGCATTCACCTTATGATATCCAGTGGAACAACCACTTTACAATAGTGCATCTAACTCTTTTATGGGGGGGGGGTTAGAAGGATTACTTTATCCTATCCTAGGTATTCCTTAAAGAGGTGGGGTTTCAGGTGATTGACTCCGCTGACCTGGCGTCGTGAGGGAGTTTGTTCCACCATTGGGGTGCCAGAGCAGCGAACAGTTTTGACTGGGCTGAGCGGGAACTGTACTTCCTCAGAGGTAGGGAGGCGAGCAGGCCAGAGGTGGATGAACGCAGTGCCCTTGTTTGGGTGTAGGGCCTGATCAGAGCCTGAAGGTACGAAGGTGCCGTTCCCCTCACAGCTCCGTAGGCAAGCACCATGGTCTTGTAGCGGTCTACAACTGTAGGCTTTAGCTCTGTGCCAGTGGGTTAATGTGGTCTTGAGTTGCACAGACCACTTGAGTTTGATAACCGGCCTGATGTCACTGCAACCAGTTTTGCCCATATGAAATGTTTGGGTTGCACAATGAGAAGCCACACTTCATATTGTACATACAGTACCAGTCAAACGTTTAGACACACCTACCCATTCAACCGGCCTCACAACTGCAGACCACATGTAACCATACCAGCCAGGACCACCACATCAGGCTTCTTCACCTGCAGGTCATCTGGGAGGGGTGGGAGGGTTGGGCCTGGCTCCCAAGTGGGTGGACCTATGCCCTCCCTGGCCTACCCATTGCTGCGCCCTTGCCCAGTCATGAGAAATCCATAGATTGGAGCCTATTGAATTAATTTAAATTATTGATGTCCTTATATAAACTGTAATTCAGTAAAATCTTTGAAATTGTTGCATGTTGCATTCATATTATTGTTCAGTATAGTAATGCCTTTGATTTACCTGTTTCTTTAATAGTATTTGTCAAGTCAGTGGACTTTTAAGCTTGGCTTCTTGGTTCCTCCCACTAGATTTAGGAATGGTTCTAGATGTGTTGACTGTTGAGGTACATACAGCAGAACAATGAGAATAGACAAGAGAGCATCAGACCTGTCTTGTTTCCTTCCTCTGGTACAAAGTATCTAATAACAAAACACATTATAATTTTTCTTTAACTTTCTTTCTTTTCTTCCCCCCGTCTCTGCCCCTCTGTCCTTGTTCCTCTCAATCCTTCCCTCCCTACCTCTTTCCCTCTCCCTGTCTAGGAGGAGCGAAGAGGTATACCAGAACTGGATCTGCTTAGAGACAACCCTAACCTGACATTAGTTTATTATACACTCCCGTTACATCACATCGCTGCCAGCGAGGATGTTAACACAGCATGAAGGAGAGAGAGAACCGCAAGTTACTCAGAGGATGACATGATAATTCACATTCAATAGAAGGCGTTAAATCTTACAGTGGATGTTGAGACAAAATTATAGTAAATATTCATCTGGAAAACTTAATGGAGGCACAGTTGTTACTGGAGGAAATTCCCATTTAACGATTGTGCTGTTATCATTTCAAACTTCCTCTGTTGGTCATTCTCACAGTCTCTTGTTGAATTGGGGCCTCAATGAGATTCACTGATACAGACAAATTCAATAACTATGCCTAGGGTTATTAGTAGGATGATCCCTCTTTTCAAGTGCCCATTGTCCAAATGTATAGGTTAAAACAAATGGAACCTCTTTTAATACAATTAATTAGTGTACTTACTATACTACTGCTGTGCCAAAGCTTCTTTTCAGTATTGTCTGTTCTGTTGTTTAAATGTAGGTGCCGCCCCTGTATATTTCTTTATAACTGGTCATTATTTAGCTTGCCAGTGGATAGTAGCTGTGAACATAAAAAGCAGATGTTTGGTGAGATAAAGCCACCTACTCCTCAGCACAATGGCTACTAGTGTAATGCCTTTCGTTGGTGGAAGGACCAAAATGCAGCGTGGTACGTATCCATAATATCATTTAATCGAGAATGAATACAAAATACAAAAGAACAAGAGAATAAATGAAAATCGAACTGGTACCGATTGGTACTAACACATGAAACAATCACCCACAAAACACAATAGAAAACAGGCTACCTAAATATGGCTCCCAATCAGAGACAACGACTGACACCTGCCTCTGGTTGAGAACCATACTAGGCCAAACACATAGAAATAGAACATACAGAACAAAACATAGAATGCCCACCCCAACTCACGCCCTGACCAAACTAAAATAAAGACATAAAAACGGAACTAAGGTCAGAACGTGACAATTAGGCTACGTTGGAAACCACCAAATTCTGTTGAAACATTTCTGAGTGGTAGATCTTGATTTGCTTTTTGACTCAAAAAGTGATCTTTGGTGACATTTTACTCTTATTGCTTTTCCCAAAATGCAGACGTGATTAAGTGTAGTTCAGATCTTGCTTTGACAATAACTGTGTTCATGCAGTTTGAATGTACGGTTACAATGTTTTGTGTGGACCCCAGGAAGAGTTTTGTGCTCTGAGCCAGTGTACACCAATTTGTACTCTGAGTCAGTGTACTGTATATTGTAAGTGTAACTTAAATCATGTGTCAGCAAAATGTTCTCTAACCGTTCTATGCTTTTACATTTGGACTGTGGTCATGCATTATTGTGCCAATTTATGTTTTATATAAAAACATGTCTTGTAAATTATTCCATGCCAAATATAATTTTAATCACATTTGGTCAGAAAACATGAGTGCCTCATTTATCATTCTGTGTATGTATGTGATGTATTTTTCTACAATTTTCAGATTGTGCAATATAGTGACTCCAGTGTTTTGTTTACATTTTAACTTCCTGATTCCTGATCTTTAGCATTATGGTCAGTGTGAAGAACTGTCTTTGGCTCCTCCTAAAACAGATGTTTCTGCAGCTCACACTGACAACCCCTCTTTCGGTGCACAGTTGTCAGGGTGTTGAACTTTTTCACCAGAAACCAGCATATATGTATAACTAAGTGTATAAAAAAAATACTTTCCCACAATCTCTTTCACCTGCTGAGTTTCAGACTGGGCTGAATGCTGGGCTTCACAGAGTAGATAGCTTCGATATCTCAGTATCAACACACTTGTCACAAAGTAGAGTATATATTATATACGTAAGCTACACCATTTAGAGTCTGTTTTTTCCAGTTAAGACCCCAAAAACGGCAGTCTTGTTTTGCTCATGCTGCAACACTTGACATGAAACTAACTACAACATTTTCACCCATCTCACTTCTCTGCCCATGATCTATTTAATAAAGCACATGACCTGTTCCTCAACCACTCGTCTTTCACTCTACCATCTGGCCTCTACGTGACAGATAGACACTGACCACGTAATCACAGGAAACCACCAATATTTTCTGTTTAGAGTCGAGCAGTCTAACTAACCTTTAACATGCCTACTTTGGATAAAACTCATGAATGAAAAGCTGATCGGTATTACATTTGAATATATTGGTTGGGCACATCCTCTATAGATAGTTACATCATCATAGAAGGAATTGTCCTCAAACTTCATTGAAATGGGAAACACAAACAAGTCTATACTGTTCCTGTATTAGTGTGAGAAAAGTAATTGGAGAGAAGGAAAGTCATCTTTCAGAGGAAAATACCCTTTAATTAACTCAGATCAATTCTAACGAGAGATGAATCAGTTAACAATCACAGACACTGTAAATGTGGAGTTTATAATCATTGTTCCACATGTCTTGTGAATCAAAACAACCAATCAAGTGTTGGCATACTCTGTAGTTATGGACTCAATGGAAAGACGTTTGGTATTTTACTTAAATCTTTTCACCTCCAATAATTAGTATTGATTATAAAGACAGAAGGTTACTTAAGAAAAATTAATTGGAGGAAGGTTGGTTGAGGAGGATGGGTAGGGTGTATATCGCGACCGTCTAGCAATCCAAAGGTTGTGTGTTTAAGTTGCATCAGGGTAAATTGTAGCATTTTAGCTTCCCCTTCCCCTTACCATTATTCTAACCTTATCCCAATTCATCTAAATCAAATCAAATCAAATGTTATTTGTCACATACACATGGTTAGCAGATGTTAATGTGAGTGTAGCGAAATGCTTGTGCTTCTAGTTCTGACAATGTAGTAATAACCAACGAGTAATCTAACCTAACAATTCCACAACAACTACCTTATACACACAAGTGTAAAGGGATAAAGAATATGTACATGAATATATATGAATAAGTGATGGTACAGAACAGCATAGGCAAGATGCAGTAGATGGTATCGAGTTCAGTATATACATATGAGATGAGTAATGTAGGGTATGTAAACATAAAAGTGGCATAGTTTAAAGTGGCTAGTGATACATGTATTACATAAAGATGGCACAATGCAGTAGATGATATAGAGTACAGTATATACATATACATTATATTAAGTGGCATTGTTTAAAGTGGCTAGTGATACATTTTTGATAAATTCCCATCAATTTCCATTATTAAAGTGAGCTGGAGTTGAGTCAGTATGTTGGCAGCAGCCACTCAATGTTAATGGTGGCTGTTTAACGGTCTGATGGCCTTGAGATAGAAGCTGTTTTTCAGTCTCTCGGTCCCTGCTTTGATGCACCTGTACTGATCTCGCCTTCTGGATGATAGCGGAGTGAACAGGCAGTGGCTCGGGTGGTTGTTGTCCTTGATGATCTTTATGGCCTTCCTGTGACATCGGGTGGTGTCCCCCAGTGATGCGTTGTGCAGACCTCACTACCCTCTGGAGAGCCTTCCGGTTGTGGGCGGAGCAGTTGCCGTACCAGGCGGTGATACAGCCCGAGAGGATGCTTTCAATTGTGCATCTGTAGAAGTTTGTGAGTGCTTTTGGTGACAAGCCGAATTTCTTCAGCCTCCTGAGGTTGAAGAGGCGCTGCTGCGCCTTCTTCACAACGCTGTCTGTGTGGGTGGACATATTCAGTTTGTCCGTGATGTGTCCGCCGTAGGAATTTAAAACTTACTACCCTTTCCACTACTGTCCCGTCAATGTGGATAGGGGGGTGCTCCCTCTGCTGTTTCCTGAAGTCCACAATCATCTCCTTTGTTTTGTTGACGTTGAGTGTGAGGTTATTTTCCTGACACCACACTCCGAGGGCCCTCACCTCCTCCCTGTAGGCCGTCTCGTCGTTGTTGGTAATCAAGCCTACCACTGTAGTGTCGTCCGCAAACTTGATGATTGAGTTGGAGGCGTGCATGGCCACGCAGTCGTGGGTGAACAGGGAGTACAGGAGAGGGCTCAGAACGCACCCTTGTGGGGCCCCAGTGTTGAGGATCAGCGGGGTGGAGATGTTGTTACCTACCCTCACCACCTGGGGGCGGCCCGTCAGGAAGTCCAGTGCACAGGGCAGGGTCGAGACCCAGGGTCTCGAGCTTGATGATGAGTTTGGAGGGTACTATGGTGTTAAATGCTGAGCTGATAATAGTCGATGAACAGCATTCTCATCTAACCTTTCACATAAATTATCCTTACCTTTGTCATTACTTTTCCTAACCGCTAACGTGAATTCTCCACATAATTCTCATTTGTTGTTACAACACAACAAGCAACCTGGTCTCAGAGAAAGACGTGTAATACTATACAGTGCATTCTGAAAGTATTCAGATATTTTAAAATTTATTAAAATATATGTTTTCCTCATCAATCTACAAACAATAACCCATAATGACTAAGTGAAAACAAATTTTTGGACATTTAAATTCCTTATTTAAATAAGTATTCAGACCTTTTGCTATGAGACTCAATATTGAGCTCAGGTGCTTCCTGTTTTCCATTGATCATCCTTCAGATGTTTCTACAACGTAATTGAAGTCCACCTGTGGTAAATTCAATTGATTGGACATGATTTGGAAAAGCACACACCTGTCTATAAAAGGTCTCACACTTGACAGTGCATGTCAGAACAGAAACCAAGCCATAAGGTCGAAATAATTATCTGCAGAGCTCAGAGACAGGATTATGTTGAGGCACAGATCAGGGAAAGGGTACCAAAACATTTCTGCAACATTGAAGGTCCCCAAGAACACAGGGCCCTCTCTCATTCTTTATTGGAAGAAGTTTGGAATCACCAAGACTCTTCCTAGGGTTGGCTGATCAGCCAAACTGAGCAATTGGGGGAGATGGGCCTTGGTCGGGGAGGTGACCAAGAACCTGAGGTCACTCCGACAGAGCTCCAGAATTCCTCTGTGGAGATGGGAGAAACTTCCAGAAGGGCAACCATCTATGCAGCACTACACCAATCAGGCCTTTATGGCAGAGTGGCCAGACAGAAGCCACTCCTCAGTAAAAGGCACATGACAGCCCGCTTGGAGTTTGCCAAAAGTCACCTGAAGGACTCTCAGACCATCAGAAACAAGATCAAACTCTTTAGCCTGAATGCCAAGCATCCCATCTGGAGGAAACCTGGCACCATCCCTACCATGAAGCATGGTTGTGGCAGCATCATGATATGGGGATGTTTGACTGAGAGACTAGTCAGGATTGAGGGAAAGATGAATGGAACAAAGTACAGAGGGATCCTTGATGAAAACCTGCTCCTGAGTGCTCCGGACCTCAGACTGGGGAAAAGATTCACCTTCCAACCGGACAACGAGCACACAGCCAAGACAACGAAGGAGTGTCTTTGGTACAAGTCTCTTAATGGCATTGAGTGACCCAGCCAGAGCCCGAACTTGAACCCGATCGAACATCTCTGGAGAGATCTGAAAATAGCTGTGCAGTGACGCTCCCCATTCAGCTTGACAGAGCTTAAGAGGATCTGCAGAAGAAATGGGAGAAACTCCCCAAATACAGGTGTGCCAAGCTTGTAGCATCATAACCAAGAAGACTCGGGGCTTTTATCACTGCCAAAGGTGCTTCAACAAAGTACTGAGTAAAGGGTCTGAATACTTGTGATATTTCATTTTTTTACATTTACAAAAATTTCTAAACTTATTTTTGCTTTGTCATTGTGGGGTATTGTTTGTAGATATATTTTTTTGAATAAATTCTTAATAAGGCTGTAACATAACAAAATGTGGAAAAAGTCAAGGGGTCTGAATACTTTCCGAATGCACTGTACATCCTCCAAAATGTATGATAAGTTACATCATCCGATTCAGAGGAACTATGATAGCTTCCTCTATTTCGTGTGATAATGTACACACACTATTCCATTCATAATGTACCCAAACAGAAAGTAATGTATCATACTAAATGGTGGGGAACATAAAATCAGCAAATAAAAGAAACGTCCTCTCACTGTCAACTGCGTCAACTGTCAACTGCTGTAAATATTTGTATGTACATAACAAGATTCAACAACTGAGACATAAACTGAACAAGTCCCACAGACATGTGACTAACAGAAATGGGATAACGTGTCCCTGATCAAAGGGGGGGTCAAAATCAAAAGTAACAGTCAGTATCTGGTATGGCCACCAGCTGCATTTAAGTACTGCAGTGCATCTCCTCTTCATGGACTACACCAGATTTGCCAATTCTTGCTGTGAGATGTTACCCCAATCTTCCGCCAAGGCACCTGCAAGTTACCAGACATTTCTGGGGGGAATGACCCTAGCCCTCACCCTCCGATCCAACAGGTCCCAGACGTGCTATATGGGACTGAGATCCGGGCTCTTCACTGGCCATGGCAGAACACTGACATTCCTGTCTTGCAGGAAATCACGCACAGAACGAGCAGTATGGCTGGTAGAATTGTCATGCTAGAGGGTAATGTCAGGATGAGCCTGCAGGAAGGGCACCACATGAGGGATGAGGATGTCTTCCCTGTAACGCAAAGCATTGAAATTGCCTGCAATGACAACAAGCTCAGTCTGATAATGCTGTGAATCATTACCCCAGACCATGACAGACCCTCCACCTCCAAATCGATCCCGCTCCAGAGTACAGGGCTCGGTTTAATGCTCATTTCTTCGACGATAAACACGAATCCGACCATTTCCCCTGGTGAGACAAAACCGCGACTAGTCAGTGAAGAGCACTTTTTGCCAGTCCTGTTTGGTCCAGCGACGGTGGGTTTGTGCACATAGGCGACGTTGTTGCCGGTGATGTCTGGTGAGGACCTGCCTTTACAACAGGCCTACAAGCCCTCAGTCCAGCCTCTCTCAGCCTATTGCGGACAGTCTGAGCACTGATGGAGGGATTGTGCATTCCTGGTGTAACTCGGGAAGTTGTTGTTGCCATCCTGTACCCGTCAAGCAGGTGTGATGTTCAGATGTACCGATCCTGTGCAGGTGTTGTTACACGTGGTCTGCCACTGCGAGGACTATCAGCTGTCCGTCCTGTCTCCCTGTAGTGCTGTCTTAGGCGTCTCACAGTATGGACATTGCAATTTATTGCCCTGGCCACATCTGCAGTACTCATGCCTCCTTGCAGCATGCCTAAGGCATGTTCACAAAGATGAGCAGGGACCCTGGGCATCTTTCGTTTGGTGTTTTTCAGAGTCAGTAGAAAGGCCTCTTTAGTGTCCTAAGTTTTCATAACTGTGACCTTAATTGCCTACCGCCTGTAAGCTGTTAGTGTCTTCATGACCGTTCTACAGGTGCATGTTCATTAATTGTTTATGGTTCGTTGAACAAGCATGGGAAACAGTGTTTAAACCCTTTACAATGAAGATCTGTGAAGTTATTTGGAGTTTTACAAATCATCTTTGAAAGACAGGGTCCTGAAAAAGGGACGTTTCTTTTTTGCTGAGTTTATTTATATAGTAGTCTTACGAATTCCCCTGAGGCCACGTTAGAGATATTGTGCAGACCACAACCTGTAATAGCTTCCTTCTCCCATGAAAAAGCTCTATTTACTACCCTATTTAACTCTCTCTTTATTTATCTCGTGCAGTGATGCAAATAAAGCACATTGTTTCAAAACAACAAACCAACAGTAGGAAACATCAATGATGTAATGAAATTAATTCCCCTATCGGGACTACCCCAATCAAAAAAGCATCCACATCGTAGGACTATGCAATGTCCTTTCATTTTAATTATATTATTAGGACATACAGGATTACACTTAAGTTTTAGGCGTAGCGGTAAAATAGGCTACTGGTATGTTCAGCACAAATAGTTCCTTTAACATAATTCCCACCATGTTAGGCTGCAATCAATAAACCAAATGCACATAATTTAATTAAAAAAAGGTCAACCTAGGCCTACATACCGACAAGACATACCAGCCTCAATTTAAGTTTAGCTCTCCATGTCCTAACGGTTAGGACCTTACAGGTGCATGTGAGACTTGATCTCACCACCAACCTAACCTCTTACTCCCTCTGGAGGTAGGGAGAGAACATTACAACTCCATTTACAGCTGGTTAGCTGCCAGTCCTGTCACTAAACAGACCTTCACTGTCAACATCACTACACCCTGTGAAGATGGAGACCTTGGAGATGAAGAAGGTAAGATAGATCATTATCCTTTATTGCCATCAGCTCTGAGCTCAATACACTATTGTTAAAAAAAAATTAAGACAAAGGCTTAATAGACTTGTTATATTGGCACTCCCGAGTGGCGCAGCTCTCTAAGACACAGCATCTCAGTGCAAAAGGCATCACTGCAGTATCTGGTTCGAATACAGGCTGCATCACATCTGGCTGTGATTGAGAGTCCCATAGGGCAGCGCACAATTGACCCAGTGTCGGCCAGGGTAAGCCGTTATTGTAAATAAGAATTTGTTCTTAAATGACTTGCCTAGTTAAATATAGGTTAGTTTTTTGTAATTAATGTGCGATTAGCCTGAGATGAGATTGGACATTTTGAATTTCACTGTGATCTTTTACAATTATATACTTGCGCTTGTGGACCCCAGGAAGAATATCTGCTGATTCTTCAACAGCTAATGGGGATCCGAATAAAATCAAATCAAAACTGTTTTTGCATTACCTTGTATTCTTCTGTGTTCTATTTATGTGAGGTACACTATGTATGTAATGTATTGTATTTGTTTTTCACCCACACAGATGAGAGGCATGGATGAACATACTCTTATCCCAGCAGCAGCCTTTGTGGTGTACTCAGAAATCTTTGCAGTGTTCTTCAAAAGACAAAAGGCACTTTTAAAACCGTCCCTGCACTCCTGCGGTGTCTACATACATCCCCCAAATCAGGGTTTGTCATCTAGGTTTGGCCCAGGGCCAAATTGTGTCGGAGCCAAAAGTCGTCGGGCCAGAACATAAGTTGTAATATAATATTAGCACAATTCATTGGCCTACACTACAATTTGAACAACATTTTTAACACATCTGATTAGTACATAATGAATCCATAAATATGCCCACAAAATCACATCTCTATTCAATACTATTTTTTTTCTATTTCTCTGTGCGTTAATTGGTGGGAAAAACAGGTCTATGTAGCCTACTCTAGGCTACAATTCGTTGTTATACATTAACATTTGTTCAGAACAATTAGTTTGATAGCAAGAGAAAAGTATCAAAAGAAAGGTGGATAATAAAAATGGAAGTTTCAGGGAAGATTGTACAGAGATAGGTTCATCTTTCCATATTTTCCAAATTCCGAGCCAATGTGTCTTATTTGCAATGAAAATATTCCTGTTTGCAAATAATTCAATCTCAGACGTCATTGAAAATCCAAGCATATAACTTTCAAAGTGTCCTTCCCGCCCCAGACAGAGGCCGGAGCAGAAACATTGAAGCGTTAATAACTGCAAGCTACACACAAGGCTTTTTTGGCGGACATATTATGTCACTTACACGGGTTTAATCTGCAGTTTTTACTAGGAATCTTGAGTTGTTCGATTTGGACTTGTCATCTGGAAGGCTGCTGCATTTCAGCACCCTGAAGAAACGACAGGAAGAGGGACTGTAACGGCAGTCTAAGTCGTCCTCCTCATCGGACGAGGAGAGGCGAGAAGGATCGGAGGACCAATTTGCAGAGTGGTAAGTTTCCATGGTAATTTAATGAACATGAAAACAATACACGATACAAAACAATAAACGAACATACCGTAACAGTCCCGTGTGGCGAAACACTAACACAGGAACAAACACCCACAAACCACATGTGAAACCCCGGCTGCCTAAGTATGATTCTCAATCAGGGACAACGATTGACAGCTGCCTCTGATTCAGAATCATACCAGGCCGAACACAAAATACCAACATAGAAAAACACACATAGACAACCCACCCCAACTCACGCCCTGACCCTACTAAATAAAGATAAAACAAAGGAAAACAGGTCAGGAACGTGACAGGGACCAGGCATTGTCACAGAGGTGATGGAAGATTTCACCAAGCAGCTGAGGGACAACTTCTCCACCAGATGGGAAGACTACAGCATGCCCAATGATATCATTGCGTTTTTACGTGTTCCTCTCACAGTCCGCCCAGGTGGAGAATTCTCCTCCCTTGCTAAGAAAACGGCACCCTTGCTGGATTAGGCCGCAATTCAATTCAAACTGAGCTGATTTGAATTCCAGACATTGAGCGAAATCAGGAATGAGTTCAGGAGTGCCGAATCCTTGTCTGCGTTTTGGGTGGCATGCTCAGAATACAGCACAACAAATAACCTTGCATTTTATGTGCTAACAATGTTTGGATCGACTTACACCTGCGAGTCCTATTTTTCCTCTATGAATGCAATATAGACTCACCACAGGATTCGGGTTTCACATAAGTCAATTGTGGACTGCCTGCGCTTCTCTCACCCGACATCCACAAGATCGTGTCCGAGGGTAAATTCAACCTTTCCCATTGAGTAAGTAACTTAGTGGCCTATATCACTGTATTTAGTAAATACTAACATTATTGTGAGTGCTTATCCAGGGATATTTAGGTATCAAGCTGACATTATTTTCTGTGTTCCGTTGTTACAGGAGCAGGAAATCCCTATACAGACATTCAGACACAGATGTCACCTTTTTTTCTTTAAATGATTGTTTTTTGTAGGATGCTACATGTTTGGCCAGTTGCAATTGTAAGTAGACCTAATAAAACAATCCCACTTCTATTAGGCCATATACTTTTTCTATTGTGAAAGATTCTGTTAAGCCTCATAGCCTACCTCAGCCACTGAAGGTATATTTTATATAGGCCTAGGCTCGGCAGAAATAGACTCCAATTAAGCCATCTTGTTGTTTGCGAAATCAAATTAAGATTATTGTTGAAATGAATTACTCGAATGGGGTAGTTTTTCTCTATTTATTGCTGTGCAACACTTGCATAGAAAGTTATCTATATTTTCAGCACCAGGCGCTGTTCAGCTGTTGCATCTGTTCATTTCAGCACCACAAAATGGTCAACTGCATGCTTCATTAGTTGACTGCCTCCTGCATTCTCTCTCCTGATGAATGACGTTGGCTGACATATCCCAGTAATACATAATAAGGGAGAATGTGAGAATCTCTGGACATTTTACCAGACATTTTACCATGTGAGAATCTCTGGTAATTGTACATATTTCTTAAGATATTTTTGCAAATGCAATATTGCCTATAGGATGCAAAATTGCTGGGACCGTGGCTGGCAAGTAAGCTGCCTCACATACGCCTAAAATAATATTGCGGGATTGCGGTTGGGTTTAGGAGTCAGACAGAAAGCCAGCTGGTGCGCAGACCTCTACTGTGCACCATGACAGTGAAGCCTGTAATGTTAGAGCTCTTTATTACTGTGTCGGTGTGAAAAGTAGGGAATTAGCTAGGGAAACTGACAGATCAATAACATTACATTGCCATAATGACTAATAAAACTCACATTGCAGTGGAAAAACTTCAGAATATCAATCTTTGGCAGATGGTTTCATCGTTTGATTCAGGTCTTGTGTGATTGAAGCTAAAATAATAGCTAACATTAGCCAACTTTTGGCCAGCTTTCTCTTTAACGGTACATCAACTGGCGAACGCTAACCAAGTTAATTTACATCTGAAACGGGACAAAACAAAGACTACAAAACATTTCTGTAAAAACAACAGCTGTTAGACAGCTAGAAGCTAGAGCCGACCTGGCTGAGGTAGCTACTGTAGCTTATAAATTCACCTCAGTCGAGAGGGGATGAAACATTAGCTAACGTTACATGTCAGTTACAATACTAGCTCAGCACTTCGAATAAACAGTAGTTTTTTTAAAATTATGTTAATTTAAACAGTATTTACCTTGCCAGCTACATCAGTCAAATAAAGAGTAGGCAGTTTCTGCTCTGCTTGCTTTTACAACTTGGTGAATGAGTGCAACTCATACACACTGAATTATGCTCAACTCTCAGCTTTGCCTTCACACAGCCTGTGGTGTGCCCTTGGTCCTAAATCCAGTGGTCCTAAATTCAGCCAGCTGAACACTCCAAAAAGCCCGACCGCTCGGAGGCGTCTGCAAGGTACTAAAGCACACCTTAGCTGTTTTTTGTATCACATTGCAATTATAAAACTGGGGGGGACCAAAATGCAATTTCAGAATGTGCGGGGGACATAACCCCTGTCCCCAGTGAAAGTTGCACCACTGGTATAAAGTATGCTGAAATATAAAAGCATTCAACCACTAGATGGGTAACCTAACATAGCGCTAGTTGGGGAAAGGCATCAGAAGAAAAGCCCAACATTTATCAAAACAATGCTTGCACTTTTATAGGATTTTTTAAATAAAAAGTTAAACATTTACTGTTTACAGTATTTATTGTTTTAAAATGTTTTATGTAAAGCTGCATGTCATGCAAAGTGACAGGACAAAATGTCACACACTTAAACTCAATAAATAGAGAAACACTTGAAATTCACCAAACAATACCCTATAAGCATAGGCTACACTATCTCCTGGCCACTGAGCCTAGCCTACTGTCTCCTGTTCGCTGCGACAGTGAGGTTGCCAAGCCTATTGTGACTAGTACTGTTATTTCAGGGCATTATGTTCTTGTCTCATTGTCTATTAATTATAGAGTTGATCATAGTTCAGTGTGTATGTGTTGCGCTCTTTCACCGAGTTATAAAAGCAAGCAGAGCAGAAACTGGCTACCCTTTAATAGAGATGGTTCTCCAACTGGCTACCCGTGGTTCAAATCTGGCCCGCCAGCAATATTATTTGTCACCCAAGGTCCCCCTAATTAATTATGCAATGTCCCAATAAGGAAGTTACCCTACCTAAATAATACAAAGTCACATTTAAACTTAAACACTACACACTGCCTACATTGTTTTCACCATATTAGCTAGCGTCAAGTCAACATAGCTACTAGAACTAATGCGTTAGTAAACCCGTTATGATCGTGCAGTTACAGTTTAGCAGTTAGACCGGCGGGCCCCTGTTCAATTATCGTCTTTCTCTCTCTTTGAGTCAATTACTTGGCACATTTTATGCAATGCAGTGCTAGCTAGCTGCATCTCATGCTTTCAGTACTAGATTCATTCTCTGATCCTTTGATTTTAGGTGGACAACATGTCAGTTTATGCTGCAAGAGTTCTAAAAGGTTGGAGAACTTCCTCTGGAAGTTGTCATAATTACTGTGTAAGTCTATGGAAGGGGGTGAGAACCACGAGCCTCCTAGGTTTTGTGTTGAAGTAATTGTAGCCAGAAGAGGACAGAAACTAGCTGTCCTCCGGCTACACCATGGTGCTACCCTACAGAGTGCTGTTGAGGTTACTATAGACATCCATTGCAAAACAGTGTGTTTTCATGAATTATTTGGTGGCGGGAATATATTAAGTATAGTTTTATCTAAAATTGATAACTTTTTAAATGTTTCACTATTTTTATTTCCATAAAATTCACTGAGGGGGACAGTCCTCCCCTTCCTCCTCCTCCGAGCTTCCACTGGGAGATTGGCCTGCAAGAATTTGGGATTTTGCACTTGCTTCTTTCATTGAAAATCCTATTTCTTCTTCTTCTTCTTCTTCTTCTTTTTTGAGATTTGGTTGGTGGATCGCATCCAACTTTTAGGTGCATACAACGCCACCTTCTGTACTGGTGTGTGAGGTCTCTCATCACCTACCTACATTATATTATTTGATACGACAATATAAAATTGGGAAATTTGCCATGCCAACTCCCCCAAAAATACGACTCATTCCACTATTGAACCCTATCTAGTCCTACTCCAGACCAACAGTCTGAGAGGACATAACACTACCACACAACACCTCTGTAACGATTTTCCTCGTCTTCAGACGAGGAGTATGAAGGATCGGACCAATGTGCAGCGTGGTAAGTGTCCATTTTAATTTATTAAAACTGAACACTAAAAAATACAAAATAACAAAGTGAATGATACAAACGAAAATCAAAACAGTCCCGAAAGGTGCAAACACAAAACAGGAAACAATCACCCACAAAACACAATAGAAAACAGGCTACCTAAATATGGCTCCCAATCAGAGACAAAGACTGACACCTGCCTCTGATTGAGAACCATACTAGGCCAAACACATAGAAAATGACCTACAGAACAAAACATAGAAAAACAACATAGAATGCCCACCCCAACTCACACCCTGACCAAACTAAAATAAAGACATAAAAAAGGAACAAAGGTCAGAACGTGACAACCTCCAGCAGCTGTTCTGCATTTAATCCTTGCAATCTCAAATACTTCTCTGCCTTTGCCACCACAACTTCTATTTTCTGTGACTTTCAATCCACTTCTGCAGTATAATTGACAACCATGGTTATAAATGCTAAAAATTCCACCTTACTGAAGCTCATGTTCTTCCCATCACTGTCTCTTGGTCTCTGCCTACTTTCAAGAATCCTCTCAGGATCCCTCACCCTGTACACATCTTTCTCTACCACTCTTCACTGCTTCGGCATAATACATTTTCTGTATTACTCCAACCCTCGCAACCTCAGTCTCCCTTTCTCTCACTGGACACCTCCGATCTCCAGCCCCTACAATTAACACACACAACTTTCTCCACTGGTACCACACAATCCTTCACATTGACAATTCTGGATGTGGGAATGGGTGCAGTCCTCATTGAACATTAATCTGCCTGATGGTTTCATCATGGTCCATTACACCATTGCAAGGCACTCTTCATATCATTTATTAAAATGCCTTTATTTGTATGGCATGTTCAATGGAAACAAAGATTACAAACTTTGGCTGCATGGTCTTCGTCAGGGAGTACAAAGATACAATAATACAATTTCCTCTTTAGAACAGCATTTTCCAATCAATCCTGATTTGAAGAGGGAGTGGTTACAGAATTCATTGGACAACACCTTGTAAGCAATATACACATTAAAAAATAAAATGCTGTAGATATGTTTTCAAAGTGCTAAACAAGGCTAGAAGCATCAGAACCCCAAGAAAAACAAAGTTCTATCCTTGAATATGACTGGGAAAAGTGGTAAGAATAAGAGAGACATCTATTTTATAGTAGACTAGTCCACAGGAGTCTAAACATAGCTGAGGGCAATATAGCAATATGTCCACTAGATGACAGCAAAGGGACCTCTCACAACTCTACAGGAAAGTTAAAAAAAACATATCTTCATTTAAACCGGGATACTTAATTTAGTGACCTGTAGTATGTAAATCCCAAAACTTTGCCTTCGGTTTAGCTGTTTAGGGTGGTCCCCTTTTCTAATTGAGGCCGGAACATGATCCATACCCATAGCTTGTATGGAGGCAGGGTCGCCATGGTGTAAATACTTGTAGTGCCTTGTCATAGGGTAGTCTTCATAGCCTCCCTATATGGTGTACTTGTGTTCCGCTAAGCGGTCTCGAAGGCGTTTCTATGTCCGTCAAATGTAGAATACCTTGTACTGTGGACATTCCAATCGGTAAATGACATGAGTGCTGTTATAGTTAATGAAATGCTACCCTGATACTCCGTTTTAGAAGCTGTGTCAAAAAAATACTTTTTATGTGCAATGTTTCTGCAATGGTTGCACTGGTTGCATTTTAAAAAGCCCCTGGGTTTGTGGTCTAGCCACGTTTTTTGAGAGTCACAAGGAAGGTAGCTGTAGACTAGTTTGTCATTTAGGGTAGGACATCTCTTAAAGCTTATGACTGGTGGCTCTGGGAAGGCTGTGCATAGTAGCGTATAACTTTGGATGATGTGTGCCAAGATAGGAGTGCCAAGATAGGAACTGCAATGTGTTTAAAACCAAAGACTTTAATTATTTAAGTTAAATCATAACATTTTCTCTCATAACATTTTCTCTCTCTTTGGTTATATTCCTGAAAGTAAAATAAAATTAACAAATCATTTAAATAACTTGCATACATTAAAAAAATAAAAAATAAATTGGCAGTAATGAAATGACAGAGGGGATACAGATAGGTGGGAGAAACAGATTGAATGGCTGGAGCACGGAATTGAACCCCGATCTTCAGTGGGAAGAGGGGTGAAATGTCTAAGCCAGGTGCGTTTCTGCTGTCCGTTAGACCACATGACTTGCATACATTTTTACTAAGTATATGTTGTTGTTTTTTTGTTGTAAATTTCAATTCATCACAGAATAATTTATTGTAGAGTGGCTATGTGGTTGAGAGGGTACAATTCCAATGAAATGTACCATCTTACTGGCCCTACTGTTTCCAATATGTCTAAACAAAGCTTTGAAAAAAATAAAGGTGGAATTCTTTTAAAAATATTCTCAGTAGACCCTTATATTATCAATAAATATTTAGGCTATAAACCATTCTCATTTCTAACCCAGTTTTTGTGATTTGATGCTGCCTTTTGCATAAACTGAAACCCCAAAAAGTGTTTTCACAACATTCTCTTAAAAACACCATTATTTAGGTTTGAGTGTTTCAGAGCACTTCATTTCTGTGTGTTAAAACACTTACACTGGGATTGTACTGTATACAACACCCTCCAAACACCAGATATCAGCTTACTTCCTGCCCTCAAGGACATCTACAGCACCCGGTATCACAGGAAGGCCAAGAAGGTTATCAAGGATCTCAGTCACCCGAGCCACGGCATGTTCACCCTGCTACCATCTAGAAGGTTCAGACAGTACAGGTGCAAGCTGTGAACGAGAGAATGAAAAATAACTTCTATCTCCAGGTCATCAGACTGTTAAATAGTCACCACTAGCTGCCCTCCACCCTGAACTTAGTCAATGTAACTAGCTGGCTACCACCCTGTACTCTACCCTGCACCTTAGAGACTGCAGCCCTGTGTACAGTGTCTTTGAACACTGGTCGCACTTCATATGTATGGACTGTATTCTGTATTCTGTACTTACCAGCTCTATTCATATACTGCCCATAATGTCTCAACACACCATTATATACCTATATATTTATATTCCAGACTCTGTCATTGCTCATTCTGATATTTCTTAATTCCTTTATTTAATAAACCTGTTTGGGCTGCAAGCTGAATATTGAAAAAACTGGAAAATGTGTGCACATTTTCAAACGGCCTCCTAAGAAACTTTTTATTTTCCAATATGCATATATTTACTACTGTTGGATAGATAACAGTCTATAGTTTCTAAAAAGGTTTGAATTGTTTCTCTAAGTCGAACAGAAATATTTTTACAGCCATTTTCCCAGCCGAATTGAGATTTCCAAAATGCGATGTGTCTCTTTAAGACCTTCTCTATAAAAGGCCCTTTGACTTGGGACCATAGGAACACGTCACACGCCTTCGTCAGGCTGTAATGCGTAAGTGAGAATTGAAAGGAGTCGAATATCTCGTCCATGGACTGAATAACACACCTTCTTGTGAGACCTGCGCAGTTAAAAAAAAAATCCGGGCGCGAAGCAGAATTTGGTCTCGGCTTCTGGAACAAGGTAGATAACGGTGAATATGATGTCTGACTACGATATTATTTGATACATGTCACAAAATCATCCTAAAGTATGTTTTTTCAATATACTTTAATTATATTATTGCAATTTATTCTGGACTTTAGATGTGATACGACGGAAGAATTTTTTGAAGAAACGCTGTGTAGCGCCGCAATGCTATTGTGCTTGCTAACCAAAGAGGGAAATAATTCGTTCTGGAACCCAACTAAAGACTCTACTGGACATTGGACCCCGTTACAACATTCTGATGGAATATCAACAAAGATAAGACCCAATTTGGGATGCTTTTTCATATATCTGTTGAGCTGTGCTGGGCTAACTGTGCTAGGCTAGCGCTTGACCAATGCTAGTGCTGACTTATGCTAGCTTATGTTGTTAGCTAATATAACGATATATTGTGTTTTCGCTGTAAAACACTTCAAAAATCGGAAATGTTGGCTTTATTCACACGATATCTGTCTTTCATTAGCTATCCACCATATGTTTTTCTGAAATGTTTTATGAGGTGTAATTAGTAGCCGACGTTGGTGTATGTATTTTCTCTGGCTACTCCCGTCTGGATTCAGACTCTAGCTATGTGTTAGCATTTATGTTAGCATCAATGTAAAACTGATTTATAGCTAAAATATGCACTTTTTATGAACAAAACATAGATTTATTGTGTAACATGTTATATGACTGTCATCTGAGGTAGTTTTTTCTAGGCTCTTTAGGTTGGTTTTAGTTTATTTCGGTTGGCTTGTGCATGCTACTTGAATCATAATTCATACTTCATAATCATATCCATACGTGTCTGTCCACTTTTGTATTTGGTGGTGAGCTAACATAAATATATGTGGTGTTTTCTCTGTAAAACATTTAAAAAATCGGACATGTTGGCTGGATTGACAAGATGTTTATCTTTCAAATGCTGTATTGGACTTGTTAATGTGTAAAAGTTAAATATTTTAAAAAAATAGATTTTGAATTTCGCGCCCTGCAGCTGTTGTCATTGTCGTACCGAATTCGGGCTTGCAGCCCAAACAGGTTAAATTGTTTTGTGTTATTGTATATTGTTTAAATTAGGGGGTATTAAATTATACAGTCATGTTACACTGTACTGTATGTACAAGTGGGTAACCTGTGCAAGTGTGAGGTGTGTAATGGAAATGTTTTTTGTTGCATATCCCTCTCCCTCTAAGACACTCTCAGAGAGGGGGGTCACAGCCAGGGATCAGCCAATATTGACAGCGACCCTGGAGCAATTAGGGTTTATTGCCTTGCTCAAGGGCAGAACAACAGATTTGTACCTTTTGGTTACTGGCCCAACGGTCCAAACCGCCAGGCTACCTACACTACTGCTCTGTTGGGGCTAGAAACATAAGCATTTCACTGCACCTGCGATAACATCTGCAACATATGTGTATGCTATAAATAATACTTGATTTGCTTAGATTTTTGATTAGGAGCACTACTGTCACACCCTAACCATAGAGAGCCCTTGGGGTTCTCTATGGTGAAGTAGGTCAGAGCGTGACTAGGGGGTGTTCTAGTACTATATTTCTATGCTGGTGTGAGTATGGTTCCCAATTGGAGGCAGCTGATTATCGTTGTCTCTAATTGGGGATCATACTTAATGTGGTAACTTTCCCACCTGCGTTTGTGAGATATTGTTTTGTTTTCAGTTAGTGCCTCAGTGCGCTCTGTACTGGACGTTCGTTGATTCTTTGTTGTTTTTGTTAAGTTTCACTTTGTAATAAAGTATGTGGAACTCTATTCACGCTGCGCCTTGGTCCGCTCCTTTCGACGAACGTGACAACTACTCTCCACGGTTTCATTCCACAACCATGCTGTTTTGAGACTTTCTTATTTCACAGTGTAGTTTCGCAAAGCAGCTGTCCCTAATCTTCGCAACGACTCCACAATGGGGAAGAGTCAAACAAAGAGTTTACCATGTCCTCAAAAGGTCAAATTATATACAATTAACACTACTATATTTGGCATTAGCCATACTCTGAATCCCACACTTTAACACTTTCAATTAATTTAGTTTGAACAGGTTTTTGGTGCTTGTCACCTTGGCCATGTGGTTGATGATATCAGTCAGAGATGGTGTATTTCTCCAAGCCCCCGTATTCTATAATCTCTGTTTCTCTGCAGCCCCACCACTTCCTGTCTAGCTTAGAGACAGAGACCCTCACTACACGTCTCCATAAAGAGAAATAAACATCATTTATCATACTCCTTGTATCTTCAATCAATCAAATTGATTTAGAAAGGCCTTTTTACATCAGAAGATGTCACAAAGTGCTACAGAACACTTAAAATGATCTTATTAGCATTTAATCCAACTAAGATGCTATTGATGAGTTTGTGGTTGTGTATTTCACAGCAAGAGGAAGAGTTTAAATCCTGAACAAATCTCAAACACTAAGACCCTCTTGCCCTGCTGTCTGTGCATGGCAACCATACTTTCCAGTTCCGACTAAGCCTGGCAAGTCATTATCACCACACGATTCAAGTACTTAACTTTTTTTTCCCAATGGCTAATGCATTTTTTATTATCATGATTGTCTCCACATAGCAATTTTTCTTACTGCACTCTGTATTGCCTTACTGATAGGGCTCTATATCTGACTAGATGCTTCAGAACTCTAAAACCACGCTTGTGAAAAACAAAATGCCTCCAGCTGTCCATCACTACTGTAAATAAAAACACAGAATATCTAATGCATTCATGAATTAAATTACTTTGGCCGACATGTTGCGGTTCATCTGTGATAAATATTACTTTTATCACAAAAAAACGCCATTTCGGTTGCGCATTATGTTGTATTTTACAGAAATACTCATAAATGTTGATGAAAATGCAAGTGTTATACATGGAACTTAAGATAAACTTCTCCTTAATGCAACCGCTGTGACAGATTTTTTTTAAAACAAGCCAAACAGATATCCGTGATGTTGTGTAGTCAACAGAAGTCAGAAATAGTATTATAAATATTAACTTCTCTGCGCTACGGATGCCTTTTACGGGATCACTTTCCTCAACAACCGCTAGAATTGCAGGGTGCCAAATGCATAAATATTACTAAAAATATTTATAATCATGCAATCACAAGTGAAATATACCAAAACACAGTTTAGCTTGTTGTTAATCCACCTATCGTGTCGGATTTAGAAAATATACTTTACAGCAAAAGAAATCCAAGCTTTTGTGAGTGTAGCAATAAATGCTACAACAACTAGCCCCAAATTAGCATGATCACGAAAGTCAGAAAAGCAATACAATTAATCGCTTACCTTTGATAATCTTCGGATGTTTCCACTCACGAGACTCCCAGTTACACAACAAATGTTCTTTTTGTTCGATAAATATTACTTTTATCACAAAAAAACGCCAAAATTCCCAAACGTATCAGATTAACCTGTCTGGCCCAGGGGTTCCGCTAGCGGAACTCCGCCCACATTCCACTGAAAAGGCAGAGCGCGAAATTCAAAAAATATTTTTTAGAAATATTTAACTTTCACACATTAACAAGTCCAATACAGCAAATGAAAGATACACATCTTGTGAATCCAGCCAACATGTCTGATTTTTTAAATGTTTTACAGCGAAAACACCATGTATATTTATGTTAGCTCAACACCAAATACAAAAAAAGACAGACATTTTTCACAGCACAGGTAGCATGCACAAAACCAACATAACTAACCAAGATCCAACCGAACTAACCTAGAAACAACTTCATCAGATGACAGTCCTATAACATGTTACACAATAAATATATGTTTTGTTCGAAAAATGTGCATATTTGAGGTATAAATCAGTTTTACATTGCAGCTACCATCACAGCTACCGTCAAAAATAGCACTGAAGCAGCCAGAGTAATTATAGAGACCAACGTGAATTACCTAAATACTCATCATAAAACTTTTCTGAAAAATCGATGGTGTACAGCAAATTAAAGACAAACATCTTGTGAATCCAGCCAATATTTCCGATTTATTAAGTGTTTTACAGCGAAAACACAATATAGCATTATATTAGCTTACTACAATAGTCTACCACACTACCGCATTCATTCATCAAGGCACGTTAGCGATAGTAATGGGCACGTTAGCGTTAGCGAATAAACCAGCAAAAGATATTAAATTTCCCTAACCTTCATAAACCTTCCTCAGATGACAGTCCTATAACATCAGGTTATACATACACTTATGTTTTGTTCGAAAATGTGCATATTTAGAGCTGAAATCCGTGGTTATACAATGTGCTAACGTAGCATCTTTTTCCCAGAATGTGCGGATATTTCTATTAGACTCTCACCTATTCTGACCAAATAGCTATTCATAAACATTACAAAAAAATACATGTTGTATAGGAAACGATAGATCTATTAGTTCTTAATGCAATCGCAGTGTTAGAATTCTAAACATATCTTCATTACGACATAAGACTTAGTTATGGTAAGGGAATAACCAAAACCTGAGCGCAAAACTAATAGTACAAAGGTCGACAGATATATGAAATAGCATCCCAAAATGGTTCCTACTTTTGGTGATCTTCCATCAGAATGTTGTACAAGGGGTCCTTTGTCCAGAACCGTCGTTGTTTGGATTCAGAACGACCTCTTTCCCTCTTGAATTAGCAAGCACACTGGCCAAGTGGTGCTAAGCTCTCCTTCGTGAACAAAGTCAAACAACGCAACACGCCTAACGTCCCGAATAAATTTCAATAATCCAATAAAACTATATTGAAAAAACATACTTTACGATGATATTGTGACATGTATCAAATAAAATTGAAGCCGGAGATAGTATTCGCCTATAACGACAGCTTTCCAGAAGGCAATAACAGGTCCCTCCACGCGCCTTGCAGAAAACAGGAAATGGCGGACACGTCGTTCCAAGACGATTCATTCCATCTCAGACCGAGATAATCAACTCATTTCTTCTCTCACTTCCTCTTGACATCTAGGGGAAGGTGTATGACGTGCACGTATAGTCATACGTATCATGCCCATTTATAGGCAGGTCCTTGAACAGAACATCGATTTCAGACTTTCCACTTCCTGGTCAGAAAGTGTGCTGCCAAATGAGTTCTGTTTTACCCACAGACAAAATTCAAACGGTTTTAGAAACTAGAGAGTGTTTTCTATCCAATAGTAATAATAATATACAGATTGTACGAGCAAGAATTGAGTACGAGGCCGTTTAAATTGGGCACGATTTTCCCCCAAAGTGAAAACAGCGCCCTCTGTCCTCATCAGGTTAAAAAATATGTATAATCATGCAATCACAAGTGAAATATATCAAAACACAGCTTAGCTTGTTGTTAATCCACCTATCGTGTCATATTTTGAAAATATACTTTACAGCAAAAGAAATCCAAGCTTTTGTGAGTGTAGCATTCAATGCTAGAACAGTTAGCCTTATATTAGCTTGGTTAGCTTGGTCACGAAAGTCAGAAAAGCAATAAAATTAATCGCTTACCTTTGATAATCTTCGGATGTTTCCACTCACGAGACTCCCAGTTACACAACAAATGTTATTTTTGTTCGATAAATATTACTTTTATCACAAGAAAACACCATTTGGGTTGCGCATTATGTTGAGAAAACAAAAGCCTTGTTCCGTTCGACAAATTCCAAAAAGTATCCGTAATGGTCGTAGAAACATGTCAAAAGTTTTTTATAATCAATCCTCAGGTTGTTTTTAACAAATATAATCGATAATATTTCAACCGGACCATAACCTATTCTTTAAGAGAGAAAGGGAAAATGGGGAGCCCCGGGCTCGCGCGCAGGAAACATTCAGAGGACACCTGAGTACTTATGAAACATCTCATTCATTTTTCAAAATAAAAGCCTGAAACTATGTATAAAGCCTGGTCACAGCCTGAGGAAGCCATTGGGAAAGGAATCTGGTTGATTCCCCTTTAAATAGAGGATAGACGGTCCATGAAACACAGATTTTGGAAAAAAAATATCACTTCCGGGTTATATTTTCTCAGGTTTTTAACTGCAGAATAAGTATTGTTATACTCACAGACAATATTTTGACAGTTTTGGAAACTTTGGAGTGTTTTCTATCCTAATCTGAAAATGATATGCATATTCTACGATCTGGGCCAGAGAAAATGTCCGTTTACGTTGGGAACATTTAAAAAAAGAAAAGAAACTGACCCTTGGCGCTAAGAGGTTAATCTAACTGCACTGTCCAATTTACAGTAGCTAATGCTGTGATAGAATACCATGCTATTGTTTGAGGAGAGTGCACAGTTATGAATTTGAAAAGTTATTAATAAACCAATTAGGCACATTTGGGCAGTCTTGATACAACGTTTTGAACAGAAATACAATGGTCCATTGGATCAGTCTAAAACTTTGCACATACACTGCTGCCATGTAGTGGCCAAAATCTAAATTGCGCCTGGGCTGGAATAATACATTATGGCCTTTCTCTTGCATTTCAATGATGATGGTACAAAAAAATACAAAACACATGTTTTTTTTTTGTATTATCTTTCACCAGATCTAATGTGTTAAATTCTCCTACATCCATTTCACATTTCCACAAACTTCAAAGTGTTTCCTTTCAAATCCTATCAAGAATATGCATATCCTTGCTTCAGGTCCTAAACTATAGGCAGTTAGACTTGAGTTTGTCACTAGGCGAAAATTTAAAAAAAGGGGAGGATCCTTAAATTAACAACAATTTGCTGACACATGATTTAAGTTACACTTACAATATACAGTACACAGGCTCAGAGTACAAAATAGTGTGTATGTACAGTACAGTATACTGAAATATAAAAACATTCAACCACTAGATGTGTAAAATACATTAGAAGAAAAACTAATTGTTTCCTTGAAAGCAATGCTTGAAATGTAATAGGATTAGTCATCATTATTTTAATATTAGAAATGTACAGCTGCCTGGCATTAAAGGTAACAGGTCAGAAGGTCTCAAATACACTTAAACTCACTAAATCAAGAAACACAGTTGAAAACCACCCAACAATTACAGTTGTCCCTCCAAATTTGACCCTAGAAGTAGGCTACATTTGGTATTTGGTATTTTATTAGGATCCCCATTAGCTGTTGCAAAAGCAGCAGCTACTCTTCCTCGGGTCAACACAAAACATAACATATTATACAACGGGTGGATATAATCCTGAATGCTGATTGGTTAAATTAACATTCCAGACGGTGTCTATTCCACAGGTTCCCTCCAGCTAAATCTATGATGTTAAAATGTCTATTTACTCTGTTCCATCTGACTGCGCAATCCACTGTCTCATCAGCCCATGCAGGGAAGTTCTACATTTGATTTCTACTACAAAAAGTATCTACAGAACAGACAATACTGAAAAATAAATGTCACTAGAAAACAGCTTAAACAAATGCAGCTACTGTTGTTATTCTGTCTGCACTGTTTCACGTCACTGTAAGTTAGCCGTAGTTGGCTAGCTAGCAAGCAAGGGAAAAGAACGTTGCCAGCCAGTATGGCAATGGAACATTAAGAACGAACGACTGGATCGTGTCAATAGATACAGAATGAAAAGACTGAACAACTGGGTCGCATCTGTGGCAACTGAACCAATAGAATGAACGACCAGCAACCCTAAATTTGTTTCGGGACTATACCTTGTGGAAGGATGAAATAGTATGAATAAATTCATCAAAATAACATATGAAAATATGTCAATCAATATTTGAATATGTTGGTAACCCGTTGTAAAAAAGTAATAATGCCCTCAAGCCTAACACCCGTGCAAATATATCCTCTAAACACCGGCTTTTCGGGGATTATCACTTAAAAAAAAACATTAATAGACAATATCTCAAGCTGAACTACATCAATGTATATCAAAAAAGGCACATGTAGCTTACATATTAATACATACACACAAACTATCTAGATCAAACATTAAAACCAGAATCTGGAGGTTGTGTGTTTCTGGAGAAATGTCTCTGGAGAAATGTTGCCAATCTTAAACTATTGAATGCAGCTATGGCTGCAACGACTGACAGTTTTCAGAGGTATGTTGTAGCAGTACATTCTAAATTTACAAAAGTAAAAATGACAACAAAAATATAAACAATGGAGTAAACTTAAATAATATTTTGGGATGTGATAAGGTAAGTGTATTTTTTAAGCATGAATGGGTGAATAACGACCACTTAATATTAGGAAATATCCCAGATTGTATACCTTACTGAAGAATGGCTCCGAAGGAGATTGCTTCCGTTTTCTGATCCAGTTACCAATTGTGCTATTTTATGTTATTTTGTGTTATTTGTAAGTTATTTTGTACTTATTTTTCCTCCACCGTCTTATGACCGAAAAGAGCTTCTAGATATCAGGACAACGATTACTCACCCCATACTGGAGGAATACTTTTTCTTCAACGAGTCGGACTGGGGGGATTTACATCAGACGCTCGACAGGGCACCTATCCAAGTCATTCGCAGGAGAAAGAGATGGAGGTATCGTGGACGAAGATATGGGTGCCTTGTTAGGATATGTCGTCGAGAGGGTAATCTACCTTTACAAAACGGTCCTTTTAGCCAACGTACAATCAATCGATAATAAAATAGACGAACTACGATCATGTATATCCTACCAACGGGACATTAAAAACTAATATCTTATGTTTCACCGAGTCGTGGTTGAATGACGACATGAATAACATACAAATGGCGGGTTTTAAGCTTTTTCGGCAGGGTAGAACAGGCCTCTGGTAAGACAAGGGCTGGCGATCTATGTATATTTGTAAACAGCAGCTGGTGCACAAAATCTAAGGAAGATTCAAAGTTTTGCTCACCTGAAGTAGAATATCTTATAAGAAATCCCGCAATGCCCTTAGACAAACCATCAAACAGGCAAAGTGTCAATACAGGACAAAGATTGAATCGTACTAAACCGACTCCGACGCTCGTCGGATATGGCAGGGCTTGCAAACTATTACAGACTACTAAGGGAAGCACACCCGTGAGCTGCCCAGTGACAAGAGCCTACCAGATGAGCTAAATTACTCCTATGCTCGCTTCAAGGCAAGTAACACTGAAGCATGAATGAGAGTGTCAGCTGTTCCGGACGACTGTGTGACCACGCTCTCCGTAGCCAATGTGAGTAAGACCTTTAAACAGGTCAACATTCACAAGGCAGCAGGGCCAGATGGATTACCAGGATGAGTACTCTGAGCATGCGCTGACCAACTGGCAAATGTCTACACAGACATGTTCAACTTCTCCCTGTCTGTGTCTGTAGTACCAACATGTTTTAAGCAGACCACCATAGTCCCTGTGCCCAAGGACACTAAGGTAACCTGCCTAAATGACTACCGACCCGTAGCACTCACGTCTGTAGCCATGAAGTGCTTTGAAAGGCCCGTCATGGCTCAAATCAACACCATATTTCCAGAAACCCTGGACCGACTCCAATTTCCATACCGCCCCAACAGATCCACAGATGATACAATCTCTATTGCACTCCACACTGCCCTTTCCCACTTGGACAAAAGGAACATTATGTAAGAATGCTATTCATTGACTACAGCTCAGCGTTCAACACCATAGTGCCCTCAAAGCTCATCACTAAGCTAAGGACCCTGGGACTAAACACCTCCCTCTGCAACTGGATCCTGGACTTCCTGACGGGCCACCCCCAGGTGGTAAGGGTAGGTAACAACACATCTGACACGCTGAGTGCTAAGTCCCCTCCAGTACTCCCTGTTCATTCATGACTGCCCGGCCAGGGACGACTCCAATACCATCATTAAGTTTGCCGATGACACAACAGTGGTAGGCCTGATCACCGACAATGATGAGACAGCCTATAGGGAGGAGGTCAGAGACCTGGCCGTGTGGTGCTAGGACAACAACCTCTCCCTCAACATGATCAAGACAAAGGAGATTATTGTGGACTACAGGTAAAGGAGGACCGAGCAAGCCCCCATTCTCACTGACGGGGCTGTAGTGGAGCAGGATGGGCGCTTCAAGTTCCTTGGTGTCCACATCACCAACAAACTGACATTGTCCAAGGACACCAAGACAGTCGTGAAGAGGTCACGACAAAACCTATTCTACCTCAGGACACTGAAAAGATTTGGCATGGGTCCTCAGATCCTCAAAAGGTTCAACAGCTGCACCATCAAGAGCATCCTGTCTGGTATGGCCAACTGCTCAGCCTCCGACAACAAGGCACAACAGAGGGTAGTGCGAACGGCTCTGTACATCACTGGGGCCAAGCTTCCTGCCATCCAGGACCTCTATACCAGGCGCTGTCAGAGGAAGGCCCTAAAGATGGTCCAAGACTCCCGCCACCCTAGTCATAGACTGTTATCTCTGCTACCACATGGTAAGCGGTACCGAAGCACCAGGTCTAGGTCCAAGAGGCTTCTAAACAGCTTCTACACCCAAGCCATAAGACTCCTGAACATCTAATCAAATGGCTACACAGACTATTTGCATTGCCCCCCCTGCCCACTTTTACACTGCTGCTACTCTGTTATTATCTATGTATTGTCACTTTAATAACTCTACCTACATGTACCTAAAACCTCAATTACCTAGACCAACATTGACTCTGTACCGGTGCCCCCTGTATATAGCCTCGCTAATGTTATTTTACTGCTGCTCTTTAATTATTTGTTACTTCTTATTCATATTTTTTCTTATGTATTTTTTTGTTGTTATAATTTTTTTCTTAACTGCATTGTTGGTTAGGGCTTGTAAATAAGCATTTCACTTTTGTATTCGGCGCATGTAACAAATAAAATAAGATTTGATTTGAACTTCATCTAATCATGTCTGCATTTTGCGAAAAGCAATATGAGTAAAATGTCACCAAAGATAATTTTCTGAGTCAAAAGGCAAAAAGATCTATCCCTCTACATGGTGAAAGGAAAAATGTCCATGTGGACTTTGTTTCCAACGTAACCTAATAGCCATCGCTTCTAAGGTGTAGGTGGATTTATCTCACCAAACATCTGCTTTTTTATGTACACAGCTGCTATCCACTGGCACTAAACAAACTAAACAATGACCAGCTATAAAAAGATACAGGGGAGGCACCTACATGCAAACAGAACAGACAGAACTGAAAAGAAGCTTTGGCCCAGCAGTAACATAGCAAACACACTAGTGAATTGTATTAAAATAGGTTCCATTTGCTTTAACCTCTACATTGGGACAATGGGCACTTGAAAAGAGGGATCATCCTACTAATAACCCTAGGCATAGTTATTGAATTTGTCTGTATCAGTGAATCTCATTGAGGCCCCAATTCAACAACAGTCTGTGATAACGACCAACAAAGGAAGTCTGAAATGATAACAACAGCACAATGGTTGAATGGGAACTTTTCGAGATGAATATTTACTATAATTTTGTCTCCACTTTCACTATAGGATGTAACGCCTTCTCTTGGATGTGAATTATCATGTCACCCTCTCAGTAACTTGCTGTTCTCTCTCTCCTTCATGCTGTGTCAACATCCTCTCTGGCAGCCATGCGATGTAACTGGAGTGTATCATAAACTAATGTCAGGTTTGTGTTGTCTCTAAGGACATCCAGCTCTGGTATACCTCTTCGCTCCTCCTAGACAGGGAGAGGGAAAGAGGTAGAGAGGGAAGGATTGAGAGGAACAGGGAAAGAGAGGCAGAGAGGGGGGGTGAGAAGAGGTGTAGGAAAGCACAAAAATAAATAAAAGTAAAAGGATCCTGTTTTGTTATTAGATACTTTGCACCAGAGGAAGGAAACAACACAAGTCTGATGCTCTTGTCCATTTTCATTGTTCTGAACTAGGGAACTCAGTCAACACATCTTGGACCATTCCTAAGTCTAGTGGGAGGAACCACGAAGCCAAGTTTTATAAAGTCCACAGACTTGGAAAATACTGTTAAAAACATGGGAAGATCAAAGTCATGACTATACTGAACAAAAATATGAATGCAACTTGCAACAATTTCAAAGATTTTACTGAGTTACAGTTTATATAAGGAAACCAGTCAATTGAAATAAATTCATTAGGCTCTAATCAATGGATTTCACTTGACTGGGCAAGGGCGCAGCAATGGGTGGGCCTGGGAGGGCATAGGTCCACCCACTTGGAAGCTAGGCCCACCAACGCGGGAGCCAGGCCCAGACAATCAGAATGAGTTTCCACACAAAAGGGCTTTATTACAGACATATATACTACTCAGGGCAAAGGTCCACCCATTGCTGCACCCTTGCCCAGTCATGTGAAATCCATAGATTAAAGCCTAATTAATTAATTTCAATTGACTGATATCCTTATATGAACTGTAACTCAGTAAAATCTTAGAAGTTGTTGTAAGTTGCATTTATATTTTTGTTCAGTATAGTAATGCCTTTGATCTTCCTGTGTCTTTTACAGTATTTGCCAAGTCTGTGGACTTTTAAACCTTGGCTTCATGGTTCCTCCCACTAGATTTAGAAATGGTCCTAGATGTGATGACTTGAGTTACTTAATGCAGAACAATGAGAATAGACAACAGAGCGTCAGACGTGTCTTATTTCCTTCCCCTGGTACAAAGTATCTAATAATGAAATGTGATCCTTTTTCTTCTTCTTTGCTTTCCTACTGGCACAAAGATAAACGCTACAGTTGTAGCCATGAGGGCTGCTAAAGCTGCTGTATTACATCTCCTATGTTTATCAGCCAGTAGTATTATTACTAACCTGTTTTTTTGTTGTTTTAATGTGAGTTATCTCTGCATACTGAATGACATCTTGCTCTCTTTCAGGTGAATCTATAAAGGCAAATAAAGTAAATGAAATATACAGTGTGGGTGGGAGTAACTGACAGATATGTACAAATGCTCATCCCCAAGACAGGTTCTACAAACACTAAGGACTCTTTTTGGCACCAGAGAAGCTATAAGGTAAATATTATCAGAGTCTGCTTGTGTGTATGTGCCTTCTGCATTTTCAACATTTAGAGAAGTGGTCTGAGACAATGCAACTGTCTGAACAAGCAGAGGAAGTGTGGAAGATACGCCACTTCATTTGACCTGCATCCGTTGTTCAGGCAAACATTTCCTACGTTTTCCAAAACACCATCCTTGATAATTAAAAAAGGTTGTGCACAAGGAGAATGACCTCACACACCTATAAGATTAATACCTGTATGTGAGTGTCCGTTTCTCCTCCTCTTAAGATATATTGCAAGTCCAACAAGTCCTGAAGCAACCAAAATGCAGATTACAGCAATAATAAGAGAACCTCGAGTCCTCTCATCACCATCTGAAGTAAAAAGAGAGAAAAAAATATTTTTATTTAAACATTGGGATTCATAAAATGAGCTCTACCATACTTATTGCTTCATATACAAGTTGGTATTGTCTGGATATCAGCAATGTAACATTGCTACTGTACATGTTTTTACCTGCCACCTTGGAGGGATCACTCTCTATACAGGGATTTGGAACAACAGCAATCTCCTTGCTGACTGGGTTGGCAGCCTCACATCTGTAAGAGTCTCTGTTCTGTACATCCACCTTGAGAGGTAGAGAGAGGGTGATGTTGAGGTCAGGGCTGCTCGTCTGGTTGAGTTTCTCCTCTCCTCGGTACCAGGACAAGGTCACATCTCTCCCGTTCTCCACAGAACACACCACACTACAGGAGCTGCTGTCATGGACTGTCACTTGAGGTTTGGACAGAACTGGAAGACAAATAATGAATACATGGGAATTGGTGAAATGGTACTTATCTTTGGAAAGAGCAGTTGCTACGTTCATTTTTGGACTTATACATTAATGATTTGCAGCCATTGATTCTTGAAGAATATAACTAAAACAGTTGAAGTCAGAAGATTACATAAAGCTTAGCCAAATATATTTAAACTCAGTCTTTCACAATTCCTGAGATTTAATCCTAATAAAAATTCCCTGTCAGTGAGTCAGGTTTGTAGGCCTCCTTGCTCGCACACGCTTTTTCAGTTCTGCCCACAAATTTTCTATAGGATTGAGGTCAGGGCTTTGTGATGGCCACTCCAATACATTGACTTTGTTGTCCTTAAGCCATTTTGCCACAACTTTGGAAGTATGCTTGGGGTCATTGTCCATTTGGAAGACCCATTTGCGACCACGCTTCAAGTTCCTGACTGATGTCTTGAGATGTTGCTTCAATATATGCTTCATGATGCCATCTATTTTGTGAAGTGCACCAGTCCCTCCTGCAGCAAAGCACCCCCAAAACATGATGCTGTCACCCCCGTGCTTCACGGTTGGGATGGTGTTATTTGGCTTGCAAGCCTCCCCCTTTTTCCTCCAAACATAACAATGGTCAGTATGGCCAAACAATTCTATTTTTGTTTCATCAAATCAGAGGGCATTTCTCCAAAAAGTATGATCTTTGTCCCCATGAGCAGTTGCAAACCATTTTCTGTTTTTTTTTATGGCGGTTTTGGAGCAGTAGCTTTTTCCTTGCTGAGCTGCCTTTCAGGTTATGTCGATACAGGACTTGTTTTACTGTGGATATAGATACTTTTGTACCTGCTTCCTCTAGCATCGTCACAAGGTCCTTTGCTGTTGTTCTGGGATTGATTTGCACGTTTTGCACCAAAGTACCCATTGTGTTTAAGTTGCGTACTATTGTTTGTAGAGATGAATGTGGAACCTTCAGGCATTTGGAAATTGCTCCCAAGGATGAACCAGACTTGTGGAGGTCTACAATAATTTTTCTGAAGTCTTGGCTGATTTCTTATGATTTTCCCATGATGTCAAGCAAAGAGGCACTGCGTTTGAAGGTGGGCTTTGAAATACATCCACAGGTACACCTCCAATTGACTCAAATGTTGTCAATTAGCCTATCAGAGGCTTCTAAAGCCATGACATAATTTTCTGGAATGTTCCAAGCTGTTTAAATGCACAGTCAACTTAGTGTATGTAAACTTCTGACCCACTGGAATTGTGATAGAGTGAATTATAAGTGAAATAATCTTGCAAAAAGTAGATATCCTTACCGACTTGCCAAAAACTATAGTTTGTTAACAAGTAATTTGTGGAGTGGTTGAAAAACGAGTTTTAATGACTCCAACCTAAGTGTATGTAAACTTCCGACTTCAACTGTAAATGCCTCATGAGCTTAGTCCCCGTCAGAAAACCCATCAGCTTGTTTTACTCCAGTGCTTGTAAACAAAGAAATTGTTAACACACACTATATAGTCTAAAAACATGGTTACAACTATAATTGTTATACAATGGTTGATCAGTCCTTGCATGCATAGCTCTGTCTATGAATTTAAGTGGTTACATTTCTCCAGCCCCATCACTCAGCTTTATCTCGAACCAATAAAGTGACCACTTTAGTATTGTTTCTACTGCTGATTTCTACTGCTGACACACACACACACACACACACACACACACACACACACACACACACACACACACACACACACACACACACACACACACACACACACACACACACACACACACACACACACACACACACACACACACACACTTACAGTACACAGTCAGCTGAAATATATGTGTCTTCTTCTCTTCATCTGCATTCTCCACAGTATAAACCCCAGAATCGTCTATTTGTAGGTCTGTCAAATTGAAGAATCCAGTAACATTGTTCCAGTGAAGGCGGTTTTCAAATCTCTTCTCAAGGTTGGTATTACTTTGTTTACCAGGGTACACGTATGCAATATTGCCAAGGTCTCCATAACGTAAAGTGCCAGACTTCAACACCTTTTCTGGAAAAGAGAGAGACTTTCCCACGATGCCTTTCACCTGCCGAGTCTCAGGTTGGGCTGAATGCTGGGCTGAGCAGAGTACTGTGGAGAGAAAGAGAGACTCAATATCAACGCATTGACTTAAATATCATAGTTCTTCTCTAAAAACATAGCAATGTAGCAAATTACAGTTTCCAGATTTCTTGAGAAAATGTGTCAAAACTAAATTAACTTTTTTTAAACAATTAACATGTAGTCCCAAACTGAAACACGTCAGCCAAAATGACACATTTCAAATGCAGTATGTCTCAAAACATTAAACACATGACATAAAATCAACTACCTCCATCAAAACATGCAACTTGTTATCTAATGAAAAGTTTTTTGAAAGTTATTTCAAATGGCCCAATAAATACTAACTACAACTATCAATATACCCAAACATGGTTAACCCTCTTTTATATTTCTGTGCCATTTGTTGATACTATAATTATATTATGCACCATAAAAGACAACTAAACATACAACATTGACTCTCCTGCGTTTCCCGTGGTACTAGCCCTTCCCTGGTTAGTTCGTCATCAACCCACCATTTCATGGCAACAAAGGGCTCTCACGGGGTGGTCACGAGAGTGCTCAGGGAGGTGTTTAGGGGTTTCCGTTGGTGCTACTATGGTGGAAATTCCAGACCGGGTCTCCACCCTGAGCATTCCCCCCGAATATGCCGATTTGCTCTCGCCTTCTCCAAAAAGAGGCGACTCAATTACCACCCCATCGACGGGGGGATTGTGCAATAAATCTCCTGGTAGACGTCGCACTTCCCAGGAGTCACGTGTATCCCCTGTCACAGGCGGAGACGGCGGCTATGGAAACATATGTCTCCAAATCCCTGCGTCAGGGGTAGATTCGGTCCTCCACTTCAACCGCCTCCTCAAGTTTCTTTTCTGTGAAGAAGATGGAGGGAGGTCTGCGCCCGTGTAATGCCTACCGAGGCCTAAATCAGATGACTATGAGGTACAGTTACCCGCTACCTCTTATCGCCACTGCGATTGAGTCAATGCACGGGGCGCGCTTCTTCACCAAATTAGATCTCAGGAACGCTTACAACCTGGTGCGTATCCGGGAGGGAGACGAGTGGAAGACGGCGTTCAGTACGACCTCAGGGCACTATGAGTACCTCGTCATAACGTACGGGTTGATGAATGCTCCATCAGTCTTCCAAGCCTTTGTAGATGAGATTTTCAGGGTCCTGCACGGGCAGGGTGTAGTGGTGTATATTGATGACATTCTGATATACTCCGCTACACGCGCCGAGCATGTGTCCCTGTTGCGCAGGGTGCTTGGTCGACTGTTGGAGCATGACCTGTACGTCAAGGCTGAGAAATGTCTGTTCTTCCAACAGTCCTTCTCCTTCCTAGGGTGCCACATTTCCAGCTCGGGGGTGGAGATGGAGAGTGACCGCATTTCAGCCGTGCGTATTTGGCCCGACTTCCACCACGGTAAAGGAGGTGTAGCGGTTTCTAGGGTTTGCCAATTACTACCGGAGGTTTATCCGGGGTTTTGGTCAGGTAGCGGCTCCCATTACCTCACTGACGAAGGGGGGACCGGTACGTTTGCAGTGGTCGGCTGAGGCGGACAGGACTTTTGGTCACCTGAGGGCTCTGTTTACCTCCGCTCCCGTGCTGGCACAACCGTATCCCTCTTTGGCGTTCATAGTGGAGGTGGACGCGTCCGAGGCTGGGATTGGAGCCGTGCTCTCTCAGCGCTCGGGTACGCCACCGAAGCTCCGCCCCTGTGCCTTCTTCTCGAGGAAGCTCAGCCCGGCGGAGCGAAACTATGATGTGGGGGACCGGGAGCTGTTGGCTGTCGTCAAGGCTCTAACGGCATGGAGACATTGGCTTGAGGGGGCTAAACACCCTTTTCTCAACTGGACTGATCACCGCAATCTAGAGTACATCCGGGCAGCGAGGAGACTGAACCCTCGCCAGGCCAAGTGGGCCATGTTTTTCACCCGTTTTGTTTCACTCTTTCGTACAGACCAGGCTCCCAGAACGTGAAGGCAGACGCACTGTCCCGGCAGACGCCGCCCATGTTCACCTTCAGCGCGCCGTGCTGTGTCAGAAAGCCAGCGCAGACCGTCACCGCAGTGAGGCACCGGGTCTGGCTCTCGACCCGAAACCTGCCCCTCCGCCTGCCCTGCCGGCTGCTGGGTCCATGGTTTGTGGGGCCGTTCAAAGTCCTGAGTAGACTGAACGAGATGTGTTACAGGTTACAGCTCCCCCCGATTACCGTATTAACCCCTCGTTCCATGTGTCTCTCCTCAGGCCGGTGGTGGCTGTTCCGCTCCAGGAGTCTGAGGTGCGGGAGGTTCCTCCGCCCACTCTGGACATCGAGGGGGCTCCGGCGTACACCGTTCGCTCCATACTGGATTCGAGGCGTCGGGCGAGGGGCCTTCAGTACCTCGTGGAGTGGGAGGGGTACGGTCCGGAGGAGAGATGCTGGGTTCCGGTGGAGGACATGTTGGACCCTTCAATGCTGCGGGAGATCCACCGTCTCCGTCCGGACCGCCCTGTACATCGCCCTCCTGGTCGTCCCTGAGGCCGGTGACGGTCATGACTTAAGTCGAAGTCGGTTCCTCTCCTTGTTCGGGCGGCGTTCGGCGGCCGACGTCACCGGCTTTCTAGCCATCGCCGATCCACCTTTTATTTTTCCATTTGTCTTGTCTTGTTTTCCTACACACCTGGTTTCAATTCCCTCAGTATTAGATGTGTATATAACCCTCTGTTCCCCCCCATGTCTGTGTGTGGAATTGTTTGTTGTTTTGTGTATGTGCACGCTAGACTGGTTTGCGCTGGGTTATGTCAACCCATTTTGTGTTTAGTGTTCTTAGTGCCGTGTGTTTTGTTAGCCAAAATAAAAGTCTCCTTTGGCTACCCAACTCTGCTCTCCTGCGCCTGACTCCCTTACAGCCAGTTACGCATACCTAACACTTACCAAGAGAACATCCCTGGTCATCCATACTGCCTCTGATCTGATGACTCACTAAACACATGCTTCCTTTGTAAATTATGTCTGAGTGTTGGTGCGTGCCCCTGGCTATCCATAAATTTAAATAAACAAGAATATTATGCTGTCTGGTTTGCTAAATATAAGGAATTAGAAATTATTTTTACTTTTACTTTTGATACTTAAGTATATTTTGGAAATTACATTTACTTTTGATACTTAAGTATATTTCAAGCCAAATACTTTTAGACTTTTACTCAAGTAATATTTTACTGGGTGACTTTCAATTTTACTTGATTAATTTTCTATTAAGGTATCTGTACTTTTACTCAAGTGATGACAATTCGGTACCTTTTCCACCCCTTTCATTCTTAATTTGTATCTGGGAAACCAGCCCTAAATGTCTACAATGACGTGGTGCTCTGTGTTTTTCTATGTCTATTTGTTTTCCTGCTCATCCAGGATAAGCAAACACTGACATACAAAAACAAAGGTTCAACTGTTCAAAAAAGTGTTAAAACACATGTATTTTGTAAAAAAAACTATTGCATCTAGCTGCCACAATTTTGTTAGTGTCGGAAAACACCTCAAACTGTTATGTTAGGCTATAGAACTATTTAACAATCAACATAATCACAAAAATACGTGTGCGTGTATTATAACGGTCAGAACATACAGTAGGCCTATAACAAAATAGAGAAACACATTCATCTTAGTCAAAATTGACCAGGACAAAAGAGGACAAAAGATCTTTGCATGCATGACTTGTCAAACCAAACTGTAACTTCAGAACTGGCCGCAATATCTTTTGTACTGGCTAAAGCCAGCGGCATGATTTTATATTGTTTATATATTGCACTGAGGATAGGAAACTCTGTCACCACCGATAAATCCACTATAATTGAGAATTTCAATAAGCATTTTTCTACGGCTGGCCATGCTTTCCACCTGGCCACCCCTACTCCGGTCAACAGCACTGCACCCCCCACATCAACTCGCCCAAGCCTTCCCCATTTCTCCTTCTCCCAAATCCGGTCAGCTGATGTTCTGAAAGAGCTGCAAAATCTGGACCACCACAAATCAGCCGGGCTAGATAATCTGGACCCTTTTTTAAATTATCTGCCGAAATTGTTGCAACCCCTATTACTAGCCTGTTCAACGTCTCTTTCGTGTTGTCTGAGATTCCCAAAGATTGGAAAGCAGCTGCGGTCATCCCCCTCTTCAAAGGGGGGGACACTCTTGACCCAAACTGCTACAGACCTATATCTATCCTACCCTGCCTTTCTAAGGTCTTCGAAAGCCAAGTTAACAAACAGATCACCGACCATTTCGAATCCCACCGTACCTTCTCCGCTATGCAATCTGGTTTCAGAGCTGGTCATGGGTGCACCTCAGCTACGCTCAAGGTCCTAAACGATATCTTAACCGCCATCGATAAAAAACAATACTGTGCAGCCGTATTCATTGACCTGGCCAAGGCTTTTGACTCTATCAATCACCACATCCTCATCGGCAGACTCAACAGCCTTGGTTTCTCAAATGATTGCCTCGCCTGGTTCACCAACTACTTCTCCGACAGAGTTCAGTGTGTCAAATCTGAGGGCCTGTTGTCCGGACCTCTGGCAGTCTCTATGGGGACAGGGTTCAATTCTTGGGCCGACTCTCTTCTCTGTATATATCAATGATGTCGCTCTTGCTGCTGGTGAGTCTCTGATCCACCTCTACGCAGACGACACCATTCTGTATACTTCTGGCTCTTCTTTGGACACTGTGTTAACTTCTTTGGGACTGGGGGGCAGTATTGAGTAGCTTGGATAATAAGGTGCCCAGAGTAAACTGCCTAGTACTCAGGCTCAAAAGCTAATATATGCATATTATTATTAATATTGGATAGAAAACACTCTGACGTTTCTAAAACTGTTTGAATGATATCTGTGAGTATAACAGAACTCATATGGCAGGCAAAAATCTGAGAAAAAATCCAAACAGGAAGTGAGAATTCTGAATCTGGTCGATGTTAACCTGTTTGGGCTGCAGGGGCAGTATTGAGTAGCCGGATAAAAGGTGCCCATTTCAAACGGCCTCGTACTCAATTCTTGCTCGTACAATATGCATATTATTAATACTATTGGATAGAAAACACTCTCTAGTTTCTAAAACCGTTTGAATTATATCTGTGAGTAAAACAGAACTCCTTTTGCAGCAAACTTCCTGACAGGAAGTGGATAATCTGAAATCGATGCACTGTTCTAGGGCCTGCCTATTAAAGTCCTTGATATTTATTAGTTTAGATGCACTTCATACGTCTTCCACTAGATGTCGACAGGCAGTGAGAGAAGAAATGGAGTGTGTAACTTGATCTGGGGTCGCATAATAGCTTTCGGCATGACGTGTCACCAGTTTCCTGTTTTCTGGAGAGCGCGTGAAGGGACCTGGATTTGCCTTCTGATAAGCTGTCGTTATGGACGACTAATATCTCCGGCTTTGATTTTATTTGATACATGTGACAATATCATCGTAAAGTATGTTTTTGACTTTACGATGATTTCACTATTCAATTCCCAGTAATATATGGATATGTTTGCACTTCCTACGCCTTCCACTAGATGTCAACAGTCTGTAGTACGCTGAATGAAGCCTGTAGTGTGATGTGGGGCCGGATGGGAGGTGTTTCAGTCATTGGTCTGGCAGATTGCCAGTTCTTGCTCACGCGCTTTCCTCATGAAAACGCCTTGCGTTCCATTACTTATACAGACATGAAGGAATGCTCCGGTTGGAACGTTATTGAAAATATATGATAACAACATCCTGAAGATTGATTCTCTACTAAGTTTGACCAGTTTATTCGACTTGTAATATAACTTTTTTAAGTTTTCGTCCGACGTTTGCCTGCATCCGCGCGAGCGTTTGGACACGTGTACTACACATGCAAGCAAAAGTAGCTAATTGGACATAAGTAATGGACATTAAAGAACTAGGACTCCTGGCAGTGCATTCTGATGAACATAATCAAAGGTAAGGGAATATTTATGATGTAATTTCATATTTCTGTTGAATCCAACATGGCGGAGAAATGTTGTTATATCTGAGCGCCGTCTCAGATTATTGCATGGTGTGCTTTTTACGTAAAGTTTTTTTTAAATCTGACACAGCGGTTGCATTAAGAACAAGTGTATCTTTAATTCTGTGTAAAACATGTATCTTTCATCAAAGTTTATGATGAGTATTTCTGTTATTTGACGTGGCTCTCTGCAATTACTCCGGATATTTTAGAGGCATTTCTGAACATGGCTCCAATGTAAACCGAGATTTGTGGATATAAATATGCACATTATCGAACAAAACATAAATGTATTGTGTAACATGATGGCCTATGAGTGTCATCTGATGAAGATCATCAAAGGTTAGTGATTAATTTGATCTCTATTTCTGTTTTTGTGACTACTATCTTTTGCTGGGAAAATGGCTGTGTTTTTCTGTGGCTATGTACTGAGCTAACATAATTGTTTGGTGTGCTTTCCCAGTAAATCCTTTTTGAAATCAGACATGTTGGCTGGATTCACAACATGTGTAGCTTTAATTTGGTGTCTTTTATGTGTGATTTCATGAAAGATAAATTTTTATAGTAATATATTTGATTTTGGCGCGCCTCATTTTTTCTGGATTTTGGCCAAGTGGGACGCTACCGTCCCACCTATCCCAGAGAAAATAACTCAGTGACGTGAACTGCTTGTTTCAAGTTCTGCCACAACATCTAAATTGGGATTGGTTCTGGACTTTGACCCAGCCTTTCCAAAACTAAAAATGTGTTGATTTTGAACCATTTTCATGTAGACTTGATTGTCAGTTATTGATAATTGTCTTGCTACATGATCTAGCTGTGCTTCAGCTCACAGAAGGATGGCCAGACAATTCTCGGATACATAGCAGAATTCATGTTTCCTTCTATGGCAAGTCATCCAAGTCCTGAGGCAGCAAAGCATCCACAAAATATCACACTACCACCTGCTTGACTGTTGGTATGAGGTTCTTACTGTGGAATGCAATGTTTGGTTTTCGCCAGACATAATGGGACCCATCTCATCCCCCAAAAACTGGAAGCACCTGGATGATCATCAACTCTTGGATGAATGTTCTATGGACAGATGAGTCAAAAGTATAACTTTTTGAATGACTTGGTTCCCATTATGCCTGGCGAAAACCAAACACATCTTGGGTGAATCAGAGCTATGTCTAACCTGCTTATGAGAAACCAAGGCCATACAGCTATTGGGTTTTCATTCTAACCACTGATCCCAGCGGAGTCACTGTGTACAGCTGTCCCGACGGCAGACGCTCTGTCTAAACGGCTAATAATCATCGCAAGCAATAAGATTTTGGCAACTACTGTAACTCTACCTTCATATCACTCCAAAATAATTTCACAAATACAAATGATGCACTTATTATTATTAAAGCAGTAGTGGTGGTGGTGGTAGTAGCATCCTCATTTTGTATTTTTTGTAATTGTTGCTAACACATCCTTCTCTTGCTAGATTAGGTGTGTGAAGCCGGGAAGGTGTGTGAAGCCGGGATAGGGCAGAAGGCAGCATCCCATTGGCCTTCATGGTATGGATTGAGTACCCTAAGAACGGTAAACCCATATTCCATTATTCAGGTAATGTACTTTTCAAATACATAGTATGTACTATGAGCGAAATGTTGTGGCTTGTGCAATGCACTTTTATCTAAAATAAGATGTGGCTAACAGTGAAACATAGAATTTTCCAACAGAATGGTTAGGCTACGTGTTATAGTGTTAAGATAACAAATGAATAGTCTAACCCAAATTAGCAGATGCTATGCTCTGCCACAGAGTCTCATCAAAGATAGTATTTAAATTATGACTTAGTCTATGTCATGTGATACATTATGAAGAGATGGGGATATTTGATGGTAGTAGAATTATTCAGAAGGGAAGAAATGTGCTTTCAATGACAATTGTTGTCCTGTGTAGATATGATTCTTTCTGGCTTTAAAAAAAAATCCATGTGAAGACCCTGGATTGCTGTTGGACAGATGTTGGACAGATGAGAAGAAAGTGGACCTCTCGGAACACTTCCAGAAGAAGAAAGCCCCCCTCACACCCCTCAAAAAAGTATTTGATATGAAAACGTATGTTTTTATTGGTCATGAATTTGTATGTTTTATGTCTCTCTGTCTGTCATGAATTTGTTTCCTGTCGCAGTGCATTTTATTGTACGTAAAACAAATAGCGGAAAATCTGACAAAGAAATCTCTACGAGACAAAATTTGTTTTGCTGTGAATAAACGGTTACTCGCTCTGAACCACTTCGCTCCCTTGCTGTTCTTTGGAAGCAAAACATTTAATGAGTGCAAACAATTTTATTTAATTTGAAGTTATTTCTGTGACACATTCTAGGGAATAAGCTGGTTTGCTGGGTCCTCCATATTACATTACAACCCAGAAAAACATTTTCCGACATGACTCGGTTTTAAGTAATAACTAAAACAAATGACACGTTTGGTGTAACTTTGATGCGTATACTAATGCAAATCCATGTTATATGTGGTTCGTTTTATGCTACCTTCCCTTCAATGCATTTTCTTGGTCAACAGCCAGGTGTGTTTTTCCAATTAGGGGGTGCTTTTTCAATTTCATTCAAGGGGAAGGTCATTTGTTACCTTCTCCCATTCCTAATCAACTCATTCCTAACCACTGGCCCCTCTGACTTCAAGATGGCCAATCGCTACCCTTCTCAAGAAACCAACACTCGACCCCTCTGATGACAATCTACAGACCGGTATCCCTTTCTTTTCTTTCCAAAACACTTCAGCGTGCGGTCTCTGACAAACTCTCTTGTTATCTCTCTCAGAACGAGCTTCTTGACCCTAACCAGCTGACTCTCTCTCTCATCCCACTAGATCTATCCTCTGCCTTCGCCAACGTGGACCATCAGATCCTCCTTTCCACCCTCTCCACCCTCTCAGGCTCTGCACACTCCTGGATTGCATCCTACCTGGCAGGTCGCTCCTACCAGGTGGCGTGGAGAGGATCTGTGTCTGAACCACGTCCACTCACTACTGGTGTCCCACAGGGTTCGCTTCTCTCCTCTTTTCTCTTTACACATCGTCACTCGGCTCTGTCATATCCTCACATGGTCTCTCCTATCATTGCTATGCGGATGACACACAACTGCTCTTTTCCTTCCAACTTGTGACACCCAAGTGGCAACATGCATCTCTGCGTGCCTGTCAGACATCTAGGCTCAAGCTTAACCTTGACAAAACGGAGCTGATCTTCCTTCCGGGAAAGGCCTTTGCGTGACACTGTAAACATCAAAGAAGTCCTAAATAAATGAATTATTGAGGCTATATTCATATTATTTCAAGGCTATAGCCTGCCATTTGAGAAACTAATTGTGGAGCATTTGTGACACTACAGGAAGGCAGGAGTGCTCAGCATTTCAATAACACATCAACAACAGCACTTTAAAACCTCTACGGGATCGGTGTGCCTAAACCGGGACAGTTGTTGTTCAATTTGCGATAATGTGATTAGAATGAAGTTGTAAACAACAGCCAACTTTCTGGGACATAGACATGTCTTATATGGGCAGGAAGCTTACATTCTTGTTAACCTAACTGCAGTGTCCAATTTACAGTAGCTATCACGGCAAACATTTATCAAGGCAACTCCTTGCAGACTTGATGCAACATTTTGTGTAGTGATGTAATTCTTCACTGGATCAGTCTGAACCTTTGTACACACACTGCTGCCATGTTGAAGACAACATTGAAATTACAAATAGAGTCATATCTCAATGTATGGCCTTGCATGTTTTTTTGATTGTATTATCTTTTACCAGATCTAATGTGTTACATTCTCCTACATTAATTTCACATTTCCACAAACTTCAAAGTGTTTCTTTTCAAATGGTAACAAGAATATGCATATCCTTGCTTTAGGTCCTGAGCTATAGGCAGTTAGATTTGGGTATGCCCTTGGAGGAGAAAATCGATCCTTAGCAACATGCCTTTGTATTTTGCATTTAGACATAATAAATATACATTTCCAATAACAATTACTTAGAATTAAACAACAATACAAAAAAATGCTTTATTAAGCTATACAGTCATTCTACAGTGCCTTTGAATTAACTTTAAGAAACACGAGTTTGTCCAGTCTTTGGTTTGAGTATCATGTGGTGAGCTATGCATGCCTAATTTGTTAATTTAGCATAGCAGATGCTCTTATATTCCTATGCCCACAGTCAACACAAATCTATTTTGTAACAACAATATCATGGAATAAAATATAATAAATTAGTAGATAGTTTCCTAGGTGTAAAAAAAGTTACAAGTGCATATACTGTAGGCCTACCTGATGATAGGCGGCTCTGTGTTAAAACACATGTATTTTCCTCAAATTCGACGATTAGATACTTCAGATGTAACTGGTTCCTTTTTACACTGTTAGCACTGTTCCTAATCCTCTTTTTTAACAGCCTGTATTGAAACCACAACCTCTCTGGTGCTGCAGCAGGCGCTCATTCATTGTCTTGCTCTGGTGTGATATTAAAAGATTCTGCTTGTCTCCAGTCATGTAATATGAAGTAGAATTGCATAAATGTATTTAAAAAAGGCCACTTCTTCTCAGAATTCAAATAAGATGATAGATTCATGCAGTGCCCTTGTCCGCGGTGGAATGTGAATCTACAACCTTCTGACAACTTTGGCATGTAGGCTAATGCTTACAAAATGAAGACCAGTTTCTAAAACAACATATCTAAAGGCTCTGGTCTGTCCTGGTATTGAGGGTAAACGGTAGGCAGGTTCTCTGCTATCCACTTTGTTTCATTTTGGGTACAGAGGAGGGTCACTTGTCTTTTTTCAATATATTTTACTGAAGGGTCATCCATTTTCATTTCAGAGAGGTCCGATTTTCTTACAGAGAGGTCCGATGAACTTACAGTCCCTTAACAGTTCACAAGCACCTCAGTTAAGAAACTAAAGATAGATCTGACAGACAAAACCAAAACCTGAAAACCCACATCTTTTCCTTCTCACACTACATCATAAATACTTTGAGGGCTTGTTTCCCAGGCACATATTAGGCCTAGTCCTGGACTAAAAGCCTATTTTAATGGAGATTCTACATTGTGCATACTTTTTAGTCCAGGGCTTAATCTGCGTCCAGGAAACAGGCCCTGAACATTTGAGAAACGGGGTTCTTCATTTTGTTGATGGACCTGGGCTCATTGTCATTCAATGATACAACACCATGGAGGAGATTCCCAACTCTAGTTCTTATCATGACAATAATGTTTTAAAACATCATACAAATCATTAACACATTTGTTCATGTTACAGTTTCAGAAAAGGGAAGTTGTTCAAGATCAGCGCTTTAGGCAAGTTGGACAAACATCTAATGCAGTGAGTTGATAAAATCTTGTTATCAAGAGAAAATGCTCTCTCTTCTCCATCCTGAACACAGAGGGGAATGACGTGTGTGAGCTCACGTTCAAGCCCAACATTCAAATAAGAGGCAAATTGGTTGCAGTCAGATCATTAGTCCCAGAGAAATAGATAACAAAGTCACCTTGAGTTACTCAAGTTGATCAACTTTGCTTTCTCTATGAGATACAACAGAGAGTTTGTCTGCACAATTTTCTTTACACAACTGTTGTTAGGTGTAGCCATCAACGCTTGTGAACATAGCCATGCGAAATAGGTGTGCTATAGCACCCCCTGAAAAATGAAAAAGAAGAAAAAAACTAACAAAAACAGCGCCCACCATCATACTGCTTTCTGCGGCTATACTTGTGGAATTGCTTTTGCACATAAAATCTCCCTACAACCTTAGCAAATGGGTCAATGCCTCCTTTTTATATCAGTTGTGTAACTTGAGGGTGTACGCTACGCCTGGAACAACAGTGGAAGTCCCATAAAATGGTATAAAGCATCAGGTAGCCTAGCCTGCAGATATAGTAATTACATTTGGGAACATAACTAATAAGACTAATAAGCCTACATGTATAGCTTATCTATATATATACACTGTATATATATATATGACGTTTCTGTATTACATGGAAAAATGTCTAAAGGTGTCACAAATGAGTTTAAACACAGCTGTCTCTAGTCTCCAGTCTCTACAACCACAGTCACAATAATCAAGGGGCACATACCGAAGAGATACAGTAGCGTCACCTTCAGTTTTTTTCTTTGAGAAAACAGCATTGTAGCCTACAGTCCATACAATCATCCAACTGGTTCCACTCAATCATCTACAAATAACATGACATAGTATGAGATACTCGACAAGAGCGCCCAGACATTGAGTTTGTTAGTTGAAGCTGTCCCAGGGGCCGGGTGGGCGGAGTTTGAAACAACCACAACTCCATCTACAGCTGTATTTGCTTTTCACACACAACACAGAAAAGAGGAGGGGCATGGAGGGAGATATTATCCTGTTATCCGAGCAGCAGCCTTGGTGGTGTACCCAGGAGTCTTTGCATTGTTTTTCAATATGATGAAACCGCATCAAAGGTAACACCTGTTAATTTGTCCCTCAAAAGACTGTTATAGATTAACTTATCCTGTGTGCATTCTTTCTAGCCCAGATAATTGTTGAATGTTGAGTGATGGTGGATGAGCATTCCATTTTGAGGCAGAGAACAGAGAGAGAGAGAGAAGGGGGAGAGTGAGAGACGGGGGAGAGAGAGAGGGGGAGAGAGAGGGGGGGGGGAGCGAGAGAGGGAGGAGAGAGAGAGAGGGGAGGGGAGAGAGAAAACAGCCAGGAACACTCTAATCATTCTTGATTAAACATTATGATTTATTTATTTTTTACATTAAATAAAATTACATTTTATTGGTCACATGCACATATTTAGCAGATATATTTGTGGGTGTAGCGACGTGCATTTATTTAAAGGATATTGTATGTTTGTGAAGGATTCACCATCCTGCTTTGTGAACAATTTGACCAGGTGACACAATAATGATCGATTTGAATAGGGCGTAATGTGTTTAGTGTCTGTGAGTGAAGACAGTCAGCTGTCTATTTTGATCCACATTGGGTGAACCGTTTAGGAATTACAGCACTTCTTGTACATAGTTCCCCCAATTTAGGGGACCAAAAGTATTGTCACTTTTCTACAATTGTTCTTTTAGTTTGAAAATGTGTTGTAGGTTGTGTAGATCAGTGAAAAAAAATGCCAATTAAATCCTTTTTAATATTTTTATTTAAGGCAGCAAAATGTGAAAACTGCGCAAGGGTATGTTGGGTTGCTAGATCGAAAGGTTGCTAGATCGAAAGGTTTCTAGATCGAATCGCCGGGCTGACAAGGTTAAAAATCAGTTGTTCTGCCCCTGAACAAGGCAGTTAACCCACTGTTCCTAGGCGTCATTGTCAATAAGAATTTGTTCTTAACTGGCTTGCATAGTTAAATAAACGTAAAAAAATTCTAATACACATTTCAGTAGGCAATGGGGACCCTATTCAGACTTGAGATAAGTTGATTTAACATGGACTTAAGCCCCCCAAAATGTACTTAAGTGAATTTTTTTCAATTTATCTCCGTCTGAATCAGAGCCTGTAAAAACTAAAACTACCTAACCCAACACCTAAAGCTAATAATAGCAAATTAAAATCAGTTACTGTACACTGTACACACAATAGTAACAATATACATACTTTTTAGCACTTTGAGATTGTTTTTAATTGAAAGCAGGTTAAAGAAACGAAATGTATTATTATTGATTACTGTTACTCTTAAATAATATGCATGTCAAGCAAATTTGTCTACCTAGATAAGCTTTGTCACAGACACGTTCATTTATTCTTTAGTTCCTCACAGCTCGTTAAATACATTCTTATAGCACCTGAACTGACACATTTGTGAAGGTTAGCTGGACAGACACGTTTCACCTGCATTCTGATTGGTTTTCTCAACTTTTGTGACGTTAGTATAGGGATATTGTATAGTATATTTTTTCCCCTATTCATTTTGGGGAAGAGCCTGTAGTTTGTGATTTATGAGGGATTGTGGAGTAGATGCCTTGGAATCAGGACAAGACTGAGGTAAGACAACAATGGACACATTTCTGTAATAGGGTGGACAGTGGTGGCTGCTGAGCTGTATGAGATGGGTCTTTAATGGTCATGGGACAGACAGTGGTGGCTGTTGAGCTGGATGAGATGGGTCTTTAATGGTCATGGGACAGACAGTGGTGGCTGTTGAGCTGGATGAGATGGGTCTTTAATGGTCATGGGACAGACAGTGGTGGCTGCTGAGCTGGATGAGATGGGTCTTTAATGGTCATGGGACAGACAGTGGTGGCTGCTGAGCTGGATGAGATGGGTCTTTAATGGTCTTGGGACAGACAGTGGTGGCTGTTGAGCTGGATGAGATGGGTCTTTAATGGTCATGGGACAGACAGTGGTGGCTGCTGAGCTGGATGAGATGGGTCTTTAATGGTCATGGGACAGACAGTGGTGGCTGCTGAGCTGGGTCTTTAATGGTCATGGGACAGACAGTGGTGACTGCTGAGCTGTATGAGATGGGTCTTTAATGGTCATGGGACAGACAGTGGTGGCTGCTGAGCTGGATGAGATGGGTCTTTAATGGTCATGGGACAGACAGTGGTGGCTGCTGAGCTGGATGAGATGGGTCTTTAATGGTCATGGGACAGACAGTGGTGACTGCTGAGCTGTATGAGATGGGTCTTTAATGGTCATGGGACAGACAGTGGTGGCTGTTGAGCTGGATGAGATGGGTCTTTAATGGTCATGAGACAGACAGTGGTGGCTGCTGAGCTGTATGAGATGGGTCTTTAATGGTCATGGGACAGACAGCGGTGGCTGCTGAGCTGGATGAGATGGGTCTTTAATGGTCATGGGACAGACAGCGGTGGCTACTGAGCTGGATGAGATGGCTCTTTAATGGTCATGGGACAGACAGCGGTGGCTGCTGAGCTGGATGAGATGGGTCTTTAATGGTCATGGGACAGACAGCGGTGGCTGCTGAGCTGGATGAGATGGGTCTTTAATGGTCATGGGACAGACAGTGGTGGCTGCTGAGCTGGATGAGATGGGTCTTTAATGGTCATGGGACAGACAGTGGTGGCTGCTGAGCTGGATGAGATGGGTCTTTAATGGTCATGGGACAGACAGTGGTGGCTGTTGAGCTGGATGAGATGGGTCTTTCATGGTCTTGAGACAGACAGTGGTGGCTGCTGAGCTGGATGAGATGGGTCTTTAATGGTCATGGGACAGACAGTGGTGACTGTTGAGCTGTATGAGATGGGTCTTTAATGGTCATGGGACAGACAGTGGTGGCTGTTGAGCTGGATGAGATGGGTCTTTAATGGTCATGAGACAGACAGTGGTGGCTGCTGAGCTGTATGAGATGGGTCTTTAATGGTCATGGGACAGACAGCGGTGGCTGCTGAGCTGGATGAGATGGGTCTTTAATGGTCATGGGACAGACAGCGGTGGCTACTGAGCTGGATGAGATGGGTCTTTAATGGTCATGGGACAGACAGCGGTGGCTGCTGAGCTGGATGAGATGGGTCTTTAATGGTCATGGGACAGACAGCGGTGGCTGCTGAGCTGGATGAGATGGGTCTTTAATGGTCATGGGACAGACAGTGGTGGCTGCTGAGCTGGATGAGATGGGTCTTTAATGGTCATGGGACAGACAGTGGTGGCTGCTGAGCTGGATGAGATGGGTCTTTAATGGTCATGGGACAGACAGTGGTGGCTGTTGAGCTGGATGAGATGGGTCTTTCATGGTCTTGAGACAGACAGTGGTGGCTGCTGAGCTGGATGAGATGGGTCTTTAATGGTCATGGGACAGACAGTGGTGACTGCTGAGCTGTATGAGATGGGTCTTTAATGGTCATGGGACAGACAGTGATGGCTGCTGATCTGGATGAGATGGGTCTTTAATGGTCATGGGACAGACAGTGGTGGCTGTTGAGCTGGATGAGATGGGTCTTTCATGGTCTTGAGACAGACAGTGGTGGCTGCTGAGCTGTATGAGATGGGTCTTTAATGGTCATGGGACAGACGGCACAAGCTGTGGTGTTAGACAGACTCCAGTGGGAGAAGATTGTTGCGGCTTAATGTCCCACACGGGAATAATAGGACTGAGTGAGTTCAACTTTTAACGCTAAGAAATATTGTAAATCTTGAACCTTTAAAATCTTGAATCTTGAAATTAATACCACCATCATTTTAACATCCAAGGCAGTCATTCACATACAGGATAGTTGGTAAATACTAGGCTACATTGAATGCAACATGGATATGTTGCCAGTAAACAGTTTTTATATTAACTCATTACAACATCTCTAGAAAAACACATTTATGAAAAAAATATTACCAATTAGAGATACATATTGTATTTATTTATCCTTTAAACAGACCCTTGAGGTTAGAAACCTATTTTGAGAGGGTTATGTTAGCTAGTTAAACCATTTAGCAGTTGTCAGTTCATTCAGATGTGCTAATGGCACTAAAGAAGTCTCTTTTCTTGTTCTACGGGAGTGTTTTTAACCAGAACAAGAACAGTTCACCACGTTCAGACACTCAACTATGACACTATGATAACTGCAACACCCTCATAACCCACAGGTTTTTTCTTCTCACGCTTTAACAGCGTCATTATTGAGACATTCACAGCATTCTCAACCATCTTCCCCATCTCATTTACTGCTCTGACCACATTGACGTTTTACGTGAAGCCCACTGCCTGTTTCCTCAACCACTTGTCTCTCGCTCTGCTATCTAGCTTCTCTATGTGACAGACATTTACTTTTAAAGAACAACAGTTTGATACCATGAAATGCATCTTAAATACTTGCCATACTTTGAAATTGATCCAAAGGGTTCTTCATTTTGTTGGTGGACTTTAAATGGAACACTAGTCACTTTAATAATGTTTACATACTGTTTTACTCATTTCATATGTATATACTGTATTTTACTGTATTTTAGTCAATGCCACTCAGGCAATGCTTGTCACAATATTTATATATTTCTTAATTCCATTATTTTACTTTTAGATTTGTGTGTATTGTTCTGAATTGTTAGATACTACTGCACTGTTGGAGCTAGGAACACAAGCATTTCACTATACCTGCAATAACATCTGGTAAATATATGTATGTGTCCAATACATTTTATTTGTTGTACAGTACATTTATATGTGGATGACACTGTTCTCTATTCAAGTGGCAGCAGTTTGACTTTGGCTTTTGAAAAAGCTCAAACAGCTTTTAACATCCTTCAACAGAATCAGTATGATGTGAAGCTTCTTCTGAATTCCTCTAAAACAAAATACATTTCCAATACTAAACACTCTGAAAACCGTGTCATTACTTCTTTGGAAGGACATTCCAAACAGCAAGTGAAGCTGAGTTTCCTTAATCATGTTGAGAACCTGGTAAAGACGATCAAGTTGAGAATAGTTTTTTTTATTACCGGCATAAGGCTTGTTTTTCTTAGGAGGCCAGAAAATAGTACGGAGTACGGAGTACTGGTACGGAGTACATTCCTGTATGTCTTGGACTATAGTGATATAATTTATAAACAGACCTCAAGCACAACCCTGAAGGTAATTGATTGTGTGTATCATGCAGCTCTTAGGTTTATTAGCAACCAAAAGCATCTGACACATCACTGTGATCTCTATAGTGCTGTTGGCTGTTCATCGTTGACTCTACTACGCTTACACATTGTTATACTATGATATGAAGGGCATTTTGGGAAAACTGCGACTTTATCGCTGTTCTTCTTTGATAAGGTCAGGAAATAAACACCAGTTACGGTCTCACTACTTACTTTTAACGGTTACTAAAATCAGAACTGATCATAGCAAAATGTATTTTAGCAACGAATTCCCATGTTTATGTAATTCTGTCCAGAACAGCATGAATCTCCAGGATATTGTTTCCTTGGAGTTTGAATGTTTGGTTGACTCACATGTCACTAAGGAATGTGATTGTCATTCGGACTTGATGCTGTGGTACATATGATATATTTTTATCTAAGACGATTGTATGTTTCTGTAATTGAAATGTATGTCTGTCTATGTAAATGTTAATTTTTTATGGTGTGTCTATGTCTCTTAAGTTGTTACAGTATGTCTGATATTTGTATCAAACATTGCTCCCCCCTGCTGCTATCTCTGTTGGACAAGGTCTCTTTTGAAAAATGTATTTTATCTCAATGAGACTAACCTGGATAAACAAAGGCTAAATAAAACATCATAATAATTCTCCTTCAATGATACATATTGGGGGCGTTTCCTAACCCAATGTTCCTGTTACAGTGTCAGAAAAAGTTCAAGAGGAAGTGCGAGCTCTGTCAGTTGGCCAATATTCAAAACAGAGGCAAATTTTGGCTACCAAGTGGTGCAGCAGTCTAAGCATCTTAGTGCCAGAGATGTCACGATAGTACCTGGTTCAAATCCAGGCTGTATCATATCTGGCCATGATTGGTGCACAATTGTCCCTGTGTTGTCCGGGTTTGGCCGGAGCAGGCCGTCATTGTAAATGAGAGTTTGTTCTTAACTGACTTGCCTAGTTAAAAAAAGGTTAAATAAAAAATTGTGATGGTGAAGCTTTAGAACCTTTTGAGGATCTGAAGACACATGCCAAATCCTTTAAATCTCCTGAGCGAGATTTGTCGTGCCCTCTTCACAACTGTCTTGGTGTGGTTGGACCAATGTAGTTTGTTGGTGATGTGGACACCAAGGAACTTGAAGCTCTCAACCTGCTCCACTACAGCCCCGTCAATGAGAATGGGGGCTTGCTTGGTCCTCCTTTTCCTGTAGTCCACAATCATCTCCTTTGTCTTGATCAAGTTGAGGGAGAGGTTGTTATCCTGGCACCACACGGCCAGGTCTCTGACCTCCTCCCTATTGGCTGTCTCATCATTGTCAGTGATCAGGCCTACCACTATTGTGTCGTCGGCAAACTTAATGATGGTGTGTCGTGCTTGGCCATGCAGTCATGGGTGAACAGGGAGTACAGGAGGGGACTGAGCACCCACCCCTGAGGGGCCCCAGTGTTGAGGATCAGCGTGGCAGATGTTATGTTACCTACCCTTACCCCCTGGGGGCGGCCCATCAGGAAGTCCAGGATTCAGTTGCAGAGAGAGGTGTTTAGTTCCAGGGTCCTTAGCTTAGTGATCAAATCAAATCAAATCCAATGTATTTATATAGCCCTTCGTACATCAGCGAATATCTCGAAGTGCTGTACAGAAACCCAGCCTAAAACCCCAAACAGCAAGCAATGCAGGTGTAGAAGCACGGTGACTAGGAAAAACTCCCTAGAAAGGCCAAAACCTAGGAAGAAACCTAGAGAGGAACCAGGCTATGAGGGGTGGCCAGTCCTCTTCTGGCTGTGCCGGGTGAAGATTATAACAGAACATGGCCACGATGTTCAAATGTTCATAAATGACCAGCATGGTCAAATAATAATAATCACAGTAGTTATCGAGGGTGTAGCAAGTCAGCACCTCAGGAGTAAATGTCAGTTGGCTTTTCATAGCCGATCATTAAGAGTATCTCTAACGCTCCTGCAGTCTCTAGAGAGTTGAAAACAGCAGGTCTGGGACAGGTAGGACGTCCGGTGAACAGGTCAGTGTTCCATAGCCGCAGGCAGAACAGTTGAAACTGGAGCAGCAGCATGGCCAGGTGGACTGGGGACAGCAAGGAGTCAACATGCCAGGTCGTCCTGAGGCATGGTCCTAGGGCTCAGGTCCTCCGAGAGAGAGAAAGAAAGAGAGAAAGAGAGAATTAGAGAGAGCATACTTAAATTCACACAGGACACCGGATAAGACAGGAGAAGTACTCCAGATATAACAAACTGACCCTAGCCCCCCGACACATAAACTACTGCAGCATAAATACTGGAGGCTGAGACAGGAGGGGTCAGGAGACACTGTGGCCCCATCCGATGATACCCCCGGACAGGGCAAAACAGGAAGGATATAACCCCACCCACTTTGCCAAAGCACAGCCCCCGCACCACTAGAGGGATATCTTCAACCCTCAACTTACAATCCTGAGACAAGGCCGAGTATAGCCCACAAAGATCTCCGCCACGGCACAAACCAAGGGGGGGGCAGGAAGATCACGTTAGTGACTCAACCCACTCAAGTTACGCACCCCTCCTAGGGACGGCATGAAAGAGCACCAGTAAGCCAGTGACTCAGCCCCTGTAATAGGGTTAGAGGTAGAGAATCCCAGTGGAGAGAGGGGAACCGGCCAGGCAGAGACAGCAAGGGTGGTTCGTTGCTCCAGAGCCTTTCCGTTCACCTTCACACTCCTGGGCCAGACTACACTCAATCATATGACCTACTGAAGAGATAAGTCTTCAGTAAAGACTTAAAGGTTGAGACCGAGTCTGCGTCTCTCACATGGGTAGGCAGACCATTCCATAAAAATTGAGATCTATAGGAGAAAGCCCTGCCTCCAAATTCTAGGGACAATTAGGAGGCCTGCATCTTGTGACCGTAGCGTACGTGTAGGTATGTACGGCAGGACCAACTCGGAAAGATAGGTAGGAGCAAGCCCATGTAACGCTTTGTAGGTTAACAGTAAAACCTTAAAATCAGCCCTTGCCTTAGCAGGAAGCCAGTGTAGGGAAGCTAGCACTGGAGTAATATGATCAAATTTTGGGGTTCAAGTCAGGAATCTAGCAGCCGTATTTAGCACTAACTGAAGTTTATTTAGTGCTTTATCCGGGTAGCCGGAAAGTAGAGCATTGCAGTAGTTTAACCTCTTTGGGCTCAAGGGGCAGTATTGAGTAGCCAGAGAAAAAGGTGCCCATTTCAAAAAGGCCTCCTACTCAATTCTTGCTCGTACAATATGCATATTATTATTATTATTGGATAGAAAACAGTCTCTAGTTTCTATAGCCGTTGAAATTTTGTCTCTGAGTGGAACAGAACTCATTCTACAGCAATTTCCCTGACATGGAGTCAGATTTCACACATCTTGGCCCCTGATCTGGAGTCAGTTTAAAGGTCCCCGTGAATGCTATGAGGATACAGACACTGCTTACGTCTTCCCCTGGATGTCTTTACGTGATGACGCTTTGAATGGTGTCGATTGCGCAATCACAGCCTCTATAAAACAGATCAACGTGTAGGTAGTAACTCTTTTCCAGCTGCGCCGGACGCGCGGTGGACACCGACCTGCTCTTTTTCCAAGCATTAGTGTAGCCAGTAATATTTCTCCGGTCATGTTTTTACTTGTAATAGGTGTTAAAGACATCATAAGGTAGTTAATTTAAACCGTTTTATAGCAATTTATATCCGTTTAGTGCGATTTTGGGACATTTATTTCTGAGACACTTTGAATCTCTGGGCACGTTTCCAGTTCATGCCGAACGCAGTGGGCATTTCCATATGGCAAGAGGACAGCTTTCGACCAAAAGATGATTAGACCCAAGAAAGGATTCTTTGCCCAAGATTCTGATGGAAGAACAGCTCAAAGTAAGAACAATTTATTATGATAAATCGTGTTTCTGTCGAAAAATGTTAATCGCTTATGACGCCATTTTGTTAGACGTAGCTTCGCTTGGCGCAAACTGTATTGAAAAGTAAGGATAATTTAAATAATGTAAATCAGCGATTGTATTAAGAATTAAATTGTCTATCAATCGCTGTCCACCCTATATTTTTTAGTCACGTTTATGAGTATTTATGTATACGACTAGATCACTGTCTAATATGGCGCACGACATTTTCTGACCAGCTGGGCAACTTTTGTCATTGTCTAACCATGATTTTGGTGGCTAAATATGCACATTTTCGAACAAACTCTATATGTATGTTGTAATATGATGTTACAGGAGTGTCATCTGAAGAATTCTGAGAAGGTTAGTGAAAAAATTAATATATTTTGGCGATGTTGACGTTATCGCTCTCTTTGGCTAGAATCAATGCTCTGGTAATGTTTGCACATGTGGTATGCTAATATAACGATTTATTGTGTTTTCGCTGTAAGACACTTAGAAAATCTGAAATATTGTCTGTATTCACAGGATCTGTGTCGTTCGATTAGTGTATGCTGTGTATTTTTACGAAATGTTTGATGATTAGTAATTAGGTAATACACGTTGCTCTATGTATTTATTCTAGTCTAGTTGTGACGGTGGGTGCAATTGTAAACTATGATTTCTACCTGAAATATGCACATTTTTCTAACAAAACCTATCCTATACCATAAATATGTTATCAGACTGTCATCTGATGAGGTTTTTTCTTGGTTAGTGGCTATCAATATCTTAGTTTAGCCGAATTGGTGATAGCTAGTGGTGTTGGTGGACAAAGAAAAGATGGTGTCTTTTGCTAAGGTGTTTAGCTAATAGATTTACATATTGTGTCTTCCCTGTAAAACATTTTAAAAATCGGACATGTTGGCTGGATTCACACGATTTGTGTCTTTCATTAGCTGTATTGGACTTGTTAATGTGTGAAAGTTAAATATTTTAAAAAAATATTTTTTTTGAATTTCGCGCTCTGCCTTTTCAGTGGAATGTGGGAGGAGTGCCGCTAGCGGCACCCCCGTCCTAGACAGGCTAACCTAGAAGTAACAAAAGCATGGATTAATTTTTCTGCATCATTTTTGGACAGAAAATTTTAGATTTTTGCAATGTTACGTAGATGGAAAAAAGCTGTCCTTGAAACAGTCTTGATATGTTCGTCAAAAGAGAGATCAGGGTCCAGAGTAACGCCAGGGGTCCTTCACAGTTTTATTTGAGACGACTTTACAACCATCAAGATTAATTGTCAGATTCAACAGAAGATCCCTTTGTTTCTTGGGACCTAGAACAAGCATCTCTGTTTTGTCCGAGTTTAAAAGTAGAAAGTTTTCATCCATCCACTTCCTTATGTCTGAAACACAGGCTTCTAGGGAGGGCAATTTTGGGGCTTCACCATGTTTCATTGAAATGTCAGCTGTGTGTCATCCGCATAGCAGTGAAAGTTAACATTAGGTTTTCGAATGACATCCCCAAGAGGTAAAATATATAGTGAAAACAATAGTGGTCCTAAAATGGAACCTTGAGGAACACCGAAATGTACAGTTGATTTGTCAGAGGATAAACCATTCACAGAGACAAACTGATATCTTTCCAACAGATAAGATCTAAACCAGGCCAGAACTTGTCCGTGTAGACCAATTTGGGTTTCCAATCTCTCCAAAAGAATGTGGTGATCGATGGTATCAAAGGCAGCACTAAGGTCTAGTAGCACGAGGACAGATGCAGAGCCTCGGTCTGACGCCATTAAAAGGTCATTTACCACCTTCACAAGTGCAGTCTCAGTGCTATGATGGGGTCTAAAACCAGACTGAAGCATTTCGTATACATTGTTTGTCTTCAGGGAGGCAGTGAGTTGCTGCGCAACAGCTTTTTCAAAATTTTTTGAGAGGAATGGAAGATTCGATATAGGCCGATAGTTTTTTATATTTTCTGGGTCAAGGTTTGGCTTTTTCCAGAGAGGCTTTATTACTGCCACTTTTAGTGAGTTTGGTACACATCCGGTGGATAGAGAGCCGTTTATTATGTTCAACATAGGAGGGCCAAGCACATGATGAGTGATGAGCTTTGAGGGCACTATGGTGTTGAACGCTGAGCTGTAGTAAATGAATAGCATTCTCAAGTAGGTGTTCCTTTTGTCCAGATGGGAAAGGGAAGTGTGGGGTGCAATAGAGATTGCATCCTCTGTATCTGTTGGGAAGGTATGCAAATTGGATTGGGTCAAGGGTTTCTGGGATAATGGTCACACCCCAAGCCGGTTTAGAGGGTACCAAACTAGGAGGCCCACGGCAGTCCAAGCACACACAGGTTCCACCGGCTCCATAAAGCTGCACAACTAATTGAATTCAGATATCCATACCACAAGAGATCCATATGGCATGCAATATCTTGAAATTACATCCAGCCGTGTATCGCGTCCTTTCTTTCTTTTACTCCGTTTTTTCCCCTCTTGCGGCTGCTTTTCACACACAACAAGTCCGGCCCCGCCACTCAACCAGCACAATTCCTCCTCCTCACTGTAGTATTTACTATAAGTTTGCATGCTGTTCTGTTAGGTCAAATGCAGTCAACAGATGGTTGCAAACAAGAATGATGCTGCTTTCCACTTTGCTTCTAAATATACATCATCCTACTTCTATTATTCCAACAGTTCACGCAAGTGTTTTGATGTATATTGCAAGTCAAATTGCAATTGAAATATTTGGTTAAAAAAAAAACGCTATATGATTTTTTGCCTATATCGTGCAGCCCTAGTTACAGAAGCCACCTTTTTCTCTAATACTTACCCAAGAAGTCTGCACTGTCAGAGGCACATGTAGACCAATTCCATAGACTCCATGATTTCAAAAACAATACTCACCTTGCGAGTCTAAAATGACAGAACCTCAAGTCCACAACATTAGAACACCTGTCGTGACTTGGTGAAACACACACGTACGCTGTGTGTTTGATGGTAGAGCCTTCAATCCCTACATGACACGCCAAAATGGCTGCCATTTAAACCTTCAATGTGGAAAAAGAAAGGCCCTACACAAAAAGTTATTGCAAGAACGTCAAAATGTCCACCAAAGAGTTCTGAAAAGGAGAAACTCAACCACCGAGCGGTGCAGTCTCCACTCCGTGGAGATATCTGGGAAGATACATTGCCCTGAGCGACAGGAAATTCGCACTGCTCCTTAAGAACAGATAACGTGCCAGGTTTAGGAGAGAGAGAGACCACATCCCCCCCCCCCGCCTGTTGATAGACCTTACCAGCACATACTGGCCCTCCAACATCTGAACAAAAAACCTCAGCTATAGCAAAACTGTCTGTAGCTCTAGGGAATTAATATGCAGCATCCTTTGCGCTGTTTACCAAATCCCTCTTTCTGAGTAGCGCTCCATATCCCAGTAAGGATGCTTCGGTCATGATGACCCTGCAGTCACTACCCGGCACATGAGAACCCCACCTCCATGTTCTTGAACTTCTTGTCAATATGGGGGCGCTGTTTCCACTTTGGAAAAAATCGTGCCCAAATTAAACTGCCTCGTAGATCGTACAATATGCATATTATTATTACTATTGGATAGAAAACACTCTCAAGTTTCTAAAACTGTTTGAATTATATCTGTGAGTAAAACAGAACTCATTTTGCAGCAAACTTCCAGACAGGAAGTGAAAAATCTGAAAACGATGCTCTGTTCTAGGGCCTGCCTATTGAATTGCCTTATATTTATGGATATGCATGCACTGCATACGCCTTCCACTAGATGTCAACAGGCAGTGGAAGGTGGAATGGGGTGTCTAGCTTGATCTGAGGTCGAACAAGAGCTCTTGGAATGACGTGTCCACAATTTCCTTTCTCTACCTAGGCGCGGGAAGCACCTCCCTATTGTCTTATGATAAGCGTTCGGTATACACGGCTAATATCTCCAGCTTTGTTTTTATTTGATACATATTAGAAAAACATCATAAAGTAGGTTTTTTCAACCGAGTTTCATCAGTTTATTCAACGTTTAATGGGACTTTTGGAGTTTTCCGTTCTATGCGTCAAGAGAAGATGGGCATGTTCGCGCCACATGGCTAGCCTTGTGGAGCGAATTCGACAGGAGAGAAGGACATTCTAAAACCAAACAACGATTTATTCTGGACCTAGGACTCCTTGTACAAGATTCTGATGGAAGCTTAGCAAAAGTAAGAATTTATGATGTTATTTCGTATTTCTGTGGAAAATGTTTAGTCCTATTATCCGCCCTTTTTGCGGGCGCTGTCTCGCTAAAACGTAAGCTGTTTGTTATGGTAAAGTTATTTTTTTAAATCTAACACGGCGGTTGCATTAACTTCTTATGGCTGCAAGGGGCAGTATTGAGTAGCCAGCTAAAAGATGCCCATTTCAAACGGCCTCGTACTCAATTCTTGCTCGTACAATATGCATATTATTATTACTATTGGATAGAAAAAACTCTCTAGTTTCTAAAACCGTTTGAATTATTTCTCTGAGTGAAACAGAACTCATTCTGCAGCACATTTCCTGACCAGGAAGTGGAATGTCTGAAATCGATGCTCTGTTCAACTTCCTGCCTATACATGGGCATGATACGTAAGAGTCTACGTACACTTCATAGACCTTCCTCTGGATGTCAAGAGGCTGTGAAAGAAGAAATTTTGTGTTTATCTTCATCTGAATTGGAATACAAGCTCTTTGTATGACGTGTCCCTCATTTCCGGTACTCTTGGGAGCGCCAGTTGGACAGTGGGATTGCCTTCTGTTTAGCTGCCGTAATGGACGACAACTATCTCCGGCTCGGATTTTATTTGATACATGTGACCATATCATCGTAAAGTATGTTTTTTCAATATAGTTTAATCAGATTATTGAAATTTTTTCGGGAGTTTTGCCGTGTTCTGTTCTCTGACTTTGTTGACGTTGGAGAGATCCGTGCCACCTGGCAAGTGCCCATGCTAAATGAAGAGGGAAATTTGCCGTTCCAGATCTAAACAACGACTGTTCTGGACAAAGGACACCTTGTCCAACATTCTGACGGAAGATCACCAAAAGTAAGAAACATTTTATGATGCTATTTCTAATATCTGTCATGCATGTGAACTGGTCGTCGGCGTCCAAGTGTTTCTGGCTATTGTGGCTACGCTAATATAACGCTACATTTTGTTTTCGCTGTAAAACATTTAATAAATCGGAAATATTGTCTGGAATCACAAGATGCCTGTCTTTCAATTGCTGTACACTATGTATTTTTCAGAAATGTTTTATGATGAGTTATTAGGTATTTGACGTTGGTGTCTGTAAATATTATGGCTGCTTTCGGTGCAATTTCTGATTGTAGCTGAAATGTAAACTATGATTTATACCTGAAATATGCAAATTTTTCAAACAAAACATATGCTATACAATAAATATGTTATCAGACTGTCATCTGATGAGGTTGTTTCTTGGTTAGTGGCTATTTATATCTTTATTTGGTCGAATTTGTGATAGCTACTGATGGAGTAAAAAACTGTTGTAGTAAAAAAAGTGGTGTCTTTTGCTAACGTGGTTAGCTAATAGATTTACATATTTTGTCTTCCCTGTAAAACATTTAAAAAATCGGACATGTTGGCTGGATTCACAAGATGTGTACCTTTCATATGCTGTATTGGACTTGTTAATGTGTGAAAGTTAAATATTTAAAAAATATATCTTTTGAATTTCGCGCCCTGCACTTTGAGCTGGCTGTTGTCATAAGTGTACCGACGTCGGGCTTGTACGCCAAACAGGTTAAGAACTAGTGTATCTTTCATTTGCTGTCCAACATGTATTTTTAGTGAAGTTTATGATGAGTTCTTTGGTCAGATTAGGTGAGTGTCCAAAATAGCTCCGGACAATTTGGTGAATCGATGCTACATATTCACAATGTATAACCACGGTTTGCAGCTCTAAATATGCACATTTTCGAACAAAACATAAGTGTATTGTATAACATGATGTTATAAGACTGTCATCTGATGTAGTTGGTCAAGGTTAGTGATTAATTTTATATCTTTTGCTGGTTTTTGCGATCGCTACCTTTTGCTGCTAATAAATGCATTTGTGTGTTTGGCTATTGTGGTAAGCTAATATAATGCTATATTGTGTTTTCGCTGTAAAACACTTAAAAAATCGGAAATATTGGCTGGATTCACAAGATGTTTATCTTTCATTTGCTGTACACCATGTATTTTTCATAAATGTTTTATGATGAGTATTTATGTATTTCACGTTGCTCTCTGTAATTATTCTGGCTGTTTTGGTGCTATTTTTTATGGTGGCTGCAATGTAAAACTATGATTTATACCTCAAATATGCACATTTTCGAACAAAACATACATTTATTGTATAACATGTTATAAGACTGTCATCTGATGAAGTTGTTTCTTGGTTAGTGACTAATTATATCTCTATTTGGTCGGTTTTGTGATAGCTACCTATGCGGTAGAAAAATTGTGAAAATATGCGGTTGAGTCTTTTGCTATTGTGGTTAGCTAATAGAAATACATATTGTGTTTTCGCTGTAAAACATTTTAAAAATCTGAAATGATGGCTGGATTCACAAGATGTTTATCTTTCATTTGCTGTATTGGACTTATGATTTCATGAAAATTATATTATATGATATCCCTGTCGCGTTAGGCTAGGCTATGCTAGTCAGCTTTTTTGATGAGGAGGATCCCGGATCCGGGCGAGAGAAGCGGTAGAGGTTTTAAACTCTTGCAGCAAATCGATATGATACTTCTATAGCATTGCAACCACTTTCAACAACCGGTCCGCGACACCCGCAGCTTGGTACTCTCTGTCCAGCTGATGCTCTGAGAATCGGCACTGTTTATTCGGAAGCACCGAGCTAGGATTATCCCCCTTTTTAGCATCTGGAGCAAAGTAACTCGCCAGCTTTCCATCCATCAGCAGTGTGCAGATCGCCCAGCCTCCTCCCATACCCTCTACTGGGCTCCTGAGTGCCACAGCAGTCTAAGGCACTGCATCTCAGTCCCTGGTTTGAATCCAGACTGTATCATATCTGGCCGTGATTGGGAGTCCCAAAGGGCACATCACTTCACCAGCTTGGTCGAAAGAGGGGTATCACAGCTCGCCTTTAGCTCATCGGCAAAATCTTTAAAGAGGGGTAAGCGACGCTTTACCACTGCAGGGACAGGAGATAAATACATTCCCCCAAAGCTGGTGGAACTCCACTGCAGTGGAGAAGACCAATAGTTCACTCTCCCCCGCCGAAATCCAAAGCCGGGGCTTTAGGCTCCACCAGACTGAGTTAATCCTATTCAAACTCTGAAAATCCTCCAGAGCCAACCAGGGATAGTATATCATCCCAGAATCTGTACTCTAAACACTGCCAGAGAAATCGGCTCTGCTCTCTTCAGGCTTCAGACTTCCCCATTCCTGAGGTCGCTTCACCGGAAGACCCTTTGGGGCCCCAATTTCTCTCACAAAGTCAGCCCAACACTCAATGGAAGTTGAACACAGCCAGAGACAATGGTCACACAAACTGGTACGATCCAAAGCCTCCTGAGTGTGTTTCTACCCCAGACAAACAGGACAGCACTCCTGAGTATCTTTCATTTGCATTGTGAAACTACATGCCCTAGGGTATGGCCGGAAGTTAAAACTCGGCTGGTTAGCCTTTGTGAACTTAATCTTACCACTGGCCATCTTACTCAAGCAAGGAAGCACTGGCTACACAAGCAGAGCAGAAAGTAGTGGGTTTTTAGCAGACACAAATCCTACCCAAGCAGAAACTACATGCCCTAGGGTATGGCCGGAAGTTTAAACTCGGCTGGTTAGCCTTTGTGAACTTAATCTTACCACTGGCCATCTTACTCAAGCAAGGAAGAATTAGCTACACAGGCAGAGCAGAAAATAGTTGGCTTTTAGCAAATACAAAGACCGATACCAAGACCCAAAACTGACAAAATCTAGGGGCACGAGTACTCTCAACCCACTATCATAGACCTAAGTCACAGCTGAATTTTGTAGTCTTTGTGTGATTGAACATTTTGTAAATTCCTTGGCATATTCTTCCTTCAGGTGATCTGAAGAGCAAAGAATTGAAGAAATGAACGTGTGCCCCGGTATTAGCACCAGGAAGACGGGCTTTCGAGTGCGGGCTAGGCATCCATTGACCTGTTGGGCCTGATTTCTTCAGGTAAATATGATTGGTCGTTAACTCCGCATAGTATGTTATACCGAGTGACCGACTGAAAGAGAACAGATAGAAAATATGTAGAAATGATAATGGACCTATATATTTTAAAATAACTGTCCTTTTTCTGGACTGCAAACAGCTTTTGAAGAACAAATCTGTCAGGAAAAGTATTATCAGCTAGCGTTTTCATTCTGATTCATTCACCTAAAAGAGCCGGCTCCGAACTTCCCTTCATTCAGCAACCATGATTGTGTTAAATAGACATGGGCGGGTGCCTCAGACATGGCCTCTGGCTGGGGCCTCTAAATAACCACACACACACACTTGCACTCACACACCACCATCCATGCTCTCTCTCACCTGCCGTCTCTCCCTCCTCTGTAAATATTTGTGTAATAAAATGCCATAGACAGGCCTATGCTCAGATAGGATAAACAAGAGGATGTCTCTATAACAGCAGTGGAAAGAGAAATTAATCTGCTGATAGGCAAGCAACCGGTAGCCTACTCCATTACCGTCCAAGATCTTTATATTTTATGTCCAGAATTGAACTGGCTCTTGCAGCCAATACAGTCAGCGAGTCTTGATTAATACATTTATATTTTCAGTTCAATACTTTTCTGGCTTCCCTCTTCTGTTACACACAGGTGTTCTGAGATGCTGGATAGCTCTTTCTGTTCCATGAACAAGCACACACAGAGTTGGTGTAATATGGAAATATGGCCGTGGGATCCTTTTTGTTTTTAAAAATGATTTCTCGATGATTTGAAAGTAACGTTTCAAAGGTTTCCAAAACCGTATTGCAACTGAGGATTATTAAAGTTTACACGGAGCGTCGTCGGGACTGCTGTATAATTGTAACACCTGAATCTTGTTAGGCCTATCTGAAAAGACATACATTTTGAAGTCTTAAATTGACAACACATGCATTGATCTTGAAATATTGATGGCTATTCAGAGAGTAGGCTGAGCCATCTTCGAATAAGCCATCCCTTAGCTACAAATATATTGCAGTGCAGTAGGAATGTATATATTGCAGTTATTACAAACCTACTGCAATACTGCAATACAGCTCTGGGAGGGTTTCACAACACGCAAGACAAAATATAGCATAGTCTCTCGTCAGGGATTTCATTTATATTGGGCGATTGCAAAATACGACCTTTTCATTCAATGCAGTAGAAAAATATTGTTTCAGTTGATAATAAACATGTTTGTTTTGTTACTTTTTCATCAACTTATTTCTGTAACTTTCTAGCAAGTCATGCTAGCGTACAGAGCATCTAACTAGCTAGCTAAAAGCTACGCTAAATTCTAGCTTGCGACCTGCTTTTAATTATCATCAAAAACAAACATCAGTACATTTACAATAAAGTAAAATGGGAGGTAACAGTCATAAAAATAGTACCCACTTATAGGAATGGGTAATTATTTACAAGTTGCTAGCTATCCCATAAACCCATTGTCGAAAACCACAGATTTTTATCTACTTCTGTGTTTTGGTAACTTCCTGTTCTATGACGGACTCTGGCCGGACTGAAGAAGACGCATGGTTTCGATCCTTCAACCACAACAGATGTATTGTGGTATTGTGTACATTTACAATGAAGGTTACTGAATGTTAATGTCCATTGTGAGAGAATGGAAAATGGTCGTAAATGTGTCAAGAGAAAACAGCGCAGTACAAAAGAAAATGGAATAAATACGTCCAGAACTGCATTTTGAAAATAACTGAAAAACAAATTGCATTTGTAGAATGTTTGAGTTGTCAGATGCTATATATTTTCAAAGCTATGCACGATTTAAAAATACTATATTTGAAAGTTATCCAGGATTCTGCAGCTACCATCAGAGTTGCATGTCTCTTTCTATGACTTTGGTGTAGTTATTTTATTTACATATGATCAGAAGCATAGCTGAAATGAATGTGTTCTACAGAATATAGGCCTACACAGACGACTTCTGATCTTCTGTACATCACTGTTCTATTTGCAAGGTTCTTTGAATAAGCCCCTGACGTTAGTCTAATAACAAAACCCACAAATGGAGTGTGGTAGATGCTTCTGGTTGCTCAATTAAGACTACAAATACACATGTATCAAAATGAACATGTCAACCCACATGGATTCCATCAACCCCTTCATCATCCCCAGAGTATGGTGGTTGCGTGAATATACATGTGTACTTGTGCGATTGCATTGCATGCTATGTAGAAATGAGCTTCTTTCTCACCATAGCGTGTGGTTATCGCTTTTCTGTCTGTTCTCACTGTAGTCAGTAGCCTATATGGGTCAGTCACTCTCATTCTCACTTGCTTATAGGAGCTATGTGGTACCTTCCTCCAGCACTGTACAGCTTCTTACGCAATACAGCTCACACCACAAACCATGCTCTCAATCTCCTTTACCCTCAACTCCTCATTTCTATTTCAGGTCTGGATGTGACTTTCTCAGACTAAGAGTAATTGGTCACAGTGTATTTTCACCGTCTTGGCTTTGCTGTGCCTGTGTCACACTAGGTTTACAGTACAGCTCACACCACAAACCATGCTCTCAATCTCCTTTACCCTCAACTCCTCATTTCTATTTCAGGTCTGGATGTGACTTTCTCAGACTAAGAGTAATTGGTCACAGTGTATTTTCACCTCCATCTTGGCTTTGCTGTGCCTGTGTCACACTAGGTTTACCTGTAGCTAACCTCACCTGATAAAACATCCCTCTGTTCTCTGTCAAAGGAGAATATAATAAAACATGTATGCAAAGTCAAATAAGACTGTGTCACTACAGGAATACTGTATGCACAATATGGTTGATATTTTACTAATAGTGTCTTATATGGAATTTATTATCTTGCTGTCTTGGGTTATAAGGGGACACACCATATTGGATCAATAAAAAAGCATTAGCCTTCAAAGTGCTTTATGTGTTGCCTGGCACCATGTGGTAATGATGGGCAGGGCTTGACCGCAATTTGAAAGTGTGAATTAGGGGTGGTTGGCATGCACTAACGGGGCAGAGAGATGTGTTAAGTTTTCAAATGTGTTAAGTCTTTCATTTGCTGAGAAATAGACAACAACAAGCTGAACAACAGCATCTTAATAAATTAAAAAAATTAAAAAAATTAACTAGACAAGCCAGTTCGAACCCGGGTCTGTAGTGACACCACTAACACTGCGATGCAGTGCATTAGACCGCTGCCCCACTCTGTCCCCTAATTGAAACATTACCTGCAACAGCCTTATTCTAAAATTGATTAAACCGTTTTTTTCCCCTCATCAATCTACACACAATACCACATAATGACAAAGTAAAAAATGAAATATCACATTTACATAAGTATTCTGACCCTTTACTCAGTACTTTGTTGAAGTTCCTTGGCCAGCGATTACAGCCTTCTTCTTTGGTATGATGCTACAGGCTTGCATTCTTAATTTGGGGGATTTTCTCCTATTCTTCTCTGCAGATCCTCTCAAGCTCTGTCAGGTTGGCTGGGGAGCATCACTGCACAGCGATGTTCAGGTATCTCTAGAGATGTTCAGTTGGGTTCAAGTCCTGGCAATGGTTGGGCAACTCAAGGACATTCAGTCCCGAAGCCACTCCTGCGTTGTCTTGGCTGTGTGGACACCTCCAGGACACCTACACCACCCGATGTCACAGGAAGGCCATAAAGATCATCAAGGACAACAACCACCCGAGCCACTGCCTGTTCACCCCGCTATCATCCAGAAGGCGAGGTCAGTACAGGTGCATCAAAGCAGGGACCGAGAGACTGAAAAACAGCTTCTATCTCAAGGCCATCAGACTGTTTAACAGCCACCACTAACATAGAGTGGCTGCTGCCAACATACTGACTCAACTCCAGCCACTTTAATAATGGGAATTGATAAAAAATGTATCACTAGCCACTTTATACAATGCCACTTAATATAATGTATATACTGTACTCTATATCATCTACTGCATCTTGCCATCTTTATGTAATACATGTATCACTAGCCACTTTAAACTATGCACTTTTATTTTTACATACCCTACATTACTCATCTCATATGTAAAAACCTTACTCGATACCATCTTGCCTATGCCGTTCTGTACCATCACTCATTCATATATCTTTATGTACATATTCTTTATCCCTTTACACTTGTGTGTATAAGGTAGTAGTTGTGGAATTGTTAGGTTAGATTACTCGTTGGTTATTATTGCATTGTCAGAACTAGAAGCACAAGCATTTCGCTACACTCGCATTAACATCTGCTAACCATGTGTATGTGACAAATAAAATTTGATTTGATTTGATTTGGGTCATTGTTCTGTTGGAAGGTGATCCTTCACCCCAGTTCCTGAGCGCTCTAGAGCAGATTTTCATCAAGGATCTCTCTGTACTTTGCTCCGTTCATTTTCTTTCTTCGATCCAGACTAGTCTCCCTGCTGCTGGAAAACATCCCCACAGCCACAACCATGCTTCACCGTAAGGATGGTGCCAGGTTTCCTCCAGTTGTGACGCTTTGCAGCCAGGCCAAAGAGTTCAATCTTGGTTTCATCAGACCAGAGAACCTTGTTTTTCATGGTCTGAGAGTCCTTTAGGTGCCTTTGCCAAACTCCAAGTGGGCTGTCAAATGCATTTTACTGAGGAGTGGCTTCCGTCTGGCCACTCTACCATAAAGGCCTGATTGGTGGAGTGCTGCAGAGATGGTTGTCCTTCTGGAAGGTTCTCCCATCTCCACAGAGGAACTCTGGAGCTCTGTCAGAGTGGCCATTGGGTTCTTGGTCACCTCCCTGACCAAGGCCCTTCTACCTTGATTGGTCAGTTTGGTTGGTGGTTCCCAACTTCTTCCATTTAAGAATGATGGAGGCCCCTGTATTCTTGGGGACCTTCAATGCTGCAGAAATGTTGTGGTACCCTTTCCCAGATCTGTGCCTCAACACAGTTCTGTCTCGGAACCTTTACGGACAATTCTTTTGATATCATGGCTTGGTTTTTGCTCTGACATGAACTGTCAACTGTGGGACCTTAAACAGACAGGTACAGTATGTGTCTTTCCAAATCATGTCCAATCAATTGAATTTACAATCAAATTGTAGAAACATCTCAAGGACGATCAATGGAAGCAGGATACACCTGAGCTCAATTTCGAGTCTCGTAAGAAAGGGTTAGAATACTTATGTAAATGTGATATTTCCGTTTTTTGCAAACATTTCTAACAAACAGTTTTTGCTCCGTCATTATGGGGTGTGGATTGATGTAGATGCATGAGGGAAAAATGCATTTAATCCATTTTAGAATAAGGCTGTAACGTAACAAAATGTGGAAAATAGGAAGGGGTCTGAATACTTTCGGAATGCATTGTACAGTGAAGGGACAATCAAAAATATTTACAGCTGTTCTCATTCTCAATTCAATTATTGATACAATTAATGATAATATAGAGACAAACAGAGAACACAGACAAACAGAGAACACAGGTGAAACGTGCCATTTCACATATGTAGTCACTGGTGTCATGGTGCTGGGGATAATGAATATGGGTTTGGAGCCAGACCTGAACTATGCTTTATCACGTGTGCATTTTGCGAAGAGTAAAATGTCACCCGAGATCACTTTCTAAGTCGAAATGGAAATCAATATCTACCCCTCAGAAATGTTTCAACAGAATCTACATGGTGAAAGGAAAACTAAACCTATGGACCGTTTGTTTCTAACGTAGCCTAAAAACCACTGCTTCGAAGGAGTAGGTGGGTTTATCTCAAACACCTGCTATTTTTATTATACACAGCTGCTATCCACTGACAAGCTTAACAATTAACAGCTATAACAACTACAGGCAGGGGAGGCACCTAAAACGGACATTTAAACAACAGAAACAGTCAATACTAAAGAGGCTTTGGCCCAGCAGTAGCATAGCAAACACACTAGTGAATTGGTTTAAAAGATACGTTCCATTTGTTTTAACCTATACATTGGGATTTGGGACAAAAGGCATCTAAAAAGAAAGATTATCCTGATACTAACTCAATGCATAGCTATTGAACTGGTCCGTATCAGTAGATGACAATGTCATTGAAAAGAAGAATTTGTTCGTAACTGACTGCCTTGTTCAGGGGCAGAACTGTAGATGTTTACCATGTCAGCTCAGGGATTTGATCTGGCAACTTTTCAGTTATTAGTCCAATGCTCTAACCACTAGGCTACCTGCCACCCCATGAGAAAGACTGTGGAAATGACCAACACAGGAAGCCTGAAATGATGACATCAGCCCAACATGTATTTCTCCCATAATACCCTTAACATGTGTTCATATTGTTTCAACGTCTTATTTTAAAGGACTGTCCTCTCCAGGATGTGAATTATCACGTTGGCCTCAATTGACGCCTAGTTTTGCTCCTTCATGCTGTATCAACATCCCTGCAGGCAGCCATGCGATGTAAGTGGAGTGTAATCATAAATTGATGTCACAGTTCCAAAAGTGGTGATGAAGGAGTCAGGCGCAGAGAGCAGGGCAGTTCAAAGGCAAGTGGATTAAATATTCCAAAAAGATACAGCGAGATGGCTACGCCATAATTACAAGGGCGCGTCAAAAACAGTCCAAAACAAACAGGACAAAATCTACTTGGAACAAACACCACACGAAATAACGAACACCACAAACAGGAAAACAAGCCCGCACAAAAGTCGGCGGGCCAACTGGGTTTAAATAGCCCACAATGAACCTAAACACAAAACAGGTGCAACAAATCAGACACAACTAAATGAAAACAGAAAAGGGGATCGGTGGCAGCTGGTAGACCGGAGACGACGACCGCCGAGCGCCGCCCAAACGGGAAGAGGCACCATCTTCGGCAGGATTCGTGACAATTGATTTATGTTGTCTCTACGCGACTAGTTCTGGAATACCTTTTTGCTCCTCCTCGACATGGAGGAGAGGGAGAGGGACAGGTTAAAAGGACAGGGAAAGAGGGGCAGAGAGAGGGGAGAGAAAAGGGGTAGAAAAGCAACGAAAAGTTTAAATAATAAAATAGTAATATGTTTCATTATTAGATACTTTGTGCCAGAGGAAAGAAACAAGACACTCTCTCTTGTCTACTTTCATTGTTCTGCAGTAGGTACCTCAACAGTTAACACAACACACATCTAGAACCATTCCTAAAGGTAGTGGGAGGAACCACGAAGCCAAGCTTCAAATGTCTACAGACTTTGCAAATACTGTAAACAACTATATGAAAATAACAAAGCATTACTATATACTACATGAGCTGTGTGGCTTCTCATTGTGTTGCTACAGTTGTAGCCATGAGGGCCATGTAGTAAATGTCAACTTGCACTCTTTAGATGAAGTACAAATAAAGGAAAGTAAATATATGGCTAGGGAGGGTGTGACTAACTGACAGAGATACACAGATGCTCACCTCCAGGAAAGGTTCTGCAACACTGAGGAGTAATTTGTTACTATGCGTACTAACTGTGTCTATGCTTGCAGTCCAGCTATTCAAGTAATCATTGTTAGAGAGTGTGTGTGTGTGTGTGTTTGTGTGTTACTTCTGCTTTTTCAACAATTAGAGAAGTGAATCAGACAGGTTAAAAAAAATGCAACTGCCTGACCAAGCAGAGGAAGTGCCACTATATTTTACCTGCATCCTGTGTCCGAACGTGTCTGAGTTTTTTTGGCTAAAATGTCCTGGTACTGTAAAGTTCACAATGCCGTTGACCTTAATAAGGGCCCCAGGACCAGTTGAAGCAAAATAGCCCCATAACATCAAAGATCCACGAACATATTTTACAGTAGGGAAGAGGTATTTTCTGCATATGCATTGTTCTGTCATAGGCAGAACCCACCGCTGGCGGGTGTGGCCAACAAGCTCTAACTTCAGGTCATATGACCATTGTACTGGTTCCAATCCATGTGCCAATGCCATTTATCAAACTCCAGGCAGGGATATGGTCAGATGTCATGAAAATAGAGGTCTTTGACCACGCACACCAATGGTGTGAATTATTCATATTTTTTGCTAACCTTTATCAAGGCATCCAATAATCGCGGACCCCACTTTGTACAAATGCGACTGTGTCTCTGCTTGTGACCACAGACTCCTTTCCCATCAGTCTGTCACATTGTGTGGTCAGCGCTTTTCTGTCCCATGTTACTAGTGGTTTGACCCCACTGAGAAGCAGCCCCACACAGTCTTCTCTGCGTACAGGAGTCCCGTCTGACACGCAGGCCTATGTGGTAAAATACCACTGCTCTGAATACATTCCACTGCAGCGAACAAAATAGTTCTCAATAATACTAAAGGTCTACTCACCAGTTTTTGTTGGATCCATGTAGGCCTTAGGATTTCTAAAAGTGAAAGTGTTACACTGGAAACAGGGGGGATATTCTGCATGGGTAGGTAGGTCTGGGAGTGTAACTTTACAGTGCTTCTCTACAGCATTGTTTTGACATTATCTAAGTGAACGAGGTATGCAAATCGGTGATGATTCCAGCATACATACTCCTGTAACGGCTGGTGCTCTCCTCATCCTCAGATGAGGTGAGGAGAGAAGGATCTTCAGACCAAAATGCGGGTTCAGGGAAATAAGCCATCTTTATTATGAATACGATGACCACACGAAACGAAACAAAACACTTTCCAAACTACAAAACAAGAAAACGACGTTGACGAAACCTGAACATAAACTTACATAACTAAACATAAACTTACGTACAGGAAACAGACGACATCGAAACGAAACAAACAAACGCTACAGTCCAGTGTGGTACGAACATCCATACAGACACAGGAGACAATCACCCACAAACAAACAGTGAGAACGCCCTACCTAAATATGACTCTTAATTAGAGGAAAACGCAAACCACCTGCCTCTAATCAAGAGCCATACCAGGCAACCCAAAACCAACATAGAAACAGATAACATAGACTGCCCACCCAAAACACATGCCCTGACCATAAACACATAAAAACAAACATAAAACAGGTCAGGACCGTTACAGAACCCCCCCCTCAAGGTGCGAACGCCGGGCGCACCAGCACAAAGTCCAGGGGAGGGTCTGGGTGGGCAGTTGACCACGGTGGTGGCTCCGGCTCAGGACGCTGTCCCCACACTACCATAGTCACTCCCCGCTTCTGTCTTCCCCTCCCAATGACCACCCTAAAACTCGCATCCCCTAAATAAACGGCCAGCACCAGGAGAAGGGGCAGCACCGAGACAAGGGGCAGCACCGGGACAAGGGGCAGCACCGGGACAAGGGGCAGCACCGGGACAAGGGGCAGCACCGGGACAAGGGGCAGCACCGGGACAAGGGGCAGCACCGGGACAAGGGGCAGCACCGGGACAAGGGGCAGCACCAGGATAAGGGGCAGCACCGGGACAAGGGGCAGCACCGGGATAAGGGGCAGCACCGGGACAAGGGGCAACACCGGGACAAGGGGCAACACCGGGACAAGGGGCAGGTCCCGGCTGATATACTCTGGCAGATCCTGGCTGAGGGACTCTGGCAGGTCTATGCAGGCTGACGGCTCTCGACGCTCATGGCAGGCTGACGGCTCTCGACGCTCATGGCAGGCTGACGGCTCTCGACGCTCATGGCAGGCTGACGGCTCTCGACGCTCATGGCAGGCTGACGGCTCTCGACGCTCATGGCTCGCTGGCGGCTCTGGCAGATCCTGTCTGGTTGGCGGCTCTGGCAGATCCTGTCTGATTGGCGGCTCTGGCAGATCCTGTCTGGCGGGCGGCTCTGGCAGATCCTGTCTGGCGGGCGGCTCTAGCGGCTCCTGTCTGGCTGACGGCTCTAGCGGCTCCTGTCTGGCTGACGGCTCTAGCGGCTCCTGTCTGGCGGATGGCTCTGTAGGCTCATGGCAGACGGGCGGCTTTGCAGGCTCATGGCAGACGGGCGGCTTTGCAGGCTCCTGGCAGACGGGTGGCTCAGATGGCGCTGGGGAGACGGATGGCTCAGATGGCGCTGGGGAGACGGATGGCTCAGATGGCGCTGGGGAGACGGATGGCTCAGATGGCGCTGGTGAGACGGATGGCTCTGGCCGGACACGGCGCACTGTAGACCTGGTGCGTGGTGCCGGAACTGGAGGCACCGGGCTAAGGATAAGCACCTTCCTACTAGTGCGGGGAGCAGGGACAGGGCACACTGTATTCTCAAAGCCCACTCTATAACTGATGCGTGGTACCGGCACTGGTGACGCCGGGCTGAGGACAAGCACATCAGGATTAGTAGGGGGAGAAGATACAATGTGTACAGGGCTCTGGAGACGCACTGGTAGCTTAGTGCGTGGGGCCGGAACTGGAGGCACCGGGCTAGATACACGCACTACAGGGAGAGTGCGTGGAGGAGGAACAGGGCTCAGGATACGCACTGGTAGCCTAGTGCGTAGTGTAGGCACTGTAGGTACTAGGCTGGGGCGGGGAGGTGGCGCCGGAAATACCGGACCGTGGAGACGTACTGGCACTCTTGAGCATTGAGCCTGCCCAACCTTACCTGGTTGAATGCTCCCGGTTGCCCGACCAGTGCGGGGAGGTGGAATAACCCGCACCGGCCTATGTAGGCGAACCGGGGAAACCATGCGTAAGGCAGGTGCCATGTATGCCGGCCCGAGGAGACGCACTGGAGACCAGACGCGTTGAGCCGGCCTTATGACACCTGGCTCAATACCCAATCTAGCCCTCCCAGTGCGGGGAGGTGGAATAACCCGCACTGGGCTATGCACTCGTACAGGAGACACCGTGCGCTCTACTGCGTAACACGGCGCCTGCCCGTACTCCCGCTCTCCACGGTTAGCCTGGGAAGTGGGCGCAGGTCTCCTACCTGCCCTTGGCCCACTACCTCCTAGCCTCCCCCCAAGAAATTTTTGGGAATTACTTACGGGCTTTTCGGGCTTCCGTGCCAGACGCGTTCCCTCATAGCTCCGGTTCCTCTCTCCGGTAGCCTCTGCACTCCCCAGTGCCTCCAGCTGCTCCCACGGCTTTTCGGGCTTCCAGCCACGTCTCCTAGCTGCCTCCTCAAACCACCGCTCCTGGGCTTTAGCTGCCTCCCTCTCTTCCTGAGAACGGCGATTTTCTCCTGCCTTAGCCCAGGGACCTTCTCCATTCTTTATCTGCTCCCATGTCCAGAAATCCTTGTTTTTCTCCTGTCCCTTACTCCGTTTATTTTTCCCTTGCCGCTTGGTCTTAGCGTGGTGGGTGATTCTGTAACGGCTGGTGCTCTCCTCATCCTCAGATGAGGTGAGGAGAGAAGGATCTTCAGACCAAAATGCGGGTTCAGGGAAATAAGCCATCTTTATTATGAATACGATGACCACACGAAACGAAACAAAACACTTTCCAAACTACAAAACAAGAAAACGACGTTGACGAAACCTGAACATAAACTTACATAACTAAACATAAACTTACGTACAGGAAACAGACGACATCGAAACGAAACAAACAAACGCTACAGTCCAGTGTGGTACGAACATCCATACAGACACAGGAGACAATCACCCACAAACAAACAGTGAGAACGCCCTACCTAAATATGACTCTTAATTAGAGGAAAACGCAAACCACCTGCCTCTAATCAAGAGCCATACCAGGCAACCCAAAACCAACATAGAAACAGATAACATAGACTGCCCACCCAAAACACATGCCCTGACCATAAACACATAAAAACAAACATAAAACAGGTCAGGACCGTTACAACTCCAGGCACTTGAGAATAGTATAAGCCTAATATCTTTCTGTGTTTATGTCTCACCCACACAAACTCACATACCAAAACTCATGTTCATCTAAAATGGTTTAGGATCCTATTCACTTGATTTACCCACTAGCATTTTCCACTAGAATATAGTTGATTTTAAATGAATTATACTTCACTAAAACTTCAAGAGTTTTCACCCCATAGGACTTGCATTAGAGAAAACATAAATTTCTCCACCTCTAAACATTTTATTTGGAAATTCTTATTGTGGTTTCTGTTTTATATTTTAGTTGCGTATATTACATTTATTTGATTTGATGACGTTATGATTTCATCTCATCTCTATAGAGCTTCTGCCTATGCTGTCTGCCAAAATCACTGTTATAGTAGATCCGTGTCTGACGCACACTAACCGGCATAGGTGGTGGAACAAACCAAGATGCAGTACCTGCTTTAGTTTTTGAGATGATCGATCTCTATCGAGGGAGGAGCTGTTTTTTTTTTGCAATATACAATATATATATTGTTTTACCCTTTTCCTGCCCAATTTCGAGATATCCAATTGGTAGTTACAGTCTTGTCTCATCGCTGCAACTCCCGTACGGACTCGGGAGAAGAGAAGAACAAGAGCCGTGGGTCCACCGAAACACGACCCCGCCAAGCCGCATTGCTTCTTGACACAATGCTTGCTTAACCCGTAAGCCAGCCGCACCAATGTGTTCGGAGGAAACACTGAACAGCTGGCAACCAAAGACAGCATGCATGTAGTCAGCATGCATCACAAGGAGTGAGGGGCTGGTTTTTACATGCGGTGTATATTTACTTTTGTTGGCATTTACTTTTGTTGGCAATGTCAATTCTTGCTTTTTTTTCCAAATACTTAATTTTATATTCGCTAGCTGGACAGGCAAACGCCGTCGAGTACTAAACTGTAAATCAATCAAAGATTGTGTACTGTCCATGGTACTATCGCTGCTGATCATGTCTGCCAATCACATTATCAGTATCTAAGGAAGCAGACAGCTGGTGATGACCTCTCGCGAGAGTTCTCTGTCCGACAAACTGCTATGAGGTAAAGTTTTTAACATTTATTTGTAAACTAACTATTTAGTTACACTGTAAGACTTTTCTGTAATTTCAATAGTAAAACACTGTAGGATGCACAGTATAATAACATGCATGTGTTTTACAGCATTAATGCTGTAGATTGCACTGCATTATGGGTAAAATGATGAAAAATACAGTTATTAAACCTTTCTTTGCTTTTACGTTTGGACTGTGGCCATGCATTATTGTGCCAATTTATATTTTATTTAAAAACATGTCTTGTAAATTATGCCATGCCAATTATATTTTTAATCACATTTGGTCAGAAAATATGAGTGCCTCATTTATCATTCTGTGTATTTTTCCACAAAGTTCAGATTGCGCAATATGGTGACGGCAGTGCTTTGTTACAGGAAATGAGTATATACCCTGAAAGAGCCATACCCTCTTTCAGATTTTCTGGTGCAGTGGTCTCTGTGTTTAACTTTTTCACTAGAAACCAGCCTATATGTATAACTATCGGTACAAAAAATATGTAGTGAACAACTTGAAAACCAAATGAAGTAGAGCCTATATGTTGTGAAGAACTTATAATCATCATCATCACAGACTAGACAAGATTCAGATTGGGAGACATTCTATAGGCCTAATATAGGATAGTTGGCAGAATGATTGTCCAGTACTAAAATGTAAATATTTCATCTTAATATTGATTAATTGAATGAAGGTACAGTGTAAATAATTTGTAATTTGTATGTAAAAAAACCTTTTCGATAAAGTGGTCAAAACACACACGCTCAAATTTACGGCTTCTCCTCTCTCCATCTGTATTCTCCACAGTATAAACCCCAGAATCTTCTATCTGAAAGTCTGACATAGTTAAGTATCCTGTAACATTGTCCCAGTGTAGGTGGTTTTCTAATCTCTTATCAAGGTTGATAATGCTTTGTTTAGCAGGCTACACCTGTGCAATATTGCCATTGATACATTATACTGCCCACTTCCAACACCTGCTCTGGAAAAAATAAAGACTTTCCCACGATCTCTTTCACCTACTCTGCAGTTATTGAGCCAGATTGGACTCAGTGGACAGACGTTTGGTATTTTACGTAAATCTTTGCCCCTCCAATAAGTAGTATTGATTATAAAGACAGAAGTTTACTTAATTAAGACAGAAATTATAGGAGGGAGGTTGGTCAGTGAGGATGGGTAGGACATATATCACGACCGTCTAGCAATCCAAATGTTATGTGTTTAAGTATCATCAGGGTCAACTGTAGCATTTTAGCTTCCCCTTCCCCTAACCATTATTCTAACCTTAACCCAATTCACCTAACTTTTTATGTAAATTATCCTAACCTTTGTCGTTAGTTCTCCGAACCACTAACGTAAATTCTCCCCATAATTCTAATTGTTGTTACAACACAACAAGCATCCTGGTCGCAGAGAAACACGTGTAATACGACACATCCTCCAAGATGTGGTTACGTCATCCAATTCGTAAGGACTGTGATGCCGTCCTCTAATTTGTGTGATATTGTACGACCGCTATTCCATTCATAATGTAACCTAACCTAAAGTAATGTATCATGCTAAATGGTGGGGAACATATTTATATAGTAGTCTTACGAATTCCCCTGAGACCATGTTAGAGATATTGTGCAGACCACAACCTGTAAGAGCTTCCTTCTCCCATGAAAAAGCTCAATTTACTACCCTATTTACCTCTCTCTCTCTCTCTCCAACAGAAGTAAAGAGTGGAATGGTTTGCAGTGAGATAAATAAAACACATTGTTTCAATACAACAACCCAACCTATAAATCATCCATACCGTAGGCCTATGCAATGTCCTTTCATTTAAATTATATTATTAGGACATACAGGATTACACTTAAGGTTTAGGTGTAGCTGTAAAATAGGCTGCTGGTATGTTCAGTACAAATAGTTGCTCTAACATAATTCCCACCATGTTAGGCTGCAATCAATAAACCAAATGCACATCATTTAAGTAAATAAATGTAAAAATAGGGCAACATGCTAACAAGACATAACAGCCTGAACCTAAGTTGAGCCCTCCATGTCCTAACGGTTAGGACCTTACAGGTGCAGGTGAGATCTCAACAGACCTGATCTCACCACTAACCTAACCTCTCCCTCCCTCTGGAGGTAGAGAGAGAACATTACAACTCAATGTACAGCTGTGTAGCTGCCAACCCTGTTAGTAACCAGACCATCACAGTCAACATCACTACACTCTGTGAAGATGGAGACCCGGGAGATGAGCAAGATAAGATAAATCATTATCCTTTATTGCCATCAGCTCTGAGCTCAATACACTATTGTATAAATCTCTCTTGAGACGAGGGCTTAGTAGACTTGTTGTATTGTGATGAACCTGAGCTTAGATTGGTCAAGAGCACCTTCTATTGGAGAAAATTTAGAATTTCACTGTGAACTTATACAATTATATACTTGAACTTGTGGACCCCAGGAAGAATAACTGCTGCTTCTTCAACTGTTTGCAGTTTACATTACCTTGTATGCTTCTGTGTTGTATTATGTGAGGTACACTAAGTATGTAATGTATTGTATTTGTTTTTCACCCACAAAACACCGCACAACAAAGATGAGAGGCATGGTAGAAAATACTATACTCTTATCCCAGCAGCCTTTGTGGTGTACCCAGGAATCTTTGCAGTGTTCTTCAAAGGACCAAAGGCCATTTTAAAACCGTCCCGCAACTCCTGCCGTGTCCACAGACATCCCCCAAATAATCAAAAAAACGACTCTCGGAAAATGAATGCTCCAGAGGAGGCTGGTGGAAAGAGCTGTAGGAGGAGGGGCCCATGAAATGGAATGGTACCAAACACACCAAGCACATGGAAACAACGTGTTTGACTCTGTTCCACTAATTCCATTCCAGCCTTTACAATGAGCCCGTCCTCTTATAGCTCCTCCCAAAACTTCCTTTGGAGTGCACAACTGGTAAATAGTCGCATATAGATGTCAGTCAGTCAGGTGGCTAGCTGCTTCCAGATACTTGTATTGCAGTAATGTTGAAGGGCTCTGGCTAGTATTACTTTGCCAGCCAGGAGGATGAAGTAAGAAGCTAACATTAAACTGAGGCTACCTCAGCAGGAGCAAAAATATACTCTACTAAGTTTTAATAACTTTGCTTTACAGAGAGTAGAATACTGAGACAAACATTGATGTAGCGCTCAGTGGTGAGGCTGAGGCAGGCTACAATGCATGCAGGAGGAAGCAGAGGACACAGAGAGAGAGAGAGGAAGTTAGCAGAGAGAAGTTAGTACATTGGTTCCCAAACTTGGGGTCGGGGCTCTATGTAATACGCCGCTGATGCTACGTGTCAGTGTGAATCATTTCTCATATTTCCCTCCTTTCAGAGGTATAACAGAGATAGTAGGCTAGGCTCAGGGACCAGGAGATAATAGGCTAGGCTAGACTCAGCAACCAAGATATAGTAGACTAGGCTCAGCAACCAAGAGATGGCAGGCTAGGCTAAGCGGCCTAGGCAAGGGGGCAAAGCGGACTAGGCTATACTTGCTGAGAGTGTCATAAATACATTAACTTTTTTAATTACTTAGCATTTTGTCCACCTCGTTCTTGACCTTTCCTAAATTTAGTCTATCTAACACACTATCATGGTTAGAATCTTAATATCACAAACAGAACTTATGTTACGAACAGTTTTACGAGGAAATTTCTTTTTTGGGGGGGGGGTGATGCCCCATCGAAACTACATTGAAACTAATTTAATTTCTCACATATAATAATAGTCAGCCTAAAGACAATATTAAATTGACAATAGTCTGATGGATGATAATATTATCAATTGTTAAAATGTATATGAAGAATCTGATTAACAGTGCAGCTTGGAATTGACACAAAGGCAGAGAAATTAAATGGAGTGCCAAAAAGTGAATTTCCTCTACATTCCTCTACAGAGTTGCAAGCAGATAAGATGTTTTGATGTCTATATAGTATCAGACAGATCAGAATCTGACCCCTTGAGCTCTATTTCAACATTCTGGGCAGAATTAGTGTGTTACACATGCTCGCCACATGCACTTGCAACACTCAAAGCACAGTCATTTAAACTCAAAATATGCCATTCTGTTGTTTTGAAAATACTTTTCTTAAGACCTGCTCTTAACAAATGAATAATTAATTATATTTGTTATGGTGTTTATTTAATGGATTCTCGCACTTGAGTTGTGGTGTTGTAGTGGTTTTTACTTTGTACGTACATCCTACAGTTACATAAACTAATGGGAATGCTATTGTGTTCTTTGAAATACATTTTCTTTCGTATTATAATGTTACTGTCACTGTCACACCCTGGCCTCTGTTATATTGATTTTCTTTATTAGTTTAGTTAGGTCAGGGTGTGACATGGGGGATGTTTGTGTGTTTTGTCTAGTTTAGGGTGTGTGTATTGTTTAGGGGGTTGTGTATAGTGTATGGGGTTGTGTTCAGTATAGAGGTTTAGGAAAGTCTATGGTTGCCTGGTTTGGTTCTCAATCAGAGACAGCTGTTTATTGTTGTCTCTGATTGGGAGCCATATTTAAGGCAGCCATAGGCTTTAGGTGATTGTGGGTAATTGTCTATGTCTAAACGTTAGTAGCTTGTGTGTGCACTTTCGTTTTGTAGCTTCACGTTTGTTGTTTTGTATAGTTTGTAAAAGTGTTTTGTTTCGTGTTCATCTTCGTTATAAATAAAAGGGAAGATGTATTCATATCACGCTGCGACTTGGTCCTCTCTTTCACTAGAAGACGATCGTGACAGTCACGTTCGTCATAATGAGTAGACACAGGCGCAGCGTGAGTAGAGTTCCACATATTTTTAATAAATCGAAACTCAGCAAAACAAAACAAACACAACGTGAAGCTACTGGTGCACACAGGCAACTATCCGTAGACAAGATCCCACAAACATAAATGAGGAAATGGCTACCTAAATATGATCCCCAATCAGAGACAACGATAAACAGCTGTCTCTAATTGGGAAACATATCAGTCCAACATAGACATACAAAAAACCTAGATGACCCACCCTAGTCACTATCACGCCCCAACCAACATAGAGAATAAACAGCTTACTATGGTCAGGGCATGACGGTTACCTAAGACCTTAATAAACACAACCAAATTATAATTTTTACGATAGCATAAATTAAATGTATTTATTAGACTGCTAGAATGTTGAATTTCAACAGACACGTCATTGGTCCGAAGGGAGGTCCAACAAGGCCAGACTTTTCTAGTGTTAATCAATAGCACAGACGCCAATCAAAGTAGATCAGGTGTGCATTAGGTTACATGCTGCATATTATTCAAGCTTGCTGTTAGATAGCTAGCTAACATTACGTGTATGAAATGTGTGTAGTGATGTTATCTCAGAATGCCATTTCGCATCTATTGTATAATAACGCTAACATATTTGTATCTGGAATTTGCGATTCAGCATCAGTAGAACACGCCTGACACTCCTCCATCAGTCATACGAGGACAATGGTCTAATGACTCCCATCAAAAAGAGAGCTGGTCCAAGCAAGCAAAGGCAGCAGCGCAGTCATCAACTAAATGCACCATTTCTTCAACAACTACAGAGTTGGGGAAACACCTGTGGACCTGAATTGTGATAACTGCAGTGGCCAAAACAAGAACAAGTTTGTGCTCAGGTATTGTGCCTGGCGGACCATGCACAAGCTCCACCACAGTATGGACCTTCACTTCCTGATCACAGGCCACACCCCCGACTGGTGCTTGGGCCTCATCAAGCAGCGCTTCAGAAAGACCAGAGTGAACACTTTGTCTGAGATTGCTGGTGTTGTGAAGGACAGCACTGTGACAGGGGTCAACATCCCACAGCTGGTTGGACTGGAGGATGGTACGGTGCTGGTGGAAAGCTATGGCTGGCAACAACACCTGACCGATCATGCAGTACCAGCACTTCAGGTGAAAATAATTTTCATTGTATAAGGTTATTCTTATCTAAATTTGGGAGGTGATGTTGTGCAGGGTTGTAATGTCTTCTGATTATTTTTTTGTTGTTGTTCCCTGTTTTACAGCTTCGATGCTCTGGAGCCTGGTGTTGTTGTCGCCAAGGAGCATTCGGACTGTCGGGACCAGGTTTTTGCTGCGCAACGCTGACATCCTTCCTCCCATAGATGGTCTGCCTGTACGAGCACCACCTTGACTGGACACAGCTAGACAAACATATATTTTTGAGAAGATCAGGGAGTTTTACGACGAAGAGGGTATGGACATCACTTGCCCTGCACCAAAGTCAAGGGCAAGACAGAAACAGGCTCTCCAAATACAGATTCCCTTGTTCATGCGTGTTTCGGATGGACCAGGCATCAGCACTATCTGCAGTGCCTCTATTCAAATGACTCTCTCTTAACACACGTTGCTGCTACAAATTTTTTTATCCTGCTGCTCAGCCACTTTACCCCTGATTTATATCATCATTGATATTGTTCTTGTACATACTGTATATTCTTTTACGTATATTGACACTATCTTTTTCTGATATTGCTACTATGCAAGTAACCATTTGGCTATACCGTTTCCACCTTCTGTAGAGACCCATCCACTTGGCAAGATGTGGCTGGGGGTTTTAGCATTTCTTTCACATGACCCATCAATTTAGACAAGTGTGTCTGGGTAAGTGTCATCTAAAATTTATAAAATATTTTTTATCTGGACACTTTCTGTTAAGATGAGTATTTAGGTATTTGACATTGGTGTCTGTATTTATTCTGGCTGCTTCCGGTGCAATTTCTGATGGTAGCTGCAATGTAAAACTATGATTTATTCCTCAAATATGCACATTTTCTAACAAAACATAGATTTATTGAATAAAATGTTATAAGACTGTCATCTGATGAAGTTGTTTCTTTGGTTAGTGACTAATTTTATCTCTATTTTGTCGGTTTTGTGAAAGCTACATATGCGGTAGAAACATGGTGAAAATATGCGGTTGTGTGTTTGGCTATTGTGGTTAGCTAATAGAAATACATATTGTGTTTTCGCTGTAAAACATTTAAAAAATCGGAAATGATGGCTGGATTCACAAGATGTTCATCTTTCATTTGCTGTATTGGACTTGTATTTCATGAAAATTATATTATATGATATCCCTGTCCCGTTAGGCTAGGCTATGCTAGTCAGCTCTTTTGATGAGGAGGATCCCGGATCCGGGATGGGTATCACTCTTAAGCCAGCCCCACCCATCTCTTGAAGGATTCACATGAGATCATGTGCTAAACAGTGAGTAGTGTAGTAAAGATTGAGACTAAAAGTGGTAGTAACCTACAATAAGGAAACAATCCAGGTTTAACCTGTCTAGGCTGAGGGTGCCGCTAGCGGCACTCCCCCCCCACCCCCACTGAAAAGGCAGAGCCGCGAAATTCAAAAAAATTTTTTTTTTTAAATATTTAACTTTCACACATTAAAGTCCAATACAGCTAATGAAAGACACAGATCTTGTGAATCCAGCCAACATGTCCGATTTTTAAAATGTTTTACAGGGAAGACACAATATGTAAAGATGTAAATCTATTAGCTAAAAACACATTAGCATAATCCACCATCTTTTATTTGTCCACCAACACCAGTAGCTATCACCAATTCGGCTAAACTAAGATATTTATAGCCCCTAACCAAGAAAAAAACTCATCAGATGACAGTCTGATAACATATTTATGGTATGGGATAGGTTTTGTTAGAAAAATGTGCATATTTCAGGTAGATGACATAGGTTACAATTGCACCCACCGTCACAAATGGACTAGAATAACTACATAGAGCAACGTGTTTACCTACTTACTAATCATCAAACATTTCGTAAAAATACACAGCATACACTAATCGAAAGACACAGATCCTGTGAATACAGACAATATTTCAGATTTTCTAAGTGTCTTACAGCGAAAACACAATAAATCGTTATATTAGCATAGCACATAGCACATAGCAGCCCAGCATTGATTCTAGCCAAAGTGAGCGATAACGTCAACATCGCCAAAATATATTAATTTTTTCACTAACCTTCTCAGAATTCTTCAGATGACACTCCTGTAACATCATATTACACAATCCATATAGAGTTTGATCGAAAATGTGCATATTTAGCCACCAAAATCATGGTTAGACAATGTGAAATGTAGCCCAGCTGGTGAGAAAATGTCCGTGCGCCATATTAGACAGTGATCTACTCTTATACATAAATACTCATAAACGTGACTAAAAAATATAGGGTGGACAGGGATTGATAGACAATTTAATTCTTAATACAATTGCGGAATTACATTTTTTAAATTATCCTTACTTTTCAATACAGTTTGCGCCAAGCGAAGCTACGTCAAAAAACATGGCGTCCTAAGCCACTAACATTTTTCGACAGAAACACGATTTATCATAATAAAAATGTCCTACTTTGAGCTGTTCTTCCATCAGTATCTTGGGCAAAGGATCCTTTCTTGGGTCTAATCGTCTTTTGGTGGAAAGCTGTCCTCTTGCCATGTGGACATGCCAACTGCATTCGGGATGAACTGGAAGCGTGCCCAGCGATTCACAGCGTTTCAGAAATAAATGTCCCAAAATCGCACTAAACGGATATAAATTGCTATAAAACGCTTTAAATTAACTACCTTATGATGTTTTTAACTCCTATAACGAGTAAAAAGATGACCGGAGAAATATAACAGGCTAAACTAACGCTTGGAACAGGAGCGGGTCGGTGTCCTCCACGCGCGTTACGCACCAAGAAAAGACTTGCTAGCTACAGGTTTTTTTAATTTATAGTGCCTGTGAACGCGCAATCGACCCCATTGAAATCGTCATCACGTAAAGGCATCCAGTGGAAGACGTAAGCAGTGTCCGTATAGTCATAGCAATAACAGTGCCCTTTTAACTGACTCCAGAACAGTGGCCAAAATTTCTGAAATCTGACTCCATGTCAGGGAAATTGCTGTAGAATGGGCTCTGTTCCACTTAGAGACAAAATTTCAACTCCTATAGAAACTATAGACTGTTTTCTATCCAATAATAATAATAATATGCATATTGTACGATCAAGGATTTTGTGGGAAGCCGTTTCAAAAATTACACGATTAGCATAAATAGTCACAACAGCGCCCCCATCCTCAACAGGATAAAACATTTATGAAAAATACATGGTATACAGCAAATGAAAGATAAACATCTTGTGAATCCAGCCAATATTTCCGATTTTTTTAAGTGTTTTACAGCGAAAACACAATATAGCATTATATTAGCTTACCACAATAGCCAGAAACACAAGCCCTTCCCCAGTAGCAAAAGTTAGCGATCGTAACAAACCAGCAAAAGATATATAATTTTTGACTAACCTTGATAAGCTTCATCAGATGACAGTCCTATAACATCAGGTTATACATACACTTATGTTTTGTTCGAAAATGTGCATATTTAGAGCTGAAATCAGTGGTTATACATTGTGCTAACGTAGCATCTTTTTCCCACAACGTTCGGATATTTTTCTGACACTTTTTCTGACACACATATTCTAACCAAATAGCTATTCATAAACATAACTAAAAAATACATGTTGTATAGGAAATGATAGATACACTAGTTCTTAATGCAATCGCCGTGTTAGAATTCTAAAAATAACTTCATTACGACATCCAGCTTAGGTATAGCGAGAGAGTACCCAAAAGCTGGGCGCAAAAGACTAGCACAACATGTTCGACAGATATATGAAATAGCATCATAAAATGGGTCCTACTTTTGCTGATCTTTCATCAGAATGTTTTACAAGGGGTCCTTTGTCGGGAACAATCGTTGTTTGGATTTAGAACGGCCTTTTTCCCTCTCGATTTAGCAAGCACACTTGCCAAGTGGCGCGAATCTCTCCATGTCAACAAACGGAAGAGAACGGAACACGGCAAAACTCCCGAACAAAATTTCAATAATCTGATTAAACTATATTGAAAAAACATACTTTACGATGATATTGTCACATGTATCAAATAAAATCAAAGCCGGAGATATTAGTCGTCCATAACGACAGCTTATCAGAAGGCAAATCCAGGTCCCTTGACGCGCTCTCCAGAAAACAGGAAACTGGTGACACGTCATACAAAGAGCTATTATACGAGTTCAGATCAAGTTACACACTCAATTTCTTCTCTCACTCCTTGTCGACATCTAGTGGAAGACGTATGAAGTGCATCTAAACGAATAAATATCAAGGACTTTAATAGGCAGCCCCTAGAAGAGAGCATCGATTTCAGATTTTCCACTTCCTGTCAGGAAGTTTGCTGCAAAAGGAGTTCTGTTTTACTCACAGATATAATTCAAACGGTTTTAGAAACTAGAGAGTGTTTTCTATCCAATAGTAATAATAATATGCATATTGTACGAGCAAGAATTGAGTACGAGGCCATTTGAAATGGGCACCTTTTATCCAGCTACTCAATACTGCCCCTGCAGCCCAAACAGGTTAAAAGACACCATTGTAAGTCAGTTTTTGCTCTCATGCGCCTGACTTCTCTACCGCTAGTACGCACCCCATTCCAGAATTCCGGACCACTCTATGGAGTCAGCAGGAGCAGGTGTCCCGGGTATAGGGGTGGAGGAGTGTGTCCGGGAGCACGCAGCAATGCTCCACCATCTTGGCACCGCCATGGACCGCATTGTCCAGACAATGGACTGCTGGGAGAGATAGGGAGTTCTCCCATCGCCTCCACCAGCACAACCGGGGTCTCGACTAAGCGCCCCCCCTTCTCCTGGTTCCAGAGGGATTCGTCTCTCCCTGCCCCAGGAATACGATGGGTAGGCTGCGAACTGCCAGGGGTTTCTTTTGCAGCTGGACCTATACCTTTCCACCGTCCACCCGGCTCCTTCGGGCCGTGAAAGGGTGTCCGCCCTCATCTCGTGCCTCACCGGGAAAGCCCTGGAATGGGCCAACTCTGTTTGGAGAGAGGGAGATGCGGCGTTGGACCAGTTTGAGGTGTTCACCCGCTGCTTCCGGGCAGTCTTCGACCACCCGCCCTGAGGGTAGAGCTGCGGGTGAACGCCTCTTCCATCTGAGGCATGGGACTGATATAATCATTTGAATGTTTAATGGTAATGACTAAAGGATTCCACCCAAAAATGTATAACTGTGTGAAATGTGTTAGAATCATAAGAATATAATCTGAGAATGTGTGTAGCTCTGTTAGAATTCTAGAACTAGGGCATTATATTATTTTATAGATATGCAGGCAGGGTGCAGTTGTAAAACAGAAAACCATTAGAGGTTTTTCAACCAACGGGGGAGGAGAAGTGAAAGACTTGAAGAACGTGACAAGATAAATCGTTTTTTCTCTATTCTGTGGTCAGTGGGAAAATACTGTTTGTTTGAACAGGGAGTAGCCTAAGATAAGGATTTATGTGTGTATAAAAGACTGGCTCTGCTTTTGGGGGCAGAGCGCTCTCTGAATAAAGTATTGAACCTATGTATGATGGGACAAAACTTAGAGCTTTACAACCTCTAAGATACAGATGGAGTATCAAGAAAGTTCAGTTAGAACATAGAGATAAAGATTCTCGTGAGAGGGACGAGGAGCGCCCAGGAATTCGCCCTGGAGTTTAGGACCCTGGCTGCCAGCCCGGGATGGAAAGACAGGGCCCTGATCGACCTTTATCGCTGCAGTCTGCGCGATGACGTCCATCGGGAGTTGACCTGCAAAGACACCACCCTCACGTTCTACCAGCTGGTGGACCTGTCCGTCCGGCTGGACAACCTGCTGGCTACCCGCGGACGTTCAGATCCACGTCTGTTGGGTCCATCCCCCCGCACCCCCTCTCCGTTACCCATGGAGCTGGGAGGGGCGGTGCGCAGGGAGACCGGAGGGGGTTCCAGCTCGTGCACCATCTGTGGCCGCAGGATCGGTGCCGGGGTTGTTTCCTCTGTATGACATAGAGCAGTGGCCCATGGATCCCACTCCCATACTCCCCGCCTCCTGCCTGGTGGTGTGGGAGCTGGACACGGACATTGAGCAGGCTTTACGTGCAGAGCTCACTCCCGTCCAGTGTCCCGCTGGGCGTCTGTACGTCCCGTCTGCTGTTCGTGACCAGTTGATCTATTGGGCCCATACGTCACCCTCCTCTGGTCAACCTGGGATCGGTCAGACAGTGCACTGTTTGAGCGGGAGGTACTGGTGGCCTACCTTGGCTAAGGACATGAGGTTTTATGTTTCCTCCTGCTCGTTGTGTGCCCAGTGTAAGGCTCCTAGGCACCTGCCCAGAGGTAAGCTACACCCCTTACCCGTTCCACAACGGCCTTGGTCGAACCTGTCGATGGAGTTTCTGACTGATCTTCCACCCTCACAGGGTAACACCGCTATCCTGGTCGTTGTGGATCGTTTCTCTAAGTCCTGTCATCTCCTCCTGCCCGGTCTCCCTACGGCCCTTCAGACTGCGGAGGCCTTCTTTACGCACGTCTTTCAGCACTACGGGATGCCTGAGGATATAGTGTCTGATCGAGGTCCCAGTTCACGTCTAGGGTCTGGAAGGCGTTCATGGAACGTCTGGGGGTCTCGATCAGTCTTACTTCAGGGTTTCACCCCAAGAGTAATGGGCAGGTGGAGAGAGTAAACCAGGATGTGGGCAGGTTTCTGCGGTCCTATTGCCAGGACCGGCCGGGGGAGTGGGCGGCATTCTTGCCCTGGGCCGAGATGGCACAGAACTCGCTTCGGCACTCCTCCACTAACCTCTCTGCGTACTGGGGTAACATACAGTATGTTGCAGATGTTATCGCAGGTGCAGTGAAATGCTTATGTTTCTAGCTCCAACAGAGCAATACTGTAGGTAGCATGGTGGTTTGGATCGTTGGGCCAGTAACCAAAAGGTAAAAATCTGTTGTTCTGCCCTTGAGCAAGGCAATTAACCTTAATTGTTCCAGGGTCGCTGTCAATATTGGCTGATCCCTGGCCGTGACCCCACTCTCTGAAGGTGTCTCAGGGGAGTGGGATGTGCAACAAAACACATTTCCATTTCACACCTCACACTTGCACAGGTTACCCACTTGTACATACAGTGCAGTGTAACATGACTGTATAATATAATACCCTCCAATTAAAACAATATTCAATAATACAAAAAAAAATGTAAAGAAAGGAAATAAAAAATATCACAACAAGCAATGTCTGGAATATAAATATATATGTATATAATGGTGTGTTGAGATATTATGGGCAGTATATGAATAGAACTAGTATGTACAGAATACAGAATACAGTACATACATATGAAGTGACCAGTGTTCAAAGACACTGTACACAGGGCTGCAGTCTCTAAGGTACAGGGTAGAGTACAGGGTGGTAGCCAGCTAGTTACATTGACTAGGTTCAGGGTGGAGGGCAGCTAGTGGTGACTATTTCACAGTCTGATGACCTGGAGATAGAAGTTATTTTTCATTCTCTCGTTCACAGCTTGCACCTGTACTGTCTGAACCTTCTAGATGGTAGCAGGGTGAACATGCCGTGGCTCGGGTGAGAGATCCTTGATAATCTTCTTGGCCTTCCTGTGATACCGGGTGCTGTAGTGTCCTTGAGGGCAGGAAGTAAGCTGAGATCTGGTGTTTGCAGGGTGTTGTATACAGTATAATCCCAGTGTAAGTGTTTTAACACACAGAAATGAAGTGCTCTGAAACAGTCAAACCTAAATAATGGTGTTTTTAAGAGAATGTTGTGATAACACTTTTTGGGGTTTCAGTTTATGCAAAAGGCAGCATCAAATCACAAAAAATGGGTTAGAAATGAGAATGGTTTATAGCCTAAATATTTATTGATAATATAAGGGTCTACTGAGAATATTTTTAAAAGAATTCCACCTTTATTTTTTTCAAAGCTTTGTTTAGACATATTGGAAACAGGAGGGCCAGTAAGATGGTACATTTCATTGGAATTGTACCCTCTCAACCACATAGCCACTCTACAATAAATTATTCTGTGATGAATTGAAATTTACAACAAAAAAACAACAACAACATATACTTAGTAAAAATGTATGCAAGTCATACAGAGCCTGTGGTCTAACGGACAGCAGAAACGCACCTGGCTTAGACATTTCACCCCTCTTCCGACTGAAGATCGGGGTTCAATTCCGTGCTCCAGCCATTCAATCTGTTTCTCCCACCTATCTGTATCCCCTCTGTCATTTCATAACTGCCCAAATGTATGCAAGTCATTTAAATGATTTGTTTGTTTTATTTTACTTTCAGGAATATAACCAAAGAGAGAGAAAATGTTATGATTTAACTTATTAAAGTCTTTGGTTTTAAATACATTGCAGTTCCTATCTTGGCACACATCATCCAAAGTTATACGCTGCTATGCACAGCCTTCCCAGAACCACCAGTCATAAGCTGTAAGAGATGTCCTACCCTACATGACAAACTAGTCTACAGCTACCTTCATTGTGACTCTCAAAAAACGTGGCTAGACCACAAACCCAGGGGCTTTTTAAAATGCAACCAGTGCAACCATTGCATAAACATTGCACATAAAAAGTATTTTGTTGACACAGCTTCTAAAACGGAGTATCAGGGTAGCATTTCATTAACTATAACAGCACTCATGTCATTTACCGATTGGAATGTCCACAGTGCAAGGTATTCTACATTTGACGGACATAGAAACGCCTTCGAGACCGCTTAGCGGAACACAAGTACACCATATAGGGAGGCTATGAAGACTACCCCATGACAAGGCACTACAAATATTTACACCATGGCGACCCTGCCTCCATACAAGCTATGGGTATGGATCATGTTCCGGCCTCAATTAGAAAAGGGGACCACCCTAAACAGCTAAACCGAAGGGAAAGTTTTGGGATTTACATACTACAGGTCACTAAATTAAGTATCCTGGTTTAAATGAAGATATGTTTTTTTGAAACTTTCCTGTAGAGTTGTGAGAGGTCCCTTTGCTGTCATCTAGTGGACATATTGCTATATTGCCCTCAGCTATGTTTAGACTCCTGTGGTCTAGTCTACTATAAAACAGATGTCTCTCTTATTCTTACCACTTTTCCCAGTCATATTCAAGGTTAGAACTTTGTTTTTCTTGGGGTTCTGATGCTTCTAGCCTTGATTAGCACTTTGAAAACATATCTACAACATTTTATTTTTTAATGTGTATAGTATTGCTTACAAGGTGTTGTCAAATGAATTCTGTAACCACTCCCTCTTCAAATCAGGATTGATTGGAAAATGCTGTTCTAAAGAGGAAATTGTATTATTGTATCTTTGTACTCCCTGACGAAGGCCATGCAGCCAAAGTTTGTAATCTTTGTTTCCATTGAACATGCCATACAAATAAAGGCATTTTAATAAATGATATGAAGAGTGCCTTGCAATTACATTTAAGTCATTTAGCAGACGCTCTTATCCAGAGCGACTTACAAGTACATACATTCATACTTTTTTGTACTGGCCCCCCGTGGGAATCGAACCCACAACCCTGGCGTTGCAAGCGCCATGCTCTACCAACTGAGCCACACGGGACCTGCAATGGTGTAATGGACCATGATGAAACCATCAGGCAGATTAATGTTCAATGAGGACTGCACCCATTCCCACATCCAGAATTGTCAATGTGAAGGATTGTGTGGTACCGGTGGAGAAAGTTGTGTGTGTTAATTGTAGGGGCTGGAGATCGGAGGTGTCCAGTGAGAGAAAGGGAGACTGAGGTTGCCAGGGTTGGAGTAGTACAGAAAATGTATTATGTCGAAGCAGTGAAGAGAGTGGTAGAGGAAGATGTGTACAGGGTGAGGGATCCTGAGAGGATTCCTGTGAGTAGGCAGAGACCAAGAGAGAGTGATGGGAAGAACATGAGCTTCAGAAAGGTGGAATTTTTAGCATTTATAGCCATGGTTGTCAATTATACTGCAGAAGTGGATTGAAAGTCACAGAAAATAGAAGTTGTGGTGGCAGAGGCAGAGAAGTATTTGAGATTGCAAGGATTAAATGCAGAACAGCTGCATGAGGTGTTGTGTGGTAGTGTTATGTCCTCTCAGACTGTTGGTCTGGAGTAGGACTAGATAGGGTTCAATAGTGGAATGAGTCGTAATTTGTTTGGAGTTGGCATGGCAAATTTAGCAATTTTGAATTGTCGTATCAAATAATATAATGTAGGTAGGTGATGAGAGCCCTCACACACCAGTACAGAAGGTGGCGTTGTATGCACCTAAAAGTTGGATGCGATCCACCAACCAAATCTCAAAGAAGAAGAAGGAGAAGAAGAAATTGGATTTTCAATGAAAGAAGCAAGTGCAAAATACCAAATTCTTGCAGGTCAACCTCCCAGTGGAAGCTCCTCGGAGGAGGAAGGGGAAGACTGTCCTCCTCAGTGAATTTTATGGAAATAAAAATAGTGAAACATTAAAAAAGTTATCCATTTTAGATAAAACTATACTTAATATATTCCCGTCACCAAATAATTAATGAAAACACACTGTTTTGCAATGAAGGTCAATAGTAACCTCAACAGCACTCAGTAGCACCATGGTGTAGCCGGAGGACAGCTAGTTTCTGTCCTCTTCTGGGTACAATTACTTCAACATACAACCTAGGAGGCTCATGGTTCTCACCCCCTATAAACTGACATGTTGTCCACCTAAAATCAAAGGATCAGAGAATGAATCTAGTACTGAAAGCATGATATGCACTTAGCTAGCACTGCATTGCATAAAATGTGCTAAGTAATTGACTCAAAGAGAGAGAAAGACGATAATTGAACAGGGGCCCGCCGGTCTAACTGTTAATCTGTAACTGCACGATCATAACGGGTTTACTAATGCATTAGTTCTAGTAGCTATGTTTACTTGACGCTAGCTAATATGGTGAAAACAATGTAGGCAGTGTGTAGTGTTTAAGTTTAAATGTGACTTTGTATTATTTAGGTAGGGTAACTTCCTTATTGGGACATTGCATAATTCATTTGGGGGGCCTTGGGTGGCAAATAATATTGCTGGCGGGCCAGATTTGAACCACAGGTAGCCAGTTGGAGAACCATGTCTATTAAAGGGTAGCCAGTTTCTGCTCTGCTTGCTTTTATAACTCGGTGAAAGAGCGCAACACATACACACTGAACTATGATCAAATCTATAATTAATGACAATGAGACAAGAACATAATGCCCGGAAATAACAGTACTAATCACAATAGGCTTGGCAACCTCACTGTCTCAGCGAACAGGAGGAGACAGTAGTCTAGGCTCAGCGACCAGGAGATAGTGTAGCCTATGCTTCTAGGGTATTGTTTGGTGAATTTCAAGTGTTTCTCTATTTATTGAGTTTAAGTGTGTGACATTTTGTCACTTTGCATGACATGCAGCTTTACATAAAACATTTTAAAACAACAAATACTGTAAACAGTAAATGTTTAACTTTTTATTTAAAAAATTCTATAAAAGTGCAAGCATTGTTTTGATAAATGTTGGGCTTTTCTTCTGATGTCTTTTCCCCAACTAGCGCTATGTTAGGTTACCCATCTAGTGGTTGAATGTTTTTATATTTCAGCATACTTTATACCGGTGGTGCAACTTTCACTGGGGACAGGGGTTATGTCCAGCGCACATTCTGAAATTGCATTTTTGTCCCCTCCAGTTTTATAATTGCAATGTGATACAAAATACAGCTAAGGCGTGCTTTAGGACCTTGCGGACGCCTCCGAGCAGTGAGGTTGTTTGGAGTGTTCAGCTGGCTGGATTTAGGACCGCTGGATTTAGGACCAAGGGCACACCACAGAGTGGGCTGACAGGCTGTGTGAAGGCAAAGCTGAGAGTTGAGCATAATTCACTGTGTATGAGTTGCACTCTTTCACCAAGTTGTAAAAGCAAGCAGAGCCTACTCTTTATTTGACTGATGTAGCTGGCAAGGTAACTACTGTTTAAATGAACATCATTTTTTTAAACTACTGTTTATTCGTAGTGCTGAGCTAGTATTGTAACTGACATGTTAGCTAATGTTTCATCACCTCTCGACTGAGGTGAATTTACAAGCTACAGTAGCTACCTCAGCCAGGTCAGCTCTAGCTTCTAGTTATCTGTCAGATAGTATTAATAGCTGTCTAACAGCTGTTGTTTTTACGGAAATGTTTTGTAGTCTTTGTTTTGTCCCGTTTCAGATGTAAACTAACTTGGTTAGCGTTCACCAGTTGATGTACCGTTAAAGAGAAAGCTGGCCAAAAATTGGCTAATGTTAGCCATTATTTTAGCTTCAATCACTGAAGACCTGAATCAAACGATGAAACCATCTGCCAAAGATTGATATTCTGAAGTTTTTTCACTGCTATGTGAGTTTATTAGTCATTATGGCAATGTAATGTTATTGATCTGTCAGTTTCCCAAGCTAATTTCTTACTTTTCTCACTGACACAGTAATAAAGAGCTCTAACATTACAGGCTTCACTGTCATGGTGCACCAGCTGGCTTTCTGTCTGACTCCTAAACCAAACCGCAATCCCACAATATTATTTTAGGCGTATGTCATGCAGCTTGCCTGCCAGCCACGGTCCCAGCACTTTTGCATCCTATAGGCAATATTGCATTTGCAAAATATCTTGAAAAATATGTACAATTACCAGAGATTCTCACATGGTAAAATGTCTGGTAAAATTTCCAGAGATTCTCACATTCTCCCTTATTGTGTATTACTGGGATATGTCAGCCAACGTCATTCAACAGGAGAGAGAATGCAGGAGGCAGTCAACTAATGAAGCATGCAGTTGACCATTATAGATCACTTTCTATGCAAGTGTTGCACAGCAATAAATAGAGAAAAACTACCCCATTCGAGTAATTCATTTCAACAATAATCTTAATTTGATTTCGCAAACAATAAGATGGCTTAATTGGAGTCTATTTCTGCCGAGCCTAGGCCTATATAAAATATACCTTTAATGGCTATGAGGCAGGCTATGAGGCTTAACAGAATCTTTCACAATAAAAAAAGTATATGGTCTAATGGAAGTGGGATTGTTTTATTAGGTCTACTTACAATTGCAACTGGCCAAAAATGTAGCATCCTACAAAAAACAATAATTTAAAGAAAAAAAGGTGACATCTGTGTCTGAATGTCTGTATCGGGATAGCCTGCTCCTGTAACGACGGAACACAGAAAATACTGTCCGTTTGATACCTAAATATCCCTGGATAAGCACTCACAATAATGTTAGTATTTACTAAATACAGTTATATAGGCCACTAAGTTACTTACTCAATGGGAAAGGTTGAATTTCCCCTCGGACACGATCTTGTGGATGACGGGTGAGAGAAGCGCAGGCAGTCCACAATTGACTTATGTGAAACCCGGATCCTGTGGTGAGTCTATATTGCATTCATAGAGGAAAATGAGGACTCGCAGGTGTAAGTCGATCCAAACATTGCTAGCACATAAAATGCAAGGTTATTTATTGTGCTGTATTCTGAGCATGCCACCCAAAACGCACACAAGGATTCGGCACTCCTGAGCTCATTCCTGATTTGGCTCGATGACTGGAATTCAAATCAGCTCAGTGTGAATTGAATTGAGGCCTAATCCAGCAAGGGTGTCGTTTTCTTAGCAAGGGAGGATATTTCTCAACCTGGGCGGACTGTGAGAGGAACACGTAAAAACGCAATGATATCCTTGGGCATGCTGTAGTCTTCCCATCTGGTGGAGAAGTTGTCCCTCAGCTGCTTGGTGAAATCTTCCATCACCTCTGTGACAATGCTGCGGACTGGTCCCTCTTCCTGTCGTTTCTTCAGTGTGCTGAAATGCAGCAGCCTTCCAGATGACAAGTCCAAATCGAACAACTCAAGATTCCTAGTAAAAACTGCAGATTAAACCCATTTAAGTGACTTAATATGTCCGCCAAAAAAGCCTTGTGTGTAGCTTGCAGTTATAAACGCTTCAATGTTTCTGCTCCGGCCTCTGTCTGGGGCGGGAAGGACACTTTGAAAGTTATATGCTTGGATTTTTAATGACGTCTGAGATTGAATTGTTTGCAAACAGGGATATTTTCATTGCAAATAAGACACATTGGCTCGGGATTTGGAAAATATGGAAAGATGAACCTATCTCTGTACAATCTTCCCTGAAACTTCGATTTTTATTATCCACCTTTCTTTTGATACTTTTCTCTTGCTATCAAACTAATTGTTCTGAACAAATGTTGACGTATAACAAAGAATTGTAGCCTACAGTAGGCTACATAGACCTGTTTTTCCCACCAATTAACGCACAGAGAAATAGACAAAAATAGTATTGAATAGAGATGTGATTTTGTGAGCATATTTATGGATTCATTATGTACTAATCAGATGTGTTAAAAATGTTGTTCAAATTGTAGTGTAGGCCAATGAATTGTGCTAATATTATATTACAACTTATGTTCTGGCCCGACGACTTTTGGCTCCGACACAATTTGGCCCAGGGCCAAACCTAGACGACAAACCCTGATTTGGGGGATGTCTGTAGACACCGCAGGAGTGCAGGGACGGTTTTAAAATTTTCTTTTGGAGAACACTGCAACGATTTCTGAGTACACCACAAAGGCTGCTGCTGGGATAAGAGTATGTTCATCCATGCCTCTCATCTTTGTGTGGGTGAAAAACAAATACAATACATTACATACATAGTGTACCTCACATAAATAGAACACAGAAGCATACAAGGTTATGCAAACTGCAAACAGTTTTGATTTTATTTTATTCAGATCCCCATTAGCTGTTGAAGAATCAGCAGATATTCTTCCTGGGGTCCACAAGCGCCAGTAAATAATTGTAAAAGTTCATAGTGAAATTCAATTCTCCAATCTAATCTCAGGTTAATCGCAAATTAATTATAAAAAAGTAACCTTTATTTAACTTGGCAAGTCATTTAAGAACAAATTCTTATTTACAATAACGGCTTACACCGGCCGACACTGGGTCAATTGTGCGCTGCCCTATGGGACTCTCAGTCACAGCCGGATGTGATGCAGCCTGTATTCAAACAAGATACTGCAGTGATGCCTTTTGCACTGAGATGCTGTGTCTTAGACAGCTGCGCCACTCGGGAGTACCAATATAACAAGTCTATTAAGCCCTCGTCTTAATTTTTTTTAAACAATAGTGTATTGAGCTTAGAGCTGATGGTAATAAAGGATAATGATCTATCTTACCTTCTTCATCTCCAAGGTCTCCATCTTCACAGGGTGTAGTGATGTTGACAGTGAAGGTCTGTTCAGTGACAGGACTGGCAGCTAACCAGCTGTAAATGGAGTTGTAATGTTCTCTCCCTACCTCCAGAGGGAGTAAGAGGTTAGGTTGGTGGTGAGATCAAGTCTCACATGCACCTGTAAGGTCCTAACCGTTAGGACATGGAGAGCTAAACTTAAATTGAGGCTGGTATGTCTTGTCGGTATGTAGGCCTAGGTTGACCTTTTTTTACTTAAATTATGTGCATTTGGTTTATTGATTGCAGCCTAACAGGTGGGAATTATGTTAAAGGAACTATTTGTACTGAACATACCAGTAGCCTATTTTACCGCTACGCCTAAACCTTAAGTGTAATCCTGTATGTCCTAATAATATAATTTAAATGAAAGGACATTGCATAGTCCTACGATGTGGATGCTTTTTTGATTGGGGTAGTCCCGATAGGGGAATTCATTTCATTACATCATTGATGTTTCCTACTGTTGGTTTGTTGTTTTGAAACTATGTGCTTTATTTGCATCACTGCACGAGATAAATAAAGAGAGAGTTAAATAGGGTAGTAAATAGAGCTTTTTCATGGGAGAAGTAAGCTATTACAGGTTGTGGTCTGCACAATATCTCTAACATGGCCTCAGGGGAATTCGTAAGACTACTATATAAATAAACTCAGCAAAAAAGAAACGTCCCTTTTTCAGGACCCTGTCTTTCAAAGATGATTTGTAAAAATCCAAATAACTTCACAGATCTTCATTGTAAAGGGTTTAAACACTGTTTCCCATGCTTGTTCAACGAACCATAAACAATTAATGAACATGCACCTGTAGAACGGTCATGAAGACAGTAACAGCTTACAGGCGGTAGGCAATTAAGGTCACAGTTATAAAAACTTAGGACACTAAAGAGGCCTTTCTACTGACTCTGAAAAACACCAAAAGAAAGATGCCCAGGGTCCCTGCTCATCTTTGTGAACATGCCTTAGGCATGCTGCAAGGAGGCATGAGTACTGCAGATGTGGCCAGGGAAATAAATTGCAATGTCCGTACTGTGAGACGCCTAAGGCAGCACTACAGGGAGACAGGACGGACAGCTGATAGTCCTCGCAGTGGCAGACCAAGTGTAACAACACCTGCACAGGATCGGTACATCTGAACATCACACCTGCTTGACGGGTACAGGATGGCAACAACAACTTCCCGAGTTACACCAGGAATGCACAATCCCTCCATCAGTGCTCAGACTGTCCGCAATAGGCTGAGAAGGGCTGGACTGAGGGCTTGTAGGCCTGTTGTAAAGGCAGGTCCTCACCAGACATCACCGGCAACAACGTCGCCTATGTGCACAAACCCACCGTCGCTGGACCAGACAGGACTGGCAAAAAGTGCTCTTCACTGACGAGTCGCGGTTTTGTCTCACCAGGGGAAATGGACAGATTCGTGTTTATCGTCGAAGAAATGAGCATTACACCGAGCCCTGTACTCTGGAGCGGGATCGATTTGGAGGTGGAGGGTCTGTCATGGTCTGGGGTAATGAGTCACAGCATTATCAGACTGAGCTTGTTGTCATTGCAGGCCATTTCAATGCTGTGCGTTACAGGGAAGACATCCTCATCCCTCATGTGGTGCCCTTCCTGCAGGCTCATCCTGACATTACCCTCTAGCATGACAATTCTACCAGCCATACTGCTCGTTCTGTGCGTGATTTCCTGCAAGACAGGAATGTCAGTGTTCTGCCATGGCCAGTGAAGAGCCATATAGCACGTCTGGGACCTGTTGGATCGGAGGGTGAGGGCTAGGGTCATTCCCCCCAGAAATGTCTGGTAACTTGCAGGTGCCTTGGCGGAAGAGTGGGGTAACATCTCACAGCAAGAATTGGCAAATCTGGTGTAGTCCATGAAGAGGAGATGCACTGCAGTACTTAATGCAGCTGGTGGCCATACCAGATACTGACTGTTACTTTTGATTTTGACCCTCCCTTTGATCAGGGACACGTTATCCCATTTCTGTTAGTCACATGTCTGTGGGACTTGTTCAGTTTATGTCTCAGTTGTTGAATCTTGTTATGTACATACAAATATTTACAGCAGTTGACAGTTGACGCAGTTGAGAGTGAGAGGACGTTTCTTTTTTTTGCTGATTTTATGTTCCCCACCATTTAGTATGATACATTACTTTCTGTTTGGGTACATTATGAATGGAATAGTGTGTGTACATTATCACACGAAATAGAGGAAGCTATCATAGTTCCTCTGAATCGGATGATGTAACTTATCATACATTTTGGAGGATGTACAGTGCATTCGGAAAGTATTCAGACCCCTTGACTTTTTCCACATTTTGTTATGTTACAGCCTTATTAAGAATTTATTCAAAAATATATATCTACAAACAATACCCCACAATGACAAAGCAAAATAAGTTTAGACATTTTTGTAAACGTAAAAAAATGAAATATCACAAGTATTCAGACCCTTTACTCAGTACTTTGTTGAAGCACCTTTGGCAGTGATAAAAGCCCAGAGTCTTCTTGGTTATGATGCTACAAGCTTGGCACACCTGTATTTGGGGAGTTTCTCCCATTTCTTCTGCAGATCCTCTTAAGCTCTGTCAAGCTGAATGGGGAGCGTCACTGCACAGCTATTTTCAGATCTCTCCAGAGATGTTCGATCGGGTTCAAGTTCGGGCTCTGGCTGGGTCACTCAAGGCCATTAAGAGACTTGTACCAAAGACACTCCTTCGTTGTCTTGGCTGTGTGCTCGTTGTCCGGTTGGAAGGTGAATCTTTTCCCCAGTCTGAGGTCCGGAGCACTCAGGAGCAGGTTTTCATCAAGGATCCCTCTGTACTTTGTTCCGTTCATCTTTCCCTCAATCCTGACTAGTCTCTCAGTCAAACATCCCCATATCATGATGCTGCCACAACCATGCTTCATGGTAGGGATGGTGCCAGGTTTCCTCCAGATGGGATGCTTGGCATTCAGGCTAAAGAGTTTGATCTTGTTTCTGATAGTCTGAGAGTCCTTCAGGTGACTTTTGGCAAACTCCAATAGGGCTGTCATGTGCCTTTTACTGAGGAGTGGCTTCTGTCTGGCCACTCTGCCATAAAGGCCTGATTGGTGTAGTGCTGCATAGATGGTTGCCCTTCTGGAAGTTTCTCCCATCTCCACAGAGGAATTCTGGAGCTCTGTCGGAGTGACCTCAGGTTCTTGGTCACCTCCCCGACCAAGGCCCATCTCCCCCAATTGCTCAGTTTGGCTGATCAGCCAACCCTAGGAAGAGTCTTGGTGATTCCAAACTTCTTCCAATAAAGAATGAGAGAGGGCCCTGTGTTCTTGGGGACCTTCAATGTTGCAGAAATGTTTTGGTACCCTTTCCCTGATCTGTGCCTCAACATAATCCTGTCTCTGAGCTCTGCAGATAATTATTTTGACCTCATGGCTTGGTTTCTGTTCTGACATGCACTGTCAAGTGTGAGACCTTTTATAGACAGGTGTGTGCTTTTCCAAATCATGTCCAATCAATTGAATTTACCACAGGTGGACTTCAATCACGTTGTAGAAACATCTGAAGGATGATCAATGGAAAACAGGAAGCACCTGAGCTCAATATTGAGTCTCATAGCAAAAGGTCTGAATACTTATTTAAATAAGGAATTTAAATGTCCAAAAATTTGTTTTCACTTAGTCATTATGGGTTATTGTTTGTAGATTGATGAGGAAAACATATATTTTAATACATTTTAAAATATCTGAATACTTTCAGAATGCACTGTATAGTATTACACGTCTTTCTCTGAGACCAGGTTGCTTGTTGTGTTGTAACAACAAATGAGAATTATGTGGAGAATTCACTTTAGCGGTTAGGAAAAGTAATGACAAAGGTAAGGATAATTTATGTGAAAGGTTAGATGAGAATGCTGTTCATCGACTATTATCAGCTCAGCATTTAACACCATAGTACCCTCCAAACTCATCATCAAGCTCGAGACCCTGGGTCTCGACCCTGCCCTGTGCACTGGACTTCCTGACGGGCCGCCCCCAGGTGGTGAGGGTAGGTAACAACATCTCCACCCCGCTGATCCTCAACACTGGGGCCCCACAAGGGTGCGTTCTGAGCCCTCTCCTGTACTCCCTGTTCACCCACGACTGCGTGGCCATGCACGCCTCCAACTCAATCATCAAGTTTGCGGACGACACTACAGTGGTAGGCTTGATTACCAACAACGACGAGACGGCCTACAGGGAGGAGGTGAGGGCCCTCGGAGTGTGGTGTCAGCAAAATAACCTCACACTCAACATCAACAAAACAAAGGAGATGATTGTGGACTTCAGGAAACAGCAGAGGGAGCACCCCCCTATCCACATCGACGGGACAGTAGTGGAGAGGGTAGTAAGTTTTAAGTTCCTACGGCGGACACATCACGGACAAACTGAATATGTCCACCCACACAGACAGCGTTGTGAAGAAGGCGCAGCAGCGCCTCTTCAACCTCAGGAGGCTGAAGAAATTCGGCTTGTCACCAAAAGCACTCACAAACTTCTACAGATGCACAATTGAAAGCATCCTGTCGGGCTGTATCACCGCCTGGTACGGCAACTGCTCCGCCCACAACCGGAAGGCTCTCCAGAGGGTAGTGAGGTCTGCACAACGCATCACTGGGGGACACCACCCGATGTCACAGGAAGGCCATAAAGATCATCAAAGACAACAACCACCCGAGCCACTGCCTGTTCACTCCGCTATCATCCAGAAGGCGAGATCAGTACAGGTGCATCAAAGCAGGGACCGAGAGACTGAAAAACAGCTTCTATCTCAAGGCCATCAGACTGTTAAACAGCCACCATTAACATTGAGTGGCTGCTGCCAACATACTGACTCAACTCCAGCTCACTTTAATAATGGAAATTGATGGGAATTTATCAAAAATGTATCACTAGCCACTTTAAACAATGCCACTTAATATAATGTATATGTATATACTGTACTCTATATCATCTACTGCATTGTGCCATCTTTATGTAATATATGTATCACTAGCCACTTTAAACTATGCCACTTTTATGTTTACATACCCTACATTACTCATCTCATATGTATATACTGAACTCGATACCATCTACTGCATCTTGCCTATGCTGTTCTGTACCATCACTTATTCATATATTTTCATGTACATATTCTTTATCCCTTTACACTTGTGTGTATAAGGTAGTTGTTGTGGAATTGTTAGGTTAGATTACTCGTTGGTTATTACTACATTGTCAGAACTAGAAGCACAAGCATTTCGCTACACTCACATTAACATCTGCTAACCATGTGTATGTGACAAATAACATTTGATTTGATTTGATTTAGATGAATTGGGATAAGGTTAGAATAATGGTTAGGGGAAGGGTAAGCTAAAATGCTATAATTTAACCTGATGCAACTTAAACACACAAGCTTTGGATTGCTAGACGGTCGCGATATACACCCTACCCATCCTCCGCAACCATCCTCCCTCCAGTTTCTTTTTCTTAAGTAACCTTCTGTCTTTATAATCAATACTAATTATTGGAGGTGAAAAGATTTAAGTAAAATACCAAACGTCTTTCCATTGAGTCCATAACTACAGAGTATGCCAACACTTGATTGGTTGTTTTGATTCACAAGACATGTGGAACAATGATTATAAACTCCACATTTACAGTGTCTGTGATTGTTAACTGATTAATCTCTCGTTAGAATTGATCTGAGTTAATTAAAGGGTATTTTCCTCTGAAAGATGACTTTCCTTCTCTCCAATTACTTTTTCTCACACTAATACAGGAACAGTATAGACTTGTTTGTGTTACCCATTTCAATGAAGTTTGAGGACAATTCCATCTATGATGATGTAACTATCTATAGAGGATGTGCCCAACCAATATATTCAAATGTAATACCGATCAGCTTTTCATTCATGAGTTTTATCCAAAGTAGGCATGTTAAAGGTTAGTTAGACTGCTCCACTCTAAACAGAAAATGTTGGTGGTTTCCTGTGATTACGTGATCAGTGTCTATCTGTCACGTAGAGGCCAGATGGTAGAGTGAAAGACGAGTGGTTGAGGAACAGGTCATGTGCTTTATTAAATAGATCATGGGCAGACAAGTGAGATGGGTGAAAATGTTGTAGTTAGTTTCATGACAAGTGTTGCAGCATGAGCAAAACAAGACTGCCGTTTTTGGGGTCTTAACTGGAAAAAACAGACTCTAAATGGTGTAGCTTACGTATATAATATATACTCTACTTTGTGACAAGTGTGTTGATACTGAGATATCTAAGCTATCTACTCTGTGAAGCCCAGCATTCAGCTCAGTCTGAAACTCAGCAGGTGAAAGAGATTGTGGGAAAGTATTTTTTTTATACACTTAATTAGTTATACATATATGCTGGTTTCTGGTGAAAAAGTTCAACACCCTGACAACTGTGCACCGAAGGAGGGGTTGTCAGTGTGAGCTGCAGAAACATCTGTTTTAGGAGGAGCCAAAGACAGTTCTTCACACTGACCATAATGCTAAAGATCAGGAATCAGGAAGTTAAAATGTATTGCACAATCTGAAAATTGTAGAAAAACACATCACATAAATACACAGAATGATAAATGAGGCACTCATGTTTTCTGACCAAATGTGATTAAAATTATATTTGGCATGGAATAATTTACAATACATGTTTTTATATAAAACATAAATTGGCACAATAATGCATGACCACAGTCCAAATGTAAAAGCATAGAACGGTTAGAGAACATTTTACTGACACATGATTTAAGTTACACTTACAATATACAGTACACTGACTCAGAGTACAAATTGGTGTACACTGGCTCAGAGCACAAAACTCTTCCTGGGGTCCACACAAAACATTGAAACGTACATTCAAACTGCATGAACACAGTTATTGTCAAAGCAAGATCTGAACTACACTTAATCACGTCTGCATTTTGTGAAAAGCAATAAGAGTAAAATGTCACCAAAGATCACTTTCTGAGTCAAAAGGCAAATCAAGATCTACCACTCAGAAATGTTTCAACAGAATTTGGTGGTTTCCAACGTAGCCTAATTGTCACGTTCTGACCTTAGTTCCGTTTTTATGTCTTTATTTTAGTTTGGTCAGGGCGTGAGTTGGGGTGGGCATTCTATGTTTTGTTCTGTATGTTATATTTCTATGTGTTTGGCCTAGTATGGTTCTCAACCAGAGGCAGGTGTCAGTCGTTGTCTCTGATTGGGAGCCATATTTAGGTAGCCTGTTTTCTATTGTGTTTTGTGGGTGATTGTTTCATGTGTTAGTACCAATCGGTACCAGTTCGATTTTCATTTATTCTCTTGTTCTTTTGTATTTTGTATTCATTCTCGATTAAATGATATTATGGATACGTACCACGCTGCATTTTGGTCCTTCCACCAACGAAAGCCATTACACTAATAGCCATTGTGCTGAGGAGTAGGTGGCTTTTTCTCACCAAACATCTACTTTTTATGTTCACAGCTACTATCCACTGGCAAGCTAAATAATGACCAGTTATAAAAAAATATACAGGGGTGGCACCTACATTTAAACAACAGAACAGACAATACTGAAAAGAAGCTTTGGCACAGCAGTAGTATAGTAAGTACACTAATTAATTGTATTAAAAGAGGTTCCATTTGTTTTAATAACCTATACATTTGGACAATGGGCACTTGAAAAGAGGGATCATCCTACTAATAACCCTAGGCATAGTTATTGAATTTGTCTGCATCAGTGAATCTCATCAAGCCCCCAAATCAACAAGAGACTGTGAGAATGACCAACAAAGGAAGTTTGAAATGATAACAGCACAATCGTTAAATGGGAATTTCCTCCAGTAACAACTGTGCCTCCATTAAGTTTTCCAGATGAATATTTACTATAATTTTGTCTCAACATCCACTGTAAGAGGTAACACCTTCTCTTGGATGTGAATTATCATGTTACCCTCTCAGTAACTTGCTGTTCTCTCTCTCCTTCATGCTGTGTCAACATCCTCGCTGGCAGCCATGTGATGTTACTGGAGTGTATAATAAACTAATGTTGAGGTTAGGGTTGTCTCTAAGCAGATCCAGTTCTGGTATACCTCTTCGCTCCTCCTAGACAGGGAGAGGGAAAGAGGTAGGGAGGGAAGGATTGAGAGGGACAAGGAAAGAGGGGCAGAGACGTGGGGAAGAAAACGTGTAGCAAAAAAGTTAAAGAAAAATTATGTGTTTCGTTATTAGATACTTTGTACCAGAGGAAGGAAACAAGACAGGTCTGATGCTCTCTTGTCTATTCTCATTGTTCTGCATTATGTACCTCAACAGTCAACACATCTAGAACCATTCCTAAATCTAGTGGGAGGAACCAAGAAGCCAAGCTTAAAAGTCCACTGACTTGACAAATACTATTAAAGAAACAGGTAAATCAAAGGCATTACTATACTGAACAATAATATGAATGCAACATGCAACAATTTCAAAGATTTTACTGAATTACAGTTCATAAAAGGACATCAATAATTGAAATTAATTCAATAGGCTCCGATCTATGGATTTCACATGACTGGGCAAGGGCACAGCAATGGGTAGGCCAGAGAGGGCATAGGTCCACCCACTTGGGAGCCAGGCCCAACCCTCCCACCCCTCCCAGATGACCTGCAGGTGAAGAAGCCTGATGTGGTGGTCCTGGCTGGTATGGTTACATGTGGTCTGCAGTTGTGAGGCCGGTTGAATGGGTAGGTGTGTCCAAACGTTTGACTGGTACTGTATGTACAATATGCAGTGTGGCTTCTCATTGTGCAACCCAAACATTTCATATGGGCAAAACTGGTTGCAGTGACATCAGGCCGGTTATCAAACTCAAGTGGTCTGTGCAACTCAATACCACATTAACTCACTGGCACAGAGCTAAAGCCTACAGTTGTAGCCATGAGGGCTGCAAAAGCTGCTGTATTACATCTCCTATGTTAATCAGCCTGTAGTATTATTACTAACCTGGTTTTCTGCTGGTTTAATGTGAGTTATCTCTGTATACTGGATGACATCTTGCTTTCTTTCAGCTGAATCTATAAAGGCAAATAAAATAAATGAAATATACAGTGTGGGTGGGAGTAACCGACAGATATGTACAAATGCTCACCCCCAAGACAGGTTCTACAAACACTAAGGACTCATGTTACTATGTTACTCATGTTACTAATACCTGTATGTGAGTGTCCGTTTCTCCTCTTCTTAAGATAGATTGCAAGTCCAACAAGGCCTGAAGCAACCAAAATGCAGATTATAGCAATAATAAGAGAACCTCGAGTTCTCTCATTACCATCTAAAGCACAGGTGTCAAACTCATTCCACGGGGGGCCGAGTGTCTGCGGGTTTTCGCTCCTCCCTTGTACTTGATTGATGAATTAACATCACTAATTAGTTAGGAACTCCCCACACCTGGTTGTCTAGGGCTTTATTGAAAGGAAAAACCAAAAACCTGCAGACACTAGGCCCTCCGTGGAATGAGTTTGACACCCCTGATCTAAAGTAAAAAGAGAGCAAACAATATTTTAATTTAAACATTAGGATTCAAAAAATTAGCTCTACCATACTTATTGCTTCATATACAAGTTGGTATTGTCTGGATATCAGCAATTTAACATTGCTACTGTACATGTTTTTACCTGCCACCTTGGAGGGATCACTCTCTATACAGGAATGTGGAACAACAGCTGTCTCCTTGCTGACTGGGTTGGCAGCAACACATCTGTAAGAGTCTCTGGTCTGTTCATCTACCTTGAGAGGTAGAGAGAGGGTGATGTTGAGGACAGGGCTGCTGGTCTGGTTGAGTTTCTCCTCTCCTCGGTACCAGGACAAGGTTACATCTCTCCCGTTCTCCACAGAACACACCACACTGCAGGAGCTGCTGTGATGGACTGTCACTTGAGGTTTGGACAGAACTGGAAGACAAATAATGAATACATGGGAATTGGTGAAATGGTACTTATCTTTGGAAAAGAGCAGTTGCTACTTCCATTTTTGGACTTATACATTAATGATTTGCAGCCATTGATTCTTGAAGAATATAACTTAAACAGTTGAAGTCAGAAGATTACATAAAGCTTAGCCAAATACATTTAAACTCAGTCTTTCACAATTCCTGAGATTTAATCCTAATAAAAATTACATGTCAGTGAGTTAGGTTTGTAGGCCTCCTTGCTCGCACATGCTTTTTCAGTTCTGCCCACACATTTTCTATAGGATTGAGGTCAGGGCTTTGTGATGGCCACTCCAATACCTTGACTTTGTTGTCCTTAAGCCATTTTGCCACAACTTTGGAAGTATGCTTGGGGTCATTGTCCATTTGGAAGACCCCCACAACATGATGCTGCCACCCCCGTGCTTCGCGGTTGGGATGGTGTTCTTTGGCTTGCAAGCTTCCCCTTTTTCCTCCAAACATAACAATGGTCAGTATGACCAAACAGTTCTATTTTTGTTTCATCAAATCAGAGGGCATTTCTCCAAAAAGTATGATCTTTGTCCCCATGAGCAGTTGCAAACCATTTTCTGGCTTTTTTTCTGGCGGTTTTAGAGCAGTGGCTTTTTCCTTGCTGAGCGGCCTTTCATGTTATGTCGATACAGGACTTGTTTTACTGTGGATATACAGTGGGGCAAAAAAGTATTTAGTCAGCCACCAATTGTGCAAGTTCTCCCACTTAAAAAGATGAGAGAGGCCTGTAATTTTCATCATAGGTACACTTCAACTATGACAGACAAAATGAGGAAAAGAAATCCAGAAAATCACATTGAAGGATTTTTAATGAATTTTTTAGCAAATTATGGTGTAAAATAAGTATTTGGTCACCTACAAACAAGCAAGATTTCTGGCTCTCACAGACCTGTAACTTCTTCTTTAAGAGGCTCCTTTGTCCTCCACTTGTTACCTGTATTAATGGCACCTGTTTCAACTTGTTATCAGTATCAAAGACACCTGTCCACAACTTCAAACAGTCACACTCCAAACTCTGCTATGGCCAAGACCAAAGAGCTGTCAAAGGACACTAGAAACAAAATTGTAGACCTGCACCAGGCTGGGAAGACTGAATCTGCAATAGGTAAGCAGCTTGGTTTGAAGAAATCAACTGTGGGAGCAATTATTAGGAAATGGAAGACATACAAGACCACTGATAATCTCCCTTGATCTGGGGCTCCACACAAGATCTCACCCCGTGGGGTCAAACTGATCACAAGAACGGTGAGCAAAAATCCCAGAACCACACGGGGGGACCTAGTGAATGACCTGCAGAGAGCTGGGACCAAAGTAACAAAGCCTACCATCAGTAACACACTACGCCGCCAGGGACTCAAATCCTGCAGTGACAGACGTGTCCCCCCTGCTTAAGCCAGTACATGTCCAGTCCCGTCTGAAGTTTGCTAGAGAGCATTTGGATGATCCAGAAGAAGATTGGGAGAATGTCATATGGTCAGATGAAACTAAAATATAACTTTTTGGTAAAAACTCAACTCGTCGTGTTTGGAGGACAAAGAATGCTGAGTTGCATCCAAAGAACACCATACCTACTGTGAAGCATGGGGGTGGAAACATCATGCTTTGGGGCTGTTTTTCTGCAAAGGGACCAGGACGACTGATCCGTGTAAAGGACAGAATGAATGGGGCCATGTATCGTGAGATTTTGAGTGAAAACCTCCTTCCATCAGCAAGGGCATTGAAGATGAAATGTGGCTGGGTCTTTCAGCATGACAATGATCCCAAACACACCGCCCGGGCAACGAAGGAGTGGCTTCGTAAGAAGCATTTCAAGGTCCTGGAGTGGCTTAGCCAGTCTCCAGATCTCAACCCCATTGAAAATCTTTGGAGGTAGTTGAAAGTCCGTGTTGCCCAGCAACAGCCCCAAAACATCACTGCTCTAGAGGACATCTACATGGAGGAATGGGCCAAAATACCAGCAACAGTGTGTGAAAACCTTGTGAAGACCTACAGAAAACGTTTGACCTCTGTCATTGCCAACAAAGGGTATATAACAAAGTATTGATATAAACTTTTGTTATTGATCAAATACTTATTTTCAAATTACAGGCCTCTCTCATCTTTTTAAGTGGGAGAACTTGCACAATTGGTGGCTGACTAAATACTTTTTTGCCCCACTGTAGATACTTTTGTACCTGTTTCCTCTAGCATTGTCACAAGGTCCTTTGCTGTTGTTCTGGGATTGATTTGCACTTTTGGCATCAACGTACCCATGGTGTTTATACCTGCGTACTATTGTTTGTAGAGATGAATGTGGTACCTTCAGGCATTTGGAAATTGCTCCCAAGGATGAACCAGACTTGTGGAGATCTCCATTTTTTTTTCTGAAGTCTTGGCTGATTATGATTTATGATTTTCCCATGATGTAAAGCAAAGAGGCACTGCGTTTGAAGGTAGGCTTTGAAATACATCCACAGGTACACCTCCAATTGGCTCAAATGTTGTCAATTAGCCTATCAGAAGCTTCTAAAGCAATGACATAATTTTCTGGAATGTTCCAAGCTGTTCAAATGCACAGTCAACTTAGTGTATGTAAACTTCTGATTCACTGGAATTGTGATACAGTGAAATAATCTTGCACAAAGTAGATATCCTTACCGACTTGCCAAAAACTATAGTTTGTTAACAAGAAATTTGTGGAGTGGTTGAAACACGAGTTTTAATGACACCAACCTAAGTGTATGTAAACTTCTGACTTCAACTGTAAATGCCTCATGAGCTTAGTCCCCGTCAGAAAACCCATCAGCTTGTTTTACTCCAGTGTTTGTAAACAAAGAAATTGTAAACAAACACTTTATAGTCTAAAAACATGGTTACAACTATAATTGTTATTTAATGGTTGATCAGTCCTTGCATGCACAGCTCTGTCTATGAATTTGAGTGGTTACATTTCTCCAGCCCCATCACTCAGCTTTTTCCCGAACCAATAAAGTGACCACTTTAGTATTGTTTCTACTGCTGATTTCTACTGCTGACACACACACACACACACACACACACACACACACACACACACACACACACACACACACACACACACACACACACACACACACTTACAGTACACAGTCAGCTGAAATATATGTGTCTTCTTCTCTTCATCTGCATTCTCCACAGTATAAACCCCAGAATCATCTATTTGTAGGTCTGTCAAAGTGAAGACTCCAGTAACATTGTTCCAGTGAAGGCGGTTTTCAAATCTCTTCTCAAGGTTGGTATTACTTTGTTTACCAGGGTACACGTGTGCAATATTGCCAAGGTGTCCATAAAGTAAACTGCCAGACTTCAACACCTTTTCTGGAAAAGAGAGAGACTTTCCCACGATGCCTTTCACCTGCCAAGTCTCAGGTTGGGCTGAATGCTGGGCTGAATGCTGGGCTGAATGCTGTGCTGAATGCTGGGCTGAATGCTGGGCTGAATGCTGGGCTGAATGCTGGGCTGAGCAGAGAACTGTGGAGAGAAAGAGAGACTTAATATCAACGCATTGATTTAAATAACATAGTTCTTCTCTAAATACATAGCAATGTAGCAAATTACAGTTTCTCGATTTCTTAAGAAAATGTGTCAAAACTGAATTAACTTTTTCTAAACAATTAACATGTAGACCCAAACTGAAACACGTCGGCCAAAATGACACATTTCAAATGCAGTATGTCTCAAAACATTAAACGCATGACATAAAGTCAACTACCTCCATCAAAACATACAACTTGTTATCTAATGAAAAGTTTTTTTAAAAGTTATTTCTAATGGCCCAATAAATACCAACTACAACTATCAATATACCCTAACATGGTTAACCATCTTTTATATTTCTGTGCCATTTGTTGATACTATAATTATAGTATGCACCAAAAAAGACAACTAAACATACAACAGCTTGGGCTGTATTCTTTCTTCCTAAATTAATTTGACCAAAGATGACCAATGCAGAAAGAATGTCACTCAAGCACATGAATATCCAGAAACAAAAGGCTTTATTTCACCTTTTTCCATGTTGTCCTTTACAATATTCAGTGATGCTGTACAGTATATACAGAGAATACAAATAAAATACACCAAGCTAACAAATCACTGCAAAAACAAAGAAATGTAAAAAAGGCCACACCAATACAGTATACACTACATTCAGTCTATTCATTCTTGTCAGTCAGGCCGCATGTTTTCATCAACATCACACTGAATGTTTTCCCTTGCAATGCAGCGAGGAAAACATCTCCTTGCATGGCACATCCACGCTTGGCAGTCCTCTGTAGTGATTGCCATACAACCGGCGGTCATTGTCTCTTGGAGGGACATCTGGTCATGTGGACGGTAATCATAAACTTTCCACCTCCACACATCTGAACCCCTCTACCTCTCCTTTGTTCTTGCCCTCGGCCTCTTACGAGGTCCATTCTTGCAAATAGCAACTCAGAGGTGAGTGACCTCTTTCATCCATGAATAAGGACTGATTGCTCAGTGAACAATTGTGTAAAGTGTGCACGCATGCAGAAGAAGTTCACATTCATGGGAGTAATTTGTATCGGCTGTCACCAAATGTTTTGCGTCTTTTGTAGTGAGTTGTGTTTACTGTTTTGCAAAAATGTGCTGAGCATTTGCATTTTGTGTGGAAGCAATGAATTATAGTGTTGTGCTTGAGTCGCCTTGGGTTGGGTTGATTAGAGAGGTTACCATTCCCCTGGGCATGGTGACGCAGGGGGGTCACGAGGAGAGAATCAGTCTCTTCCTCATTGACTCTCCTGCGTTTCCCGTGGTACTAGGCCTTCCCTGGTTAGCTCGTCATCACCCCCCCATTTCATGGCAACAAAGGGCTCTCACGGGGTGGTCGCGAGAGTGCTCAGGGAGGTGTTTAGGGGTTTCCTTCGGTGCTACTATGGTGGAAATTCCAGATCAGGTCTCCACCTTGAGCATTCCCCCCGAATATGCCGATTTGGCTCTTGCCTTCTCTAAAAAGAAGGCGACTCAATTACCACCCTATCGACGGGGGGATTGTGTGATAAATCTCCTGGTAGACGTCGCACTTCCCAGGAGTCACGTGTATCCCCTGTCACAGGTGGAAACATATGGAACACAGTTGGAAACATACAGTGGGGAGAACAAGTATTTGATACACTGCAGATTTTGCAGGTTTTCCTACTTACAAAGCATGTAGAGGTCTGTAATTTTTATCATAGTTACACTTCAACTGTGAGAGACGGAATCTAAAACAAAAATCCAGAAAATCACATTGCATGATTTTAAGTAATTCCTTTGCATTTTATTGCATGACATAAGTATTTGATACATCAGAAAAGCAGAACTTAATATTTGGTACAGAAACCTTTGTTTGCAATTACAGAGATCATATGTTTCCTGTAGTTCTTGACCAGGTTTGCACACACTGCAGCAGGGATTTTGGCCCACTCCTCCATACAGACCTTCTCCAGATCCTTCAGGTTTCGGGGCTGTCGCTGGGCAATACGGAACTTCAGCTCCCTCCAAAGATTTTCTATTGGGTTCAGGTCTGGAGACTGGCTAGACCACTCCAGGACCTTGAGATGCTTCTTACGGAGCCACTCCTTAGTTGCCCTGGCTGTGTGTTTCGGGTCGTTGTCATGCTGGAAGACCCAGCCACGACCCATCTTCAATGCTCTTACTGAGGGAAGGAGGTTGTTGGCCAAGATCTCGCGATACATGGCCCCATCCATCCTCCCCTCAATACGGTGCAGTCGTCCTGTCCCCTTTGCAGAAAAGCAGCCCAAAAGAATGATGTTTCCACCTCCATGCTTCACGTTTGGGATGGGTTCTTGGGGTTGTACTCATCCTTCTTCTTCCTCCAAACACAGCGAGTGGAGTTTAGACCAAAAAGTTATATTTTTGTCTCATCAGACCACATTCCTCCTCTGGATCATCCAGATGGTCATTGGCAAACTTCTGATGGGCCTGGACATGCGCTGGCTTGAGCAGGGGGACCTTGCGTGCGCTGCAGGATTTTAATGCATGACGGAGTAGTGTGTTACTAATGGTTCTTTGAGACTGTGGTCCCAGCTCTCTTCAGGTCATTGACCAGGTCCTGCCGTGTAGTTCTGGGCTGATCCCTCACCTTCCTCATGATCATTGATGCCCCACGAGGTGATATCTTGCATGGAGCCCCAGACCGAGGGTGATTGACCATCATCTTGAACTTCTTCCATTTTCCAATAATTGCGCCAACAGTTGTTGCCTTCTCACCAAGCTGCTTGCCTATTGTCCTGTAGCCCATCCCAGCCTTGTGCAGGTCTACAATTTTATCCCTGATGTCCTTACACAGCTCTCTGGTCTTGGCCATTGTGGAGAGGTTGGAGTCTGTTTGATTGAGCGTGTGGACAGGTGTCTTTTATACAGGTAACGAGTTCAAACAGGTGCAGCTAATATAGGTAATGAGTGGAGAACAGGAGGGCTTCTTAAAGAAAAACTAACAGGTCTGTGAGAGCCGGAATTCTTACTGGTTGGTAGGTGATCAAATACTTATGTCATGCAATAAAATGCAAATTAATTACTTAAAAATCATACAATGTGATTTTCTGGATTTTTGTTTTAGATTCTGTCTCTCACAATAAAGTGTACCTATGATAAAAATTACAGACCTCTACATGCTTTGTAAGTAGGAAAACCTGCAAAATCGGAAGTGTATCAAATACTTGTTCTCCCCACTGATGTCACCGAATCCCTACGTCAGGGGTACATTTGGTCCTCCACTTCAACCGCCTCCTCAAGTTTATTTTTTGTGAAGAAGAAGGAGGGAGGTCTGCGCCCATGAAATGACTACCGAGGCCTAAACAGATCACTGTGAGGTACAGTTATCCGCTACCTCTTATCTCCACTGCGATTGAGTCAATGCACTGGGGCACGCTTCTTCACCAAATTAGATCTCAGGAGCGCTTAACACCTGGGGCGTATTCGGGAGGGAGACGAGTGGAAGACGGCGTTCAGTACCAACTCAGGGCACTATGAGAACCTCGTCATAACGTACGGGTTGATGAATGCTCCAACAGTCTTCCAAGCCTTTGTAGATGAGATTTTCAGGGTCCTGCACGGGCAGGGTGTAGTGGTGTATATTGATGACATTCTGATATACTCCGCTACACGCGTCGAGCATGTGTCCCTGGTGCGCAGGGTGCTTGGTCGACTGTTGGAGCATGACCTGTACGTCAAGGCTGAGAAATGCCTGTTCTTCCAACAGTCCGTCTCCTTCCTAGGGTGCCGCATTTCCACCTCGGGGTTGGAGATGGAGAGTGACCGCATTTCAGCCTTGCGTATTTGGCCGACTTCCACCACGGTAAAGGAGGTGTAGCGATTTCTAGGGTTTGCCAATTACTACCGGAGGTTTATCCGGGGTTTTGGTCAGGTAGCGGCTCCCATTACCTCACTGATGAAGGGGGGACCGGTACGTTTGCAGTGGTCGGCTGAGGCGGACAGGGCTTTTGGTTACCCGAGGGCTCTATTTACCTCGGCTCCCGTGCTGGTCCATCCGGATCCCTCTTTGGCGTTCATAGTCGAGGTGGACGCGTCCGAGGCTGGGATTGGAACCGTGCTCTCTTAGCGCTCGAGTACGCCACCGAAGCTCCGCCCCTGTGCCTTCTTCTTGAAGAAGCTCAGCCCGGCGGAGTGATACTATGACGTGGGGGACCGGGAGCTGTTGGCTGTCGTCAAGGCTTTGAAGGCGTGGAGACATTGGCTTGAGGGGCCTAAACACCCTTTTCTCAACTGGACTGATCACCGCAATCTAGAGTACATTAGGGCAGCGAGGATACTGAACCCTCGCCAGGCCAGGTGGGCCATGTTTTTCACCCGTTTTGTTTTCACCCTTTCGTACAGACCAGGTTCCCAGAACGTGAAGGCAGACGCACTGTCCCGGCTGCATGACACAGTGGAGCATCCCATGGATCCCACCCCCATACTCCCGGCCTCCTGCCTGGTGTCACCGGTAGTGTGGGAGCTGGACGCGGACATTGAGCAGACGTTACGTGCAGAGCCCACTCCTCTCCAGTGTCCCGCTGGGCACCTGTACGTTCCGTCTGCTGTTCATGACCGGCTGATCTAATGGGCCCACACGTCATCTTCCTATGGTCATCCATGCATTGGTCGGACGGTGCGCTGTCTGAGTTGGAAGTACTGGTGGCCCACTTTGGCAAAGGACATGATGGTTTATGTATGGATTCACAACGAGTGTAGCTTTAATTTGGTATCTTACATGTGTGATTTAATGAAAGTTTGATTTTTATATCATTTTATTTGAATATGGCGCGCTGTATTTTCCCTGGCTATTGGCCAGTGGGACGATTGCGTCCCACCTGCCCCAGAGAAGTTAAAATGGTGTAAAATACTTGCATGTCTGAGGAATTTTAATTATGAGATTTCTGTTGTTTTGAATCTGGCGCCCTGCACTTTCACTGGCTGTTTTCATATCAATCACATTAACGGGATCTCAGCCGTAAGAAGTTAACCTGTCTGGACTGGGGTGCCGCTAGCGGCACACCCCCCCCACCCCTACTGAAAAGGCAGAGCCGCGAAATTCAAAAAAAATATTTTTTTTAAATATTTAACTTTCACACATTAAAGTCCAATACAGCTAATGAAAGACACAGATCTTGTGAATCCAGCCAACATGTCCGATTTTTAAAATGTTTTACAGGGAAGACACAATATGTAAAGATGTAAATCTATTAGCTAAAAACACATTAGCATAATCCACCATCTTTACTTTGTCCACCAACAACAGTAGCTATCACCAATTCGGCTAAACTAAGATATTTATAGCCCCTAACCAAGAAAAAAACTTGTCTGATAACATATTTATGGTATAGGATAGGTTTTGTTAGAAAAATGTGCATATTTCAGGTAGATGGCATAGTTTACAATTGCACCCACCGTCACAAATGGACTAGAATAATTACAATGAGCAACGTGTTTACCTAACTACTAATCATCAAACATTTCGTAAAAATACACAGCATACACTAATCGAAAGACACAGATCCTGTGAATACAGACAATATTTCAGATTTTCTAAGTGTCTTACAGCGAAAACACAATACATCGTTATATTAGCATAGCACATGTGCAAACATTACCCCAGCATTGATTCTAGCCAAAGAGAGCAATAACGTAAACATCGCCAAAATATATAAATTTTTTCACTAACCTTCTCAGAATTCTTCAGATGACACTCCTGTAACATCACATTACAACATACATATACAGTTTGTTCGAAAATGTGCATATTTAGCCACCAAAATCATGGTTAGACAATGAGAAAAGTAGCCCAGCTGGTCAGAAAATGTTCGTGCGCAGACAGTGATCTAGTCGTATACATAAATACTCATAAACGTGACAAAAAAATATAGGGTGGACAGCGATTGATAGACAATTTAATTCTTAATACAATCGCGGAATTACATTTTTTAAATTATCCTTACTTTTCAATACAATTTGCGCCAAGCGAAGCTAAGTCAAAAAAAATGGCGTCCTAAGCCACAAAATTTTTTCGACAGAAACACGATTTATCATAATAAATTGTTCCTACTTTGAGCTGTTCTTCCATCAGAATCTTGGGCAAAGCATCGTTTCTTGGGTCTAATCGTCTTTTGGTGGAAAGCTGTCCTCTTGCCATGTGGAAATGCCAACTGCGTTCGGCATGAACTGGAAGCGTGCCCAGAGATTCACAGTGTCTCAGAAATAAATGTCCCAAAATCGCACTAAACGGATATAAATTGCTATAAAACGCTTTAAATTAACTACCTTATGATGTTTTTAACTCCTATAACGAGTTGAAATATGACCGGAGAAATATAACTGGCTCCACTAATGCTTGGAAAAACAGTGGGTCGGTATCCTCCGCGCGCATGACGCACCAAGAAAAGAGTTCCTACATACAGGGTTTTTTCATTTATAGTGCCTGTGATTGCGCAATCGACACCATTCAAATCGGCATCACGTAAAGGCATCCAGGGGAAGACGTAAGCAGTGTCCGTATACTCATAGGAATAACAGTGGCCTTAAAACTGACTCCAGAACAGGGGCCAAAATTTCTGAAATCTGACTCCATGTCAGGGAAATTGCTGTAGAATGAGTTCTGTTCCACTTAGAGACAAAATTTCAACGCCTATAGAAACTATAGACTGTTTTCTATCCAATAATAATAATAATATGCATATTGTACGATCAAGAATTTTGTAGGAAGCCGTTTCAAAAATTACACGATTACCATAAATAGTGACAACAGCACCCCCTAGCCTTAACAGTTTTCAACCTAACTGCAGTGTCCAATTTACAGTAGCTATCACGGCAAACTTTTATCACGGCAACTCCTAGCAAACTTGATGCCACATTTAGTGATGTAATTCTTCACTGGATCAGTCTGAAACTTTGCACACACACTGCTGGCATGTTGAAGACAACATCTAAATTACACATAGAGTCATATCTCAATGTATGACCTTGCATGGTTTTTTGATTGTATTATATTTTACCAGATCTAATGTGTTACATTCTCCTACATTACTTTCACATTTCCACAAACTTCAAAGTGTTTATTTGGTAACAAGAAATGGTAACAAGAATATGCATATCCTTGCTTCAGGTCCTGAGCTATAGGCAGTTAGATTTGGGTATTCCATTGCAGGAGAAAATCGATCCTTAGCAACATGCCTATGCATTTTGCATTTAGGCTGTATAAATATACATTTCCAATAACAATTACTTAGAATTAAACAATAATGACACAAAAAAATGCTTTATTTTTCTCTACCGTGCCTTTGAATTAACTTTAAGAAACACGAGTTTGGCCAGTCTTTGGTTTGAGTATCACGTGGTGAGCTATGCATGCGGTTTGTTAATTTAGCATAGCAGATGCTCTTATATTCCCATGACCAAAGTCAACACAAATCTATTTTGTAACAACAATATCATGGAATAAAATAAGTTATTAGATAGTTTCCAGAGTGTAATACAAGTGCATACACTGTAGGCCTACCTGATGATAGGTAGGATCTGATCTGTGTTAAAACACATTTATTTTCCTCAAATTCGACGATTAGATACTTCAGATGTAACTGGTTCCTTTTTACACTGTTAGCACTGTTCCTAATCCTCTTTTTAACAGCCTGTATTGAAATCACAACCTCTCTGGTGCTGCAGCAGGCGCTCATTCATTGTCTTGCTCTGGTGTGATATTGAAAGATTCTGCTTGTCTCCAGTCATGTAAAATGAAGTAGAATTGCATAAAATGTGTTTATAAAAGGCAATTTCTTCTCAGAATTCAAATAAGATGATAGATTCATGCAGTGCTTTTATTATAATGGAGATCTTTTCCCCCCTACTGTTGTCCGCGGTGGAATGTGAATCCACGACCGTCTGACAACTTTGGCATGTAGGATAATGCTTACAAAATGAAGAACAGTTTCTAAAACGACATATCTAAAGGCTCTGGTCTGTCCATGGATTGAGGGTAAACGGTAAGCATGTTCTCTGCTATCCACTTTGTTTCATTTTGGGTACAGAGGAGGGTCAATTGTCTTTTTTCAAGCGGTCAGGGAGTGTAAAAATATATGTTACTGAAGGGTCATCCATTTTCATTTCAGAGAGGTCCGATGTTCTCCAGGTATCCCTCATTATAAATAACTTACAGTCCCTTAATAGTTCACAAGCACCTCAGTCAAGGAACTGAAGATAGATCTGACAGACAAAACCAAAACCTGAAAACCCACATTGTTTCCTTCTCACACTGCATCCTAAATACTTTGAGGGCTTGTTTCCCAGACACATATTAGGCCTAGTCCTGAACTAAAATACTATTTTAATGGAGATTCTACGTTGTGCATACTTTTTAGTCCAGGGCTTAATCTGTTTTCCAGGAAACAGGCGCTGAAAATTTGAGAAACGGGGTTCTTCATTTTGTTGATGGACCTGGGCTCATTGTCATTCAATGATACAACACCATGACCAACTCTAGTTCTTGTCATACAAATCATAAACACAGTTGTTCATGTTACAGTTTCAGAAAAGGTAGGTTGTTAAAGAGCAGCGCTTTAGGCAAGTTGGACAAACATCTAATGCAGTGAGTTGATAAAATCTTGTTACCAAGAGGAAATGCTCTCTCTTCTCCATCCTGAACACAGAGGGGAATGACGTGTGTGAGCTCACGTTCAAGCCCAACATTCAAATAAGAGGCACATTGGTTGCAGTCAGATCACTAGTCTCAGAGAAATAGATAGTCACCTTGAGTTTCTCACGTTGATCAACTTCGCTTTCTCTATGAGATACAACAGAGAGTTTGTCTGCACAATTTTTTTTCACACAACTGTTGTTAGGTGTAGAGATCAACGCCTGTGATCATAGCCACGCGAAATAGGGGTGAAAGATGAAAAAGGAGGAAAAAACCTAACAAAAAACAGCGCCCAGCCCCCACCATCATACTGCTTTCTGCGGCTATACTTGTCTAATTGCTTTTGCACATAAAATCTCCCTACAACCTTATCAAATGGGTAAATTCCTCCTTTTTATATCAGTTGTGTAACTTGAGGGTGTACGCTACATCTGGAACAACAGTAGAAGTCCCATAAAATTGTATAAAGCAACAGGTAGCCTAGTGTGCAGATATAGTAATTCAATTTTGGAACATAACTAATAACACTAATAAGCCTACATGTACAGCTTATCTATATATATACACTGTATATATATATGACGTTTCTGTATAACATGGAAAAATGTCTAAAGGTGTCACAAATGAGTTTAAACACAGCTGTCTCTAGTCTCCAGTTTCGACAACCACAGTCACATAAATCAAGGGACACATACCGAAGAGATGCAGTAGCGTCACCTTCAGTTTTTTTCTTTGAGAAAACAGCATTGTAGCCTACAGTCCATACAATCATCCAACTGGTTCCACTAAATCATCTACAAATAACATGACATAGTATGAGATACTCGACAAGAGCGCCCAGACATTGAGTTTGTTAGTTGAAGCTGTCCCAGGGGCCGGGTGGGCGGAGTTTGAAACAACTACCACTCCATCTACAGCTGTATTTGCTTTTCACACACAACACAGAAAAGAGGAGGGGCACGAGGGAGATATTATCCTGTTATCTGAGCAGCAGCCTTGGTGGTGTACCCAGGAGTCTTTGCATTGTTTTTTTTAATATGATGAAACCGCATCAAAGGTAACACCTGTTAATTTGTCTCTCAAAAGACTGTTATAGATGAACTTATCCTGTGTGCATTCTTTCTAGCCCAGATAATTTTTGAATGTTGAGTGATGGTGGATGAGCATTCCATTTTGAGGCAGAGAACAGAGAGAGAGAGAAGGGGGAGAGCGAGAGAAGGGGGAGAGCGAGAGAAGGGGGAGAGAGAGAGGGGGAGAGCGAGAGAGGGGAGAGAGAGGGGAGGAGAGAGAGAAAACAGCCAGGATCACACTCTAATCATTCTTAATTTAACCTTTTTCTTTTTTTATTACATCAAATAAAAAATAAAATCACATGCACATATTTAGAAGATATTATTGCGGGTGTAGGGATGTGCATTTATTTAAAGGATATTGTATGTTTTTGAAGGATTCACCATCCTGCTTTGTGAACAATTTGACCAGGTGACACAATAATGATCGATTTGAACAGGGCGTAATGTGTTTTGTGTCTGTGAGTGAAGACAGTCAGCTGTCTATTTTGATCCACATTGGGTGAACCGTTTAGGAATTTCAGCACTTCTTGTACATAGTTCCCCTAATTTACGGGACCAAAAGTATTGTCACATTTCTACAATTGTTAGTTTGAAAATGTGTTGTAGGTTGTGTAGATCAGTGATTTTTTTTTTTTAATTAAGGCGGCAAAATTTGAAAACTGCGCAAGGGTTTGTTGGGTTGCTAGATCGAAAGGTTTCTAGATCGAATCCAAGAGCTGACAAGGTTAAAAATCAGTTGTTCTGCCCCTGAACAAGGCAGTTGACCCACTGTTCCTAGGCCGTCATTGTCAATAAGAATTTGTTCTTAACTGACTTGCACAGATAAATAAAGGTAAAAAAAAAAAATAACAACAATTTAGTAGACTTGAGATATGTAGATTTAACATGAACTTAAGCCCCCCAATTGTACGAAAGTGACATTTTTGTCAATTTATCCTTGTCTGAATCAGAGCCTGTAAAAACTAAAACTACCTAACCCAACACCTAAAGCTAATAATAACAAATTAAAATCAGTTACTGTACACTGTACACTCAATAGTAACAATATACTTACTTTTTAGCACTTTGAGATTGTTTTTAATTGAAAGCAGGTTAAGAAACTAAATGTATTATTATTGATTACTGTTACTCTGAAATAACATGCATGTCAAGCAAATATGTTTACCTAGATAAGCTTTGTCACAGACACGTTCATTTATTCTTCAGTTCCTCACAGCTCGTTAAATACCTTCTTATATCACCTGAACTGACACATTTGTGAAGGTTAGCTGGACAGACATGTTTCACCTGCATTCTGATTGGTTTTCTCAACTTTTGTGACGTTAGTATAGGGATATTGTATAGTATATTTTTTTCCCTATTCATTTAAATCTTGAACCTTTAAAATCTTGAATCTTGAAATTATTACCACCATCATTTTGACATCCAAGGCAGTCATTCACATACAGGATAGTTGGTAAATACTAGGATACATTTAATGCAACATGGATATGTTGCCAGTAAACCGTTTTTATATTGACTCATTACAACATCTCTAGAAAAACACATTTATGAAAAAAATATTACCAATTAGAGATACATATTGTATTTATTTATCCTTTAAACAGACCCTTGAGGTTAGAAACCTATTTTGAGAGGGTTATGTTAGCTAGTTAAAACATTTAGCAGTTGTCAGTTCATTCAGATGTTCTAATGGCACGAAAGAAGTCTCTTTTCTTGTTCTACGGGAGTGTTTTTAACCAGAACAAGAACAGTTCACCACGTTCAGACACTCAACTATGACACTATGATAACTGCAACACCCTCATAACCCACAGGTTCTTTCTTCTCACGCTTTAACAGTGTCATTATTGAGACATTCACAGCATTCTCAACCATCTTCCCCATCTCATTTACTGTTCTGACCACATTGACACTTTTACGTGAAGCCCACTGCCTGTTTCCTCAACCACTTGTCTATCGCTCTGCTATCTAGCTTCTCTATGTGACAGACATTTACTTTTAAAGAACAACAGTTTGATACCATGAAATGCATCTTAAATACTTGCCATACTTTGAATTTGATCCAAAGGGTTCTTCATTTTGTTGGTGGACCCAACAACATTGGGTCCACCAATGGTGGACTTTAAATGGAACACTAGTCACTTTAATAATGTTTACATACTGTTTTACTCATTTCATATGTATATACTGTATTTTACTGTATTTTAGTCAATGCCACTCAGGCAATGCTTGTCACAATATTTATATATTTCTTAATTCCATTCTTTTACTTTTAGATTTGTGTGTATTGTTCTGAATTGTTAGATACTACTGCACTGTTGGAGCTAGGAACACAAGCATTTCACTGCACCTGCAATAACATCTGCTAAATATATGTATGTGTCCAATACATTTTATTTGATGTACAGTACATTTATATGTGGATGACACTGTTCTCTATTCAAGTGGCAGCAGTTTGACTTTGGCTTTTGAAAAAGCTCAAACAGCTTTTAACATCCTTCAACAGAATCAGTATGATGTGAAGCTTCTTCTGAATTCCTCTAAAACAAAATACATGTCCAATACTAAACACTCTGAAAACCGTGTCATTACTTCTTTGGAAGGACATTCCAAACAGCAAGTGAAGCTGAGTTTCCATAATCATGTTGAGAACCTGGTAAAGACGATCAAGTTGAGAATAGTTTTAATTTACCGGCATAAGGGTTGTTTTTCTTTGGAGGCCAGAAAAGAGCTGGTACTGTGTACATTCCTGTCTGTCTTGGACTATAGTGATATAATTTATTAACAGACCTCAAGCACAACTCTGAAGGCAATTGATTTCGTGTATCATGCAGCTCTTAGGTTTATTAGCAACCCAAAGTATCTGACACATCACTGTGATCTCTATAGTGCTGTTGGCTGTTCGTCGTTGACTCTACTACGCTTACACATTGTTATACTATGATATGAAGGGCATTTTGGGAAAACTGCGACTTTATCGCTGTTCTTCTTTGATAAGGTCAGAAAATAAACAACAGTTACGGTCTCACTACTTACTTTTAACGGTTACTAAAATCAGAATGGATCATAGCAGAATGTATTTTAGCAACGAATTCCCATGTTTATGTAATTCTGTCCAGAACAGCATGAATCTCCAGGATATTGTTTCCTTGGAGTTTGAATGTTTGGTTGACTCACATGTCACTAAGGAATGTGATTGTCATTCGGACTTGATGCTGTTGTACATATGATATATTTTTTATCTAAGACGATTGTATGTTTCTGTAATTGAAATGTATGTCTATCTATGTAAATGTTAATTTTTTATGGTGTGTCTATGTCTCTAAGTTGTTATAGTATGTCTGATATTTGTATCAAACATTACTCCCCCCTGCTGCTATCTCTGTTGGACAAGGTCTCTTTTGAAAAATGTATTTTATCTCAATGAGACTAACCTGGATAAACAAAGGCTAAATAAAACATCATAATAATTCTCCTTCAATGATACATATTGGGGGCGTTTCCTAACCCAATGTTCCTGTTACAGTGTCAGAAAAAGTTCAAGAGGAAGTACGAGCTCTGACAGTTGGCCAATATTCAAAACAGAGGCAAATTTTGGGTACCAAGTGGTGCAGCAGTCTATGGCATAGGATCATAGTGCCAGAGATGTCACGATCCTTGACCGCTGGCTACGTCCCTTCCGTCTTCAAGAGAGCGAGAGTTGCACCCCTTCTGAAAAAACCTACACTCGATCCCTCTGATGTCAACAACTACAGACCAGTATCCCTTCTTTCTTTTCTCTCCAAAACTCTTGAACGTGCCGTCCTTGGCCAGCTCTCCTGCTATCTCTCTCAGAATGACCTTCTTGATCCAAATCAGTCAGGTTTCAAGACTAGTCATTCAACTGAGACTGCTCTTCTCTGTGTCACGGAGGCGCTCCGCACTGCTAAAGCTAACTCTCTCTCCTCTGCTCTCATCCTTCTAGACCTATCGGCTGCCTTTGATACTGTGAACCATCAGATCCTCCTCTCCACCCTCTCCGAGCTGGGCATCTCCGGCGCGGCCCACGCTTGGATTGCGTCCTACCTGACAGGTCGCTCCTACCAGGTGGCGTGGCGAGAATCTGTCTCCGCACCACGTGCTCTCACCACTGGTGTCCCCCAGGGCTCTGTTCTAGGCCCTCTCCTATTCTCGCTATACACCAAGTCACTTGGCTCTGTCATATCCTCACATGGTCTCTCCTATCATTGCTATGCAGACGACACACAATTAATCTTCTCCTTTCCCCCCTCTGATAACCAGGTGGTGAATCGCATCTCTGCATGTCTGGCAGACATATCAGTGTGGATGACGGATCACCACCTCAAGCTGAACCTCGGCAAGACGGAGCTGCTCTTCCTCCCGGGGAAGGACTGCCCGTTCCATGATCTCGCCATCACGGTTGACAACTCCATTGTGTCCTCCTCCCAGAGTGCTAAGAACCTTGGCGTGATCCTGGACAACACCCTGTCGTTCTCAACTAACATCAAGGCGGTGACCCGTTCCTGTAGGTTCATGCTCTACAACATTCGCAGAGTACGACCCTGCCGCAGGAAGCGGCGCAGGTCCTAATCCAGGCACTTGTCATCTCCCGTCTGGATTACTGCAACTCGCTGTTGGCTGGGCTCCCTGCCTGTGCCATTAAACCCCTACAACTCATCCAGAACGCCGCAGCCCGTCTGGTGTTCAACTTTCCCAAGTTCTCTCACGTCACCCCGCTCCTCCGCTCTCTCCACTGGCTTCCAGTTGAAGCTCGCATCCGCTACAAGACCATGGTGCTTGCCTACGGAGCTGTGAGGGGAACGGCACCTCCGTACCTTCAGGCTCTGATCAGGCCCTACACCCAAACAAGGGCACTGCGTTCATCCACCTCTGGCCTGCTCGCCTCCCTACCTCTGAGGAAGTACAGTTCCCGCTCAGCCCAGTCAAAACTGTTCGCTGCTCTGGCACCCCAATGGTGGAACAAACTCCCTCACGACGCCAGGTCAGCGGAGTCAATCACCACCTTCCGGAGACACCTGAAACCCCACCTCTTTAAGGAATACCTAGGATAGGATAAAGTAATCCTTCTAACCCCCCCCCCCCCCCTTAAAAGAGTTAGATGCACTATTGTAAAGTGGTTGTTCCACTGGATATCATAAGATGAATGCACCAATTTGTAAGTCGCTCTGGATAAGAGCGTCTGCTAAATGACTTAAATGTAAATGTAAATGTAACGATAGTACCTGGTTCAAATCCAGGCTGTATCACATCTGGCCATGATTGGTACACAATTGTCCCTGTGTCGTCTGGGTTTGGCCGGAGCAGGCCGTCATTGTAAATGAGAGTTTGTTCTTAACTGACTTGCCTAGTTAAAAAAAGGTTAAATAAAAAATTGTGATGGTGAAGCTGTAGAACCTTTTGAGAATCTGAAGACACATGCCAAATCCTTTAAATCTCCTGAGCGAGATTTGTTGTGCCCTCTATGTAGTACCCTCTTCACAACTGTCTTGGTGTGGTTGGACCATGATAGTTTGTTGGTGATTTGGACACCAAGGAACTTGAAGCTCTCAACCTGCTCCACTACAGCCCCGTCAATGAGAATGGGGGCTTGCTTGGTCCTCCTCTTCCTGTAGTCCACAATCATCTCCTTTGTCTTGATCAAGTTGAGGGAGAGGTTGTTATCCTGACACCACACGGCCAGGTCTCTGACCTCCTCCCTATTGGCTGTCTCAT